>NC_090383.1:65665420-66265420 GCF_036365525.1 Heterodontus francisci | reverse complement strand
CAATCTGTGTGTGGAGCCAGAGGACATAGGTGAGGTTTTAAATGATTACTTTTCATCTGTGTTCACTATGGAGAAGGATGATGTAGGTGTAGAGATCAGGGAGGGAGATTGTGATATACTTGAACATATTAACATTGAAAGGGAGGAAGTATTAGCTGTTTTAGTGGGCTTAAAAGTGGATAAATCCCCAGGCCCAGATGAGATGTATCCCAGGCTGTTATGTGAGGCAAGGGAGAAGATAGCAGGGGCTCTGACACAAATTTTCATTCTATCTGGCCACAGGAGAGGTACCAGAGGACTGGAAGAAAGTGAATGTGGTACCATTATTCAAGAAGGGTAGCAAGGATAAACCAGGTAATTATAGGCCGGTGAGTCTAACATGAGTGGTAGGGAAACTATTGGAAAAAATTCTGAGGGACAGGATTAATCTCCACTTGGAGACGCAGGGGTTAATCAGGGATAGTCAGCACGGCTTTGTCAGGGGAGATTGTGTCCAACTAACTTGATTGAACTTTTCAAGGCGGTGACTAGATGTGTCGATGAGGGTAAAGCAGTTGATGTAGTCTACATGGACTTCAGTAAGACTTTTGATAAGGTCCCGCATGGGAGATTGGTTAAGAAGTTAAGAGCCCATGGGATCCAGGGAAAATTGGATCCAAAATTGACTTAGTGGCAGGAGGCAGAGGGTAATAGTCGAGGGCTGTTTTTGCGAGTGGAAGCCCGTGACCAGTGGTGTACCGCAGGGATCGGTGCTGGGACCCTTGCTGTTTGTAGTATACATTAATGATTTAAACGTGAATATAGGAGGTATGATCAGTAAGTTTGCATATGACACTAAAATTGGTGGTGTCATAAATAGTGAGGAGGAAAGCCTTAGATTACAGGACGATATAGATGGGCTGGTAAGATGAGCAGAGCAGTGGCAAATGGAATTTAATCACAAGAAATGTGAGGTGATGCATTTTGGGAGGACTAACAAGGCAAGGGAATATACAATTGGATGGTAGGATCCTAGGAAGTAAAGAGGGTCAGAGGGACTTTGGTGTACTTGTCCATAGATCACTGAAGGCAGCAGCACAGGTAGATAAGGTAGTTCGGAAGGCATATGGGATACTTGCCTTTATTAGCCAAGGCATAGAATATAAGAGCAGGGAGGTTATGATGGAGCTGTATAAAATACTAGTTAGGCCACAGCTGGAGTACTGTGTACAGTTCTGGGCACCACACTATAGGAAGGATGTGATTGCACTGGAGAGGGTGCAGAGGAGATTCACCAGAATGTTGCCTGCGCTGGAGCATTTCAGTTATGAAGAGAGACTGAAAAGGCTAGGGTTGTTTTCCTTGGAGCAGAGAAGGCTGAGGGGGGACCTGATTGAGGTATACAAATTGAGGGGCATTGATAGGTTAGATAGGAAGGAACTTTTCCCTTAGCGGAGGGGTTAATAACCAGGGGGCATAGATTTAAGGTAAGGGGCAGGAGGTTTAGAGGGGATTTGAGGAAAACAAATTTCACCCAGAGGGTGGTTGGAATCTGGAACGCACTGCCTGAAGGGGTGATAGAGGCAGGAACCCTCGCAACATTTAAGTAGTATTTAGATGAGCACTTGAAATGCCATAGCATACAAGGCTACGGGCCAAGTGCTGGAAAATGGGATTAGAATAGTTAGGTGCTTGATGGCTGGCACAGACACGATGGGCTGAAGTGTCTGTTTCTGTGCTGTATAACTATGACTCTATGACTGTCTACACTTGGGTTTTATTCTCTGGAGTTGGGAATGCTGAAGGTGATCTAACTGAAGTGTTTAAAACACTAAGGAGTATTGACAAGGTAGGTAGGGAACTTGTTTTATTTAAGGGAATGCTGAACAATGGAACATATTCTTAAAATCCAAGCAATATAGGTGAACATCAAATTCAGGAAAAATGTCTTAACAGAAATGGCTGTGAAGATATGGAATCCATTGTCCAAGATGGTCATAAATACAGAATCAAATGAGATGTTTGAAAGGGAGATGAGCACTTAGTCAGGGTATTAAGACATAGAGTGATAGGGCTGAGTTTTACCATGGGCTTCGGGACCCCAAGCACTTCCTGGCAGTGGGACTGACTCGGCGATTTTACCACAAGTGGCCTCCTAATTGGTTTCCTGTGGGCCCGCTATCCAATTAAGTACGGCAGGCGGGTTCCTGATGCTGCCACAGCTCTGAACCCCCAACGCACCAGTAGGAGAGGTGTGTGCTGCTGAGGCAGGTCAGAGACCTCGGGGGTGCCTCAAGATGGAGGCGCCCTCATAGAGGTAAGTACAAATTAAAATTCAGGATGGCCGAGGGGGAAGGCTCCATTGATTGCAGGGCAAACCCCTCTGGGTGGGTGCTGGTGGGTTTGGGTGTTGGGGCTGTAGAGTCTGCTTTTCCTGCCTATGGCCTGCTCTGCTTGCTCAGCACCCCCCCCCCCCCGACTCACCTAAGACTGCTGCAGGCAGGCTGCTTACATGAAGCTGGTAGTCTCCCTGTGGTCAGCAAAATGCCGGTGGCCCTGTAAAATGGCCCTTGGTAGGACCTTTAATTATGCAAATCTGCTGCCCGTCTCCTTGAAGTGGACAGCCGATCCATCTCACAGATTCCACTGGGAAACCTGATCGCAGCTGGACTGCATCAGGCAGCTGTCCCCTTTTGGCTATCATCAGCAAATTTTGAAATTTTACTCTGTATTCCAATTTTCAAGTCATTTATATATATATATATCAAAAAAGCAGTGGTCCTAGCACTGACCCTTGGGGAACACCACTGTCTACCATCTTCCAGTCTGAATAGCAACCAGTTACCACAACTCGCTGTTTTCTGTCCTTAAGCCAAATTTTATCCAAGCTGACACTGATCCTCCTGTTCCATGAGCCTCAATTTTGTTTGCCAGTCTTTTATGTAGTACTTTGTCAAATGCTTTCTTAAAATTTATATCGACAACATCAACTGAATTCCCTTCATCAACCTTGTGTGTTATTTCATCAAAAAATTCAATTAGATTAGTCAAACACAATCTGCCTTTTACAAATGCATGCTGGCTTTCCTTAATTAGCTCAACCTTTGCAAGTGCATGTTAACTTTTTCCTTGATTATTGTTCCTGAAACCTTACTCACCATTGATGTTATACTGACGGGCCTGTAGTTAATAGGAATGTCCTTAAACCCGTACTGGAACAAGGGTGTTAAACTTGCCATTTTCCAATCCTTTGGCACCTCCCCTGACAGGTAGAGAAGATTGGAAGATAGTGGCAACTCAGTTCCCTTAGCAACCTTGGGTGCAAGCCATCTGGACCTTGTGACATCCACTCTAAGCATAGCCATCCTTTCCAGGACATCCTGGTTATCAATTTTCACTCCATCCATTATGTCTATCATCTCCACTTCCACCAATATTTATCAGCATCCTCTTCCTTAGTAAACACCAATACAAAGTACTCATTGAACCAGATTTCGCAGTCCCAATAGCAGCGAATGCTGAGACATTCCCCACTGTGGAGGTTCAGAATGCACTGCAACCTCCGGCGTGCACACTTACGCCAAAAACCCTTCTTGCCCTTCCTCTATTTGACCGCAACAGGGTTTATTTCTTTTTTAAATCGTGGTTGTGCTTACCACCTCCCCGAGTGTTCTCCCTTTTACCTTTACCGTGATCATGAAAGAACCAATCAGACAAGTTTTCTTGAGTTTAAACAAGAAAGAGGTAAGTTTATTAACGCTCTAACCCCAATTTAAAATAACGTTCATGCACACATTCACACAAGAATCACTCACACACAAATAGATTACAGAGGGAAAAATAAATTTGGTGGTTGGATTAAATTCCAAATTTCCAGGTGAGGAAACTGGCAATCAATGGGCCTATCATGGTTTAAGACTAGCGCTGACGGAAGCAACTCCTTGAAGCAAGTACTTTGGATAGATTGCAGCAAGAGGAACTTGGTGTCATTCCTTTGAGGCCAGTTGGAAAGATAAACGGCTGTATTGACTTTTAAGGCTATGTCCTTACACTGGATCATGGATTCTACATACTTTGAGACTGTTTGGCCTCCTCCTGCCATGCTCTGGAAAGAGCAACTGCCTCCATGCGCTAACAGATTCCACCATGGATTCAAGTGGCACATCCGTGAATCAGGGACTGCCCTTCTAGCATCCATCTTTTACCTCCCTTTGCTACTGCAAATTTGCTGTCCACAATGCACAGTTCTGCCACTGTGCCTGCTGCCAGTGTCCCTTTAAGTAATCATCCATCATTTGGGCTTCTGACTGCTCCTCATGACTGTTGCAATAAATTGGAGCCAACCCCAGAGGTGCCCTCTTACTTGGCTCGCCCCCTGCAAAATTCAAAATTCAGCCTGAAGGCCCGCTACTAGCAATGTTGGGCTGCCGACCTGAATATGGTCCTGACATTCTGTCAAAAACTAAGTTGGTAAAATTCCATCCATAGTCTCTTAGATAGATCTCTTCTAACGTATAAAGATAGGTACACCTTGTTTTGTATAAATGTGTGATTTACTAACGGTGGGTGCAGAATGTCTTCCTAAGATATAAATACACCTCCCTTTCATGTTCTTTAGATCTTCCTCTAGATCTAGCAAATATATAATGATGTACCAGCATAATATCCTTGCTCAGAATTGTGACACTGGTGCTGTGAGAACATCCACAGTTGGGCGATTCGGCCCAAATGAAAAATAGGAAAAATTAATGCTGCTGGCAAGAAAAAGGAAGAAACAGGAATAACATCATGAGAATGACTAGAATAACTGGAGATGAATCAAATAAAATGCAATGTATCTAAATAAAAAATTATTTTCAAGACAGCAAGCCCAAAATGGTTGAAAAGGTCTTCCAAGACAGTGCTAATTTTATATAGGCACTGAAAGACAGTAACATTTTCCCATTGATAAGACTGGTTTACAGGGAAGAGGGGTGTTTTTAAACATACTTAATAAGGAGAGGACATACAAAGTATCTCTTCAGTAATTAATATAAACCCCAGCTAGTTAATTTCTGGTATTTCTTTGTGATTCTTTTGTGAAATTGGCTTTAAGACTAGACACGGAAGGAGTTAAATTAACGTTTGTGTAAATATAGCTGGTAACCCAGAATACTTCAGCAATTCTTGTCACTTATATTTTTTACATTCTGAAATCCATATCATTAAAACTTACTAGTTGGGAAATTTCTCAGATCTGCTCCTGCTTTGTCGGCAATACATTGCTGGAAATGCTTGGAAACCTTGTTTAAACACACAAATGGGATTACACCGTGCTTCTGGGAAAATAGCACCAGTAGAATTACAAAGAATTTTCACAGCACAGAAACAGGTTATTTGGCCTAACGTGTCCAGGCAAATGGTTCTATTCCACACAAGCCTCTTCCCACCTTACTCCATATCACCCTATCAACACATTCTTCTATTCCTTCCTCCGTCATGTACATTACTAAGTTCCGCTTAAATGCATTAATGCTATGTGTCTCAACCACTCCCTGTGGTAGCAAGTTTCACATTCTCACCACTCTATGAGTAAAGAAATTACACCTGAATCGCTTATTGGATTTTTTTCCCCAAAAATATACTTTATTTGTAAAATTTGTCAAAGTATATTACATAATAGTTCAAATTTGACGTTACTCTGAGGTGCTTCACTGCACTTACAATTACAGGTTATATTTAAATTTTAATTTCATGTCAAACATACAGTCTGAGGGGATTTACATGGGCTCCAGCCCCTCGTTGTACTCTGGTGGGAGAGCATCATACTGTTATTGGATTTATGAATGATTACCTTATGTTTATGGCCAATAGTTTGTGACTGCACCATAAGGGGAAACATCTTTTCTGAGTCTATCCTATCAAAACCCTTTATAATTTTAAAGACCTCTATCAGGTCACCTCTCAGTCTTTCCTGGTAGTTGTACATTCTCATTTCTAGTATCATCCTTGTAAATCTTTTTGCAGTCTCTTCAGTGAGCATCTCTGAGGATTTTACCAGTGTCCTCATCAAGGACCTCTGCCGCATTCCCCCCCTCCCCAACCCACACACAACCCCCCACACCCACAAGTTCTGAAGTCTTTGATGGATAGAATTAAGAAAAGTGGAGAATGTACCTTTTTGTAATAAAGGATGCACCATTTTACTCTCAAGGCTCCAGGTTTATTTGTTTGATTTACTTACTCAAACACTAAGAACTAAGCTAAATACTTACTTTGTTTACTTATAACATGTAAGATGTCAAATTTTAATTGTGCTCCTATTACTGGCTAACTGCCTGCTTTCTTGTCTGAAACAAGTTCTGTTGAGCAAATTAATAGAAATCAATGCAATAAAACTCATTTGACTATCTGTTAGCAACTTGACATTAGGAGACCCTTAGTTTTCCAATTTATAAAAATGAACTGCTGTCAATCTGATTAGATTTTCTAAGATTAATTTTATTTAAATATAATACATCGAGGGCCGAAGGGCCTGTACTGCGCTGTAGTGTTCTAATTCTAATTCTAATAATTAGGTTTCTAGAGGCCAATTCTTAGATTCTCTAATTTACATTTCATTGCAAGAGAATCTTTCCAAGCGTGAACTTTGTCAAACATTTCAGTGATCATGGTCAGAATTTTATGTAACGTGGCGGGGAGGAGACAGCGACACCAGAAGTGGGTGGCTGGCAGGCTGGGTGGCCAACCATTCACCAGCCGGAGGCGGGGACTGAGGCGGCGGCTGTGTCATCAGCTGATGTAGTTGGATGTGCTGCAGCCATCTTTAAAGGGTCGCCTGCATGGGAACACTGCCTCAGAACTTCCTGCCCAGCAGCCTGTGACCAACTGTGCAGCAGCTTCAGAAGACATCCAGCCAGCAGTGGACCTGGCATTGGGAGAGGGCCAAGAGGTCATCAATGTGGCCTTCTGCCACTTCCACATCTCAAGGTTGCCCCTGCAGGTGGCCATGAGGTTACTGCTGACCGGATCTGTGTGCCCACACCTCTCTCCCCTTCAGGTTTTCCTTCTTGCTGGAGGAACTGCCTCCTGAATGGACAATGCCCATAGCACTTGGGCACTGCCGGTCTTAAGGGCCACTCTGCCAGTTGCTTCCTCACACTGCCAACCTTACCCCCTTCTCAGTCCCGTCTCGATTGACACCTGTGCCAGGACTTGATGGCACGATGGAGGCTTGGCCGAAGATCCATGGCTCCTCAACTTCCCCTCCTTCACGCTAAATGCCCTGGCCATATCGCACCAGCCTTCCCAAGAAGGCAAACTCCCTGACCCCACGGATGCTAAATGCAGCAAAGACCTCAACTGCCGCACTTTTGCCGTCCTTATGTATCTGCCAGTGCTCCAATGCCCTGTGGCCCCTCTGCGCTCATTTTAAAATTCAAATAGGCACATGAAATGCCATTAAGTTGGGTCTTCAACAATCTTAACAAGCTCTCAATTGCCGGTTTTGAGAAGTGCGTGTCATTCTCACTTGACTTGCCGTTCACTGCTGGTAAAATGTGGACCCTGCATGATGATGTCGAAGGTCTGTTCCAAAGCCACCCCATGCAATCTTACACAAAATTGAAGTCAATGGAAATTGGGGAGAACTTTCCACTGGCTGGAGTCATACCTAGCACAGAGGAAAATCGTTGTGGTTGTTGGAGGCCAATCATTTCAGCCCTAGGACATTGCTACACAAGTTCCTCGAGGTAGTGTCCTAGGCCCAAACATCTTCAGCTACTTCAACAATAACCTTCCCTCTATCATAAGGTCAGAAGTGGAGATGTTCGCTGATGATTGCACAATGTTCAGTCCCATTCGTAAATCCTCAGATACTGAAGCAGTCCATGCCCACATGCAGCAAGACCTGGACAACATTCAGGCTTGAGCTGATAAGTGACAAGTAACATTCATGTCACACAAGTGCCAGGCAATGACTATTTCCAATAAGAGAGAATCTAACCATCTCCCCTTGTCATTCAATGGCATTACCATCACTGAATCCCCCACCATCAACATCCAGGGGGTTACCATTGATCTGAAACCTAACCGAACCAGCCACATTAATACTGTGGCTACAAGAGCAGGGAATTCTGCCGCAAGTAACTTTTCTTTTTTATTCATTCGGGGGGTTTGGGTGTCGCTGGCTAGGCCAGCATTTATTGCCCATCCCTAATTGCCCCTGAGAAGGTAGTGGTGAATTGCCTTCTTGAACTGCTGCAGTCCTTGGGTTGCTTAACTCCTGACTCTCAAAGCCTGTCCATCATCTACAAGGCACAAGTCAGGAGTGCCTGGACACTTGCCTGGATGGGTGCTGCTCCAACAACACCCAAGAATTGGATTGACACAATCCAGGACAAAGCAGCCCATTTGATTGGCACCCCCTCCACCACCTTAAACGTTCATTCCCTCCACTATCGGCTCACAGTGGCAGCAGTGTGTACCATCTACAAGAGGCATTGCAGCAACTTGCCAAGTCTCCTTCGAAGGCACCTTCCCAACCTGCGACCTCGACCACCTAGAGGAACAGGTGCAGCAGGCGCCTGGGAAAACCACCACCTGCAAATTTCCCTCAAAGTCACACAGCATCCTGACTTGGAACTATATCGCTGTTCCTTTACTGTCGCTGGGTCAAAAACCTGGAACGCCCTCCCTAACAGCACTTTAGGTGTACCTAACCCACATAGACTGCAGCGGTTCAAGAAGGCAGCTCAAGACACCTTCTCAAAGAAAATTAGAGATGGCAACAAATGCTGACCTTGCTAGGGACACTCATATCCCATGCATGAAAGAAAAAAGCCATATTGTAGTCATTGGGGTAGCACTGCATAGGAGTACTAAGACAGGAAAAGGCACACAGGAGACAGGAACTAAGAGACTGCACAAATGTGACTGGTTGACTTTTGTCTGCAATATGACATGATTTCATTTATAAATTTGGTTTAGAATGTTTATTTTGTGGTGGCTTTTATTTTTGCCTTGTGGATAAATGTATGCTGTGATGATCAGTGACAGAGGGAAGGTAGGGTGTGGAACTGTTGGCGAATGGGGAATTGGGATTGTGGCTACTGGTATTGCACTTGGATGAGTTGTTCAAGCTCGCCAGAAAAGGGCTGTCAAGGTTTCCATCTCCATTCCTCTTTCTCCTCTTCCTCCTCCTCCTCTTCATTCACCAGTTCCTCAGCTGCTCCCCAGATAGCTGGTGGCAAAGGCTGCCTCCTCATGATGGGAGAGGTTATACAGAATGCAGCGGACCACTACGAATCTTGACACCTGCTCAGCTGAGAACTGCAGGGCTCCTAAAGAGTGGTCCAGGCAGTAGAAGCATTTTTTTCAGCACACTAATGGTCTGCTCTGTCAAATTTTGTGTGGCAGCATGGCTTTCATCGTATGATTGTTGCGCACATGTACATGGGTTGCACAGCGTAGTCATCATCCATATCATCAGCAGCTAGCTCTTGTCGCCTAGTAGCCACCCTTTGATTTGCTGCGTTGGCTCAAATGTAGCTGGCACAGCAGACTGCCATAGAATGAAGCCATCATGACTACTGTCAGGATACCAGACATTGACCTGCATGATTTGCTGCCTATAACCACACACCAGCTGGACTTTAAAGGAGCAGAATCCCTTTTGGTTCTGTTATAGGGTGGAGTTGGTGTGCCGCGCCCTCAAAGTGAAGTATGTGCAGTCAAGGGCACCCAGCAGCATGGGGAGAGCTTGCAATCCCAATGAAGCTGCTTGCTCGCTTGCGCACTCTGCTTGTTTGTCTCTGAGAAGATAGAATGAGATGTAGTTAACTCTCTTTCTATAGATAGCCTCAGTGACATCCCTCACACAATAGTGGCCAACAAACTGAGATGTTGCCTATATCTCCAGCTCCAACCTGGAAGGAAGCAGATGCATAAAAGGTCATCACCATGGTCACCTTCACAACCACTGGTACCACAGTCCTTGCCTTGCTCTGAGGTTGCAACAGGGGTCAGATTTCAGTGAGGACGTCCTTACTGAAGCACAGATGATTCACGCGTTGGATGGAATTCTATCGGCATGGTGCGGGCCCCGACAACGAGCCCAAAAGCCAGGGAAACCACGCCTTGGCTGTTTGTGGGACCCCCAGCTGCATTTGTCAGCAGCCCGGCAACTCATTAGTTGCTGTCGGGGCTCCCATCCCATTAAAGGACGGGCACCCGCCCTGAGGAGCTGCTGGCCAATTGGAGGGCCGGCAGCTCAGCAGCGCCACCGGCCTAGAAGGGAGGACACCATGGAAGCAGGCTGCCCTCCCAACCAGGTAAGTGGGGACTGGGGGCGCCCGGGCCAGTCAGGCAGGCCCAGGCGAGGTGGGTGGGGGGGGTGGGGGGTGGGTGGGGGAGTGGTGGTGAGGGATGGGAAGGGATTGCAGCCGGTGCGGTCATTGCCACCGGGAGTTCCCTCTGTGTAGGACGGACCACACCCCCCACCCAAGCCTGCAGGGAGGCCATTAGGGTTTACCAGATGATCTCACCATGTGGCACAGGGCCCACCCGCCACTGGTAAAATGCCAGTGGTGGCAGGAAGAGGCCCTTAATTGACCACTTAAGAGCTCAATTGGCCTTTGAGCAGAAGGGCCGTCCTCCACCTAGCCCACTACTGGTAAAATGGCATGGCAGCGGGACGATGACAAGAACTTGACCCCTGCCTTCACTCGCCATTTTATGGGCCCCCCCACCTCCCAGCCTGTCCCCAGAGGGCTGGTAAAATCCAGCCCACTGTTTGTCATTGAGGTTCACGTAGGAGAACAATTCCTTGAACCTCTAGATGGGGTATGGCCTGCTGCTAAGAGCCATCATTCCCTTCCCTCTTCCAGCAGCTTGTCCTACTCTGCATGGCCTCTGTTCATTCTCCAAATCATGTGGTATTACAAGGTATATGCTTACTCCTGCACCAATGTTTGCAAGCAACAGACTTGTGCAGAAGCCTTGAAGTCAGCAAAAAGTTCTTCAGCATTCACAATCTGCCTGCTTTGCATACTTCCAGCGAATGTTCACTGTGCATGCGCTAACAACCTGCACGAATCTGCTGTATGGTGCAATTCAGCCCACAAGTGTTCATGTGCACTGTGGTTACCATTTTGAAGCTTTAAAGGTTCTCATAGCATTCAAAAACATTTGCTAATAAGCTCAATTTCTTGCTTGTAGTATTTGGTATAATTATCTAGTAAAATGTAATCCCCAAACTGAACCATTGCATTGGGCACCCCCAAGGCAAATACTGCCCCTGCTAAAAAGGGAAAGTGGTCCTTTAAGGTCATATTTCTCCCTTTCCACACTGCTTTCCTAGAACCCCTTCACTAATATAAGACCTAATCTATATACTCACCTTTATCATCATTCCTTTAATACCTTTGGTTAAAAAAAATCTATCAATCTTAGTGTTAAAATTAACAATTGATCTAGCATCAACTGCCATTTGTGGAAGAGAGTTCTAAACTTCTACCACACTTTACGTATACGAATGTTTCCTAACTTCACTCCTGAAAGGTCTGGCTGTAATCTTTCGGTTATGTCCCCTAGTTCTAGACTCCTCAACCAACAGAAATAGTTTCTTTTTATCTAGCCTATTGGGTGCCCTTCATATCTTGAAATCTTCGATTATATCACCCCTTACCCTTCTAAATTCCAGCAACTACAACCCTAGTTTGTGCAGTCTTTCCTTGTAATTTAATCACTGATTGGAGTCCAGGTATCATTCTGGCAAATCTACACCACACTCCCTCCAAGGCCAATATATCCTTCCTAAGGTGTCATGCCCAGAACTGAACAAAGTATCCTGGTGGTGGTCTAACTTGGGCTTTGTCCAGCTTTCGCATAACTTCTACCCCATGTATTCGAGTCCTCTAGATATAAAAGCCAACATTCCATTAGTCATTTTGTTTTTTTTTGTAGCTATCTATAACATTTGAATGATTTATGTATACGATTCTCAATGTCACATTGCATCTCCACTGTTTCTAGCTTCTCACCATTTAGAAAGTACTTTGAGCTATCTATTTTAAATCACAAAATCTTTTACTATGCTGGCAGCTGTCAATAAGTATTAACTTACATGACACAGTGGAAGGATCCAAATTGAGTTCTTTGTCTCAGCTGTACCATTGGGGGATGTGGTGAGAAAGATCCAAACACTTATGTCTGTGAAGGAAAGGAAAACTGGAGTGTGAGCAATCCATGGATTTTTTGGAGACTTCCTGGGGGGCCAGTTCAGGAATGATATTGTCAAAGGATAGGGAGGAAGTAATTTCAAAGACTGGGAAGCTGATAGCTCATTTTCTGCCCAGTGAATGATTCATGGCTTTGGCAAATATAAAAAAGGGAATGGAGAAAATATAAAATCGCTTACCTAGAAAGCAGCAGAGATAATAGAATTGTGACAAACCCACTAGATCAGTGAACACATTTCAAAGCCAAAGCATTCACACTCCATGATTGTCCTACACACAAGGGGCTGGATTTTACCAACCCCCCAATTTCGGGTTTCACGGCGGGGGGGTGGGGGGGCTGGAAAATACCTCCGGAGAGGGCTGCCATGCACCCCGATGCCGGGAGGGCCCGGCCTGATATCGGCGGCGGCGAAGCCTCGTGGTGGCACCCCTGCTGCTTGGCAATGGGACCCCAATTTGAATATTTAAATTAATTAAAATGATTGATTTAATTAAGCTCACATCGCCGCCTGATGTCCTGCTGTGATCTTCTGCCCAGCAGCCGGCACTCCCATGCCTTCAGATTCCTGTCCAGGGAAATGGGGCACAACACTGGCGGGGAGGGGGAGGAGGTAAGTTTATCAGTGTGGGGGAATGGGGGGGAGGGGAATGGGGTAAAACTAATGTCATGGGTGTAGGGGATGGTGGGAAGGGTCGTAGTTGAAAGTTTGTGCAGTTTGAGGGGGGAAAGGTCAGATGGTAAAGATAAGTGTTTTGGGGGGGGGGAAAGGGCAAATAATTAATGTAATTGTTATTGGGGGGTCAGGTACACAGGCAGCTGACGCCATTGCCAGCGACGGACAGCCTGCCACCTCCACGTGATCCCCGGGGATGCAAATGAGCTGCCACATAGAAGATTGCCATGGCTCTATGGCGTGTGGCTTGCACGGGCAGGTTGCCATTTGTTCATCTCGTCGCTGATCTCAGCAGCGAGATTATAAAATCCAGCTGCTATTATAAAATTACTCTGCTATAATTTCATTTCTGCTATTGTTTGTGCTGCCAGATGGTTCTTCAACCTTAATTTCAAGGCTAAAGTTATTCCAACTTTCACAATTAATTTCTAATCAGGAAATCCAATAGTTTGACAATTGGATCTGTGACAGTGAAAACTACAAATTTACAGGATTCTATTAGGCTGATAAGTTTCTTTCGTAGTCGCTATCAAATTAATCCTGTGATTTGACAAAATATGCAATTGAGTTATAGTTTCCCTAACTACATGTCTTCACTTATTCAGAGTATTTGCAGTTTCTTAGATAATCTTAGGTTATTTTAATTTTTATGAATTACTATGAATTATGCATCTGCTCAACTCTCTAAAATGAGCATTAATAATTAATAATTATAGTCATTCTGTCGTCAAGTATTAAAGTGAGTATTCATCAATGGAAAGCAATATGATACATGAGAAATCTGTTACATATCTCTAATTAATTTTCTCCTTCCAAGTCCCTGCAACAACTCCTCATTGTACAATGTTCTTCAGCTGGGGACACAGGATGGTCAAGACAGATTGGAAGTGAGCCAGTTCCATAATGGGAGGAAAGACAAATCAGATAACCAGTTAGACTTAATTTTCCTTATGAATGTCATAGAGGCTGGTTACAACTCAGCATTGACAAAGCCTATAAACAGGTTTTTACCTGACTACTCAATTAGGAATTGTGCATTTACACAAGAACACAAGAAATAGGAGCAGGAGTAGACCATATGGCCTATCGAGCCTGCTCCGCCATTCAAAACGATCATGGCTGATCTTAGGATTCAACTCCACTTTCCTGCTCACTGGCTGTTCCCCTTGGTTCCCTGAGGGACCAAAAATCTGTCTATCCCAGCCACAAATGTATTTAACGATGGAGCATCCACAACCCACTGGGGTAGAGAATTCCAAAGATTCACAACACTTTGAGTGAAGTAATTTCCCTCCCCCGACCAGTGGAAATAATCTCTGTGTCTACCCTATGTAGCCCCTTTAGAATCTGATATGTTTCAATGAGATCACCTCTCATTCTTCTAAATTCCAGAGAATACAGGCCCAATTTACTTAGTCTCTCATCATAGGACAACCCCCTCATCCCAGGGACCAATCTAGTGAACCTTTGCTGCACTGCCTCCAATGCAAGTATATCCTTTCTTAAGTGTGGAGACCAAAACTGCACACAGTATTCCTGATGTAGTCACACCATAATCCTGTACAATTGTAGCAATACTTCTTTATTCCTGTACTCCGATCCCCTTGCAATAAAGGCCAACATGCCATTTGCCTTCCTAATTGCTTGTTGTACCTGCATGTTAACTTTCTGTGTTCCTTGTACAAGCACACCCAAGTCTCTTTGAACGTCAAAACTTACAAGTTGCACACCAAAAAAATATTCTGCTTTTTAATTCTTATGACCAAAGTGCATAACTTCACATTTCCCTACATTATACTCCATCTGCCATCTTGTTGCCCACTCACTTAACCTGTCTACATCTCTTTGCAGCCTCTCTATGTCCTCCCCACAGCTTACCTTTCCACCTACTGTTGTATCATCAGCAAACTTAGATACATTACTGATGTTCTGATGAAAGGTAACAGACCTAAAATGTTAACTCTGCTTCTCTCTCCACAGATGCTGCCTGACCTGCTGAGTATTTCCAGCACTTTCTGTTTTTATTTTAGATACATTATTCTCTGTCTCTTCATCTAAGTCATTAAAATAGATTGTAAATAGCTGAGGCCCCAGCACTGATCCTTGCGGCACTCCACTATTTACTGCCTGCCAACTTGAAAATGCCCCGTTTATGCCCACTTGTTGCTTCCTGTCTGTTAACCAATCATCTAACCATGCTAATATATTACCCGCAACTCTATGAGCCCTTATCTTGCCAATTAACCTTTTGTGTGGCACCTTATCGAATGCCATTTGGAAATCCAGGTATACTACAGCTACTGGTTCTCCTTTACCCTGCTAGTTATATCCTCAAAAAACTCGTATAAATTTTTCAAACAGGATTTCCCTTTAGTAAAACCATGTTGACTTGTTCTAATCATACTATGCTTTTCTAAGTGCATTGTTAGGACTTTCTTAATAATAGATTCCAACATTTTTCCAATGACTGATGTTAGACTCACTGGCCTGTAGTTCCCTGTTTTTTTCTTCCTCCTTTCTTGAAAAGTGGTGTAACATTTGCCAACTTGCAATCTGATACAACCTTTCCCGAATCTGAGAAATTTTGGAAAATCATAGCTAGTGCATCCATTATATGTGCAGCTATCTCTTTTAGAACCCTAGGATGTAGGCCATCAGGTCCTGGAGATTTGTCAGATTTTAGTCCCTTAAGTTTCTCCAATAGTTTTTCTCTGTTGATATCAATTACCTTAATTTCCTCACTCTTATTAGCCCCTAAGTTATCTTCTATTACAGGGCATTTAACTTGTGTCTTCTACTGTGAAGACAGACACAAAGTTTTTGTTCAATGCCTCTGCCATTTCCTCATTCCCCATGATAATTTCTCCTGTCTCTGCTTCCAAGGGACCAACGTTTACTTTAGCTACTCTCTTCCTTTTGATATACCTATAAAAGTTCTTATAATCTGTTTTTATGTTACTGGCTAGTTTACTCTCATATTCTATGATTTTCTTTTTTATCAACTTTTTGGTGGCCCTTTGCCGATTTCTAAAATATTCCCAATTTTCAGACTTGCTACTGTTTTTTGCAACATTGTAAGCCTTTTCTTTTTATCTAATACTATCCTTAACCTCCTGAGTGAGCCATGGATAGGTTTTTTAAAAATTCATTCATGGGATGTGGGCATCGCAGGCTAGGCCAGCATTTATTGCCTATCCCTAATTGCCCTTGAGAAGGTGGTGGTGAGCTGCAATCTGGAACTGCTGTAATCCATGTGAGGTAGGTACACCCTGGAGGTAGTGCTGTGAGGAAGGGAGTTCCAGGATTTTGACCCAGTGACAGTGAAGGAATGGTGATATAGTTCCAAGTCAAGATGGAATGAGGCTTGGAGGGGAACTTGCAGGTGGAGGTGTTCCCATGCATCTGCTGCCCTTGTCCTTCTAGGTGGTAGAGGTCACGGGTTTGGAAAGTGCTGTATAAGGAGCCTTGGTGCATTGCTGCAGTGTATCTTGTAGTTTGTACACACTGCTGCCACTGTTCGTCAGTGGTGAGGGAGCAAATGTTAGTGGATGGGGTGCCAATCAAGTGAGCTGCTTTGTTCTGGATGATGTCGAGCTTCTTGAGTGTTGGAGCTGCACTCATCCAGGCAAGTGGAGATTATTCCATCACACTCCTGACTTGTGCTTTATGGATGGTGGACAGGCTTTGGGGAGTCAGAAGATGATTACTCGCCACAGGATTCCTAGCCTCTGACCTGCTCTTGTAGCCATAGTAGTTAAATGGCTACTCCAGTTCAGTTTCTGGTCAATAGTAGCCCCCAGGATGTTGATAGTGGGGGATTCAGCAATCGTAATGTCAAGGGGAGTTGATTAGATTCTCTCTTGTTGGAGATGGTCCTTGCCTGGCACTTGTTGACACGAATGTTACTTGCCACTTATCAACCTGGATATTGCCCAGGTCTTGCTGCATTTCTACACGGACTGCTTCAGTATCTGAGGAGTCACGAATAGTGCTGAACATTGTGCAATCATCAGCAAACATCCCCACTTCTGACCTCGTGATTGAAGGAAGGTCATTGATGAAGCAGCAAAAGATTTTTGGGCCTAGGACACTACCCTGAGGAACTCCTGCAGTCCTGGAGCTGAGATGATTGACCTCCAACAACCACAACCATCTTCCTTTGCGCTAGGTATGGTTCCAACCAGTGGACAGTTTTCCCCCTGACTCCAGTTTTGCTAGGCTCCTAGATGCCATATTCAGTCAAATGCTGCCTTGATGTCAAGGGCAGTCACTCTCACCTCACCTCTTGAGTTCAGCTCTTTTTTCCATGTTTGGGCCAAGGCTGTAATGAGGTCAAGAGCTGAGTGGCTCTTGTGGAAACCAAACTGAGCGTCAGTGAGCAGGTTAGTGCTGAGCAAGTGCCACCTGATAGCACTGTCAACGACACCTTCCATTACTTTACTGATGATTGAGAGTAGACTGATGGAGTAGTAATTGTCCGGGTTGGACTTGTCCTGCTTTTTGTTTACAGGACAAACCTGGGTAATTTTCCACATTGCCGAGTAGACGCCAGTGTTGTAGCTGTACTGGAACAATTTGGGTCGGGCACGACAAGTTCTGGAGCACAGATCTTCAGTACTATTGCTGGAATGTTGTCAGGGCCTTTGCAGTATCCAGTGCCTTCAGTCGTTTCTTAATATCACACGGAGTGAATCGAATTGGCTGAAGACTGGCATCTGTGATGCTGGGAACTTCAGGAGGAGGCAGAGATGGATCATCCACTTGGCACTTCTGGCTGAAGATTGTCGCAAATTCTTCAGCCTTATCTTTCGCACTGATGTACTGGGCTCCTCCATCATTGAGGATGGAGATATTTGTGGAGCCACCTCCTCCAATTAGTTGTTTAATTTTTTCACCACCATTCACGACTGGATGTGGCAGGACTGCAGAGCTTAGATCTGATCCGTTGGTTATGGCATTACTTAGCTCTGTCTATCGCATGCTGCTTACACTGTTTGGCACATAAGTAGTCTTTCTGGCTGAGTTTTCGTTTTTCAAAGGAATTGTATTTTTGTTGAACATTTTGAATTGTTTCTTTAAAGGTTTCCCACTGTTCATTTATCGCCATACCTTTTAGTCTATTTACCCAATTTACCTTAGTCAGTTCGCCCCTCATGCCTACGTAATTGGCTTTGTTTAAGTTTAAGATTCTTGTTTGTGATTGGAGCATGTCACTTTTGAATGTAACATTGTATTCAATGGTATTATGATCACTATTTCCCAGTGGATCTTTTACTATGTCATTGATTATTAACCCTGCTTCATTATGCAATTCTTGATCGAAGATAACTTTATCCCTAGTTGGCTCGACAATGTATTGCTCCAAGAAACTGTCCCAAAAACATTCTACAGACTCATCTTCTAGACCACTCCTATCCATTTCATTGTCCCAGTCTATATGAAGATTAAAGTCCCCCACAATTATTACATTGCCTTTGCTACAAACTCCAATAATTTCTTGTTTAATGCTCTGACCAATGGTATAACAACTGTTAGGGGGCCTATAAACTACTTGCACCAGTGTTTTCTGATTCTTGCTATTCCTTATTTCCACCCATCCCTATGTAGAACATCTTTCCTAGTCCTATCTATGTCATTGGTACCCACATGGACCACAACAACTGGATTCTCCCCCCCCCACCCCTCCATAGTTCTTCTCCAGCCCTGAGCAGATGTCCCGAACCCTGGCACCAGGCAGGCAATACAGCCTTCTGTACTCTTGCTCTTAGCTGCAGAGAATGCTGTTTATTCCCCTGACTATACTGTCCCCCACTACCATTACGTTCCTATTTACTCCCCCCACTTGAATGGCTTCCTGTACCATGGTGCCATGGTCAGTTTGCTCATCCACCCTGCAACCGTCGCTCTCATCCATACAAGCTGAAAGAACCTCAAACCTGTTGGAGAATGGCAAGGGCTGAGCTTCCTCCACTGCTGCCTTCTCAATCCCCTTACCTGCCTTACTCGCAGTCACATCCTCCTGTCCTTGACCACTAACCAGATCAGAAGACCCTATCCTATGGGGTGTGACTGCCTCCTGGAACAAAGTATCCGGGTAACTTTCCCTCTCCCTGATGCATCGCAGTTTCTGTAGCCCACTGACTGAGCTGGAGCTCATCGATGAATTTCAGTTTCAAGAACCTGCCATCTTAGGTCTTTCCTCTTATCAGGTAGGACCTCTGCCAGTCTTGGGTATAGGTCTACCCAGAATAGCTGAGGAAGAAGAAAGAATATTGTAAACAATATTTAGCAAAGACAATAGGACCAGTCTACATCCATTGTTATTGTAAATAGACTAGGACATTAGTTATCATATCAGAACCGACAGGAGGTCCTTCAAAGTAAAATAATTTGGGAGGGCTACAGTTTAGTATTGGGGTGAACTAGAACAAAACTGTACTCAGAATTGATCTAACTCATCTGCTTTGCATTATAGTTATTGTAGTATTTCTGATAATTGGCAATTTACGTGAAACTTTGGAAAGAGTGGGCAGGACTGAGGGTGATTGAACACCGTGCCAGCTTGAGACCATTGAGTGTCAGTGATTCAGTGGCTCATATCCTCCCCCAGCTATTTGAAGGAGCTATGCAGTTTGCCATTGGATAGAGAAGTAGACAAATAGTTAGAAATGAACCTGCTCTGAGTGAGACATTATGATCAATGGTTGAACTGCAATCTGAATAATATGATTCTGCTTGTAAAGCTATACATTCATTGCTCCCAAGTTCTCCATGTTATTTTCAATCCAAGAGTGAATGCTATGGTAATTGTGGCTAGACTGCCTTGTTTACCATAAGTGGAGTCTCCAATGACTGAGATGTTAAAATGTTACTGACCAGAGCTGGAAGGGCAAGTAGATGTGAAGTGGAAGGTACTGTATTAAAATTGTATGGTTGGTGGAAGAATTGTAAAAGAGTGCGAATTTTTCTATTCTGTGGTTGTTTAAATCTTGGATATAATTTTCAATGAAGTTTATGCTCTGCAGTAGTTTATGAACAATTCAGCAATGTGTGAGGTCATGGGCTGAATTTTTGGGACCCCCTGATGTTTGGAACAGAGGTGGTGGGGGCAGCCCCTGAAAATGCTAGTGCCGGGTGGCATGTCAATTTCAAGACATTCCTGGCGGCAGCAATAATCACCAGGGTGAGGGGAGGGTGGGACAGGAATCCCATTCTCCTTCCAAATGAGGCCAATTAAAGCTGTTTAAAAACACATCAGAAACTTGCAAGGGTTGAAGTTTAAATTTTTAAAGGGGCGCACAGTTTACCTGCACCTTCAGAAACAGATCAGCGGAAGGGAGGTGGGTAAAGAGTGGGGAGCCAGTCATGACTTCCCCAAGGCATCACCCTGGTCCCATAAGAGGGTCAGCAGGGCAAAGGGGGACTTGGCACTTGGTAAGGGGGAGCCCTCGGCAATGCACAGGTGACAGAGAGAGTGGGCACTTACTACCTAGGGTTTGAACAGGGTAAACACCCCTCTGGCATCACAGAGGCAGAAGAGTAGGGGGCAAGGCTGCCAAGGACAATTAGGCAGCCATCTGCCCAGAAGGAAGGCTCCAGCTGGCAATAGGCGCACAACTGTCAGATTTTGGGCCCAGTGGTGATGAGGGGCTTTACCCTCCACAGAAGGGGCAGAACCCCGGGCATCAGGAGGGCACGGCAGAGGAAAGAAAGGCAGGAAAGCGGTGGAGGCCAAAGCCTCAACACAGGATCTACCGCCGAAGACGGAGCTACCTGGAGATGACCGAGAACCAGTGCCACAGCAGACTGCGACTCTCCAGGCAGATGGTCGCAGACATCTGTGCCCTCATCACCAAAGACCTCACACCTCGCAGCACTGGTCGACATGCCCTGACAGTGGCTGTCAAAGTCACTGTGGCCTTGAACTTCCTCTTTTCTGGTTCCTTCCAAGGATCAGATGCAAACCTCAGTGGCATCTCAAAAACAGCTGCACACCACTGCAGGTTGCTAATTCCCTCTTTGCCAGCACTGGACAGCACATTTATTTAATGACTGACACGGCCTTGCAGGGGCAGAGGTTTCATCTCCATTGCTGGATTTCACCAGGTGCAGGGTATCATTGATTGCACCCATGTGGCCAATAAAGCACCCAGCAACTGGCTAGTGAGATCCATCAAAGAAGGGCTTCCACTCTCTCAATGTCCAACTGATCTGAAACCGCAACAAGAGTTTCCTCCGTGTGAGCACTCACTTTCCTGGCAGCTGCCATGACTCCTTCATCCTTTGCCAGTCCATGCTGCCTCAGTTCTTCACTCCCAACCCTCAAAATGCATTGATGGATCTAGGGGACAAGGGATATCCCTTGAAGATATGGCAGCACAGTGGCGCAGTGGTTAGCACCGCAGCCTCACAGCTCCAGCAACCCGGAATCAGTTCTGGATACTGCCTGTGTGGAGTTTGCAAGTTCTCCCTGTGTCTGTGTGGATTTCTGCCGGGTGCTCCGATTTCCTCCCACAGCCAAAGACTTGCAGGTTGATAGGTAAATTGGCCATTGTAAATTGCCCCTAGTGTAGGTAGGTGGTAGGAGAATGGTGGGGATGTGGTAGAGAATATGGGGTTAATGTAGGATTAGTATAAATGGGTGGTTGTTGGTCGGCACAGACTCGGTGGGCCGAAGGGCCTGTTTCAGTGCTGTATCTCTAAATAAAAAATAATCAAAATAAAATAAAAATACTCACCCCTTGCCCTAAGAGAGGCAAAACAACCAATGCCATATTCTCAGTAGAACAACCATTAAGCAGGCCATCAGGCTTCTGAAGATGCAATTCTGGTGCTGGACTGGTCGGATGGTGCCTTCCTGCAAAGTTCTCAGTCATTGTGGTGGTCTGCTGTGCTCTCCATTACATGGTCCTCCAGAGAGGACCATGTCCAATTGGTTCTTGTTATGATCATATAAATAGTAGTAATCAAATACCTACTGAATTGACCAGTACATCTACTTTAAGAAAGAATTAAACCTGTTGTGGTCATACAAGGGGAGGGAAAAGAGGGAAGCCCTTCGACCCCTCCTCACATGACCGTAACATACTGCATAATGGGGCCTTCACACAATTGGCATGGAGGTAATTCAGGGTACATCTGTGAAGGACAGTTGCAAAAACAACAGCTTTTCAAATGATTGAACTAGAGTCTGCCGTCAAGGCCGGTCAGTTGTTACTCTAGAGATTTTAGCATGGACTTCAAAGCGGAAAGATTTCCTCTATTCATGATTTGTAGAAAATTAGCAAATGCATTTGTTTCAAATATCCGAATGATTTTGTTTGAAATAGCAAACACAGACAATCTTTCACCACCACCCCCTACATCCCAGAAAACCATTCAGGGTGAATTTGAGGAAGAGAATCTAACAACAAAGCAGTTTGGCATTTGGAAAAAAACTCCTCTGGTTAGGATCCCCACTATCTGAGCCTGTAAAACTGTCCCAACTCAGAAACACTTCAACATATGTTAGAAATGAAAATAATGTGTACTATTCCATTGGGTGTTGATGGTTTGTGAAATTGTTGAAGAGTGTATCATAGTTTTGTACGATATTGGATTTTGTTGAAAGATGTGTCGCTTTCTATTCTGTGATTGTATCTTTCAGTTTCACAGTAATGTATTGATATCTGTTGTTTTCTACCAACATTCACACAAAATAAAATATTCAATACAGTATTAATGGAAATATTCTATTTCTGTGTTATTTGATTTTTTTCTATATTCGTGATTTGCACACAGGAGTAAAAAGAGATCTTCAATGTTGATATGCACACCAGTCTACTCAGTGATTCCTATTGAGGCTACATGGGACATCTTGTGTAAAATATTTAGCTCAACCTTCAAGAATAAGGTTTAAATGAAGATAGACACATTGGGGCTGAATTTTATGCTTTCCCCTGCGTCGGGTTTGGAGGCGGGGAGAGCATATAATTGGACAGGATGGTGGTGGGGAGCGGACCCTGCCATCTTCCCACCTCCACCCAAATTAAGTCCTGGGCTGGAAGGCCTGTGAATGGCCTTCCCACCCCACTGCCAATTGATGCCCCTAACTGGGCAACTAATGCCCAATTAAGGGCCTCATCCCGCCACTGGCGGAATTAGCCCAGTAGCGGGCTGGCCTGTCACCGCATGGGGAGAATGCCAAGCAAATCTGTGGCCTGGTTCCAACACCTCCGGTCATTGCTCTACCAGCAGCAGCCACTGCCTCCACAGTGGCGCTGCTCAGTTAAAGATCTGCCAGCCATGATTGGCTGACAGCTCTCAGCAAGCGGGACGTCCGTCACTGGGGTCCTTGATCCTGGGGAAGGCCAGCTGCTGTTCACTTAAGTGCCTAATTGGCACTTGATCTGGCAGGCCTCCCCCAGAGGAGGTGCTTTTGCTGGTGTGTGAGACCCCCATCACCAGGACAAAATCCTGGTCATAGTTTTGTACATGAATATTAGCCAATGCTAATAGGGAAGAGGAATTCTGGGGTTAGCAGAAGCGAAATATTTCTACTCATTTGTGGGCTGAGGTTATCACTAGCATTTATTGCCCATTCCTGTGGTGATGGCAGATTGATTCAAATGACTGGCTTGCTAGGCCACTTCAGATGCAGTTAAGAGTCAACCATGTTAGTGTAAGACTGGAGTCACCTATACGTCAGCCCATAATGTTAATGATAGTGGGTTTCCTTCCATAAAGGGCATTAGTGAATCAGTTGTGTTTTTATGGCAATCCAAAAGCTTCATGGCCAATTTTACTGATACCAGATTTTTTTATTTCCAGATTTTTAACTCAAGATGCCATGGTGAGACTTAAACTCACATTCTCTGGATTATTAGTCCAGCAACATAACCTCTACGCTACCTTTGACATACATCAATTTCCAGAAGGGTGCATTGTGCATGGATCTTGGAAGTTCAACAGTGAGGAACATTATAATATTCTGTGCATAAACAGACATCTAATATGGAAACACTGACTCCGTTGAGGCATTTGAAAGAAAAATGAATTGATTCATGATTCAGCAAGGATATTGAGAAAATTGAGTCCATCAAAAGAAAATTATGAAAAATGATCAATCGGATCCTGATATAATAATTGAACAAGATAAATGGTTTTGGTGTGCTTCTGCATTCTTAGGTTCTTCCTCTTTGCTCTTGAGTTTTCAGATTTGATTAGCAGTCTTCTGTCCAGTTTGTAGTTTGTGCTCTAGGCCTCTAACCCACAATTCCCAATAAAAACATTTTTTTTTTGTCATCTCTGACATGTCACTGTGTCTTTTTAGTGTAAAACTAGGGTTGCAGGCCTTCTAACTTACCCTCATTTCTTGTCATTTTTTGATACAAGTACAGTAATGTTATCCCATTACTTCACTTCATGCTGCATGTTGCATCAAACATAATAAATACAAGATTTGTAGCAACCCAAAATATCTGGAGCATAAGAAAAATATTGCAGATGATGGAAATCTGAAATAAAAACAGAAAATACTGGAAATACTGAGCAGGGCTGACAGCATCCCTGGAGAGAGAAACAGAGTTAAAATTTCAGATTGATGAGTTCGGATGAAACTTTAAATCTGTGTCCCCTAGACCTTGTACCATCAACTAATGGGAACAGCTTTTCTTTGTCTAAACCTGTCATAATTTTGTACACCTCTATCAAATCTCCCCTCAAACTCCTTTGCACCAAGGAGAACAACCCCAGCTTCTTCAACCTAACCTTGTAGTTAAAATCTCTCATCCTTACCACCATTCTGTAAGTCTCCTCTGCACCCTCTCAAGGATCCTCAATTCCTTCCTGAAGTGTAATGACCAGAACTGGATGCAGTACTCTAGTCATGGCCTAACCAGAGCTTTATAAAGGATCAAGATAACTTCCCTGCTTTTGTACTAAATGCCTCTATTTATGAAGCCCAAGATCTTTGCTAACTACTCTCTCAATATGTCCTGCCAGATTCAAAGTTCTATGCATATGAACCCCAGGTCCCTCTATCCCTGTACACTCTTTAAAACTGTGCCATTAAGCCTATATTCTCTGTATTAAATTCCATCTGATTCCATCTGCCACTTGTCTGCCCATTCTGCTAGCCTATCTGTATTCTGTTGAATTCAATTGGTATCATCTGTACTGCTTGCCACACCTCCAAGTTTGGTATCATCAGCAAATTTCGAAATGTTACTTGTATTCGAATATCCACGTCGCTGTTTTTTGTCCTTAAGCCAATTTATTATCCAAGCTGACACTGACCCTCCTATTCCATAAGCCTCAATTTTGTTAACCAGTCTTTTAAGTAGTACTTTATTAAAGCTTTCTTAAAATCCATATAGACTACATACATTGCTTTCGCTTCATCAACCTTCTCTGTTATTTCATCAAAAAATTCAATTAGATTAGTTAAATACAATCTGCCTTTTACAAATCCATGCTGGGTCTCCCTAATTAACTCAAACCTCTCCAAGAGCCTGTTGATTTTTTTCTGATTAGAACGAGTGAGCGATCATGATCATTCCTGCCAGATCATTCTATCCGGAAAAGTCCGCACCTGTACAACAAGTAGGGAGGGAGGGCAAAATCAGTATCCAAAAAAGTAACATGAAAGTAGGTCAATAAGTTTTTCTTCTCATTTAAATTTTCTTCACAAAAATGCACATATGTTGTTGTTTTGATTATTTTTAAGATACATTTTTTAATGCCTTTATCTTTCCAAAATTGTCTCACTGGCCCCCTATGTAAGACAAAAATTGTAATATGGGCACCCCCCCCCCCCACCCCCAAGTGAAAAGATTGGATACCCCTCCTCCAAGCCTTTAACCTTGTGTTTCAAAATAACCTAGGTTATTTTAAAACACAAATTTAAAGGCTTAAGTTATGTAAACTTATTTTAAAATGGCAAAAGTCACGTCGGGAATATTTTGATTCCTATGCTTTGGCACGCATTACTTTCACTTGAGATACAAGATCAGTGACATGTTGAAAGTTGCTGGACTTTTACTTCTATATAAATGTCGCAATTCCGCTGCTAACCATTTGGAATCATATCATTCCAGAACTTGTATTGAAGGGAAAACAGGCAAGAAAATTCAAATAATCTGAAGAAGTCTGAACTGTAAGCTCCTCATGAATACAAGAGCATGGTGTAATGGGGCTGAGTGATATTGGCAAACATAGGATGCTGCTGACCCATATACAATGTAATGGATAGATTTAATAAATCTTAATCTATGATGAACTGTCTATGATTCCTTAACAAAATCCATGCTGCAATTGCAGTTTTAAAAACTGTCAGGGAAGACATAGTAAAAATGTATTAGTTTCAATGACCATATTAGACACAGCCATTCACTGACTTTTTTTTGGTGTACATTGGATTAAAGGACAAATTTTACAAGTATGTCAAAGATCAGTAACTGCAATGTGCATCATTTACTATTTAGTTTGAGAGCAGATAACCTGAGTAGCCAATGTTATTTGAAAGTTGTCTCTATCACATTACGTTAAAAGTGCACCTTTGCAAACAGGTAAGAGATTTGGCTTGAACATAAATTGGTTAGTCCGGTGTACAATCTTACAAATAGTGACTAAACATTTGTAACTGAATAATGCATGCAGTAACAACGACTCAACTTTTTGCAGTAAAAGCATTTTGTTAATAATTATCTTGTCAGAGCTGAATCGTAATCAACAGTGATAGACTGAGATATGGACATAATTGAATTTAAGTGAAGAACTCTATTGGAGGAACTGAAGGGCGCACAATTTGTAATTGTGTTTATCTAATTTTGTCACTAGCTTTGGTGAGCAAATGACATTTTGTCCATGAGAGATTCTGTTGTTTCTGTATTTTAGAATCCAAGATCTAGTTTAACAGCTTATCAGGATAAATAAACTAGTCTTGGTTACTTACTATTAATCTCTCTGTCGCTTCCTGTCCCACTCTAGTTTTCTGTTTAACCTGTTTAGTTTAGATGAAACAGGCCCTTCGGCCCACCGAGTCTGTGCCGACCATCAACCACCCATTTATACTAATGCTACACTAATCCCATATTCCTACCACATCCCCACCTGTCCCTATATTTCCCTACCACCTACCTACACTAGGGGCAATTGCTAATGGCCAATTTACCTATCAACCTGCAAGTCTTTGGCATGTGGGAGGAAACCGGAGCACCCGGAGGAAACCCACGCAAACACAGGGAGAACTTGCAAACTCCACACAGGCAGTACCCAGAATTGAACCCGGGTCACTGGAGCTGTGAGGCTGCGGTGCTAACCACTGCGCCACTGTGCCGCATGCTAGACACCCGCCTGCCAAGAATGAGGCATATTAATTTTGCCATATGGACATTACATTTCAAACTGTTGCTAAAGTGAAGAAAGGGGGCTTGTTTAATAAAACAACAGGCCCTTGGCTGGAAATTTTTTTTTGCATACTAACAGCCAGTGCTTGGAAGGACAAAGGAGCTATTCCTTGCTCCAATTTAACCCACAATGGACTTGGAGCACCAGGTATTGTGTGTAAGAAGAGACATTCCAGGATCGGCTAAGACCAGAGAATCCACAAACAGATGTGGTCAGACCAGCTAGTCACATGACTAACCTGCTTGGAAACCTGGGTTTTTTCTGAATTATACAAACAGTTTGAAGTCAGAGTGTCTGTTTGCTTCTGGACTAAAAAGACATCCCCTGGCTGGCTCACCACAGCCTCTCCTGTCTGCTCCCATCTTTTTCTCACAGAACTCCAAATCCACTGAAGCCACATGATTCCCAAAAGAGAAAAGTCTCCTACAGCGAACGAGGTTTAAGATGAATACTGGGCCCCAACGAAAAGAAGGATCTATCTACAATCAAGGACTCTACAGTGAGCTCGAAGAACCATAACAAAATCCCTCTTCAGAGATTACCTCAAACTTTTCCACTTTATTTCTTCTGCTCTGCCTCTAACTGCATGTGTGCATGCTAGCATGGGCGCGTTGTGTATCTGTAGGTGTTAACCGAATTAGAGTTTAAGTTTAATAAATTTCAACCTTTCTTCTTTAAACCTAAGAAAACCTGTTTGTGCTGGTTTCTTTGCCTTCTAATTGGAAAGCAGTAAACAAGAATTCATCAAGGGGGAGCAGAAAACATGGTGTGTTTAAAATAAAATCCTGTTAAGGTAAGACCAGGTGAAGGCTGAGAGGGAACCCTAGACATCTTTCTCACCTGGTCGTGACATATGACTCTTCTGAAGTACTATTTGCTCCATCCCATAAATTTCTCCTGATTTGGAGATCATTGCCCTTTTGTTGGCTACCCTGTCTTCAGACACGTACTACTAGCAGGTGGAAAAGTTGCACAAACATTGATCATCATGGGTTAAATTGTCTTGTGACAACAGCAGTGTGAGAAATGATCCATCTTCCTATTGCTGATTATTTTTGGTGCCTCACCCAATAACTACAATAACAATCCTCTCCTTAAGTTTCATGGTTTATTGAATGAATCTGCACTCCTGACAGAGCATGAATCTACAGAGGTCATGCGATAAGATGCATCTACCACCCTGTGGCATGGTGTTGTTAGCTCATTCTGTCAACAAAAGTTATTTGCATTGGCAGTATATTATTCTGCTTGCTAGCTAGCTAATACAGTCGTGCTGCTCTCCATTGATGTTTGTATGCTTAGCTACTTTATTTATAGGGATAAATGTGTTTTAAGTTGAACTGTGGTTTGACAGCATCAGATTGGTTATATACTTTATATACAGATTAATTGCCCCCATATCCATGGCTGAGTCAATAATTTTGTCAAATGTTTTTGGTGCAACATGTCGGTGCCTATCCCTCCTGCCGCAAGACTCCTGCATCTTCCTGTTCTTCCGGATGGCCACCCATCTACTCCTGAACTCCTGCTGCCTGTGTGGTTATCTCCTCCTGGAACGTATAATTCAAGAAACTCTCATCCTCCCTGATGCTCTGTAGTGACTCCAGTTGCCCCTTAAGCCCCTAAATGCTGAGCTTGAGCTGAAGCAGCTGGAAACACTTCCTTCACATGTGGTTCCTCCAAGACACATGAAGTGTCCAGAAGTTCCCACAAGGTGCAGGAATTGCAAACAGGTCTCAGCTGCCGTTCCATGATCTAAGAAAAAATCTCTATTCCTTCTTTTAGAGTCTGGTTAATATCAAACCAGACCTCAATGGCTCTCTTTAAAATTAAGTTTTCTTATTCATTTATCTTTCTGATGGTGTGAATACTTTTAAAAAATGTTTTTATTCCCATCACCAGCAAATATCAAAACCCAAACCCATCCCTGTGTTGCACCTGACTGAGGGTACATGCTCTAGCAGAGGAGGGGGAAGGTAGATGTTGGGGGAGAAACAGGTAGAAATTAAAATAAACCAAATCCCCCCCCCTCCAAATTCCTTTTCTTCATCAGGAAAGAAAATAAATATTACTCAGGGACAGTTTACATAAACGGTCCTCGCTGACGCTCCAGCACGCACATTGGCGCGACTACGTCGACTCCCCCCCCCACCCCGCCCCCCCAACGTCAACTGCCGCCGTGGCGTTGTTACTAAGAGCCTCTGCCCACCTGGTAACGAGCGCGCGCAGGGCTTCCAACGAACGCATCTCTGTCCTTCAGTGTCGGCTGCTTGCTGCTGCATTCAGCTGATGTCATTGGTAGTTATTATTGCCGCCGTGAGAGGTATTTTTATGTTAACGGGTGTAATTTTTTGAAATTGTAATAAAGATTTCTATTTCTTGAAAGCGTTATTTGGGGCTGTCTTCCTGATCCGGAGAGAAGGACGGGAGAGAAATAATAGGAAGAAAAGGAAATGGCTGATAGAACTGCACCGAAATGCCAGCTGCGGTTAGAGTGGGTTTATGGTTACCGAGGTCACCAGTGCCGGAATAATCTATACTACACGGTTGCCAAGGAGGTGGTCTACTTCGTTGCTGGAGTGGGAATTGTCTACAACACCAGGGAGCACACACAGAAATTTTTTCTTGGCCACAACGATGATATTATCAGGTAGTGTACACCATGCGGAATGAAATGTGACACTTTACAAAATAATAGACCCAGTTTCACCATTTATGTTTATAAATATGATTTAGGATGCAAACATTCGAATGGTTAATACAGTATTGCAGTGCTTATTTTTTGTACACCATACATTGAGCAACATTATTAATAGTCATAGTTTGCTTTTATAAGGTTATAACAGATGTATTCATTTTAAGCATTAAGTTTCACGGTAATTTATAGACGTCTTTAATGCATTAAACAGTGGAATATAAAAGATGCAACCTCTACGTCATTCATTTTTGTTGGCTAATAAAATCAAGATAATTGTGCTGCTAATTTCAATATTTTTAAAGTACAGATGTTTTATTTAAGCTCGGATTTCATATTTTGAGTAGTTTTTAAATTGATAGAATTCAGCTGCATGTTTCCAGGTGTGTTTCCATTTTACATTGATTTAATGCTAATTTCTAGTACTGCTCCACTCAGCTGTTGGTTCATTGCAACTTGTCGAGTCAAATCGCAATCTGCTTTGATGTTTTCGTTGGTACTGAAAAGAGACGTTAAAATAATCTTTAAGTAAACAATACAATCTCTCTCCTAACACGATGCGAAGCTGAACGAAATTGCTGTAGTGCGCAACGTCGATAGAAACAAAAGCTCAGCCAAGTGATTTCGGACGGAGGTATCGTGTTTGACAGCAGTGAATGGTTTTGACCTGAGCCGAATCTATTTCAGCATATCTGTACCACTGGTATTTACAGTGCTAAATTTAACAAGTATTTCAACAGCAGCGATGAGCTCCGGTACAACACGTTGAGAGCCATGTAGCTTTATGAATACTGGACTTTTTTACGCATGGAAATTAGAACAAAAAGTGGCCTCCACAGTGCATATTCCAATACATCTCATTTGAAATTATTTTCAATTAGTTTAAAAAATTGATATTCTGTTTACAATTTTTGGAATTTATATATTAGCCCTGTGAAAGTCTAGTTTCAATTCATTTATAATGAAATTACAGCAATATAAAAATAATGCAGTTGTCGCAGGCAGTTCGCTTGGTCAAGTGATGCATTAAAATAAATTGCTGATTTGTTGATTTTTGAATTGAAGAAATTACCCTGAAGTTGACATATGTGGTAGAAGAGGCAATACTGTAAAACTGTGTACATATTATGATTTCTCTTTGCAGGTATTTGATGTCTGCCTCAGCAATAATAATTCTCCGAGCAATCAACCCGACTTTTAAAATTTGCCTTCCATTATGTTTAAATATAGTACTTGGTTGAAGAGAAAACATTGCACTGCTGAAATAGCATCCTCCTTGTTAGTATGGTGTCTCTACTTGAAATGTCTGAGGGACTGTGTGCAAAATTAACCTTTAACTCACTTTCAACAATTAGAAACTCCTCATTATTAATTTATTACACGTGATTTCCTTTCTAAGGTGTGACTACTGTTTTCAGTTTAATGAATTTTAAAGAAAAAAATAATGGAGTGGTTCGGAAACATTACGGGTAAATAGAGTTGTCATAGTTTCATTATATCAAATCACTACTGTAATGCAGGCTATGCTTATTTGCAAAATTATTATTTTTTCTCTTTTTGGATGCCATTTATTGTTTTGGATACCAGCTTATACTGTGTTTAGCACGAGGAGTTAAAAGCTTTTTCGTTGCCAGTTGAAAAGAATAACTGTAATCTGTCACCATAGCAGCACCAGTAGCATTCTGCAATTGTGTTGGCACAATGCTCAGTTCAGTGAAAAGCTGATCTTTATATTTTCTACATTTATGAGGCATAGACTTTGATTGTTCTTGATTATAAAAATTGTATCAAAATGCACATCTGGCACTCTTTTAAAAGATTTAAAATAGATTAGTTAAAAAACAATCCATATACCAATTGCAAGTTTTCTTCTCGGGTAATTTAACTATTAGTAACAGTTATGGCATTTGTTTGGCCGAGACATTCTTAACAACAATGATTATAAAGTTATGAACCTTGTGATGAATTTGTAGTCCCGAAATATTTTGTCAATAGGCACAGCCCATCTAAAAGCAAGTAGATGATAAATTCCTAAATTTGATAGTTTGCAAACATATGCTAATATCAGACTCTCATAAATAGAATATTAAAACTAAATAGTTATTAACATTCAAAAAACAATTGTTTGACTCATTATACATGAATTAAGATTGTTTAAAATCAAACATTTTGTGGAATCACTTTAATTGCAACCTTTTGGGGCAGCCTCACAAATTGCAGTAAAACTGAATATCTATAAAGCTAACATTGCAGCAGCAGTCTGGTAAGTGAGGAACTGGGTCGGGAGGATCAGAGGCTGGGGCGATCAGGGAGCAGTGATGATTGGGCGGGTGCAAGGGAATGGTGATGGCTAGTGTTCATTAAATATAGGTTCAGGAGTTGCATTCCTGCTCGTCCCAACTTCACATTCAGGTAAGTGCATTTCAAAATAAATATTGCAATAAATGAAATAGAAATAAAACAAACTTTTCACATATATGGTAGGCAGGAAAACAGAACTTTAGAAATGTTTGTGTTAAAACGGGAATTGCAATTAAGCAAGTTGCAAATAAATGGATATGGCTACTTTTTTGAAGGTCTTTAGTAGTTGCTGATAATGTAATGTGCTGTATCATAGAGGTGCACTTAGAATTCCTGCATGGCAAGTCCCTGTTATTTGATCAGTTTATGCTGTAGCGGGAAGGGCAAAATAGAGACTTGGGGGTAGAAATTCAGGTGCAATCATCTTTGGACGCATGGGGTGGCGTGGAACAAAGAACAAAGAACAGTACAGCACAAGAACAGGCCATTCGGTCCTCCAAGCCTGCGCCGATCTTGATGCCTGCCGAAACTAACACCTTCTGCACTTCCGGGGCCCATATCCCTCTATTCCCTTCCTATTCATGTATTTGTCAAGATGTCTCTTAAACGTCGCTATCGTATCTGCTTCCACCACCTCCCCTGTCAGCAAGTTCCAGGCACTCGCCACCCTCTGTGTAAAAAAAGTTGCCTCGCACATCCCCTCTAAACTTTGCCCCTTGCACCTTAAACCTATGTCCCCTAGTAACTGACTCCTCCACCCTGGGAAAAAGCTTCTGACTATCCACTCTGTCCATGCCTCTCATAACTTTGTAAACCTCTATCATGTCACCCCTCCACCTCCCTCGTTCCAGTGAAAACAATCCGAGTTTATCCAACCTCTCCTCATAGCTAATGCCCTCCAGACCAGGCAACATCCTGGTAAACCTCCTCTGTACCCTCTCCAAAGCCTCCACGTCCTTCTGGTAGTGTGGCGACCAGAATTGCACGCAATATTCTAAGTGTGGCCTAACTAAAGTTCTGTACAGCTGCAACATGATTAGATTAGATTAGAGATACAGCACTGAAACAGGCCCTTCGGCCCACCGAGTCTGTGCCGACCATCAACCACCCATTTATACTAAATCCTACACTAATCCCATATTCCTACCAAACATCCCCACCTGTCCCTATATTTCCCTACCACCTACCTATACTAGTGACAATTTATAATGGCCAATTTACCTACCAACCTGCAGGTCTTTTGGCTTGTGGGAGGAAACCGGAGCACCCGGAGAAAACCCACGCAGACACAGGGAGAACTTGCAAACTCCACACAGGCGGTACCCAGAATCGAACCCGGGTCCCTGGAGCTGTGAGGCTGCAGTGCTAACCACTGCGCCACTGTGCCGCCCTGACTTGCCAATTTTTATACTCTATGCCCCGACCGATGAATACTCCTAAGGGTTCTGATCCCGTGTGACTTCACCTTTTGCACCAGTCTGCCATGCGGGACCTTGTCAAAGGCTTTACTAAAGTCCATATAGACAACATCCACCGCCCTTCCCTCATCAATCATCTTCGTCACTTCCTCAAAAAACTCAATCAAATTAGTAAGACATGACCTCCCCTTCACAAAACCATGCTGTCTCTCGCGAATAAGTTCGTTTGTTTCCAAATGGGAGTAAATCCTGTCCCGAATAATCCTCTCTAATAATTTCCCTACCACTGACGTAAGGCTCACCGGCCTATAATTTCCTGGATTATCCTTGCCACCCTTCTTAAACAAAGGAACAACATTGGCTATTCTCCAGTCCTCTGGTGCACAGGATTAAATCACTGTGTCTGAATGGTGAGGTCTGAGGCTCTCCCAATACTTCGGTTAAGCTGGCGAGGCACAAAGAGCCTGCTGACGAAGAGTCAATGTATATCTGACTGCTCCTAACATTGCATGAAACTATTGTCATAAAAACCCATCTGCTTCACCAATGTCCTTTGGGAAGGAAATCTGCTGTCCTTTCCTGGTCTGGTCTACATGTGACTCCAGACCCACAGCAATGTGGTTGACTCTTGCATGCCCTCTGAAATGGCCTAGCAAGCCACTCAGTTGTAGCATAGTCAATAACGAATGAAACTGGATTGACCACCTGTCGACTCTGCAAAGTCCTCCTTACTAACATCTGGGGGCTTGTGCCAAAGTTGGGAGAGCTGTCCCACAGGCTACTCCAGCAGCAGACTGACATTTTCATACTCAAGGAATCATATCTTACAGACAATGTCCCAGACACTGCCATCACCATCCCCAGGTATGTCCTGTCCCACTGGCAAGACAGACCCAGCAGAGGTGGTGGCACAATGGTTATACAGTCGGGAGGGAGTTGCCCTGGGAGTCCTCAACATCGACTCCAGACCCCATGAAGTCTCATAGAATCAGGTCAAACATGGGCATGGAAATCTCCTGATGATGAATCAGTACTCAGTTGAACACCACTTGGAGGAAGCACTGAGGGTGGCAAGGGTGCAGAATGTACTCTGGGGGACTTCAATGTCCATCGCCAAGGGTGGCTTGGTAGCACCATTACTGACTGTGCTGGCCGAGTCCTAAAGGACATAGCTGCAAGACTTGGTCTGCGGCAGGTGGTGAGGGAAAAACATACTTGACCTCGTCACGAGGTCGACACAAAGGTTGGTGGAGTTGCGGACAGTGATGAGGACTGTCAGAGGATACAGCAGGATATAGATCGGTTGGAGACTTGGGCGGAGAAATGGCAGATGGAGTTTAATCTGGACAAATGTGAGGTAATGCATTTTGGAAGATCTAATGCAGTGGGAAGTATACAGTAAATGGCAGAACCCTTAGGAGTACTGACAGGCAGAGAGATCTGGGCGTACAGGTCCACAGGTCACTGAAAGTGGCAATGCAGGTGGATAAGGTAGTCAAGAAGGCATACGGCATGCTTGCCTTCATCGATCGGGGCATAGAGTATAAAAATTGGCACTCATGCTGCAGCTGTACAGAACTTTAGTTAGGCCACACTTAGAATATTGCGTGCAATTCTGGTCGCCACACTACCAGAAGGACGTGGAGGCTTTGGAGAGGGTACAGAAGAGGTTTACCAGGATGTTGTCTGTTCTGGAGGGCATTAGCTATGAGGAGAGGTTGGATAAACTCGGATTGTTTTCACTGGAACGACGGAGGTGGAGGGGCGACATGATAGAGGTTTACAAAGTTATGAGAGGCATGGACAGATTGGATAGTCAGAAGCTTTTTCCCAGGGTGGAGGAGTCAGTTACTAGGGGACATAGGTTTAAGGTGCAAGGGGCAAAGTTTAGAGGGGATGTGCGAGGCAAGTTCCTTACACAGAGGGTGGTGAGTGCCTGGAACTTGCTGCCGGGGAGGTGGTGGAAGCAGGTACGATAATGACGTTTAAGAGGCATCTTGACAAATACATAAATAGGATGGGAATAGAGGGATACAGTCCCTGGAAGTGCAGAAGGTTTTAGTTTAGGCAGGCATCCAGATCGGCGCAGGCTTGGAGGGCCGAATGGCCTGTTCCTGTGCTGTACTGTTCTTTGTTCTTTGTACCACGCCACCCCATGCGTCCAAAGATGATTGCACCTGAATTTCTACCCCCAAGTCTCTATTTTGCCCTTCCCGCTCCCTGTCGCAGATGCATCTGTCCATGACGGTATTTGTAATAATGACCACCGCGCAGTCCTTGTGGAGACAAAGTCCCATCTTTACACTGATGATACACTCCATCGTGTTGTGTGGCACTACCACTGTGCTAAATGGGATAGCTTTCGAACAGATCTAGCAATGCAAATCTGGGCATCCATGAAGCGCTGTGGGTCATCAGCAGCAGAATTATACTCGACCACAATCTGTAACCTCATGGCCCATCATATCCCCCATTCTACCATCACCATCAAGCTGGGGGACCAACCTGGGTTCAATGAAGAGTGCAGGAGGGCATGCCAAGAGTAGCACCAGGCAGACCTCAAAATGTGGTGTCAACCTGGTGAAGTGATAGATAGAGATAAGCGATCCCACGACCAATGGATCAGATCTAAGCTCTGCAGTTCTGCCACATCCAGTCGTGAATGGTGGTGGACAATTAAACGACTAACAGGAGGAGACGACTCCACAAATATCCCCATCCTCAATGATGGGGGAGCCCAGCACATCAGTGCAAAAGATGAGGCCGAAGCATTTGCAGCAATCTTCAGCCAGAAGTACCGAGTTGATGATCCATCTCGGCCTCCTCCTGAAGTCCCTAGCTTTACAGATGCCAGTCTTCAGCCAATTCGATTCACTCTGTGTAATATCAAGAAACGACTGAAGGCACTAGATACATGCAAAGACTATGGGACCTGACAACATTCCGGCAATAGTGCTGAAGACTTGTACTCCAGACCTTGCTGTGTCCCTAGCCAAGTTGATCAACTACAGCTACAACACTGGCATCTACCTGACAATGTGGAAAATTGGCCAGATATATCCTTTACACAAAAAGCAGGACAAATGCAACTCAGCCAATTACTGCCGCATTAGTCTACTCGCGATCATCAGTAAAGTGATGGAAGGTGTCGATGACAGTGCTATCAGGCGGCACTTGCTTAGCAATAACCTGTTCAGTGATGCTCAATTTGGGTTCTGCCAAGGCCACTGCTCCTGACCTCATTACAGCCTTGGTTCAAACACGGACAAAAGAGCTGAACTCAAGAGGTGAGGTGAGAGTGACTGCCCTTGACATCAACACAGCATTTGACCGAGTATGGCATCAAGGAGCCCAAGCAAAACTGCAGTCAATGGGAATGGGAAAAACTCTCCACTAGTTAGAGTCATACCTAGAGTAAAGGAAGATGGTTCTAGTTGTTGAAGGTCAATCATCTCAGCTCCAGGACATCACTGCAGGAGTTCCTCAGGGTAGTTCCTCAGGCACAACTATCTTCAGCTGCTTCATCAATGAGCTTCCCATCATCATAAGGTCAGAAGTGGGGATGTTTGCTGATGATTGCACAATGTTCAGCAGCATTCACGACTCCTCAGATACTGAAGCAGTCCATGTAGAAATGCAGCAAGACCTGGACAATATCCAGGCTTGGGCTGGTAAGTGGCAAGTAATATTCGTGCCACACAAGTGCCAGGCAATGACTATCTCCAACAAGAGAGAATCTAACCACCTCCCCATGACATTCAATGGCATTAGGATCACTGAATCCCCCACTATCAACATCCTGGGGATTACCATTGACCAGAAACTGAACTGAGGTAGCCATATAAATACCGTGGCTACAAGAGCAGGTCAGAAGCTGGGAATCCTGCGGCGAGTAACTCCCCTCTTGACTCCCCAAAACCTGTCCACCATCTACAAGGCACAAGTCAGGGGTGTGATGGAATACTCTCCACTTGCCTGGCTAGGTGCAGCTCCAACAACATTGAAGAAACTCTACACAATCCAGGACAAAGCAGCCCATCCACAAACATTCACTGCTGCCACTGTGCATCGGTGGTGGAGGGAGTGTCTATCATCTGCAAGATGCACTGCAGCAATGCACCAAGGCTCTTTAGACAGCACCTTCCAAACCCGTGACCTCTTCCACGTAGAAGGACAAGGGCTGCTGTTGCATGGGAACACCACCACCTGCAAGTTCCCCTCCAAGTCACACACCATCCTGACTTGGAACTATATCGCCGTTCCTTCACTGTCGCTGGATCAAAATCCTGGAACTCCCTTCCTAACAGCACTGATGGTGTAACTACACCCCAAAGACTGCAGCGGTTCAAGAAGGCAGTTCACCATCACTTACTCAAGGGATGGACAATAAATGCTAGCATAGCCAGCAACGCCCGTATCCCATAAACGAATAAAAAAAAGTAAAATTCCTGTAGCTCTGCATTCCTTTTCCTTCATCCACCTATTCAATCTAATCTTGAATGTTGACAGTCTCTGCCTTGTCCGCTAGCTCTGGAAGTGAATGCCACAGCTTCACAGCTCTGTATAAAGAAGTTTCTCTTATTCTCTGTTCTAAATATCATATTTAACCTTGTATTTATGGCACATATATTTTGTAAGGAGTGAATATGTACTGCAGCACTAGGTATAGTTTAGACAGCATCTGAAGCTACTTCGTAAGAACTGTTATATAGGTTACTATTGGATGTTCATTGACAGTGCAATGTGGTTTGCATATCACACTGACCTAAGAAGTGCAATATAATTTTGTTTTAATTGCCAAATCAGGAGAAATTCAGATTTTTTTGTAGCACTTTGAAGACGTGATGTCACACTGTTTTCGCTTTGCAATATAACTACAAAACTTTATGCCAAATTTGAAATGTTTCAGTTGTTCTGAAAGTTTACCACTATAATTTTAATGTGCAAAAGAGCTTATAATTTTAATAGTAGAAAAATATGCATGCACCAAACGACTTTGCCTGATTGAAAGTGTAAAGCAGTGTGAACAAGAGTTATGGGGCTGAACGAATGGACAGATGATCTAGACAGTTATTGCATGCTGTCTATTTGTACTCCAAAACCAGTACGTGCAATTTAATTACATTTATTCACTGGCTTCACTTAAATTCAAACCCTGCTGTGATTGTCCTAAGCAAAAACTGCAAATTTGATTTTTTTTTCAATGTCCCTGTGTTTTGGAATTGTTTTTGAAGTATAAAAGGTTAGTCAGTTCTAGTAAGTGATGAGTTTTGTTTGGGAGCTAAAAGCTTAGACAATAGTTGTGCCTTGGAGATGATAAATTATCCTGTGTTATGCAGGTCTTCATAATTATGTTGGATTTGCAGTACATTCTGCTAGTTTTGTTCTTACTTCTGGTGGGGCTGCAGGCCTGACATTGCTGCGGGCCCTTTAATTGCATCTCCAGCCTCGGGAACCCACCTGCTGTCCTTTATTTGGATGGTGAACATGGAGGCAGCCAATTAAGAGGCATCTTCTTTGAAGCTTGACTGCCATTTGAGAGTCCTGACACCTGTTGAAAAATTCAGCTCACAGAGTCAGTACTTTACCTCTATATTCATAGAAGACTGATCATGGGAATGAAAGGATACAAAGGGAGGAAGTTGATCTATTAGTTCGATAATCATTGATAAGGAAGTGGAACACAGAATATTGGTTGAACTCAAAATGGATGGCATTCATGTCAGAATTCTCAGGAAAATCAAAGAGAAAATACCAGAGTCCCTGACCACAACCTTTTAAATATTTTTGGATATTGTTACGCCAGTGTGTTTTGTTTAATAATTTTCTTTGGTCCACTAGCTGGAGATCTGAATTTGTAAGACCTTTTAAAAAGACAAGCTGCCAGCAAAGTCATCCTTTCAGTTTAAGATGATCACCTAATTTGCAACACTGTATCCTAAACTGCAATGCTTGTGAGGAGAGTGAAATGTCTATACATTTCCCAGCAAGAACCCAGGAGGTTTAAAGGAACTACCTGTTCTCTCAGCAAGCAGAGAAATACTGCTAATTGCTATGTTTTAATCACTGAGAGATTGTCATGTGACAAGTCCCTCCCCATCTGTGGTTTCAAGCTGGTGTTTTGCCGCAGCAGAGGAGAAGCAACTGGACTCTGACACGAGCAGACCCCAAGTAGGGCTCTTTTCCTCTCTCTCTTTTCCTCTCTCTCTTTTCCTCTCTCTCTTTTCCTCTCTCTCTTTTCCTCTCTCTCTCTTTCTCTCTCTCTCTCTCACTCTTTCTCCCTCCCCCTCTTTCTCCCTCCCCCTCTCCCTCCCCCTCCCACACCCCCCCTCCCACTCCCCCCTCCCACCTTTCCCCCTCTCTCTCTCCCCCTCTCCCTCCCTCTCTCCCCCTCCCTCCCTCTCCCCCTCCCTCCTTCCCTCTCTCTCCCACCCTCTCTCTCTCTCTCCCCCCTCTCTCTCTCTCCCCCCCTCTCTCTCTCTCCCCCCCTCTCTCTCTCTCCCCCCCTCTCTCTCTCTCCCCCCCTCTCTCTCTCTCTCCCCCCTCTCTCTCTCTCCCCCCCTCTCTCTCTCTCCCCCCCTCTCTCTCTCTCTCCCCCCCCTCTCTCTCTCTCTCCCCCCTCTCTCTCTCTCTCCCCCCTCTCTCTCTCTCTCCCCCCTCTCTCTCTCTCTCCCCCCTCTCTCTCTCTCTCCCCCCTCTCTCTCTCTCTCCCCCCTCTCTCTCTCTCTCCCCCCCTCTCTCTCTCTCTCCCCCCTCTCTCTCTCTCTCCCCCCCTCTCTCTCTCTCTCCCCCCCTCTCTCTCTCTCTCCCCCCCTCTCTCTCTCTCCCCCCCTCTTTCTCTCCCCCCCCCTCTCTCTCTGTATGTGTGTGTGAGAGTGAAAGTTGGCACATTGTTGATTATTTTATTCGGTTTAGGTACAATACAATTAACCTCTTTCTAGAAAGAGAGGTCATAGTTTTAGGATAAGAGGTAGCAGATTTAAAACAGAGATGAGGAGAAATTACTTCTCTGAAAGGGTCATGAGTCTGTGGAATTAACGTTGAGTAAATTTAAGGAGGAGATAGACAGATTTTTAATTAGTAATGGGTTGAAGGGTTATGGAGAATGGGTAGGAAAGTGGAGCGGAGGCCGAGATGAGATCAGCCATGATTGTATTGAATGGCGGAGCAGGCTCAAGGGGCTGAATTGCCTACTCCTGCTCCTAGTTCTTATGTTCTTAAGTTCTTTATGTTCTTTGTTAACTCAAGACAACCTGTACGATTGTTTTTTGTAATGATCATCGCAAGTAAGTCATCAAACACCTACTGAATTGGCCAGTACATCCACTTTAAGAAAGAGTTAACCCTGTTTTTGTCTACAAAGGAGAGGGAAAAGAGGGAAGTCCTTCAACCCCTCCTCACTTGACCGTAACAATATGTAAATTGTGCCAGAAGCTTGTCAACATAACACCTCAGTTCAAAAAGGGAGAAAGGGATAAAGCAGCTTGCTATGGACCATAATACTGAATACAGTTAACACTGACTTAGAAATATGAGTTAATTTAAAAGCAGCCAGTATAAATTTATGAAAGGTAAGTCATGTTTGACTAAATTAATAGTTATTTGAGGAAGTAGTGGAGTGTATTGATGAAGGAAGTGTAGTCAACATTGTGTAAGTGGATTTTTAAAAGGTACTTTGACAAGGTACAGCATATGAAGTTTGTTAAAATTAAGGGCCTTGATGTTATCTTGGAGTTGTCATGGGGGGCGTGTGGTGTTGGTGTTGAATGATAAACCTGAAAGAAAGTGCAGCGTGGCTATCAGTGGCTTTTTAACTCGGCCAAATCATTAGCATTTTGCTTCTGGGTTTGGCGCCCAATGTGTGGTAGCGGACACGATGAGGACCCGCATAACGCAATCTCAACTCCTGTATTTAACGAGCCAATCTGAAGGTGGAATTTGGAGTTTAATTTGAAGACAAGAGAAGAAAAGATATGACCATGTGTTCCAGAAGTGCAACGGCTGAACCATGGTTCAGTGATGCCTCACTTGATGTGCTGCGATGGTTGATGAAGAGCTGGAGAGAGATATTCTTCCTCAGCAATGGGAGGAAGAAACCTACTGCTGACACCAAGAAGGCTTGGGTGGAGGTGGCCGAGGTGGTCAACAGCAGGAGTATAGAACCAGACTCATGGATTCAGTACAGGAAACGCTTTAATGACCTAACCAGGTCAGGAAAGGTGAGTACAGTTGCACATTCACCTACATCCTGTATTGTGCATCATACAAACCCCTCACTTTGCCTTGTCAAGCCTACTCCATCATAACACTTCTCACATCCACTTACCTTGCATGTGCACCCATCCTTCTATTTCTCTACAATTCAAACCCCCATCTATCGTTCCACCATTCACACGCACCCTCATCTTTTCATGTCTTAACCTGATGGTCACGCTCTGCTGGGTGGCATTACAGTCACTCATAGGTCTGTTCTTTTCCTTTTGGCAGAAGAGACCACAGAACAGAAGGGGGAAGAGAGATAGAACTGGAGGTAGGCCTCTACAGAGTTCCCGGCTCACAAATACAGAGGAGGATACCTGATTAATGGGAAAATACTGAGAAGTGTAGAGGAAGTGCGGGACCTTGGAATGAATGTCCACAGATCCCTGAAGGTAGCAGGACAGGTCGATAAAGTCTTAAGAAGGCATATGGAGTCCTTTTCTTTATTAGCCGAGGTGTAGAATATTATAGCAGGGAGGTTATGCTGGAATGTATAAATCATTGGTTCGGCCACAACTTGAGTACTGTGTGCAGTTCTGGTCTCCTCATTATAGAAAGGATGTGGTTGCACTAGAGAGGGTACAGAGGAGATTTATGAGGATGTTGCCAGGACTGGAAAAATGCAGCTATGAGGAAAGATTGGATAGGCTGGGGTTGTTCTCCTTGAAACAGAGAAGGCTTAGGGGAGATCTGATTGAAATGTACAAAATTGTGAGGGGCCTGGATAGAGTGGAGGTGAAGGGCTTGTTCCCCTTAGCAAAGAGGTCAGTAACTAGTGGGCATAGATATAAAGTGATTGGTATCAAAATTAGAGTGGTGATGAGGAAAAACTTTTTCACCCATAGGTTGGTGGGGGTCTGGAACTCGCTGCCTGAAAGGGTAGTTGAGGCAGAAATCCTCAACTCATTCAAAAGGAATCTGGATATGCACCTCAAGTGGCGTAATCTGCAGGGCTACGGACCAAATGCTGGACGTTGGGATTAGAATGGGTAGATCGTTTTTCGGTTGGCACAGACACGATGGGCCAAGTGGTCTATTTCTGTGCCTTAAACCTTCTATGATTCTATGAGGAGATGCTAGAGATCAGTAGTTTTCGCATCCCTGGCTATCGGAGATGAGAAGTCAGGACCTCCCAGCTACCCGGTGACCCAGTTAAATAGTAGCAAGCCGCGTGCCATACACCATGTTGGTAATAGCCTGCATCTTGTGGTCAGCAGTGAAGGGATAGCACTTACTTGTAGAAAGCTGCCCACAAAGATCCAGTGATCTCCGTGGTGCGATTTCCTCTTTCTCGGCATCTGTTTGAATCTGGTGCCAAGTTGAGGGGATCTCCAGGCATCCAGCAACAGTGATGATATCAAGTGGGGAAGCGGCAATCCCATTGAAGTATCTTCACAGATAGCAAAACAGGAAGTAAAATGTGCTAATTTTTTTCATTAATATTTTAGAGAACATATTAAATGGGATATACATGTGAGATTAAGTTAGAAGCTGAATATCATAAATTAAAAAAATTTTTTAAATGTGAACTTGTTTATCATCATGGAGAAATTTGACATTCCACAAGTATAAAATTAGTTTTTCAAAGCTAGTAAAGCTATTCAGCAGTAATTATGAACTTGGTACACTGTTAACGCATATACACCTCATTTAACAAGGTGTAACTGAAGTATTTTAGAGCCATAGAGTCATAATGGTACAAAAGGAAGCCATTCGGCCCATTGAGTCCATGCCAGCTCCCTGCAAGCCCCCTTCCCTGGCTCTATCCCTCAAGTGCCCATTCAATTTCATTTTGAAATCATTCATCGTCTCCGCTTTCACCACCCTTGTAGGCAGCAAGTTCCAGGTCATTACCAGTTGCTGCATTTAAAAAAAATTCTTCCTCACATTCCCCCTGCATCGCTTGTCTAAAACCTAAGATCTCTGACCCCTCGTCCTTGAACCATCAGCTAATGGGAATAGCTTATTTTTGTATGCCCTATCCAAACCTGTCAGAATCTTGTACACCTCTATTAAATCTCCCCTCAATCTTTTTTGCTCCACGGACAACAACCCCAGCTTTTCCAACCTAACCTTGTAACTAAAATCCCTCATCCCTGGAACAATTCCGGTAAATCTCCTGTGCACCCTCTCAAGGACCCTCACGTCTTTCCTTAAGTGTGATGATCAGAGCTAGAGGCATATGCAGTACTCGAGTTGTGGCCTAACCAGAGCTTTCTAAAAGTTCAGCATAACCTTACTGTTTTTGTACTCTATACCTCTATTTATGAAGCCCAAGATCCCATATGCTTTGTTAACTACTCTCCTCAATATGTCCTGCAGCCTTCAAATATCTATGCATATGAACCCCCAGGTCCCTCTGTCCCTGTACACTCTTTAGAGCTGTACCATTAAGTCTATATTGCTTCTCCCTATCCCTTTTGCCATAATGCATCACCTCACATTTCTGTGTATTAAATTCCATTTGCCACTTGTCTGCCCATTCTGCCAGCCTATCTCTGTTCTATTGCAGTCGATTGGCATCATCCTTACTCTCTGCCACACCTCCAAGTTTGGTATCATCAGCAAATTTTGAAATTTTTCTCTGCATTCCAATATCCACCATTTATATGTATCAAAAAAGCTATGGTCCTAGCGCTAAACCTTGGGGAACACCGCTGGCTACCATCCTCCAGCCTGAAAAACAACCATTTACCATGACTCGCTGTTTCTTGTCCTTAAGCCAATTTTTATCCAAGCTGACACTGACCCTTCTATTCCATTGGCCTCAATTTTGGTAACCAACCTTTTAAGTAGTACTTTGTTAAAGGCTTTCTTAAAATCCATATTGACAATATCCATTGCTTTCCCTTCACCAGCCTGCTTTGTTACTTCATCAAAAAAGTAGTTACATTAGTTTAGCACGATCTGCCTTTACAAATCTGTTCTGGCTCTCCCTAATTAACTCAAACCTCTCCAAGTGCCTGTTGTTTTTTTCTCCCTTCTTATTGTTTCTAAAACCTTACCCACCACAGATATTAAACTGACTGGCCTGTAGTTACTAGGAATATCCTTACACTTTTTCTTGGATAAAGGTGTCACATTTGCTACTCTCCAATCTTCTGGCACCTCCCCTGTATCTAGGGAAGATTGGAAGATTATGGTGAACCTTCCCCTATCTCCACTCCCACTTCCTTTAGCAACCTTTGATGCAAGCCATCTGGACCAGGTGACTTATCCACTGTAAGCATAGCCGCCTTTCCAGTACATCCTGCCTATCAATTTTCATCTCATTTGTTACCTCTACCATCTTCGCTTCTCCTGTTATTTTGTCAGCATCCTCGTCCTTAGTAAACACCGATATAAAGCACTCATTAAGTATTCTAACCTTGCCCTTCACCTGAAAGCATATATCACCCTCTTTGTCTCTAATAGGCCCCAACCCACCTCTTACTATCCGTGTACTATTTACATGCTGGTAGAAGATATTTGTGTTCCCTTTTATGTTAACTGCCATTCTATTCTCATATGTTCTGTCTTTGCCAGTTGTACTTTCTCTTCACTTCCCCTCTCAACTTACTGTATTTGCCCTAGTTCTCACTGGAAGAATTCACTTGACATGCATTATACACCATCTTTTTTTTGTTTCATCATTTTACTCTATCTCCCTCGTCATCCAGAGAGCCTTGGTTTTGGTTCCCTTACCTTTTGCCATTTTTGGAATGTACCTAGCTTGAACCAGAAACATCTCCTCCATAAAGATCACCCATTGCTCTGTTACAGTTTTTCCTCAGTCTTTGGTTCCAGTTTACTCTAGCTAGATCCCCTCTCATCCCATTGAAGTTAGCCCACTTCCAGTTTAGAAGTTCTACTTTAGCTTGTTCTTTGCTCTTCTCCATTGCTAATCTAAACCTTATGACACAATGATCACTCTTACCCAAGTGTTCCCCCACAAACACTTGGTCCACTTAGCCTGCCTCATTCCCCAGCGCCAGACTTAGCAATGCCTCATTCCAAGTTGGATCAAGAACACAGTGGTCAAGGAGGTTCTCCTGAACACATTTCAGAAATTCCTCCCCCTCTTTTCCCTTCAGTCTCACATTATCCGAATCGATATTTGGGTAATTAAAGTCTCACAATATCACCACTCTATTCTTGCACATCTTTGTCACTTCCCTGCAGATTTGCTCCTCTTTTCTCTCACTATTTGGAGGCAATAGTGTGATCATCCCCTTTTTTCTTCCCAATTCTAACCAAATGGATTCTGTCTTTGCCCCCTCAAGGACATCCTCTCTTTCCAACATGACATTGTCTTCCCTAATCAGTACTGCTGCCCCACCTTCCATTTTTCCTTCCCTGTCTTTTCTGAACACATCGTGTCTCTGAATATTAAGCACCCAGTCCTGACCATTTTTAAGCCACCCTTCCGTTATTGCCACTACATCATACTCCCACATGGTTATTTGTGCTGGTAGCTCACCAATCTTCACCATACTTTGTGCATTTACATACATGCATTATAAACCTGTCTTTGTATTCCTTGTAGTCCTTCTTAGTCTGCTCCTATCTAATATGGATCTACTTCCTTCTCATACTATCCAACACTCTCACTCCTTTATGCACATTGTACCTTTATATGCTGCCCATCCCCCTGCCAATTTACCATAAACCATCCCCAACTATGCTCGTGAACCTCCCTGCAAGAACGTTGGTCCCAGTCCTGTTGAGGTGCAACCTGTCCCTTTTGAATAGGTGACTCCTGCTCCGGAACTGGTCCCAACAACCCAAGAATCTGAAGCCCTGCCTCAAGCCACGTATTGATCCTCCCTATCTTCCTGATTTTACCCTTGCTAGTGTGTGGCACTGGGAGTAATCCAGAGATTACACCTTCAAGGTCCTGCTTTTTAACTTCCTCCCTACCTCCTGAAAATCTGACCGTAGGACCTCAATACCTGCTCTATCTATGCAGTTGGTACCGATGTGTATCACAACATCTGGTTTGCTCCCTTGCCCCTGCAGAATATTATGCACCCTCTCAGTGAGGTCCTTTATCCTGGCACCAGGGAGGCAACACACTATGCGGGTCTCATGATGACGGCTACAGAAATGCCTGTTTGTCCCCCGACTATGGAATCTCCTATAATCACTGCATTTCTACTCTCTGCTGTTCTCGCCTGTGCAGTCCCTTGCCCATTGTTGCTATCGTTTGGACTGCACTCCTTCAAGGTGTCGTCACTCCCAGCAGTCTCCAAAGCTGAGTACCAGTTTGGTAGTGGCACACACCCCAAAGACTCCTGCATTTCCTGCCTCTTCTTAATGTTCCAGATAGCCTCCATCTACTATCCTGAACTCTCACTGTCTGTGAGGTGATCACCTCCTGGAACATACGATCCAGGAAACTCTCCTGCTCCCTGATGCCCCTCAGTCACTGCATTTGCCCCTCAAGCTTGGAAATCCTGAGCTCGAGCACAAGCAACTGGAGACGCTTCCTACAAATGTGGTTCCCCCAAGACACATGAAGTGTCCTGAAGTTTCCACGTGGTGCAGGGATTGCAAAAATAATGTAAGTGGGCAAATTCTCGTCAGATCAGTGATTTCTACTCGATTGCTGTCAAAAGGTACTTCAAAAGTGCACCCTATGGGAAGTGCAGAATCACTGACAGCAACTTCTGATTTCCGTATTTAACTGTGCACGTGCAGACTCCAGAAGTTGCTGCCATTTTTAGAGGAGTATTGATAGTGAACGCCTACAGTTTCACTGTCATTGCTACCTCAAAATCAGGACCTTGATTTCAACAGCAAATGACAAATGATCATCTTTATAAGGATAAGTTGCAAACTTCTTACCTTGTTAATGGTAATTCATATCTTTTATCTCCAATAGGGCCTTCATGTATTCGGCAGCTGTCACTGGAGTTTGCGGACTATGATGCCTCAGAGGAACTGAGTCCTTGTGAGGGTGCACTGTCACAGGACTCATGCATACCATGCACCAGCCCAGGCACTTGCATTTTGGTGAGACCAGGTTTTCACTAGTGACTTACAGTTCACAAGTAAGAAAGAGCAGATAGTAGTGGCAGGGACAGCAGTGGAGAGACCGTATCAGAGGGTGCACCACTTTACAAGCTCTGCTCAGCTGGACACAGATCCTGTACCCTGGGGGTTGTCGCTGAAAAGAGCAATTGTTGAGCAGCAGCAATGTGTGATGCCTTCCAAGCGCACTGACCATGATTGCAGAGAGAATGGAGGTGTCCGCCTCATTCGTGAGTGGGTTGATGTTGCAGGGCATTGTGATGATGTGTTCCAGTGAACACCAGTGCAAGCTCGAGGAGTAGCACCTCATCTTTCGATGAGGCACTCTACAGCCTTGTGGACTCAACATTAATTTCAGAGCATGACTGGCCTTTTTTATATCTTTCTATTTTTCATCATTTTATTTTTAATCATGTGCCTGTTTTTCATGTGCTTTTGGACAGAACTGCTCATTACTCTGCCATTAACACTGTCTGGACTAATGCTTTGTCTTTCACCATTTGCATTAACACTTTCTTTGCCTTGGTCCTATGACATCTTTGTTACTTAGATTCTCCTGCCCTCTGCCCTATCACACATCTTCCCTTTTGTTCTCTTCCTCACCAAACCAGACCCCCCTCCTTTCACTTGCTTAAAACTTAATTCTTTTCTAACCTTTCCCAGTTATGATGAAAGGTCACAGACCTGAAACGTTAGCCCCTCCTCTCTCCACAGATGCTGCCTGACCTGCTGCACTTTGTTTTTATCCCCCTCAGAATCAATAAGATCACCTCTCATTCTTCTGAACTTCAACAGTTAGAGGCCCAACCAGTTCAACCTTTCTTCATAAGATAAGCTCTTCATCCCTGGAATGAGTCGAGTGAATCTTCTCTGAACTGCTTCTAACGCAAATATATCCTTTTTTTCAAATAAGGTGACCAAAACTGTACACATTACTCCAGATGTGGTCTCACCAATGACCTATACAGCTGCAGGCAAACTTCCCTACTTTTATACTCAATTCCCCTTCAAGTAAACACCAAAATTCCATTTGCCTTCCTAATCACTTGCTGTACCTGCATACTAACATTTTGTGATTCATGTACTAGGACACCCAGATCCTTCTGAGGCACTGGGTTCTGCAATCACTCTCCATTTAAATAGATACTGCTTTTCTATTCTTCCTGCCAAAGGGGACAAGCTCACATTTTCCCACATATACTCCACCTGCCCAATTTCTGCCCACTATCTATATCCCATTAAAGACTCTCTTCCTCCTCTTGACTACTTACTTTCCTCCCTATCTTGGTGTCATTGGCAAATTTAGCTACCATACATTTGGTCCCTTCATCCAAGTCTTTGATTTAGATTGTAAATAGTTGAGGCCCCAGCACTGATCCCTGTGGCACTCCACTAGTTACACCTTGCCAATCTGAAAAAAAAAACATTTATCCCTATTCTCAGCTTCCTGTTAGCTAACCAATCCTTTATCCATACTAATATGTTACCCCGTACACCATGTGCTCTTATTTTCTGCAGTAAACTTTGATGTAGCACCTTAAATGCCTTTTGAAAATCCAAGTACACCATATCTACAGATTCCCCTTTATCCTTCTTGCTTCCTCAAAGAATGCTAATAAATTAGTTAAACACGATTTCCCTTTCACAAAACTACATTGACTCTGTCTGATTCCATTATGATTTTCTCAGTATCCTGCTATAACCTCCTTAATAATAGATTTGAGCATTTTCCCTCTGACAGATATTAGGCTAACTGGCCTATGGTTTCCTGCTTTCTGTCTCCCTCCTGTCGTGAATAAAAGTATTACATTTGATGTTTTCCAATCTGCTGGGGCCCTTCTAGAATCTAAAGAATTTTGGAAGATTATAACCAGTGCCTCCACTGTCTCTGCAGCTACTTTTAAGACCCTAGGAACCAAGCCATCTGGTCCTGGCAACTTGTCAGCCTTTAGATCTAATAGTTTTCCCAGCACCTTTTCCCTGGTGATGGTGAATGTTTTAAGTTCCTCCCTTCCTTTCGCCTCTTGATTTTCAAGTATCTTTGGGAAATTTTCTAAGTCTTCTACAGTTCTTCTACCTGTTTAACACCTCCTCCATTTCCTTGTTTTCCATTATCAATTCCTCAGACTCACTGGAGGGAATTTTATCCTGAAATTCCTACATCACCTCTTTTCCGGAAGGCCCGTTGAATTTAGTGTTAGTCAGGCATTTAAGTGGCCAGCGACGGGCCTTCCATAGGATCCAGGAACCCGTCGCCAGAAATCCTGGCCTCGGAGAGTTGCCCACCAAACAGAGGCCAGCTGCTGCAGCGCCACCGCGGAGGCGGTGGCTGCTGCTGGGGGCCGAGGAGTGTTGCTGGAGCTAGGCCTCAGGTAGATCGGGGTGGCGGGGGAGGAGGGTCAGCAGCAAGGGAATGGGAGTGGCCCTCAGTGGCCCCCCCCTTCCCAATGCCAGCTCCCTCCTTCAGGCAGTAAGGGCCTTTTATCAAGGACCCTCCCCCACGAAGCCGGGAAGCAGCCTGCTCAGATTTTCCTACCGTGCTTCCCGTGTGGCAACAGTGTCGCCTGCCGCACAGGTAATTGCTGATGCAGTGGGAAGAGGACCTTCATTGGGGTTAATTACCCAGTTAAGGGCCTCAATTGGTGGCAGGGCGGGAAGGCTGTTCACAGGCCTTACTGCCCCGGACTAAATTCCAGCAGAGGTGGGATGGTGGGGGATCTCCACCGTCCCCGTCCCCCACCACCAACCCACCCGATTTTATGCTCTTCCCTACATCCAAAGCCGCCACGGGTGAGAGCAGAAAATTCTACCCACTCTCTGTAGAGGACCAACACTAGCTTTAGTTACTCTTTTCCTATTTACATACTTGTAGAAACTCTTATTGTCCGTTTTTGTATTACCAGCTAGCTTTCTCTCAATCTACTTTCTCCCTCTTTTTCTTTAGTCTTCTTTGCTGGTTCTTAAAATTTGTCCAAACTTCTGACCTACCACTAGTGTTTTCAGGTTTGTACAGTGTTTTTCAATTTGCTGCTATCCTTAACTTCCTTCTTTAGCTATGGATGATGCATCCTTTTCAAAGAATCTTTCTTTCTCACTGGGTTTTAAAAAAATATCTCCTTAAAAGTCTGCCACCACTGCATCTCTACTTTCCTACCTTTTAACCTAGTTTCCCAGTTCACTTTAGCTAGCTCTGCCTTCATACCCTTATAATTACCTTTATTTAGGTTTAAAATACTATTCTTAGACCCACATTTCTCCCCTTCGAACTAAACGTGTAATTCTATCCTGTTATGATTGCTGTCACCTGGAGGCTCCTTTACGATAAGGTTATTGATTAATCTTGTCTTATTGCACATTACCAGGTCTAAAATAGCCTGCTTCTGGTTGGCTCTAGAACATACTCCTCTAAGAAATTGTCCTGAATACACTCTGAACACATTTTCAAACCTTTCTTAAACGCCCCATTTATTTCTTCCTGTATAGTCTGCCCAACAATGTAATAACTATTAGGGGGCCTAGAAACTATTCCCACAAGGGACCTCTTGCCTTCCTCAATTCTTATCTCTACCCAAACCAATTCTACATCTTGCTCTTTTGAGCTAAGGTAATCTCTTGCTACAGTACTAATGGCTTCCTTAATAAACAGAGCTACCCCACCACCTTTTCCTAGCTTCCTATCTATTCAAAATGTCAAATACCCTTCAATATTCAGGTACCAGCCTTGGTCGCCTTGCAACCATGTCTCAGTAATGGCTTTCAGGCCATGCATATTTATTTCTAACTGTGCTAATAATTCATCCATTTTGTTACGAATGTTGCACGCATTCAGATACAGAGCATTTAACTTAGTCTTTTTACCATTTCTGCAATCTCTGGCCTTATCTGCTGGTGTACTCTTAAGTTTGTACGCTCTGTCCCTTCCTGCCATACTATGATTATCATTATCCAAATCACTAACCTGCTCTCTTACCTCGTTGCTTCGCTTTGATTTACCACATCTCCTCTCACGCCAATTTGCTTCTGGCTCAGGTAATACTCTAGAGATTATTACCTTTTGAGGTTCTGCTTTTTTAATTTAGCTTTTTAATTTTAATTTGAGGGAAATAAACTTGCAGGGCTCCGGGGTTAGAGCAGGGGAAATTAGACTGATTGGCTTGTTCTACAGAGAGCTGGCATGAATTTCACTCAGGCAAACCCCAACCTGCCAAGACTGGCACACATTATTTCGCCACATGAACATTAAAACTTTAAAAATTGCAATCTCTGACTGGAAGGACATTTCCATGGTAACTGACCATGTTGAAACAATGGAAACTCTGCAGTTGCTCTCCAATGCACAGAAGTGGTCAGACTAATTTTAGTCACATGGCTAGCTGGCTGGGGCAGAGAAATTTGAGCCTCCAACAAGGGATGTGAAGAGACTGTTCCATATAAGGAACTAGTCACATGACTAATAAAAACAAGAAATGCTGGAACCACTCAGCAGGTCTGGCAGCATCTGTGGAAAGAGAAGCAGAGTTAATGTTTCGGGTCAGTGACCCTTCTTCGGAACCCTTGTGGATGTTCCATCACTGAATACAATTAAGGCTGGGACAGACAGATTTTTGGTCTCTCAGGGAATCTTTGGGTCACTGACCCGAAACGTTAACTCTGCTTCTCTTTCCACAGATGCTGCCAGACCTGCTGAGTGGTTCCAGCATTTCTTGTTTTTATTTCAGATTTCCAGCATCCGCAGTATTTTGCTTTTATTTTAGTCACATGACTAACCTGAGCATCCTGGGACCTTTTTGAATTTGTACTCCCAAACAAAGGAATTGCCAGGCAGAACGCTGTGTGCTCTCCTGGAACTAAGAACATCGCCTCTGCCTGTCTGCCTGCTATCTCTCAGGGAACTGAAACCATTGAAGATGTGAAACTCAAAGAGAGAAAGGTTTGCCACGTAAACAAATTTCAAGATTACTGGGGCCCCAACGAAACACAAGAATATAACTTCAATCAAAGACTACAGCAAGCTCGAGAAACAGTAACAAGATATTGCCTTAAACTGTTCAACTTATCTCTTCTACTGTTTTTTTATCCCTATCTTGCATGTTTATATTGCGTGTGCATGCTAGCATGAGTGCGTCATATATCTGCAGGTGTGAACCGTATTAGAATTAAGTTAAGGTTTAATAAATTTCATCTTTCTGCTTTAAACCAAAGAAAGCCTGTTTGTGCTCAGTTATTTGCCTGATAATTGGAAACTGTGAACACAGATTCACAAAAAGGGGAGCTCAAAACACAATGTGTTTAAAATTAAACTCTGTTACAATAAGACCAGGTGAAGACAGCAAGAGACCCCCTAGACACATTGCTCACCTGGTCATAACATCACCCATAACTCTGTTGTCTGTCATAAAGAAGTAGTTTGATGACCTGTACTTGTTTCACTAAGTCACTTTACTTTCAAGTTGGAGGAACATAGGTGATGGGTGTGTGTGTATGTGTGTGTGTGTGTCTGTCTGTCACTAGCTATTTCAGTTTACAAAGACCTATTGTTACATCCCAGGTTACAGTATTCTATGATTAAATGTTGGGCAGTATGGGCACAGATGTTTGGACTGTTTATGTGAGTGATCAGAAGTGCTCTATCTGAAAGAATATTTATGGCAGACCTAATAAAAGTGGCCTCCTTTATTTCCAAACAATATTGGTGAATTTGCTATTCTGGGTTAATTATGAAAAATATAGGGAGTTAATTTCAGTGGGCCCCAAAAACAGGTGTGGGGATCTCAAGAACACAAGAAATAAGAGCAGGGGTAGACCACATGGCCCATCGAGCCTGCTCTGCATTCAAAGCGATCATGACTGATCTTTGGATTCAACTCAACTTTCCCGCCCGCTTGCCATACCCCTTGATTCCCTGAGAGACCAAAAGTCCGTCTGTCCCAGCCTTAAATGTATTCAGTGATGGAACATCCACAACTCTCTGGGGTAGAGAATTCCACAAATTCACAACCCTTTGAGTGAAGTAATTTCTCCTCATGTCAGTCCTAAGTGATCAGCCCCTTATGGTGAGACTGTGCCCATTTTTGTTTTCGATTTCCCCAACCAGCGGAAATAATCTATTAGTGTCTACCCTATCCAGCCCCTTTAGGGAAGGAAATTGGCCGTTCTTACCTGGTCTGGCCTGCATGTGACTCCAGACCCACAGCAATGTGGTTGACTCTTAAATGCCCTCTGAAATGGCCTAGCAAGCCAATCAGTTCAAGGGCAATTAGGGATGGGCAATAAATACTGGCCTAATTAGCAACACCCACATCCCACAAATGAATAAAAAAAAAGAATGTTTCAATGAGATCACCTCTCATTCTTCTAAACTCCAGAGAATACAGGCCCAATTTACTTAGTTTCTTATCAAAGGACAACCCCCTCATCCCAGGGACCAATCTAGTGAAACTTTGCTGCACTGCCCCCAACGTAAGTATATTCTTTCTTAAATGTGGAGACCAAAATTGCACACAGTGGGCTGAATTTTACAGATACCCTGACGTCTGGAGTCGTGGTGGGGTGGGGGCCGTAAAATGCCTCCGTTAGAGGGCCGCCACGCACCTCGATGCCGGGAGGGCCTGGCACGATATTGCCAGTGGCAGCACCCCTGCTACTCCGTGACGGGGCTGCCATTTAAATATTTAAATAAATTAAAATCAATGAATTAATTACACTTATGCTCCCGCCATCTGTTTCGGTGTGATCTTCATGCCGTATGCTAGCACTCGCGCCTTCGGATCCCCGTCTGGGGAAACGAGGCAGAACACTGGTTGGGAGGGGGAAAGTGGTAAATTTCTCAGTGCGGTGGGGGGGTGGAACGGGGTCAAAGAAACATCATTGGTGTAGGGGATGGTGGAAAGGGTTTTAGGTTAAAGTTTACACACTTTGTGGGGTGGAGGGGGGAACGGTCAGGTGCGCAAGGTAAGTGTTTTGGGAGGGGAGAGGGCACATAATTAATTTTTATGGTGATTGGTAGGGTGGAAGAGGGTCAAAATAATTTTTTATTCGGTGTTTCTTTAAATATGTAAATTAAACGGTTGGGTTCAAAGTCCTTTAAAAATGGCGTCAGTGCCTGCGCACAGGCAGCTTACGCCATTTCTGGGGATGGACAGCCGGCCCCTTTATGTCATCGGGGGGTGGGGGGGTGGGTGGCGGCCACCGGACCGCCTCGGCTAGTTAAATAAACCGCCGTGCTTAGGATTGCGGCAGCTCAGCAATGTGTGGCCCGCATGGGCAGGCCAAATTGGTGGCGGGAGTATAAATTTCAGCCTAGTATTCCAGATGTGGTCTCACCAAAACCCTGCACAATTGTAGCAATACTTCCTTATTCCTGTACTCCAATCCCCTTGCGATAGAGGCCAATATGCCATTTGCCTTCCTAATTGCTTGCTGTACCTGCATGTTAACATTCTGCATTCCTTGTACAAGCACACCCAAGTCTCTTCGAACGCCGACACTTACAAATTGCACACCTTTTAAAAAATATTCTGCTTTTCTATTCTTATTACCAAAGTGCATAACTTCACACTTCCCTACATTATACTCCACTTACCATCTTGTTGTCCACTCGCTTAACCTGTCTATATCTCTTTGCAGCCTCTCTGTGTCCTCCCCACAGCTTACCTTTTCACCTACTGTTGTATCATCAACTTGGATACTTTACTCTCTGTCTCTTCATCTAAGCCATTACTCTAGATTGTAAATAGCTGAGACCCCAGCACTGATCCTTGCGGCACTCCACTATTTACTGCCTGACAACTTAAAAATGCCCTGTTTATGCCTGCTTGTTGCTTCCTGTCTGTTAACCAATCCTCTAACCATGCTAATATATTACCCCCCAACTCCATGAGCCCTTATCTTGCCAATTAACCTTTAGTGTGGCACCTTATCGCATGCCGTTTGGAAATCCAGGTATCCTACATCTATTGGTTCCCCTTTACCCTACTAGTTACATCTTCAAAAACTAATAAATTTGTCAAACAGGATCTCCCTTTAGTAAAACTATGCAGATTTGTTCTAATCATACTGTGCTTTTTTAAGTGCATTGTTAAGACTTCCTTATTAATAGATTCCAGCATTTTTCCAACGGCTGATGTTAGACTAACTGGCCTGTAGTTCCCTGTTTTCTTTCTCTCTCCTGTTTTGAAAAGTGGTGTAACATTTGCCAACTTCCAATCTGATGCGACCTTTCCCAAATCTAAAGAATTTTGGAAAATCATAATTAGTGCATCCACTATATCTGCACCTATCTCGCATGTATGATTAACCCATACCTGTTGATTGTGGCTATTATTGAGAGGGCCATTGCTGAGGTCATGACCATTGTTGAAACCACTGAAGATGTCTGCATCCACATACCTAATCCTGCTCCTCACATCCCACCTCCTCCTCACTCCTCATCCCATCCTCCCCTGATTTACAAGCTGCAGATGGTGTAAGCATGCACCTCTTGCATTCCCCCAATTCTCTGCACCACAACCTTACCCTTGTAGCTTTCCCTTTTGAGACATCTGAACAGTTCAACCTGGTCAGGCAGTGGAGGAATAGCAAGAAGACAGTGATGATGAAGATGCACTGTCACTTGATTTCACTCTCGCAGCCACCAGCCCAGGTACTCGCACTGCACGTAATTTTGAACATAGCATAGAGACGAGAATGGCACCTGGTGGGACCAAGCATGGGTGGGCTGCAGCCAGGGCAGGGGGCAAGGATAGTGCAGGTGCCAGTTTGCTGGAGGTTGAGGTCACATCGGGGTTCTGCTGCAGAGGGCTTTGACGTGGCAGTCCACAGAAGATTGGGATGCACAACAAAATGCTTGGTGCATTGGGAAGCCTGCCAGAAAGCCTGCAGTCAGTGTGAATGAGCATGGAGGAGTCGGACATCAATTTGGCACGGGGCGTTCTGCAGAGCTTGGAGCCCATTCTTTCTAATCTGGGTGGTGGTCAACTCTGTTCACACACTTGTGGACCCAACCATGATGCATTGTCTAATGGCCAGTGTTGCCGTGTCCATTATAGCACAAGCAGCAGCCACCCAATGTCTGAGTGCTGCAGGGAAAGCTCAGACTCCTGCCATTATGGCTGTGTCTTAGTGTGCAGAGGGTTTTCAGGGTGTCATTGTAGTCCAGCAATCTGTCCTGCAACAGGTTACTAGGATGGACCTTATGGGCTGAATGGCCTCCTTCTATGCCATAAGTGACTCTGATTGCTGAGGTGCCACCCCATGAGAGTGACAGTGACTCAATGGAGCACAAGCCTGCAGTTCTTTCTCATGAAGACAGTATTTGTCCTCCCACCCCTGCGACTCTCACAGTGCCCTTGCTATTGCCTGTCAGCAAACCAGCCCAGACTGCTGTAGCCCATGTTGAGATGGTGCAGCCTGGCCTTCTAGGCCAGAGGGCTGCTTGAGGACATCCTCCAAGGTAATTTGCAGTCTTCACTGAAAGCCAGCAGGCTTCCATCAGCTATGCTGCAGCCACTGGAGTAGCACTGCGTAAGAGCACTAGCACTGGCAAAAGCACAGGGAAGACAGGCACTAAGGGAATGCACCGGTTGATTAGTTGACTTTTATTTGCAATATGGAAAGATTTCATTTATAAATTTAGTTTGCAATGTTTCTTTAGTGGTGGCTTTTATTTTTGCATTGTGGCCAGATGGTCAGTGATGGGAGGTAAGGTGTGGGACTGTTGGTGAATGGAGAATCAGGGTTATTACTGGTATTGTACTCATGAGTTGTTCGTGGAAACCCCAGGCAGAAAGGGGCTGTCTAGGTTTCCTCCTCTTCTCCTGCTCCTCAGTTGTTCACAGTATAGCTGGTGGCAATGGCTGCCCCCTCATTGTGACAAGGTTGTGCACCAGCATACCACCATGATTCTTGACACACACTCTGTCGAGTAGTGCAGGGCTCATCAAGAGTGATCCAGACAATGGAAGTGTTTTAGTGCCCCAAGAGTGCGCGTTTCAGACACCATTCTGGAAGGGCACTTCGTATTGCTCAAGCCCCAAATGATCCCAAATTCTTGCGCATATTGTCTACGTACAGACTTGAGGGCTGGCTATTAACAGAGAGGAGAGTCTCTCGCTCTCTTCCTCCTCCCTCCCTCCACCAAGTGATAAATGATTTTGTAGAAGCAACAATACGCTGTCTGCACTTTAAAAGTCGGAACCAGCTTACCTTTAAAAGATTAAGATAGAGAAGATGAGCCTATGCTTAGAGAAGATGACAAGTCGCAACAAACGTGCGCGCCCATTTGCCATTATAGTACAGTCGTGTGCACTGTGCATGTTCTGGCCAGTATCAGTTTGCAGTCGAACCAAACAAGCTGACAGGTAAGTTTTGTTTGTCCAGCCTGTAAAACAAAAACAAAGCTAGCCTGGGTTGCTGCCACTTTGGCTTCCCATCCATCTGAGACAGAGCCCCCACCCCTCACCTCTTGTTGTACGTATATATTCTTCCAGCTGGTGTCAGGTGATATTGCGGCGGGTTGTTCTGGGATTCTTATTTTCTGTTGGTAATTCACTGGCTGAATGCTGATGAGGCCCTCCCTCAAAGTGGCCCGGGATTCTTATCGGCATTACTGGGCAGCTCTGCGGTCAACTGCTTGACTGTCAAAATCTACTTTTAAGAACTCTCCTTCAATCACTAACTCCACTTTTTAATGTTCATATGGTTTCTGCTTCAATCACTAACTCTGCTAGTGCATTCTACAGCTTCACAACCCAAAAAAAGTCTTTCTGCTCTCTGTCCTAAGTCTTCAACATTTATTTATGTATCTATCCCTTTGTTCTAGATCCCTCAACTGCCAGAGAATGTCTGTTTTTGTCTACTCCATTCCATTGCTTCATAATTTTAAAAGCATTTATTAAATTTCCCTTTAATCTCCTCTGTTCTGACAAAAACAACCTCAAGTCTAACACTGTCTATTGTCTCAACCTCCTTCCTATCTTATTGCACTCAAAACCTGTACGCAGTCCTGTTGTGATCTTACTAAGGTTTTATATGAACTTAATATTACATCTCATTTTTAATATACTATACCTCTTAGCATGAAGCTAGTTATTGATATAAAACTATGCCTTTGTTTTGGTAAAGTGTTGTTTTGTTCGCCTTTCATGGAGGAAAATTTACTTTGTGGCGCCTGTCATATTTCAGAAGACAGTATCCGGAAGAAGGTTCTCAAGATATGTTTAACAAGATATTGGTCAAAAAAATATTTGGATTGTAGGTGTTATATTCCAGAAAGCCAGTTGGTGAAGAATATAACTGGACCCAATCTTTATGCATTTTTATAGGTGTTTATTTACAGTTAAAGATTACAAGCAAGCAAGCAGCTCTTAAACCAATCACCACAGTTTGTTAGGTCTGTTTATCGGGGCACTGGTGAATTCCCAGTTAATGCCCACCTCCTGTCTACAATTAAATAAAATTATTATACAATTAACAGATTCCCTTCTTTTTCTATAAATAAAAATTAGAGTTTATATGTTGTCACGCTCATGCAAGGAGGAATTATGAACTATATAACGAACTTGTGAAATAAATCCTAAAAGTGGACACTTTTCCTGAAAAACAAGATGGAGTCGAGAGGTCATGTGACCTTATCCTGTAATTGCCAATACATGTGGAAACTACAAGAACCCTGAGTTAATCATCTTGTCTGGACCAATATTGGAGAAGGCATTAAATTGTAAATGGCCCATTCTGTGTTAAGGGTTACATCACCTCATGAAATTGGGTTAACAATAGCATGGCAGACATGGTGCCTCCAAATTCAAAGTCAGATGAATGGTTGTGAAAAAAACTCCACTTTATTAAAATGGAATGAAGATGGGTGACACCAGATCCCATTGTCTAACAATGGCTCCACCATCAGACATTCTTTATGAGGACAATGGTAAAGAGAAGCCAGGGGTATGATAAGGAGCTTAATAAAAGTATATGTTGGGCAGACAAAGGCAGAAAGCCAAAGAGAGAGAGTCCATCTGCTCCAGCGAAAGAAGAGCCCTGCCCAGGAATGCCATCTTTAAACTACAAGTAGGCAGTGACTAGAAATGGCCTTGAATTCCATACTTGAGAAATTGTACCAGGGTTTTGACATTGAACTGTGACTGAGATACAACAAAACAAATTCTGCAATAATGCATTCGCAGTCCTGAAACTTTTCAAGTATTGTCTTCAGTGAACCAGGAATAGGGAAAAACATGCCTGCACCATTTTTTAAATCTTCACCCCCAGAGAGGAATGCTAGGTTTACAGTGAACTCTTTTTTTAAAAAAAAACTATTCGACCTAAAAGCATGTTATTTTTAAAATCTCTATCTTATCTTGGTAGTGCCTGTGAGCGTGGTTGAAGTTGTGAATATTTTCGGGTGTTTAATCAACATTTCCTTTTTTAAAAACCTATTACAAAACTTGTCATTTGTCTTTTTGTTGACCATTAAAACGCTCGGGTTAAAACACATTTCTAATAAAAACGCTGTCTTCGGTCATTTAAAAGGTGAAAAAGGGAAACCATCCCTATAATTTCCCACCTGTCTATAACAACGTACAATCAAAATTTTGAAACAAATTAAACCAAAATCGCCCATATTCTATACAAAGCATTACATTGTGAGATGCCCCTTCTCTAGGACCTTTAACAATTTCATTGTGCTTGCATTTCATGTAAAACAAACAGACAACTGATGACTTGCATCCACCCATTTAATTTTAGAGATTTCCTTTATCTCCATTTGTTTCAAGCCAGTAAGGTCAATCCATAACCTTTTCTCACATTTTTTGTAGAGTGTACATTAACTCACAACCATTATCTACATAGCATTGCAATGGGTATTCTTTTGGGCCTCCTTATCTCGAGAGACAATGGATACGCGCCTGGAGGTGGTCAGTGGTTTGTGAAGCAGCGCCTGGAGTGGCTATAAAGGCCAATTCTGGAGTGACAGGCTCTTCCACAGGTGCTGCAGAGAAATTTGTTTGTTGGGGCTGTTGCACAGTTGGCTCTCCCCTTGCGCCTCTGTCTTTTTTCCTGCCAACTACTAAGTCTCTTCGACTCGCCACAATTTAGCCCTGTCTTTATGGCTGCCCGCCAGCTCTGGCGAATGCTGGCAACTGACTCCCACGACTTGTGATCAATGTCACACGATTTCATGTCGCGTTTGCAGACGTCTTTATAACGGAGACATGGACGGCCGGTGGGTCTGATACCAGTGGCGAGCTCGCTGTACAATGTGTCTTTGGGGATCCTGCCATCTTCCATGCGGCTCACATGGCCAAGCCATCTCAAGCGCCGCTGACTCAGTAGTGTGTATAAGCTGGGGGTGTTGGCCGCTTCAAGGACTTCTGTGTTGGAGATATAGTCCTGCCACCTGATGCCAAGTATTCTCCGAAGGCAGCGAAGATGGAATGAATTGAGACGTCGCTCTTGGCTGGCATACGTTGTCCAGGCCTCGCTGCCGTAGAGCAAGGTACTGAGGACACAGGCCTGATACACTCGGACTTTTGTGTTCCGTGTCAGTGCGCCATTTTCCCACACTCTCTTGGCCAGTCTGGACATAGCAGTGGAAGCCTTACCCATGCGCTTGTTGATTTCTGCATCTAGAGACAGGTTACTGGTGATAGTTGAGCCTAGGTAGGTGAACTCTTGAACCACTTCCAGAGCGTGGTCGCCAATATTGATGGATGGAGCATTTCTGACATCCTGCCCCATGATGTTCGTTTTCTTGAGGCTGATGGTTAGGCCAAATTCATTGCAGGCAGACGCAAACCTGTCGATGAGACTCTGCAGGCATTCTTCAGTGTGAGATGTTAAAGCAGCATCGTCAGCAAAGAGGAGTTCTCTGATGAGGACTTTCCGTACTTTGGACTTCGCTCTTAGACGGGCAAGGTTGAACAACCTGCCCCCTGATCTTGTGTGGAGGAAAATTCCTTCTTCAGAGGATTTGAACGCATGTGAAAGCAGCAGGGAGAAGAAAATCCCAAAAAGTGTGGGTGCGAGAACACAGCCCTGTTTCACACCACTCAGGATAGGAAAGGGCTCTGATGAGGAGCCACCATGTTGAATTGTGCCTTTCATATTGTCATGGAATGAGGTGATGATACTTAGTAGCTTTGGTGGACATCCGATCTTTTCTAGTAGTCTGAAGAGACCACGTCTGCTGACGAGGTCAAAGGCTTTGGTGAGATCAATGAAAGCAATGTAGAGGGGCATCTGTTGTTCACGGCATTTCTCCTGTATCTGACGAAGGGAGAACAGCATGTCAATAGTCGATCTCTCTGCACGAAAGCCACACTGTGCCTCAGGGTAGACGCGCTCGGCCAGCTTCTGGAGCCTGTTCAGAGCGACTCGAGCAAAGACTTTCCCCACTATGCTGAGCAGGGAGATTCCACGGTAGTTGTTGCAGTCACCGCGGTCACCTTTGTTTTTATAGAGGGTGATGATGTTGGCATCGCGCATGTCCTGGGGTACTGCTCCCTCGTCCCAGCACAGGCATAGCAGTTCATGTAGTGCTGAGAGTATAGCAGGCTTGGCACTCTTGATTATTTCAGGGGTAATGCTGTCCTTTCCAGGGGCTTTTCCGCTGGCTAGGGAATCAATGGCATCACTGAGTTCCGATTTGGTTGGCTGTATGTCCAGCTCATCCATGACTGGTAGAGGCTGGGCTGCATTGAGGGCAGTCTCAGTGACAGCATTCTCCCTGGAGTACAGTTCTAGGTAGTGCTCAACCCAGCGGTCCATCTGTTTGCGTTGGTCAGTGATTATGTCCCCCGATTTAGATTTGAGGGGGGTGATCTTCTTGATGGTTGGCCCAAGAGCTCTCTTCATGCCATCATACATTCCTCTGATGTTTCCGGTGTCTGAGGCCAGCTGAATATGACTGCATAGGTGTTGCCAGTAGTCGTTTGCGCAACGCCTAGCTGTTCTTTGTGCAGTACTTCTGGCTGCTTTAAGTGCTGCGGATGTTAAATCGCTGGGGGCTTTCTTGTAGTTCAAAAGTGCAATGCGCTTAGCGGCTATGACAGGTTCCAGCTCTTCGTTATGAGATTGAAACCAGTCTGCATTTCTCTTCGCACTTTTGCCGTAGGTGGTCAAAGCTGACTCATAGATGGCGTCTCTGATGTGGGCCCACTTGGTCTCAGCATCCCCTGTGGGAGTGTTTTGAAGGGCTGTTACAAGTGAATTTAGAAATTTTTGTAACAGCTGTGGGTGAGAAATTCTGCTCGTGTTGATGCGCGGGCGGCCCTTCTGCTTGGAATGATGCAACTTCTTTGGTCTGAGTCTAACCTTGCTGCACACCAGGGAGTGGTCGGTGTCGCAGTCCGCACTGTGGAAGCTGCGTGTGATTTGAACACTGTTTAAGGCGGCTCGCCTTGTGACAATGAGGTCTAGCTGGTGCCAACGACGTGATCTTGGGTGCCTCCATGAAACCTGGTGACAGGGTTTAGTGTGAAAGAACGAGTTGGTGATGCAGAGGTTATGATAGGTACACAACTCAAGCAGTCTCTGCCCGTTCTCATTCATCCTTCCAACGCCATAGCGCCCAAGGCAGGAGGGCCATGAGTCATGGTCGGCCCCAACCCTGGCATTAAAGTCCCCCAGCAGGAATAGGTGTTCGGTGTTGGGGATGCTGCTAATGATGTTATGGAGTTGTTCATAGAACTGGTCTTTAGCTTCAGGTGCGGAACAGAGTGTTGGAGCATAGATGCTGAGTAGGTGTACTGGACCAGAGGTGGTGAGCAGTCGGATGGACAGTATGCGTTCCGAGCCATTTGAGGGAGGCTCTATCATGCTGAGCAAGGAGTTTCTGATGGCGAAGCCCACTCCATGCTGTCTTGGTTCTTCAGGATCCCTGCCCTGCCAGAAGAAGGTGTAGTCTTGCTCTGCTGGAGAGCCACTCGCGGGGAGGCGAGTCTCCTGAAGTGCTGCAATGTCCACATTGAGTCTACTGAGCTCGTTGTTAATGATGGCGGTCTTCCGAGAATCGTTGATTTGTGTAAGGTCTTCCGACAGGCCAGGACACATAGTTCTGACGTTCCAGCTTGCAAAGCGAAGGGCTGGTACCTTCTTTCCTTTTTTCATGTTGTTTGGTGCGGTGTATCAGTCCACCTTTCGGGCAATGACCCTGAGCTCCAAGCACCCATTGAAGCAGGCAGACTGTGGCGGGACAGAACCTTATTGACCGGGGGCTGCCCGGTTTGAGGCGGGCGGTAGCTGTCCAGTGAGGTGCAATGACCTCTCCCACCGACAAAGGCAACCCGTGGCGCCCAGTTTCTACGCCAATTTATCTGGACTTATAACCCGTAACTGCTGCCTTCCGTGTTGTTTCAGTCGCTGTGAGGCAACTATGGAGTGACCTCTCCATGGCGCATGCCTGGGCAAATTTATGGAGGTTGAGAGTTGCCCAGTCGTCAAAACCCCCCTCTCGGCCTTTCTGGTGGGGTCCAAAGGAGTGCAGGACACGACGTTTGGCACCAGTATGGCTGCAGGAACTGCCGGAAACATGCCAAAGGTGACACATGACCGCCTACGGGGTTCCGCTCCGGATTTTCTGTTAGGGTTTACTCCCTTAGCCTTGGTCTCTCCCGAGACGCCCACAAGGCAGTGGGGTTGTTGGGGCCCCTACACAGGTGTAGGATGGTGCCGGTGGGAGGAGGGGATGCAAGGGGGAGGGGTAGAGGGAGGGGGTGGGGGGGGGGGTGCAGGGGAAGGGTATACTATCTTCAATATACCCAATGTACAGAATCTCACTTAAAATATTTTGCAAATACAATCAGTTATCAAGTGCCTCCACAAGAGCCAGTATTTCAGCATTCAAAGTACTTTTAACGACCCTTTTTATTTTCTTAGCTTCCAAAGCCAAGGAACTACATTTCCCTTTCTCACCCATAAGAAATGTTATGAAACCAGCTGTACTAGAATACCCATTAGGAAGATTAACATGCAAAGCAATGCTAAAAATGACTAGCTTTATGTTCTTTGAGTCACCTAAGAATGGGAACTTAAGTATGCATTTCTCCAGATTTAATTTTCATAATGTCTTATTTTCTCTCAAAACATTCTCTACTTTGGGGTGTTTCATAGTGTACTTAATGCCAACACATCAAAACCAGCATCTGATCCAGTCTGACACAAAAGCAAAATACTGCGGATGCTGGAAATCTGAAATTAAAAATAGAAAATGCTGGAAAGATGCAGCAGGTCTGGCAGCATCTGTGAAGAGAGAAATAGAGTTAACGTTTTCAGGTCTGTGACCTTTCATCAATTCTGATGCAAGAAATCCACCCTGTGGTTGGAGTCACTGCAACTACAAGAAGGAGTTCTGAAAAAGCCCTACTCATTTATACCAGAGCTAGCGTTTGAAGCCAGCCTGAAGATTTATCTGCATAAACCCAGCCATTAGAGTCTGATACATTTAAGTCCAGATTAGAACAGTGTGTGCAGTGGTTAAAGTGGTGGGTGGATGCGCAGGCACCATTTGTGGCCCCTGCCATTTTGACTCCCAGATTTCCGAGAGCATTGAGGCTTCCTGCTGAAGACAGGTGGGGGCAACATAAATATGTAAATATTGGGTTCCCATGACCTCATTTGGACCCAATGCTTATTTAAATCTGAGCTGCACGAATCACACACAGACCTGGAGCTGCCAGTAAAAGCTGGTGCTAAGTGGGATTGGGGACAGAAGAGGCCCAGGTAAATTTCTTCTTTATAATTTTTTTTAAAAGATTCCTTGTTGGCCAAGAGTAGCATGCCTGGTGAAGAGGCAAACCTGGGCCACCTCTTCCCTGGCATTCCCCATCCCCCACCAGACTGCAATCGCTCCACCCACTTTGGTTCATGTTCTTGCCCGTGTATGATATTTACTAGATGCTGTGGAAAAGGTGGAATTGAATTTAAAGAACCCATCAAGTATTGTTGTATCTGTAGAAGCCTGCATGACTCATGCTGGACAGAGTCTATTTCTTGGCTTGACAAGCTACAGCAAGGTTCTGAGTTTTAAGTTTGTACCAACAAACCGAGGCACTGGGTTAGTTTTAAATTGCAGCCCGTTCAACAATGTAATGTGTGACCATATGCTTTAAAGTCTGTGCATAGCAAGAATTTATATTTAATGCAGGATGTACAGAGACCAAAAAATTCATTGTTTTATATGGTGTACTGTTAATTAACCTGTCCTATTTAAATAAAACCATTTGTTGGTTCAGAGCCCTGAGTTTCGCTCTGTTAAGTGTGTATATTAAGTTTGCCTTACAAAGAGAGTGGAAATCACGTGGGAGCACATGATACATTTCAGTATCTGGTATACAAAGAAGGGTCCTCTGCAGATCCCTTGATCACGCTATCATTTAACCTAAATAATGAGCAGAAGAAGGTACATGAGATTGTATAAGTTGGGAGATCTCCCTATCTCAGTGGCTGGTGTTGTTGAACATGAGAAAATGTCTAGTATATAAGCCTAAAATGAGACAATTGTAGGCCGGAATTTCATGTCAGGGCAGAGAACCCACCCACCGGCCAAAAGGTTGGGAGCGAGCCCACCTCTGCTAGGCTTGGAAGCCACACTGTGATTTTACATGGTCCAGGCACCTAGTTGGCCTCGGGCGGGACTTCCACCCCTCTGAGGCAGGAGGTTCCGCCCCCAAGAGCTCTTCAGTCCCAGCAGCGCCACCAGGAGTGGTGGCCACTGCTGGCACTGCACCCACTGAGAGGAGCAGCAATGGAGGAGGCAATTGAGGTAAGTGTTGGGGCCATGCCGGGGACAATTGGCTGGGCCCCGGCGAGGAGTTGGGGGGCTTGCAGGGGAATGTGCTCCAGCGGGGTCCTCGGTGGGCACAGGGTGCCCAATCAGGAGGGCTCCGCCCAGCCCACAAGGAGGCCGCCAGGTTTTATTGAGCAACCTCCTGAGGTGCTGAGCCCGTTATATACTAGTGGCAGCGGGAGGAGGCCCTTAAGTGGCAATTAATTGGCTACTTAAGGGCCTTAATTGGCCTGGGGTGGGCGGGCCGTTTGTCACCTCCCTCGTCGCATGTAAAGTTGCAGCGGGAGTGGGAAGGCATCCCTCCGCTCCCACTCAATTTTACCCCCCCCAACCCTGGCCTCCAGCCCGCTCCCACGGGGTGGGGGCGTAAAATTCCAGCCATAATATAAGAGGCAGTGGAAAGAATAAGAAATAGTGTAACCAGATTCTGAAATATTTGGATGGGATCTACAATTATGGGACATTGTATTTCAGAACCCTGGATGTTGTGAGTATTTTAACGACCCCAAAATCAATGACTTACAACATAAAACTCTTGTGTTTTCAGATTGTGGAAGTGACGAAAGTTTAAGAACTAAGTTAAAACAATCGTAATGTTTGGCTAAAGAGGATCTGGAACTAGATAGTAACACAAGGGGGAAATCAAAGGTGACTAGGAAAGACAAACCCAGGAAAGAGAGAGGCAAGAAACCAGAGATGTGAATATAAAGGTATATTTTCAGAGTTCTCGCCTATAGTGAGACTAGCTGCCAGTGGTGATTAGCAAACTGGTAAGAGTGACTTGGGGCAATAAAAAGGTGTCTGTTGCTGAATGAGGGAGAGCCAGAGTTAAAAAAAAAAATTGATAACCAAGATGAATGTGAGGTCAGTTCAGCACTATACAGGCTTTGTAAGTAAATAAGACAAGTTAATGGAGCAACTAGTTTAAATGTGCATTAGGTTATACTTGATATTGTAAAGAATATGGCATTTCTGTCTGGTAATGAAACAAGAAGTTTGTAGGTTTTAAAGGCAGAGACAATGAGAAACAGAGGTCTTGATAGATGGGTAAAAAGTAATGGTAAATCTCAATCTTGGAATTTTGAAATTTGAGGGATTGGATCCTGAAGACCTGGGATCACAATTAAAGACCTGCTACCCGACCCGAACCCGACTGGACCCGACAACATGTGTCGGGTTCGGGTCGGGTTGCTGTTCCGGGTCCGGCTTTCGGGCTCGGGTCGGGCCAGGTCCGGATCGGACACCCGCAGTACTCCACAGACTCTGAATCTGCGCAGTGAGTGAGTGAGCGTCTCTATGACATCATCGCGCTCATGTTGCAGCAGTGCAGCTTCCTTCCATTCCATCAAAAGTGGTAAGTACAATGAGTGCACTATGGTCGGGTCGGGGTCGGGTCGGGTGCGGGAAAAAATGGAAGGACTGGGACCGGGTCAGGCTCAGGTCTGATGTGATTCTTTCGGGTCCGGGTCGGGTTTTTCTTTCCAGACCCGAGCAGGCCTTTATTCACAATAGACTTTGCACCATTGCAAATATTAGATCTGAATCTTTTATACAACAATAATATCACTTTTTGCTTCAGTACAAAACTGCTGTGATTTTTGCATAACTGCCTAGAGATCATAGTTTAATGTGAGAAGAATTTTTACAGTGTCTTCTTATGTGGCAAAAAGCTTGTTGTTACGATCAGATGAGGAGGGGCCAAAGGGCTCAGCTCTTGTTTCTCTCCTTGTTTGACCGCAACAGGGTTTATTTCTCTTTTTTTAAAAAAAGTGATTGTGCTTGTCAATTCAGTGAATGTTTAACTGTTTACGTGCTATGATCATAAAACAACCAATCGGACAGGTTTTCTTGAATTTAACAAAGAAAGAGGTTCGCTTTATTGTACTTAAACTGATCTAAGTAAAATAAACTACACTCCAGCTTACTTAGACACACACAAACTCACATAGGTTACAGAGTGGGGAAGGATAGATTGGTCGGATTAGAGTTTGGAGCAAGAAAAAAGGGGTATACAGTCTGTGGAGGTTGGTGACTCGGTTGGCTTCCAGCTGAGCTTGGTGGTCCTGAGGCTTCCGGCTTGTAGATATGGCCAGCAGGTTGGTGGTCCTCCTGGAAACAGCGATGTGAATGAGTTTCTTTATGGGGTCTCTGTCTGCCGCAGTGATAGGCTTAGGTGGTTACGGCCATCAGGCAGGGTTCGAAACTTGCCAGGTGGACTCGGGAGAGAGAGAGAAAGGGACCCCACTTGGGTCTCTTCTGATCAGTGTTCAGTTGCTTCTCTACTGCAGAGAGAGAACACCCAGCTTAAAGTACACAGATGGTGGGCTTGTCACTTGATGGCCCAGTGTGTATTTCCTCTTACAACTTAATTAGTTATGTCTAGGAATTCCCTTCTCTCATTCAGGATCCAATTGTTCAAGTGATTACCTTTGGTTTGTTTCCACCAGTTTAATGTCCCAAGTGTTGCCTTTAAATATCTTGTTAATGGGAATGGCCAAATGATGCACTCCAAACTTTCCAAGTCATTGTTTTGGAGGGGACTGGCCAGATAATTCAACTCCTTCTCAATGCAATGTTGGGGATTTTGATGCAAATGTCGGTGGCCATTTTAGCTGCTAGCAGTCACCTGTTCAAAAATTTTAATTCAAGTTTCCAGCCGATGGATTAAAAAATCATTCGGCATAGCACGTGTTCATGACGCTGTGGAATTTGTGTGAATAATTTGAAATCATGCAAAAAGCTACATCTAGTATGTACCTGTAAATTTTATTAATTTAAAGGTAACATAAAAATTAATTGTGATAATGAGGCATTAATCTGTTCTATAAGTATTTCATACTTTTCCACAATTTTTGGCATCCTTTATCTTATTTTTAGGACCTTAATCCAGGAGATGATGGACAATCGAAGAATGAGAAGATCTAAAATTCACTTTAATTCACTTTTTGTAGTTATTTTCAAGGTTTCAAATGTTATTATTTGATATAATTTAACAAGCAAAATTGTGACAGTCACTGTTTAAAAAAAAAGCACTTTAATAACCTTTAAACTCACTGACTTGAAAAAGTAGGGCTATTTTTGTTACCACAGAGGAGATCAGAGTGATTTTATAAAGGTGTTTAAAATGAAGTCATGGTAAAGGATTGATTGCAACAGACTATTTCTAGTTGTTGAGTGATCTAAAATGAGGGGACACAGATATAAGATTAAATGTAAGAGATTTAGAATAGAGAGCAGGAACTTGTTTTGTACTGTTATACTGTTAGTATGTTCAAATTCCATATTTATAAATTTTTTTTTTAATTCATTCATGGGATGTGGGCGTTGCAGGCTAGGCCAGCATTTATTGCCCATCCCTAATTGCCTTTGAGAACGTGATGGTGAGCTGCCTTCTTGAACCGCTGCAGTCCATGTGAAGTAGGTACAACCAATGTGCTATTAGGAAGAGAGTTCCAGGATTTTCACCCAGCGACAGTGAAGGAACGACGATATAGTTCCAAAGTCAGGTTGGTGTGTGACTTGGAGGGGAATTTGCAGTTGGTGGTGTTCCCATGCATTTGCTGCCCTTGTCCTTCTAGTCGGCAGAGGTCGCGGGTTTGGAAGGTGCTGTCTAAGGAGCCTTGGTGCGCTGCTGCAGTGCATCTGGTAAATGGTACACACTGCTCCCACTGTGCGTCAGTGGTGGAGGGAGTGAATGGTTGTGGATGGGGTGCCAATCAAGCGGGCTGCTTTGTCCTGGTTGGTGTCGAGCTTCTTGAATGTTGTTGGAGCTGCACCCATCCAGGCAAGTTAATAGTATTCCACCACACTTCTGACTTGTGCCTTGTAGATGGTGGACAGGCCTTGGGAAGTCAGGAGGTGAGTTACTCGCCGCAGGATTCCGAGCCTCCGACCTGCTGTTGTAGCCACGGTATTTATATGGCTACTCCAGTTTAGTTTCTGGTCAATGGTAACCGCAGGATTTTGATAGTGGGGGATTCAGTGATTGTAATGCCATTGAATGTCAAAGGGACATGGTTAGATTCTCTCTTGTTGAAGATGGCCATTGCCTGCCACTTGCGTGGCGCGAATGTTCCTTGCCACTTATCAGCCTAAGCCTGGATATTGTCCAGGCCTTGCTGCATTTCTACATGGACTGCTTCAGTATCTGAGGAGTCGCGAATGGTGCTGAACATTGTGCAATCATCAGCCAACATCCCCACTTCTGACCTTATGATTGAAAGAAGGTCATTGATGAAGCAGCTGAAGATGGTTTGGCCTAGGACACTACCCTGAAGAACTCCTGCAGTGATGTCCTGGAGTGAGATGATTGACTTCCAACAACCACACCATTTTCCTTTGCGCTAGGTACGACTCCAACCACTGAGTTTTCCCCGATTCTCATTGACTACAGTTTTGCTGGGGCTCCTTGATGCCATACTCAGTCAAATGCTGCATTGATGTCTAGGGCAGTCGCTCTCACCTCACCTCTTGAGTTCAGCTCTTTTGCCCATGTTTGAACCAAGGCTGTAATGAGATCAGAAGCTGAGTGGCCCTGGCGGAACCCAAACTGAGCGTCATTGAGCAGGTTATTGCTAAGCAAGTGCCACTTGATAGCATTGACGATGACACCTTCCATCACTTTACTGGTTGAGAGTAGACTAATGGGGCGGTAATTGTCCAGGTTGGACTTGTCCTGCTTTTTGTGTACAGGACATACCTGAGCAATTTTCCACATTGCCAAGTAGATGCCAGTGTTGTAGCTGTACTGGAACAGCTTGGCTAGGGGCGAGGCAAGTTCTGGAGCACAGGTCTTCAGTACTATTGCTGGAATATTGTCAGGGCACATAGCCTTTGCAGTATCCTGTGCCTTCAGTTGTTTCTTGATATCACGCGGAGTGAATCGAATTGGCTGAAGACTGGCATCTGTGATGCTGTGTACTTCAGGAGGAGGCCAAGGTGGTTCATCCACTCGGCACTTCTGGCTGAAGATTAATGTTCTCATGTTCTTATTGACAGCAAATATGTTCAAACTGCAAATCACACTAGAGTATCTAAGGAAGTTGAATAAACCCTTGGGGACTTTGAAGTAAATTTCGATAGGGTTATTAGTATGAACACTGCGAATACACATTATATAAAGCAGTACTTCCACGATGAACTGGCAGGATTGGTACCAAACTGGACACACCATTTGTTTTGCATAACCTTTGGATTTTGTGGCAGTAGATTTTTAAAAACCTTTTCAAGAGCCTCTAAAAATTCATGAAGAACAAGCAACTTATCTGCACATATTTCTGGCTGCAAAGCTAGATGTATACATTAACTTGAATTGTAATTACTGAACAGAGAAGGATCACTTTGCCTTAAGGTCTTGTTGATAACGACTGGAACACCTAATTTGAGGCAAAAAAAGCCTTGTACAACTGTAGAAAGACTTCTTTATTCCTGTACTCCATTCCCCTTGCAATAAAGGCCAACATGCTATTTGCTTTCCTAATTGCTTCCTGTACCTGCATGCTGACTTTGTGTTCGTTGTACGAGCCCACCCAAGTCTCTCTGAACATCAACATTTACAAGTTGCACGCCTTTTCAAAAATATTCTGTTCCTCTATTCTTATAACCAAAGTGAATAACCTGACACTTCTCCACATTTTACTCGATCTTCTTGCCCACTTATTTAACTTGTCTATATCTCTTTGCAGTCTCCGTGTCCTCCCCATAGCTTACCTTTCCACCTAGCTTTGGACTGTCAGCAAACTTAGATGCATTACTTTCTGTCTCTTCATCTAAGTCATTAATATATATATATTGTAAATGGCTGAGGCCCCATCACGGATCCTTGTGGCATTCCACTGGTCACAGCCAACAACTTGAAAATGCCCCATTTAGTTTTTAGTTTTAGAGATACAGCACTGAAACAGGCCCTTCGGCCCACCAAGTCTGTGCCGACCATCAACCACCCATTTATACTAATCCTACACTAATCCCATATTCCTACCACATCCCCACCTGTCCCTATATTTCCCTACCACCTACCTATACTAGGGGCAATTTATAATGGCCAATTAACCTATCAACCTGCAAGTCTTTGGCATGTGGGAGGAAACCGGAGCACCCGGAGGAAACACACGCAGACACAGGGAGAACCCTCTTATTCCCACTCTTTGCTTCCTGTCCGCTAACCAATCCTCTATCCATGCTAATATATTACCCCAAACTCCCTGAGCCCTTATCTTGTCTATTAACCTTTTGTGTGGCACCTTATCGAATGCCTTTTGGAAATCCAGGTATACTGCATCTACTAGTTTCCCTTTATCTACCCTACTAGTTACATCCTCAAAAAACTAATACATTTGTCTAACAGGATTTCCCTTTCATATGTTGACTTGTTCTAATCATACTCTGCTTTTCTAAGTGCGTTGTTAAGACATAGATTCCAGCATTTTCCCAATGACTGACGTCAGGCTAACTGGCCTGTAGTTCCTGGTTTTCGCTCTCCCTTTTTTCTTGAAAAGCAGTGTTACATTTGCCAACTTCCAATCTGATGGGAGTGTTCCCAAATCTAAGGAATTTTGGAAAATCATAGCTAGCACATCCACTATCTCTGCAGCTATCTCTTTTAGAATTCTAAGATGTAGGCCATCAGGTCCTGGGGATTTGTTGGATTTTAGTCCCTTAAGTTTCTCCAATACTTTTCTCTGTTGATAATTTCCTTAATTTCCTCACTTTTTAGCCCCTAGGTTACCCTCTATTTCTGGTATGCAACTTGTGTCTACTACTGTGAAGAGAGTCACAAAGTATTGCCCATTTTGGCAGGAAGAATAAAAAAGTATATCATCTAAATCCTGAGAGATAGCAGAGCTCTGAGATGCAGAGGGATCTGGGTGTCCTAGTGCATGAGTCGCAAAAGGTTAGTATGCAGGTACAGCAAGAAATTAGGAAAGCTAATAGAATGTTATTGTTCATTGCGCGGGGAATTGAATACAAAAGTAGGGAGGTTATGCTTCAGTTATACATTTAAGGTTGGGGTAGACAGATCCTTGGTCTCAGGGAGGCAAGGGATATGGGGAATGGGCAGGAACGTGGAGTTGAAGCCCAAGATCAGCCATGACTGTCCTGAATGGCGGAACAGGCTTGATGGACCATATGGTTTACTCCCACTCCTATTTCTTGTTGTGTTCTTCTGTTCATAATAGAACTGGATAATTATCTGAAGAGAAAAAATTTAAAGTGCTACAGGGAAAATGCAGGGAAGTGGGACTACGTGAGTTGCACTTGCAGAGAGCTGGCACAGACATGACAGACTGAATGGCCTCCTGTGCTGTAATAATTCTATGATTCTATGAACTCCTCACTCTTATTAGCCACTAGGTTACCCTTTGTTTCTGCTATGCAACTTGTGTCTTCTACAGACACAAAATATTAGTTCGATATCTCTGCCATTTCCTCATTTTCCATGATTATTTTTCCGGAGTGTCTCCTGACAGCACAGAGCATGCGCAGAGCAATCACCTATGTCATCAGTGCGTCCAAACATTTGCCAGCTTGCCAGTATGGGTCCGCGCATGCACGTGGCGACGTCACCATGTAATCACGTCAGACATAATGACGTCTGAGTGTTGCTTCACCCCTCAATGTCAGCGATCGCTGCCTCCATCACCCCCAACAATCGCCGCTTCTCGTCCCCACTCCCTCCCACCGTTCTCTCCCATGCCCACCTGCTCGCCAATCCATCCCAGCACTCCCAACTGTTTGCTTCCCACCTTGCCGCTTATCCCTGCTCCCACCGCTTCTCTGGGTGGCGCAGTGAGAGGGAAGTGTGAGCAGACGGGCACGAGAGGGAATGGCAGGATGGAGCGGCGAGCAGGCGGGAGCAGCAGGTTGGAGCAGCAAGTAGGCAGGAACGACTATCATGGCTGATCATCCACTTCAATTCCTTTGTCCCACACTATCCCCATAACCCTTTGTCATTGGTATTTAGAAATCTGTCAATCTCTGCTTTAAACATTGTTATGACCAGGTGAGAAAGGTGTTTAGGGGTCTGTTACTATCTTCACCTGGTCTTATTGTAACAGGGTTTAATTTTCAACACACTGTGTTTTGAACTCCCTCTTTGTGAATTATCGTTCACAGCTTTCCAAGTATAAGGCAAAGAAATGAGTACAAACAGGCTTTCTTTGGTTTAAAGAAGAAAAGTGAAATTTATTCAACTTACTTAAACTCTAATATGGTTCATGCCTACAGATATACGATGTGCCCACGCTAACATGCATATGCGATATACGCATGCAGTGTATAACAACAGTTTGAGCCAATATCTTGTTACTGTGCTTCGAGCTCGCTGTAGTCGTTGATTGAAGATACGGTCTTGTGTTTCGTTGGGGGCCCAACATTCTTCTTAAACCTTGTTCATGTAAGAGACTTTTCTCTCTGAGCTTACATGTCTTCAATGGTTTCCGAAGCTGGTGAAAGCGAGATGAGGGCAGAGAGGAGAGGAAGTAATTTGGCGCATTTCGTTAGAGTTTGAGATAAACATAAGATACAGAAAGAAAACCATGCATTTCTCTCATTCATTTCCATTCATTCACCAGTCTTAAAGCTTATTAAAACTGGTCTGTTCTGGGTTCCAGGGCTGCTTTAATTTTCTCTTTTATTTTTTCAGGAGAGTTAATAGGAGGGCAGGTCTACCCTGAACGCTGAGTCATGCATAGACCTTTTACTTCAGGGGATGGGTGGTTTCCTTTTCCTCTGACTGTGGGGGAGGATTCTTTGTTACTTCTGTTTGACCTCTGGGCACTCCTACCTGCAGGTTTTTGTGCAGACTTAACTGCATTCTCCTGTGACACTTCGACTAGGTGAGGCATCACCCTCACGGTTTCTCTGCCCCCTAGAGGTCTCTTTTTTTGTTTCTGCAGGTTCCTGTAAATGCTGTTAGCAACTCTGGTGAGGTGCTTCTAGAGTATGCATTTACATAGGAGGATGTGGGGTCTAGCTTTTCACATTTTTCGGGGTTTTCATCCAGGATTTTCCCAGACTTCCTTGACCCTGCCCTTTTGATCACTTTTTTCCCCTTCTCTTTCTAAACCTTTGCCAGCCGTGTGCTTGCCTGTCCCTTTTTGTTCTTGGCAGGGGTCCTTATAGTTCACCAGCCCTCTGCTGGAGGGTCCTCCTAACACTGGTACAGGACTCAAGGGTGCAGGTTTCACTGTAGGTTGGGGTTTCCCCTCAATCTGGCACATGTGGCAACACCTGCAGTACTCCACCACATCTTTGTGGATTTGTGGCCAGTCAAACTGCTGTCTTATGCAGGCTTTGGTCATTCGTATACCAGCATGTACAGCTCCTGTAGGCTTGTGGGCCCTTCTTCGTATTTCTCCCCGGTACCTCTGCGGCACCACTAACTGGTGAACCACTGTCCACTCCTTGCCCTCAGGTCTGTGAGGAGAACTCCTTTCCTCCTCAGTACCTCATTCTTTAAATAGTAGCAATCAGGGACTTTGCTTTACTTTCAGACTGGGCAGCCTGTGCTAATTCTTGCAATACTGGGTCAGTTCGCTGAGCCTCAGCTAGGGAAAATCCATTTAATGCGTTCCCTGGGTCTCCTAAATTTCCAAAGAAAGTCTCTGACAGGCAGACCTCATAGTCATTTGCCTACAGTGCCAATGCAGTCTTCTCTGGGGGAGCTGGTTTGATCATGGCTTGACCCACTACACATTCAGGGAAACTGCAGGAGACCATCTCCTGTCACCGCCCTGTCTCTCTGACCTCCTGTGGTCTTTCTTTCACTACTGGGGGGTCTACCAACTTCACCCCTGCCAGATCATTACCCAGGAGCAGGTCAACCCCATCCACAGGCAAACTAGGGAGAATCCCTATGGTCACTGGTCCCAAAACTAGGTCGCACTCCAGGTGTACGCAGTGTACAGACACTGCCCTCCAATACCATTCACCACCATTTAGGTGTTCACTGTGCTCTCTGAGGGAAAGGTCAGGCCTTTTCCCAGTAAAAGGGATCTGGTGGCCCCTCTGTCCCTGAGAATTACTATGGGCTTCCTTGCCCCACTTGAGGGATATGGGGTTACTTTCCCTTCAAACACAAAACCCTGATGACCATCAGGAATCCGATTAACTTTTCCTGCACTGGCTGTAGTAAGCTTCTTGGGTTGCACTCTTACTGCAGTTAAAGCCACAGCTTTTTCTGTGTTTTCCATCAGGGTCCTGTATGCACTGAGCGTGTATGCCCTGATTAAACCTACCAGTTTCCCCTTTAGTTTCCAGCAGTCAGCTTTTAAATGCCCTGCTTTATTACAGTGGAAGCACACAGGTCTCCAGGTCTCACTCTTGCTCACAACACCTTCCTTTTTGGCTAGAGGAGGACCCCTGTGTCTCCTGCTTTCCTTTCTCTTACAGGACTGCCTGGGCTTCTATCACCTTCCCACCCTTTTTTCTTTTCGGATTTGTGGGGGTGATCAGGAAAGGTTCTCCCATGGGAAACCGACTTACAAATGAAAGCAAACTCATCGGCCAGAACGGCTGCTTGTCGGGCTCCCTGAACCTGCTGCTCCTCTACATGGGTTTTTATTGAGAATGAGAGAGAGTTTTTAAATTCCTCTAACAGCATTACTTCTCTGAGAGTCTCATAGCTGAGTTCTATTTTTAAAGCACTTAGTCACTGGTCAAAAGCTTACTTCTTTCAAACTCCAGAGAAGTTTGATTGGCTTGCTTTTTGAGCGTTCTCGGCTTTGGGTACTAATTCATATGCCCCGAGGATAGCATTTTTGGTCAGTTCATAATTTGATGAACACTCATCTGGCAGCAAGGACTAAATCTCATGGGCTTTTCCCTTTAGTTTGCATTGCAGTAAAAGAGACCAGGTCTCAGCTGGCCATTTTAGCTGCCTTGCCAGTTTCTCGAAGGACATGAAAAACGCTTCCACATCTTCCTCATTGAATTTTGGAATGAATTGTGCGAATTTAGCAATTTTGTACTCAGCCCTGAATTATGCTCCTCCATATTGGCCATGCTTTCACTAGGGTTACTCTGTCGCCCCCTAGCTAACTCAAAGCCAACTCTCTTTGTTCATATTATTTCTGGAATATTCTTTCTCCCTCTCCTCTCTCTCTCTCGTTCCTTCTCCAGACTTTGTTTTTCTTCACGTTCCATCTAGAAGGCTTTTTCTTTCTCCCTCTCTCTTTCCTCAAATTCAAGTTTCCTTTGTTCCAATTGTATCTTTGCTAACAATACCCTGTTGGATTCTGTTTCTAACACTGCTCCTGCTTCTTCAAATTCAAGGGAAAAATGGTTGGCCATTAGCCTTAGGAGTTCAGACTTCCTCGCCTTGCCACGTACAGTGATCCCACACTGCTCAACCATTTTTCTCATCTCCTCCATAGACAGTGCTTTTAACTTATCCCAAGTTACTTCATCCTGGCTGGGAGAGCTACTAGCTTCAGTTGCAGACATGTTCGTATTCAATCACACACAACAAGAAGAAAACATTTTTATTGGGAACAATTTGGCTTCCCACTTCCAATTTAACTCGTTCGTCTGTGGGTAAAATTCCGGACGCGAGCACCCAATTTCTGTTATGACCAGGTGAGAAAGGTGTCTAGGGGTCTGTTACTATTTTCGTCTGGTCTTATTGTAACAGGGTTTAATTTCAAGCGCACTGTGTTTTGAGCTCCCTCTTTGTGAATTCTTGTTCACAGCTTTCCAATTATAAGGCAAAGAAATGAGCACAAACCGGCTTTCTTTGGTTTAAGAAAGAAAAGTGAAATTTGTTAAACTTACTTAAACTCTAATATAGTTCATGCCTACGGATATACGACGCGTCCATGCTAGCATGCACACGCGATATGCACATGCAGATAGGGACAGAAAAGAGAAGAAAAGATAAAGTGGAACAGTTTGAGGCAATATCATGTTACTGTGCTTCGAGCTCGTTGTAGTCCTTGATTGAAGATATGGTCTTGTATTTTGTTGGGGGCCCAGTATTCTTCTTAAACCTTGTTCACGTAGGAGACTTTTCTCTCTTTGATTTTACATATCTTCAATGGTTTCCGAAGCTAGTGAGAGTGAGATGAGAGCAGACAGGAGAGGAGCACATGGCCTTCTAAGTTCAAATTCTGTTTTTCCAGTTTAAAACTCCCCTAGTTGGCCAGCAGGTCTGGTACTATGCAAATGTCCTTCCAGCCAGGGGCTTGCAATTTTAAGTTTTAATGTTCATGTGGCGAAATCATGTGTGCCTCAGTCTTGGCAGGTGGGGAGTTTGCCTGATAACATACTCAATGACTAAGCTTCCACAGCCCTCTGGGATAGAGAATTCCAAAGATTCACAACCCTCTGAATAAAGAAATTTCTCTTCATTTCGGTCTTACGTGACTTTTCCCTTGTTTTGAAATTGTGTCCTCTGGTTCTAGACTCCTCAACCAGGGGAAATATCTTACCTGCATTTACCCTTTCTATCTCCAAGTATTTTGTAGGTTTCAATGAGATCACCTCTCATTCTTCGAAACACTAGAGAATACAACCTTTCTTCATAGATCAGTCCTGCCATCCTGGGAACAAGTCTGGTGAACCTTCGTTGTACTTCATCTTTGGAAGTAATGTCCTTCCTAAGGTAAAGGGACCAAAACTGCACACAGTACTCCAGGTGCAGTCTAGCCAAGGTTCTATACAATTGAAACAAGACTTTGCTACTGCTGTACTCAAATCTTCTTGCGTTAAAGGCTAACATACCATTAGCCTTCCTAATTGCTTGCTGCACCTGCATGTTAGCTTTCAGTGACTTATTGACGAGGACACCCAGGTCCCTTTGTACATCTACACTTCCTAATCTCTTACCATTTAAGAAATACTCTGCACATCTATTCCTCCTACCAAAGTGGATAACCTCACATTTTTTCACATATTTAATTTGCCATGTTCTTGCCCACTCACTATGTCTTTCCAAATCCCCTTGAAGCCGCTTTGCATCTTCCTCACAACAGACATTCCTACCTAGTTTTGTCATCCGCGAACTTGGAAATATTACATTTGATCCCCACATCCAAATAATTGATATATATTGTGAACAGCTGGGGCCCAAGTACTGATCCCTGTGGTACCCCACTTGTCACAGCCTGCCAATGTGAGAATGACCCATTCATTCCTACTCTCTGTTTTCTGCCTGTTAACCAATCCTTAATCCTTGCCAGTATATTCCCTCCGATCTCATGTGCTTTAATTTTGCTAACCAACCTCCTGTGGGGTCTTTATCTTCTGAAAATCCAAGTGTGCTCCGTCCACTGACTCCCCTTTATCAATTCTGTTCGTAAAATCCTCAAAAAAACTCCCAACAGGTTCGTCAAACATGATTTCCCATTTAGAAATCCATGCTGACTATGCCCAATCAGATCATTATTATCCAAGTGTCCATTTATCACATCCTTTAGCATAGATTCCAGCAATTTCCCAACTACTGATATAAGGCTAACAGGTCTGTAGTTCCCTGTTTTCTCTCTTGCTCCCTTCTTAAATAGTGGGGTGACATTTGCTATCTTCCAATCTGCAGGAACCGCTCTAGAATCTATGGAATTTTGGAAGATGATCACCAATGCATCCACTATCTCCATAGCTACCTCTTTCACCACTCTGGGATGTAGAATATCAGGTATCGGGGACTTATCAACCTTCAGCCCCATTAATTTCTCCAATACAATCTTCTTACTCTTACTAATTTCCTTCAATTCCTCATTCTCCCTAGTCCCTTGGATCTCTAATTCTGGGAGATTTCTTGTATCTTCCTCAGTGAAGACAGACACAAAGTAATTATTTAGCTTCTCTGCCATTTCTCTAGTTCCCATTATAAATTCTTCTGACTCTGCCTGTAATGGACCCACATTTGTCTTTGCCAAACATTTCCTTTTTACGTACCTATAGAAGCTTTTACAGTCTGTTTTTATGTTTTTTGCTAGTTTACATTCATATTCCATTCTCCCTTTATCAGTTTCTTCTTCCTATGCTGTATTCTAAAATCCTCCCACTCCTCAGGTTTACTACTATTTCTGGCAACTTTAACTGTAGGAGTTGTCCATAGTTTGCCAGTAGACAGACTTGCCCTACTCCTGGGGAATGATTTGGCTGGAACGAAGGAAGTAGCTTTTCCAGTAGCCACGGAAAAGCCAAATGAAGTTAAATGAGACAGAACAGTTGTTGGAAAAGGTTCCAGGAATTTTTCCTTCATGTGTAGTGACCTGAGCAGTGGCTAAACAAATTCCGTTGTCGGAGGTAAAATTGGCACCACAGTCAGATAGTCAAATATCAGAAACTTCCTTTGGGGTTTGGATAATCCGAAGGAAATGTTTAATGTTTTCTCTGAACAAGGCTCAGCAAGTTGATCCAGAGTTAAATAAAATGGCGCAATCAGCTCTAACAGAAGTTGAGGCAATGGTAGTTCCGGAAGACTATTATATTAAAAATGGAATTCTGATAAGGAAGTGAAGACCTCCTCACAGACCAGACGAAGAATGGACGGTTGTTCACCAGATAGTGGTACTGCCCAAGTATCGCTACGAACTATTAAGGATAGCGCATGAAATTCCTATAGTGGGACATGTGGGGATCTGGAACACCCAATCATGTATAGGTCGACATTTTTACTGGCGAGGTCTTTCCAAGGACATGGTGCAGTTTCGTAAAATATGCTATATGTGCTAGATTGTGGGAAAACTGCAACCTGCCATAAACCGGCACCTCTAACCGGTACTATAGACCCCCAAACAGTAAGAGGGAGATAGAAGAGCAGATATGTAGGCAAATCTCTGAGAAGTGCAAGAACAATAGGGCAGTGATACTAGGTGATTTTAACAACCCCAATATTAACTTGGATAGATGTAGTGTGAAAGGAATTGAGGGAGCAGAATTCTTGAGGTGCATTCAGGAGAACTTTTCTGGCCAGTATGTAGCAAGTCCAACAAGAGAGGGTGCAGTTTTAGACTTAGTTTTAGGAAATGAAGATGGTCAGGTGGAAGGAGTCGCAGTGGGAGAGCATTTTGGGTGGTAATGATCATAATTCAGTCAGTTTTAGCATAATTATGGAAAAGGACAGAGATAGAACAGGAGTTAGAGTTCTCAATTGGGGCAAGGCCAATTTGACTAAACTGAGGAGTGATTTAGCAGAAGTGGACTGGAAACAGCTACTTGAAGGTAAATCAGTGTCAGAACAGTGGGAGGCATTCAAAGGGGAGATTCAAGGGTTTCAAAATAAACATGTTCCCACAAAGAAAAAGGGTGAGACGGCCAAATCTAGAGCCCCATGGATGTCAAGGAGCTTACAGGGTAAGATGAGGCAGAAAAGGGAAGCTTATATCCGACACCGAGAACTCAATACTACAGAAAGCCGAGAGGCGTATAAATTGGAGGGGTGAAATCAAAAAGGAAATTTGGAAAGCAAAGAGAGGGCATGAAAGAATATTGGCAAGCAAAACCAAGGTGAACCCAAAGATGTTTTATCAATACATTAAAAGTAAGAGGATGCCCAAGGAGAGAGTAGGGCCCATAAAAGACCATAAAGGTAACCTATGTGTCGGGGTGGAAGATGTTGGTATGGTTCTTAATGAATACTTTGCGTCTGTCTTCACAAAAGAGGGGGATGATGTAGATCTTGTAGTTGAGGAGGAGTGTAAAGTATTGGATGTGATAAACATAAGGAGAGAGGAAGTATTCATGGGATTAGCATCCTTGAAAGTTGATAAATCACCAGGGCCAGATGAAATGTACCCTAGGCTGTTAAAAGAAGCAAGAGAGGAAATAGCAGGTCATCCCTTTTCCAGTCTTCACTGGATATAGGTGTGGTGTCGGAGGATTGGAGAACTGCTAACCTTGTACCTCCGTTTAAAAAGGGAGCGAGGAATAGACTGAATAATTACAAGCCAGTCAGTCTAACCTCAGTAGTGGGCAAATTATTGGAATCCATTCTGATAGACAGGATAAACTATCACTTAGAAAGGCATGGATTAATCAAGGATGGTCAGCATGGATTTGTTAAGGGAAGATCTTGTTTGACCAACTTGATCAAATTTTTTTGAAGAAGTAACAAGGAAGATGGACGAGGGTAGTGAAGTTGATGTGGTCTACATAGATTTTAGCAAGGCTTTTGACAAGGTCCCAGATGGCAGACTGGTTTAAAAAAAATAAAATCCCATGGGATCCAGGGAAATGCAGCAAGATGGACACAAAATTGGCTCAGTGGCAGGAAACAAAGGGTAATTGTTGACGGGTGTTTTTGTTACTGGAGGGCTGTTCCCAGTGGCGTTCCGCAGGGCTCAGTACTGGGTCCTTTGCTTCTTGTGGTATCAACGATTTGGACATAAATGTAGGGGGCATGATCAAGAAGTTTGCAGACGACATAAAGATTGGCCGTGTGGTAGATAGCGAGGAGGATAGCTGTAGGCTGCTGGAAGATATAGATGGTCTGGTCAGATGGGCAGAAAGGTGGCAAATGGAATTCAACCTGGAGAAGTGTGAGGTGATGCATTTGGGGAGGTCAAACTTCTTTGGCCTCCTTGTCTGGAGAGACAATGGGTATGCGCCTGGAGGTGGTCAGTGGATTGTGAAGCAGCGCCTGGAGTGGTTATAAAGGCCAATTCTAGAGTGACAGACTCTTCGACAGGTGCAACAGATAAAATTGGTTGTCGGGGCTGTTACACAGTTGGCTCTCCCCTTGTGCTTCTGTCTTTTTTCCTGCAACTGCTAAGTCTCTTCGACTCGCCACACTTTAGCCCTGCCTTTATGGCTGCCCACCAGCTCTGACGATCACTGGTAACTGACTTCCATGACTTGTGATCAATGTCACAGGACTTCATGTCACGTTTGCAAACGTCTTTAAAGCGGAGACATGGACGGCCGGTGGGTCTGATACCAGTGACGAGCTCGCTGTACAATGCGTCCTTGGGGATCCTGCCATCTTCCTTGCGGCTCACATGGCCAAGCCATCTCAAGCGCCGCTGGCTCAGTAGGGTGTATATGCTGGGGATGTTGGCCGCCTCGAGGACTTCTGCGTTGGAGATACGGTCCTGCCACCTGATGCCAAGGATTCTCCGGAGGCAGCGAAGATGGAATGAATTGAGACATCGCTCTTGGCTGACATACGTTGTCCAGGCCTTGCTGCTGTAGAGCAAGGTACTGAGGACACAGGCTTGATACACTTGGACTTTTGTGTTCCGTGTCAGTGCGCCATTTTCTCACACTGGCTTGGCCAGTCTGGACATAGCAGTGGAAGCCTTTCCCATGCGCTTGTTGATTTCTGCATCGAGAGACAGGTTACTGGTGATAGTTGAGCCTAGGTAGGTGAACTCTTGAACCACTTCCAGACCGTGGTCGCCGATATTGATGGATGGAGCATTTCTGACATCCTGTCCCATGATGTTCGTTTTCTTGAGGCTGATGGTTAGGCCAAATTCGTTGCAGGCAGCCGCAATCCTGTCGATGAGTCTCTGTAGACACTCTTCTGTGTGGGATGTTAAAGCAGCATCGTCAGCAAACAGGAGTTCCCTGATGAGGACTTTCCATACTTTGGTCTTCGCTCTCGACGGGCAAGGTTGAACAACCTACCACCTGATCTTGTGTGGAGGAAAATTCCTTCTTCTGAAGACTTGAACGCATGTGAGAGCAGCAGGGAAAAGAAGATCCCAAACAATCTAGGTGCGAGAACACAGCCCTGTTTCACGCCACTCAGGATAGGAAAGGGGTCTGATGAGGCGCCGCTATGCTGAATTGTGCCTTTCATATTGTCATGGAATGAGGTGATGATACTTAGTAGCTTTGGTGGACATCCGATCTTTTCTAGTAATCTGAAGAGACCACGTCTGCTGACGAGGTCAAAGGCTTTGGTGAGATCAATGAAAGCAACGTAGAGGGGCATCTGCTGTTCACGGCATTTCTCCTGTAGCTGGTGAAAGGAGAACAGCATGTCAATGGTGGATCTCTCTGTTCGAAGGCCACACTATGCCTCAGGGTAGACAGGCTCAGCCAGCTTCTGGAGCCTGTTTAAAGCGACTCGAGCGAAGACTTTCCTCACTATGCTGAGCAGGGAGATTCCACGGTAGTTGTTGCAGTCACCACGGTTACCCTTGTTCTTATAGAGGGTGATGATATTGGCATCGCGCATGTCCTGTGGTACTGCTCTCTCGTCCCAGCACCGGCAAAGCAGTTCGTACAGTGCTGAAAGTATAGCAGGCTTGGCACTCTTGATTATTTCAGGGGTAATACCATCCTTCCCAGGGGTCTTTCTGCTGGCTAGAGAATCAATGGCATCACTGAGTTCCGATTTTGATGGCTGTACATCCAGCTCATCTATGACTGGCAGAGACTGGGCTGCATTGAGGGCGGTCTCAGTGACAACATTTTCCCTGGAGTACAGTTCCACGTATTGCTCAACCCAGCGGTCCATTTGCTTGCGTTGGTCAGTGATTGTGTCCCCTGATTTAGATTTGAGGGGGGCGATCTTCTTGATGGTTGGTCCAAAAGCTCTCTTCATGCCATCATGCATTCCTCTGATGTTTCTGGTGTCAGAGGCCAGCTGAATATGACTGCATAGGTGTTGCCAGTAGTCATTTGCGCAGTGCTTGGCTGTTCTTTGTGCAGCACTTCTGGCTGCTTTAAGTGCTACGGATGTTAACTCGCTGGGGGCTTTCTTGTAGTTCAGCAGTGCAATACGCTTAGCAGCTATGACAGGTTCCAGCTCTTCATAGTGAGATTGAAACCAGTCTGCATTCCACTTCACACATTTGCCATAGGTGGTCATTGCTGAGTCATAGATGGCGTCTCTGATGTGGGCCCATTTGGTCTCTGCATCCCCTGTAGGAGTGTTTTGAAAGGCTTTTTCAAGAGAATTTAGGAATTTATGTAACCGCTGTGGATGAGAAATTCTGCTAGTGTTGATGCGCGGGCGGCCCTTCTGCCTGGAGTGATGCAGCTTCTTTGGCTTGAGTCTAACCTTGCTGCACACCAGGGAGTGGTCAGTGTCGCAGTCCGCACTGTGGAAGCTGCGTGTGATTTGAACGCTGAATTCAACCTGGAGAAATGTGAGGTGATGCATTTGGGGAGGTCAAACAAGGCAAAGGAATACACGATTAATGGGAAAATACTGAGAAGTATAGAGGAAGTGAGGGACCTTGGAGTGAATGTCTACAGATCCCTGATAGTAACAGGACAGGTCGATAAGGTGGTTAAAAAGGCATATGGAATCCTTTTCTTTATTAGCTGAGGTATAGAATATAAGAGCAGGGAGGTTATGCTGAAACTGTATAAATGATTGGGTAGGCCACAACTTGAGTACTGTGTGCAGTTCTGGTTACCTCATTACAGAAAGGATGTAATTGCACTAGAGAGGGTACAGAGGAAATTTACGAGGATGTTGCCATGACTGGAAAAATGCAGCTCTGACGAAAGTTTGGATAGGTTGGTGGTGTTCTCCTTGGAACAGACAAGGCTGAGGGGAGATCTGATTGAAATGGTCAAAATAGTGAGTGGCCTGGATAGTGGAGGTGAAGGGCCTGTTCACCGCGGCAGAGAGGTCAGTGACTAGGGGGCATAGATTTAAAGTGATAGGTAGAAAAATTAGAGGCGAGGAAAAACTTTTTCACCCAGAGGGTGGTAGTGGGCTGGAACTCACTTCCTGAAAGGGTAGTTGAGGCAGAAGCCCTCAACTCATTCAAAAGGAGTCTGGGTATGCACCTCAAGTGCTGTAATCTGCAGGGCTATGGACCAAATGCTGGAAGGTGGGATTAGACTAGGCGGATCGTTTTTCTGTTGTCACAGACACAATGGGCCAAGTGGCCTTTTTTTTGTGCCTTAAATTTTCTATGATTCTAATTGCCATACCAGTTTTTGGAGACACATTTAGTAGGCTGTTGGTAGACTGTTTCAGACCTTTACCGAAAACAAAAGCGGGACATCAACATATACTCACTATTATGGATATAGCTACTTGGTTCCCAGAACCATTTCCTTCAGAACAATTTCTGCTAAGGCAGTGGTAGAGAAGTTAACTCAGTTCTTCACTCGATATGGATTACCGATTGAGATTCATTCAGATCAAGGTTCCAATTTATGTCTAAAATTTTTCAGGAAGTTATCAGTAATTTAGGTATAACGCAGTTAAAGTCTTCAGCATACCACCCACAGACACAAGGGGCTTTAGTAAGATACCATCAGACCCTCAAACCGATCATCAGGGCATGCTGTCATGAATATCCCCATGATTGGAATAAAGGGCTAGAATTTCTTTTGTTTGCCACTTGGGATTCACCTAATGAGTCTACCAGTTTTAGTTCTTTTGAATTAGTTTATGGACATGAGATAAGAGGTCTTCTAAAACTAATTAAAGTAAGGTTTTTAGAACAGAGGAACAAATCCTCTGTGCTAGATTATGTATCCATTTTCCAGAAACGGCTCACGAGAGCCTGCAAAGTGGCTGAGGAACACCTTAAAGCTTCCCAGACAAGCATGCCAAGTCCCAAACTGTTCAACCAGGGGATGAGTTGTTAGTATTACTGCCTTTACAGGGTGAACTGTTGAAAGCACGGTTCAGTGGTCCATATGAAGTGGTCAAGAGAATTGGTAAATTATTTGATTAACACCCCAGATTGCTGGAAAAAGAATTGGCTGTGTCATATCAATATGTTGATACAATATCTTCGCCGGGAGGAGGCTAAGCAAGCACAGGTATGTGAGGTAGTAGGGACAGTGAAGGATGAAAGGGATAGAGAGGATGAGGCAGAAGGAGACCTAGACAATTCCCAAATTGAACCTCCTACTATCAGTTAGCTAATACTGAATTGTTAGGAGATTGGACACTCTGCTTTCATATTTAGATGCAGAACAACGAGAAGATCTACAAGGCTACTGACAGCATTTAAGAGTCTGTAGGGACAAGGCAGGATGTACAACTCGGCCACACATGATGTGGATGGAGGGGAATTCTTTCCTATAAAACCGCTTCCTTATCGCTGAAGTCCAGAGAAACAGGCCCAGGTAAAAGCAGAAATCTAATGCATGCTGGAAAATCACCTAATTGAACCCAGTCAAAGCAGCTGGGGTTCCTCAGTGGTATTAGTGCCTAAACCTGACAGTTCAACTAGACTCTGCATAGACTACAGAAAGGTTAATGCTGTAACAAAGACAGACCCCCTACCCAATTTCTCGCTTGGAAGACTGTATTTACAGACTGGATAGTGCCACATTTCTTGCAAATATAGATTTGTTAAAGGGATACTGGCAAGTTCCTTTAACACCCCAAGCTCAAGGAATATCGGCCTTTGACACACCAGATGGTCTTTTCCAATGACAAGTGATACCATTCAAGCTAAAAAATGTTCCAGCAACCTTTCAGAGACTAATGAACCAAGCGGTAGCCAGTGTTCTTAACTGTGTGGTTTACCTTGATGATGTGCGGATATACAGTGACGCTTGGAAGGACCACTTGAAGCAACTAGAAGCTCTGTTTAGAAAATTACTATCAGCTGATTTAATAATAAACTTGTCAAAAGTGAATTTGCTGAAGCCAGAGTAACCTACCTTGGGCATTTAGTAGGGCAAGGACAAGTGTTGCCAAGAACAGCAAAAGTACAAGTATTGGCGTAGTTCCCCACCCCTAAGACTGAGAAATCATGAGGTTTTTGGGGAAATGTGGTTTCTACCGCAAGTTTGTACCAAATTTTAGTACTATAGCTGCTCCACTGACAGATTTGCTACAGAAAATTAAAACTAAGGTAGTGTTGTTAGGGGAGTGCCAAGCATCGTTTGAGAGGCTGAAAGCCATTTTGATTCATAAACCAGTGTTGGCTGCTCCAAATTTCATTAAGCCCTTCAAGCAATTGATGCTAGTGACCTGGGGGTCAGTGCAGTCCTGTTACAAGATGATCAATCAGGTATAGAAAGGCCAGTGGGATACTTTTCCAAAAAGCTAAATTGACACCAAAGAAGATATTCAACAGTGGAAAAAGAAACCCTAGGTTTATTATTGGCTCTTAAGTATTTTGAAGTCTCTGTCCGTCATGACTACAGAGAGACACTGGTATATACTGATCATAACTCCCTAGCCTTAGTGGAAAAATTCAAAGACCAGAATGCCAGACTGTTCCGAAGGAGTTTACTGTTGCAACCTTATTAGTTAAAGATTATCCACATTGTGAGCAAAAATAATGTAACCGCAGATGCTTTATCTAGAATCTAACTTTGCTTTGAGTTGGCTGAGTGCAAAGGTGGTACGAAGCAGAATTGTATTAGCTACAGGTAAAGAGTGAATGAGTATCAGTGTAAAAATGTGTTTTAAAAATTTTCATCTATTTTTTCCACACTTTGTAATGAAATTCATTTAAAATGGTGTTTCATTCCTCCAAGGGTGGAGGTGTTATGAGTGCTCCCTTTTTTTTTGTTAAATTATGAGGATTTGTGTTTTAAAACTGGAAAAAGATCCCATAGATGCTGAAACCTTTTTTTAAAAAAAGAGGTCATCAGAAGGTCTTTTGGACTGAGCTTGTTAACCACAGTTACTGGAAGAAACCAGGAGTGCTAAAATCAAGCCCTGGCTGGAAGGTAGCTGTTTTCAGATAATTACCCAGTAGGGTTTTTTTTGACTTGGGGAAAGATGTTTACAAAGAAGTGACAGGTCAAGATTTATAGGGGTCAGGAGCCTTGACTCCTGAGATGTTTTTGGTTTCGCTTTGGACAGGGTTCACCAAACATTGAAGGTAAGGAAGAGCATTCCAGAGACTGCTAAGGTGATACAATCCACAAAAGCCAGGACTGGTTAAACTAGCTGGTCACATGACTAACTGGTTGGTCCAGGTTTTTTTGAACCAGCCACAGAGAGTTTGAACTCGGAAAGACTGTTTGCTCCTGGAGTGAGAAGACCTCTCCTGTCTGTGCCCATCTCTTTCCTAAAAGCCTCTAGACCCACTAAAGACACATGAACTTCAAGAGAGAAAAGTCTACATCGAACAAGGTTTCAAAAGAATACAGGGCCCCAACGAAAAGCAAGACCTACCTACAATCAAGGACATTACAGTGAGCTTGACGAAGAGTAACCAAAACCATCTTCAGATATTGCCTCAAACTTTTCCACTTGATTTCTTCTCTTTTTTTTGTACCTATCTGCATGTGTGTATTGCATATGCATTGCTAGCGGGGGTGCATCACGTATCCGTAGGCATTAACCGAATTAGAGTTTAAGTTTAATAAAGTTCAACCTTTTTTCTTTAAACCTAAGAAAACCTGTTTGGCTAGTTTCTTTGCCTTACAATTTTAGTGAACAAGGATTCACTAGGGGAGCTGAAAAAACAATGTGTTTAAAATTAAACCCTGTTACGGTAAGGCCAGGTGAAGGCTGAGAGGGAACCCCAGATTCCTTTTCACCTGGTCATGACAATGTGAAGATTAAAGTCCCCCACAATTATAATATCACCTTTGTTACAAGCTCCAATAATTCCTTGCTTCACACTCTGTCCAACAGTGTAACTACTGTTAGGGGGCCAAAAACTACTCCCACTAGTGTTTTTCTGGCCCTTTTTATTCCTGATCTCCACTCATACTGAAATTAAAACAAGAAATGCTGGAACCACTCAGCAGGTCTGGCAGCATCTGTGAAAAGAGAAGCAGAGTTAACGTTTCGGGTCAGTGACCCTTCTTCGGAAGGTTCCGAATGTGGTCATGTGTAATGAGGTAGGATTAATAAGAGATCTCGTAGTTAAGGATCCTCGAGGGGGAAGTGATCATAACATCATAACGTGGTAGAATTTCAAATTCAGTTTGAGGGTGAGCAACTCGGGTCTCAAACCAGTGTCCTCAATTTAAGCAAGGGCAATTACAGAGGTATGAAGAAAAAGTTGTCTGAAGTGGGCTGGGAAAATAAACTAAAGGGAAAGTCAGTCTATGAGCAGTGGCAGACATTTAAGCAGATATTTCATAACACTCAGCAAACATTTATTCCGGTCAGAAGGAAGGGCTTGATGCGAACGATGAACCATCTGTGGATAACAAAGGATGTTAAGGAGAGTATCAAATCAAAAACAAAGGCAGACAAAGCGGCGAAAACTTGTGGTAGGCCAGAGGATTGGGAATTTTTTTAGAAACCATCAGTGGATGACTAAAAAACTAATAGAGGGAGAAAACTGAGAGTAAATTGGCAAGAAATATAAAAACAAACAGTAAGTTTCTACGGGTATATAAAAAGAAAGAGAATAGCTAAAGTAAGCGTGGGACCCTTAGAGGATGAGACTGGGGAATTAATAACAGGGAACAGGGAAATGACAGATAAGTTAAGCCAATATTTTGCATCGGTCTTCACGGTGGAGGGCGCTATAAACATCCCAACAATAATAGATGAACAAGGTGTAAATGGGAGGGAGGAACTTGTAACGATATTGCTATCGTGAGGGAAAAGGTGCCTGACAAACTGATGGGACTAAAGGCAGACAAGTCGCCAGGACCTGATGGCCTGCATCCAAGGGTTTTAAAAGAAGTGGTTACAGAGATAGTGGAGGCTTTGGTCGTAATATACCAAAGCTCATTGGATTCCGGTAGGGTACCAGTGGATTGGAAAACCGCTAATGTGACGCCCCTATTCAAGAAAGGAGGGAGACAGAAAGCAGGAAATTATAGACTAGTTAGCTTAACATCTGTCATTGGGAAAATGCTAGAGTCCATTATTAGGGAAGAAATAGCAGGACATTTAGAAAAACATAATGTAATGAAACAGAGCCAACATGGTTTTATGAAAGGGAAATCATGTTTGACAACTTTGTTGGAGTTCATTGAGGATATAACAAGCAGAGTGGATAAAGGGAAACCGGTTAGATGTCGTGCATTTGGATTTTCAGAAGGCTTTCGATAAGGTGCCACAAAGAACAGTACAGCACAGGAACAGGCCATTCGGCCCTCCAAGCCTGCGCCGATCTTGACGCCTGCCTAAACTAAAACCTTCTGCATTTCCGGGGTCCGTATCCCTCTATTCCCATCCTATTTATGTATTTGTCAAGATGCCTCTTAAACGTCTCTATGGTACCTGCTTCCACCAACTCCCCCGGCAACAAGTTCCAGGCACTCACCACCCTCTGTGTAAAGAACTTGCCTCGCACATCCCCTCTAAACTTTGCCCCTCTCACCTTAAACCTATGTGCCCTAGTAACTGACTCTTCCACCCTGGGAGAAAGCTTCTGACTATCCACTCTGTCCATGCCACTTATAACTTTGTAAATCTCTATCATGTCGCCCCTCCACCTTCTTCGTTCCAGTGAAAACAATCCGAATCTATCCAACCTCTCCTCATAGCTAATGCCCTCCAGACCAGGCAACATCCTGGTAAACCTCTTCTGTACTCTCTCCAAAGCCTCCACGTCCTTCTGGTAGTGTGGCGACCAGAATTGCACGCAATATTCTAAGTGTGGCCTAACTAAAGTTCTGTACAGCTGCAGCATGACTTGCCAATTTTTATACTCTATGCCCCGACCGATGAAGGCAAGCATGCCGTATGCCTTCTTGACTACCTTATCCACCTGCATTGCCACTTTCAGTGACCTGTGGACCTGTACGCCCAGATCTCTCTGCCTGTCAGTACTCCTAAGGGTTCTGCCATTTACTGTATACTTCCCACCTGCATTAGACCTTCCAAAATGCAGTACCTCACATTTGTCCGGATTAAACTCCATCTTCCATTTCTCCGCCCAAGTCTCCAACCGATCTATATCCTGCTGCATCCTCTGACAATCCTCATCACTGTCCGCAACTGCACCAACCTTTTGTGTCGTCCGCAAACTTACTAATCAGACCAGCTACATTTTCCTCCAAATCATTTATATATACTACAAACAGCAAATGTCCCAGCACTGATCCCTGTGGAACACCACTAGTCACATCCCTCCATTCATAAAAGCACCCTTCCACTGCTACCCTCTGTCTTCTATGACCGAGCCAGTTCTGTATCAATCTTGCCAGCTCACCTCTGATCCCATGTGACTTCACCTTTTGCACCAGTCTGCCATGAGGAATCTTGTCAAAGGCTTTACTGAAGTCCATATAGACAACATCCACTGCCCTTCCTTCATCAATCATCTTCGTCACTTCCTCAAAAAACTCAATCAAATTAGTGAGACACGACCTCCCCTTCACAAAACCATGCTGCCTCTTGCTAACAAGTCCATTTGTTTCCAAATGGGAGTAAATCCTGTTCGCAGAATCCTCTCTAATAATATCCCTACCACTGACATAAGGCTCACCAGCCTATAATTTCCTGGATTATCCTTGCTACCCTTCTTAAACAACGGAACAACATTGGCTATTCTCCAGTCCTCTGGGACTTCACCTGTAGCCAATGAGTATGCAAAGATTTCTGTCAAGACCCCAGCAATTTCTTCCCTTGCCTCCCTCTGTATTCTGGGGTAGATCCCATCAGGCCCTGGGGACTTATCTACCTTAATGCTTTGCAAGACACCCAACACCTCCTCCTTTTTGATAACGACATGACCCAGACTATCTACCCTCCCTTCCCTAGACTCATCATCCACCAAGTCCTTCTCTTTGGTGAATACTGATGCAAAGTACTCATTTAGTACCTCGCCCATTTCCTCTGGCTCCACACATAGATTCCCTTCTCTGTCCTTGAGTGGGCCAACCCTTTCCCTGGTTCCCTCTTGCTCTTTATATATGTATAAAATGCCTTGGGATTTTCCTTAATCCTGTTTGCCAATGACTTCTCATAACCCCTTTTAGCCCTCCTGACTCCTTGCTTAAGTTCCTTCCTACTGTCTTTATATTCCTCAAGGGATTCGTCTGTTCCCAGCCTACCAGTCCTTACGAATGCTTCCTTTTTCTTTTTGACGAGGCTCACAATATCCCGCGTTATCCAAGGTTCCCGAAACTTGCCAAACTTATCCTTCTTCCTCACAGGAACATGCTGGTCCTGGATTCTAATCAACTGACATTTGAAAGACTCCCACATGTCAGATGTTGCTTTACCCTCAAATAGCCGCCCCCAATCTAAATTCTTCAGTTCCTGCCTAATATTGTTATAATTAGCCTTCCCCCAATTTAGCACCTTCACCTGAGGACTAGTCATCCTTATCCACAAGTACCTTAAAACTTATGGAATTATGGTCACTGTTCCCGAAATACTCCCCTACTGAAACTTCGACCACCTGGCCGGGCTCATTCCCCAATACCAGGTCCAATACGGCCCCATCCCTAGTTGGACTATCTACGTATTGTTTCAAGAAGCCCTCCTGGATGCTCCTTACAAATTCTGCCCCATCGAAGCCCCTAGCACTAAGTGAGTCCCAGTCAATAGGGGGGAAGTTAAAATCACCCACCACTACAACCCTGTTACCTTTACATCTTTCCAAAATCTGTCTACATATCTGCTTCTCTACCTCCCGCTGGCTGTTGGGAGGCCTGCAGTAAACCCCCAACATCGTGACTGCACCTTTCCTATTCCTGAGCTCCACCCATATTGCCTCGCTGCATGACCCCTCCGAGGTGTCCTCCTGCAGTACAGCTGTGATATTCTCCTTAACCAGTAATGCAACTCCCCCACCCCTTTTACATCCCCCTCTATCCCGCCTGAAGCTTCTAAATCCTGGAACATTTAGCTGCCAATCCTGTCCTTCCCTCAACCAAGTCTCTGTAATAGCAACAACATCATAGTTCCAAGTACTAACCCAAGCTCTAAGTTCATCTGCCTTACCTATTTATTTATTTATTTATTTATTTAGAGATACAGCACTGAAACAGGCCCTTCGGCCCACCGCGTCTGTGTCGACCAGCAACCACCCATTTATACTAATCCTATACTAATTCCATATTCCTACCACATCCCCACCTGTCCCTATATTCCCCTACCACCTACCTATCCTCGGGGCAATTTATAATGGCCAATTTACCTCTTAACCTGCAAATCGTTAGGTGGTGGGAGGAAACCGGAGTACCCGGCGAAAACCCACGCAGACACAGGGAGAACTTGCAAACTCCACACAGGCAGTACCCAGAATTGAAGCCGGGTCACTGGAGCTGTGAGGCTGTGGTGCTAACCACTGCGCCACTGTGCCACCTGTTATACTTCTCGCATTGAAACAAATGCACTTCAGACCACCAGTCCCACTGTGTTCAGCAACATCTCCCTGCTTGCTCTTCCTCTTAGTCTTACTGGCCTTATTTACTCGTTCCCCCTCATTTATTTCACTTGCTGTCCTACTGCTCTAGTTCCCACCCCCCCGCCACACTAGTTTAAACCCTCCCGAGTGACGCTAGCAAACCTCGCAGCCAGGATATTTGTGCCCCTCCAGTTTAAATGCAACCCGTCCTTCTTGTACAGGTCCCATCTGTCCCTGAAGAGATCCAATGGTCCAGATATCTGAAACCCTCCCTTCTACACCAGCTGTTCAGCCACGTGTTTAGCTGCACTATCTTCCTATTTCTAGCCTCACTGGCACGTGGCACAGGGAGTAATCCAGAGATTACAACCCGAGAGGTCCTGTCCTTTAACTTTCTACCTAACTCCCTAAACTCCCCCTGCAGGACCTCGTCACTCTTCCTGCCTATGTCGTTGGTACCGATGTGTACCACAACCTCTGGCTGTTCACCAGCCTTCAGAATGCCCCCTGTCCGTTCAGCGACATCCTTGACCCTGGCACCAGGGAGGCAACATACCATCCTGGAGTCTCTTTCACGTCCACAGAAGCGCCTATCTGTGCCCCTAACTATGGAGTCCCCTATAACTATTGCTCTTCTGCGCTTTGTCCTTCCCTGCTGAACAACAGAGCCAGCCGTGGTGCCACTGCTCTGGCTGCTGCTGTTTTCCCCTGATAGGCCATCCCCCCCAACAGTATCCAAAACGGTATACTTGTTCGAGAGGGGGATAGCCACAGGGGATTCCTGCACTGACTGCCTGCCCCTTCTAGCGGTCACCCATCTATCTGCCTGCACCTTGGGTGTAATCACTTCTCTAAAACTCCTGTTTATGACACTTTCTGCCACCTGCATGCTCCTAAGTGCATCCAGTTGCTGCTCCAACCAATCCATGCTGTCTGTGAGGATTAGATTAGATTAGATTAGAGATACAGCACTGAAACAGGCCCTTCGGCCCACCGAGTCTGTGCCGACCATCAACCACCCATTTATACGAATCCTACACTAATCCCATATTCCTACCAAACATCCCCACCTGTCCCTATATTTCCCTACCACCTACCTATACTAGTGACAATTTATAATGGCCAATTTACCTACCAACCTGCAAGTCTTTTGGCTTGTGGGAGGAAACCGGAGCTCCCGGAGAAAACCCACGCAGACACAAGGAGAACTTGCAAACTCCACACAGGCAGTACCCAGAATCGAACCCGGGTCCCTGGAGCTGTGAGGCTGCAGTGCTAACCACTGCGCCACTGTGCCGCCCACAGTGGAGCTGCAACTGGGTACACTTCCTGCAGATGTAGTCGTCTGGAATGTTGGAAGCGTCACGGATCTCCCACATCTCACAGGTGAAGCACTTCACCCCTCTAACTGACATTTCTAGCACTAATTAATAAATAAAAATAAATACTTATTAAATCCTTACTAAATTGTTATAATTAACGATATGGTCCCTAGTGCTAGATTCCTACTATAAATATTAAATGCTGACTAAGTACAGTAATCTCCTCCCTCTGGTTTAGTTACTCTACTTATTGATTAGTTAATTAGGGTTTTAATCAATTTTTATCAATGTTTTATTTTCAAATTCAGTACAAATTCCCTACCAGCCAATCAGGTCACAGCTTTCCTGTGACGTCACTTTTCATTTTTTTTTACCAGAGGTAAGTTTTTTATACTTACAGGTCCGGAACTCCGCCCTCCGAGTCTTCTCCGTGAATGTAGGCCGCGAATCCACATAAAAGGTTATTGCACAAATAAGAGCTCAGGGTATTTGGGGTAATGTGTTGGCATGGATTGAGGATTGACTAACACACAGAAGGCAGAGAGTCGGGATTAATGGGTCTTTTTCAGGTTGGAAAGCCGTAACTCGTGGGGTGCCACAAGGTTCGGTCCTAGGGCCTCAGCTATTAACTATCTATATTAATGACTTGGAGGAAGGGACAGAGTGTAGTGCATCCAAATTTGCTGACAATACAAAAATATGTGGTAAGGCATGTTGTGATGAGGACACAAAGAACCTGCAAAGGGATATAGATGGGTTAAGTGAGTGGGCAAAAACTTAGCAGATGGAGTTCAATGTGGGAAAGTGTGAGGTCATCCACTTTGGTAGGAAGAATAAAAAGGCAGATTATTATTTAGATGGCGAAAGACTACAAAATACTGCAGTACAGAGGGATCTGGGTGTTCTTGTACATGAAACACAAAAGGTTAGCATGCAGGTGTAGCAAATAATTAGGAAGGCATTAGGAATTGTTGCCAGGGGGTTAGAGTTTAAAAATAGGGAAGTCTTGTTACAAGTGTACTGGATGTTAGTGAGGCCACACCTGGAGTACTGCGTACAGTTTTGGTGCCCGTATTTAAGGAAGGATATACTAGCATTGGAGGCAGTTCAGAAAAGGTTCACTAGGCTGATTCCTGGGATGAAGGGGTTGTCTTAACAAGAATGTAGAAACAGGTTAGGCCTTTATTCATTGGAGTTTAGAAGAATGAGAGATGATCTTATTGAAACATATAAGATTCTAAGGGGGCTTGACCGTGTAGATGTTGAGAATATGTTTCCAATGGTGGGGGAATCTTGAACTAGGGGACATAGTTACAGAATAAGGGGTCACACATTTAAAACTGAAATGTGAAGGAATTTCGTCTCTGCCGGTGGTGAATCTCTGGAATTCTCTGCCTCAAGAGAGTTGTGGAGGCTAGGTCACTAAATGTATTTAAGGAGGAGGTAGATAGATTTTTGAAATCTCGGGGCGTCGAGGATAATGCGGAGCAGGCCTAAAAGAAGAGGAATTGAGGCCTGGGACAGATCAGCCATGATCTTATTGAATGGCGGGGCAGGCTTGAGGGGCTGAATGGCCTACTCCTGCTCCTATTTCTTATGTTCTTATGAAACCCTTTCTTCCCACACCACTCTTTGAGCTACGCGTTTAATTCTCTAATCTGCTTGACCCTTGCCAGTTGGCATGTGACTTGGGTAACAATCCAGAGATGAGTACTTTTCAGGGTCTGCATTTTAATTTGGACTGTAACTCCTCAAACTCTCACAGCAGGAACTCATTCCTAGTTCTTCCTATGTCATTGGTTTCTACGTGGACCATGACAGCTAGATCCTCCTCTTCCCACTCCAAGTTTGTCTCCAGCCACGAGGAGATGTCCCTAACCCTGGCATCAGGCAGGCAACACAACCTTTGGAACACTTGCACATTACAATTAGTTCCTTGCTCTTTACAGATAGTGGGCTGGATTTTACATTGCCGCCGCTCATCCGTAAACAATGGCGGCCCGCATGTGCAGGCTGTATTTCAGGGAGCTACCGCGATATTAAACAAGGCGGCTCATTTAAATGGCTGGGTTGGACCGCATGCCCCACCTCTCTCGATGACATGGAGGGGGCAGGCGGTCCGGCCCCAGCAATGGCGTCAGGCGCCACTGCGCAGGCACCGATGCCCTTTTTAAAGGGCTTCGAACTCTATATTGCAATTTACATTTTTAAAGGAGTAATGATTCTGAAAAATGAAATAAAGTGATCCTGACCCTCTCCCACCCACCCCCCACCAATAAGCATAGAAGTAATTACCTGTCCTCTACTCCGCTCCAACACTTAACTTGTGCTTCCGACCTTCCCCCCTCCACCACCTCCCCCCAAGTTCATCAATTTTAAACTTTACCCCTTCCCACCACTCCCTAGACCAATGAAATTAGTTTGACCCCGCTCCCCCGCACTGCACTGAAAACCCTACCTGCTCCCCCCTCCCCACCAGTGCTCCGCCTCAGATACCTGGACGGGTATCCGAAGGCGCGGGAGTGCGGCCACTGGCACCAATATCGCCCCAGAACGGACAGCGGGAGCGGGTAAGTAATTAATTCATTTATTGTAATGAATTAACGTATTTACCTTTTGGTCCCGTTGCCAAGTGGTGGGGGGCAGCCCGCCACGCGTACTCGCTGCCACCGGCAATATCGGACCAGGCCTTCCCAGTGTCGAGGCCCGTGACGGGCCTCTGCTGGAGGCATTTTCGGCCCCCCCCCCCCCCCCCCGCCACGACCCCTGACCTTGGGGAGGCTGTAAAATCCAGCCCTGTATAACAATATATAATATCCCTGTTTCTTTAAAAACATAATGTTCCTATATCAATATAACTGTCCCAGTCATTAACTTTTCTTTAAATTAAAGAAGATTATCAACCGACTTTTGGAAATAATCTGAACCCCTGATTAGAGTCTTTTTTATCATGCATTCTTTTCTAAAAATATTAACAGTTTCGCTTAGGTATTAAGATGCTGCGTCTCCATCTTTTAGATTTGGCATTTGTTGCTCTCAGTGGTGAGTTGGCACATTGCACAGGCTGGTGATGTTAGTGTTGTCTCGCTGGATAGCAATATTTCCGGTGTTGGTGGTCTTTTCTGTTTTTCCAGCTCAGGTGTCGGTCGAATATGGATTCTGTTCCTTCTCATTTGGTTACTGGTTTCAGTCTCAATGATGTATTACCTTGGAGTCTCAGCTTCACCAACAACCTTTGCTGGGCTCCAGGTTTTCATGATTGGATCCTGTGCATATACAGTTTGTCCCTTCAACAGCTCAGATTGGGATTTAGTATGCTTGTTGAAGTTTTTCCCTCTTGTTAGCTGTGCTTCAGTGAGTTTTCTCATCCTCCTGGTCACTTGCAAGGATGTAGTTTTTTTGGCAGAGTAGTCTTATATTTTATTCCATTCTACTGCTATGTAGGTGATTTCATGTCGGCCTTGAGAGGTCTTGATCGAAGTGACAAGAAGGCCAGGTTTGGGTCTTCCTTTGTCTCTTGGTATTTTGCAAGGGTGCTTTTGACTGGCTGGATGTGTCTTTCTATAAACCCATGTCCCCGTGGGTAGTATGGTGATGAGGTGATGGCGTTGAATCCATACTGGTCAGTGAATTCCTTAAATTCTCTGGATGTGAATTGGGTGCCATTGTCACACATTAATCTTTCAGGAATCCCTTGCTCAGTGAACAGAACTCGTACTGCTGAGATGATTGTTATGGCTCTTAAGTCTTTCACCTTCCGGATAAAAGGGAACTTTGAGTCGTAGTCTGCGACTATGAGATACCATTCTTGATTTTGTGTGAATAAATCAGCTCCTACAGTATGCCATAGTCTGGGTGGTACTTCAGTAGCTATCATCTCTTTCTGCTGTGTGTTCCGATAAGCTCTGAGCTTATACTTCTCCATTCCCTTGTAGCCTTCATGCGTCTTTTGGAGAAGTTCTTCCTGCATTGTTTTGGGTATTATTATTTTGGATCCGGCTCGTAAAACACCATCTTCTAGAAAGATGTCATCTCTGATAGACCAGTATTGTTGGCTGTGCTTGCTGTATCTTATCAGGCCACCTTGGATCGCTTGCTGAGACAGCATCTGTAACTCCTCGTTTTTGTTTGTCTCAGTTCTAATTTGATGCAGCTTTGGTGGTGTTACATTCACTAGGTGATGAATCTTTACATTGAGATCTTCTGTCTAGTGTTTCTCCTGTGGCGACAACCGAGATAGGGTATCTACCAGCACCCTCTCTCTTCCTGGCTTGTACTTCAGAGTGAAATCGTAATTCTGAAGCCTCAGGAGTAACCTCTGCAGTCTTGCTGGTGCTTTACATAGATTTTTCTTGTAGATCTGCTCCAGTGGATAATGATCACTCTCCACTATGAACTTTCTCCCACGGAGATATGTGTGGAACTTCTCACATCCATACACGACTGCCAAAAGCTCTCTTTCTATGTTGGCATAGCTTGTCTCACCTGATGTTAGAGCTTTGGATGCAAATGCTATTGGCTTTCTCTCTTGTACAAGTGCTACCCCCAGTCCTTTTGTGGAAGCATCTACTTGCAGAGTAACAGGTTTCTTTTTGTCAAAGTATGACAGACTTGTCTCCTTGCATACTACCTTTTTGAGTTTGTTGAAACTCTTGTCGTGTGACTCTGACCACTAGTGCTCTACATCTTTTTTCATTAGCTCCTGTAGGTTTAGAACATAGAACATAGAACAGTACAGCACAATACAGGCCCTTCGGCCCACGATGTTGTGCCGAACCTTTAATCTACTCTAGGATCAAACTACCTACATACCCTTCATACTACTGAGTGTTCTGACATATGTGGTATGAAGGAGCTCATGTATCATATCAAACCAAGGAAACTTCTCAACTCTCTCTTATCTATTGGGGCTTTCATCCCAGAGATAGCTGAGATTCTTTCAGGACTCGGCTTGACTTTGTCACATGTGTATACCATTCCGAAGAACTGGCATTGTCACTTTCACAACGCATTTGTGTTCGTTTAGCTTGATCCCAGCTTTCCTGGTTCTCTCCATGGCTTCATGTAGATAACTGTCATGATCTTTTCCATCTACACCATATATCTGGATACCATCTGCTATGCTGACCGCTCCTTTGCATCCTCTGTATGTTTTGTCTACTTTCTGTTGGAACATATTCTGGCTCGCTTCAAGGTAGACTCAGGAATTTGTACTGTCCAAAGAATGTGTTGCATGGTGTCAACAGTGAAGATTCTGTGTCTAGCTTCACATTCCAGTAGCCATTTTGGCATCAAGCTTGCTGAAAACTTTTGCCCCTACCAGTGCTGGTGTGATCTCTTCCAGTGTTGGAATAGGGTAGTGATCCCTATTTAGTTTAGTTTAGTTTAGAGATACAGCACTGAAACAGGCCCTTCGGCCCACCGAGTCTGTGCCGACCATCAACCACCCATATATACTAATCCTACACTAATCCCATATTCCTACCACATCCCCACCTGTCTCTATATTTCCCTACCACCTACCTATACTAGGGGCAATTTTATAATGACCAATTAACCTATCAACCTGCAAGTCTTTGGCATGTGGGAGGAAACCGGAGCACCCGGAGGAAACCCACGCAGACACAGGGAGAACTTGCAAACTCCACACAGGCAGTACCCAGAATTGAACCCGGGTCGCTGGAGCTGTGAGGCTGCGGTGCTAACCACTGCACCACTGTGCCGCCCTTGCTTGGTTAAGATCTTTGGGATTTCGGCAAATTCTTAGCCATCCATTTGGCTTTTCTCTCACCATGATAGAATTTACCCAAATCTGTAAACTTTGTGACTCTGGCAATCACCTTTTCTTCCATTTCTTGGTGCTCTCTTTCAAGCTTTTCTTTTAGTTCTACTGGTACTTTATGTGGGGGATGAATCACTGGTTTCATCGCTTGGTCAATAGTGGTGTGAGACTCAAAATCTTCAAAGCATCCAACCATCTCATCAAAACATTCTGGGTACATTTGTACCAGATTATCTTTGCTACTGATTGGAAGGCTCTTTTCAATGGGTGTACTATCTTCAACCCTCAGTGTCACCTCCTTCACCTCGTGGTTTACTGAGATAATCTGCAGTTCTTAGCAACTGGTCAACCCAGGATAGCAGGACCATCTGTTTCAGTGATGTAGAACATACAGTTAACATCTTTTCCTCTGTGTATCCCTCTGATTTGGGTTGTTCCTAGCTGTTGAATCTCAGTTCCCCCGTATGCTGTTAGCATGACGTCGTTCGGTTTCAGAGCACCTTTCCTTAGATAACCATTTTCTTCCAAATTTTCAGGATCTTCCGGTACAGTTTGAGCAGGATAATGTTACTCTGTGCTCCAATATCAGTCTTCACCTTTAGATTTATTATTGTGAGCTTATTTATCACCCTATTCCTGATCTAAATGGTCATGTGAATTTCTTTTCTCTGGGAACTGTCGCATCCAGACATTTTGTGAAATTGTATGGTTCCTATGCCTATCGTGTTCTCAAACCCATTGTCATCTTCCAGGGTATGGATGTCTTGGTTTCTTTCACTACTCATTCGCCCTGTTACTGTGGATCTGGTGACTCATCTACCACCTTCTTCCCTCTTTCTGCACATCTTTTCCCAGTTATTGGTATTTCCGCAAGCTCTGCAGATTGATCCATATGCAGGACATTTCCTTCTGTCTGTGAATTCATGTGGTTGTCCACAACTCCAGCACGTCTTCCTCTCTGTTTGGTGTACATTCTTTCGTCGTTTCACGACATCAACCTCGCTGTATTTCTCTTGGCTTAACTGAAGACTAGCTGTTTGAGTAGTGAGTATCTTCATCTGTCTGCTCGTGGCTTCATGTGCTCTGGCAGTATCTACAGCCTGCGATATTGTGAGCTTGTCCTTTCCAATTAGAGCTTTCTGTACTTCAGGATGTTCAGAACCCCAAATGAGCTGATTTGTCAGCCTTTCATCTGTGTCTTTAAATTTACATTTCCTGGCTGCATTTTTCAATCTTGTTACAAAATTGTCAATAGGCTCACCTAGTTCAAGTCTGAGGCCTTGAAATTCATATCGGTATATCCGATGATTTGATTTTGGCTGGAGATGGGTGCTGAATCGTTCAAAAATTTGGTCTGGGTTTCTGCTGTCCTCTTCACTTAGCTCCCAGCTGTTAAATAAATTTAATCCTTTATCTCCTCCCCACGGAAGGATATAGCTGACCTTTTCCTCTTCACTAGTGCCTTTTAGGAAACTACTGAATGTCAGTCTGCACTTTTGTTTAAACTTCCCAAATGTCTCTAGGACATCATCAGCTTCCCAATTCATAATGGGCTGTAGCTGTGTATTCATTCTGGTCCTGGCTGATGTTTCGTTTTTTTGTTTTCGCACGATTCACTCGGTTTTTCTTTCTGTCTCTCTCTGGCCCTAATTTGGGTCATTTTTTTCCAATCTAATTCAGCAATAAATTCATTTTTCATTTAAAATGTTTTGGGTTTACTCACAGACAATCGCTGCCACCATATTATGTCTCCTGGTTGTTTTCTGGTTTCCATAAGTTAGAAATAATCACACTTTAAACTTGGAAAGGCTTGAGTTCTTTGTTTAATCATTCAGCCGCCATGCTGTCTGATATAGGAATTCCTGTTCCATGTCACATGAGTCTCTAGTGCAGCTGTACTTGCACTTAACAATTAATTCCTAGCTAATCTGTTCCTATTACTTTACAGATAATATAACAATATATAACAATTTGATTCGTTAATTAGGTTACTAATTTAGTTAGCTAAAGTAATAGCAAGTTACAGTCTCCCAGCTTGGAGACAAATGAAGAACACTCACCAGCTACTGGAGGTGAAAGATAAAGAATGAAAAAAGCACCTCATCCCCCCCCCCCTTTATGCACCAAATTCCCACTTGTACCAAATTCCTGACTTAGCAGTCGGTCCATAAAGTACTCTGCTCCCAGATCGCTCTGTAGGATTTAACCCGTTTATTTTTATCGAACTCTAGCGGTGCTACTAATATTTTTAGAATGCTTCTTACTTTTAATAAGACTAGTGTCATCAGTAATTATATTTTTACAAGAAACCCTTTGCCTTTGTAAACAATTAATACGTACAGTTGCAGTGTATTACTTTTTTTATTCTGGCCACCATTTTTTACAAATTTGAGATTGAGCTCTCAAATTACTGGATCAGCAGACTTCTGTAATGGGGTATTACCTTCTACACATGCTGATACCCAGTCAGAGTCAATTTCTATTCTAGAAGTTCGTGCAACACTGTTCTGCGTTGTAACTATTGTGATGTGCACTGTTTTAATCTTTTTGTATCAGGATTAAGTCTGTTGTAATTTCAATTTCAGAGAAGTTGACAGGGCTGGGATTCAGTGCTATACCTCTTAATTTCCTACTCCCTGGCGAGAAAGCAAGGGCTATCCAACTAAAAGCGGAAGTGAGAGGATCTTCATACTGTTGTTAATTGAGAAATCCTAAATGAGTTAGTCTTGTGCAGTTAGTTTTTTATCTTTACTTATTAAAGGATTGACAAAATGACTGAAATTGCATGACTAATTGAATAAAGTGTAGTCACATAAGATCTTTGTATTTTATTCCAAAGAAAGTACAAAGGAAGGAGAAATTGTGATGGTGAAAATCTCAGCTTCCTTTTTTATAGCAGTTTTCCTGTTACCTGATGTTTGCATCTTTTGGCATACAATGGATTTTTCAATAAAGTTCTATATTCTCTGAAGATTATAAAGTATTTACAGCACAGTAACAGGCCATTTGGCTCAATAGGTCCATGCACCGGTTTATGCACCACTGGAGACTCCTCCCACTCTCCTTCATCTAACCCCATCAACTTCTATTCCTTTCTCCCTCTTGTGCTTATCTAGCTTTTCCTTAAATTCATCTATGCTAATCCCCTCAACTATTTGTTAAGGAAACAAGTTCCACATTCTAACCACACTCTGAGTAAAGAAATTTCTCCTGAATTCCCTATTGGATTTATTAGTGACTAAATTCTACTTATAGCCCCTAGTGCTGGTCTCTCCTCGTCTACATAGTCATTAACGGCGCAGAACGAGGCCATTCGGCCTATCAAGTCCATGTCAGCTCTTCACAGAGCTATCCAGTCAGTCCCACTCCCTCACTCAATCCCCATAGCCCTGCAAGTTTATTTCCTTTAAGTGGCCATCCAATTTCTTTTTTAAGTCATTAATTGATCCCGTTTCCACCACCCTTGTGGGTGGCAAGTTCCAGGTCATTAGCACCCGCTGTGTAAAAAAGTTCTTCCTCATATTCCCCTGCATCTCTTGCCCAAAACCTTCAATCTGTGTCCCCTAGTCCGTGTACCATCAGTTAATGGGAACAGTTTTTTCTTGTCTAACTTATCTAAGCCTGTTATAATCCTGTACACCTCTATTAAATCTCCCATCAATCCCCTTTGTTCTAAGGAGAACAACCCCATCTTTTCTAACCTTGTAACTAAAATGCTCCATCTTTGGAACCATTCTGGTAAATCTCCTCTACACCCGCTCAAGGACCCTCACGTCCTTCCTAAAGTGTGGTAACTGGAACTGGATGCAATACTCCAGTTGAGGCCCAACCAGAGCTTTATAAAGGTTCTGCATAACTTTCCTGTTTCTGTATTCAGTGCTTCTATTTATGAAACCCAAGGTGTAATATGCTTTACTAAGCACTCTGTCAATATGTCCAACATTATTATCTACCTTATATACCTTACCCTTTCATAATCTTTAAGATCTCGGTCAGGTCATCCCTCAGTCTTCCCTTTTCTAGAGAAAAGATCCCAGCCTGTTGAATCTCTCCTGATAGGTATAACCTCTCAGTTCTGGTATCATTCTAGGAAATCTTCTTTGCACCTTCTCCAATTCTTCTCTGTTCCTTTTATAATATGGAGACCAGAACTGTTCATAGTACTCTTCAACTGTGGTCTAATCAAGAATCTATACAAGTTTACCATAACTTATCTGCTTTTCAATTCTATCCGTCCAGAAATACTGGGCTGAATTTACAGACCCCCGATATCGGGGGTTGTGGCGGAGGCCTGCCAGGCACCCCGACGCTGTGAGGGCCTGGCCCGATATTGCTGGCAGCGGCGAGGTCTTGTGGTGGCCACCCGGCACTCAGTGATGGGACCGCCATTAACATATGTAAATAAATTTGAATCACTGAATTAATTTAAACCTTTACATTCCCACTGTCTGTCCCGGTGCGATATTTATGCCTGTAGTTGGCACTCGGAACAGCAAACCGATGCAGAACGCTGGTGGGGAGGGGAGAGGAGGTAAGTTTCCCAGTGCTGGAGGCGGGAAAGTGGGGTCAAAGTCATATCATTGGTTTAGGGGATGTTGGGAAGGATTAGAGGTAAAGTTTATATATTTTGAGGTGGGGGGGGGTGGTGGAGGTCAGGTGGGCAAGGGAAGTGTTTTTGGGGTTGGGGAAAGGGCAAGTAATTAATTTTATTGTTATGGGGGGGGGGGGAGTTGGTGGGAGAGAGGCAATTTAAATAGATTAAAATTTTTTATTACCTGCTCCTTTAAATATTTAAATTGAATGGTGGGGCTCCAATTTAAAAATGGTGTCAGTGCCTGTGCACAGGCAGCTGACACCATTACCCGGGACAGACAGCCCGCCCCCTCCACATTATCGGAGTTGGGGGGTAGTGGGGGCGGTCCGCCCCGGCAATTTAAATGAGCTGCCACGCTTAATATTGCGGTGGCTCTGCGATGCACGGTCCGCCCATTGTTTTCGCCCACCGCCGAATTCGGCGGCAGGGGTATAACTTTCAGCTCGCTTTTTAAAAAATTATTGTATTAATCTGTATTGCTACTTTTACTGATTTATACCCCCAGATCCTTCTGTTCCTCAACCCAATTTAGACACTTAGTGGAAATTTTAACTTCTAAAAGCGAGTAGGTTTGGGTGTGATGGGGGATTTCAAAGTGCAGAAATTATTCCACGTCACGAAGCCAGCTCCAACTACCGACATCTGCAATTAGTTGCGTGGTGGCTCATTTAAATAGCTGGGGCACACCACCCCTAGCCCCGATGACGTGGAGGGAGCGGGCTGTCCGTGTGAGAAGCCCCTCAGGAGAGGCAATTTGCCTATTTTAATACCGTAATAGGTGATTAAGAGCTTTTTTAACTTTAACTGTGAGGTCTCCCAGGCTTCCTGGAACTCACCAATGAGAACAAGGCGAGAACACATCAACAATTGAGAGGGGCTGAAAAAATTCCCTTAAAGTACTGAGACCTCACACCTGCTTCCTTGTTTAATTGTGTGAAAGGCTTTTGCTCACAGTACTTTTTCTGAGAATTTACTTTCACTACTTTACAGGTGATTTCTCCTACTTTGAAAGTCACTTCCAAAGTTCTTCTGATCTCCGTGTGTTATTGGGAATATATCAGATCAGCATGGGTGCCATATATACAGTTTTAGCTTGTACCTCAGATGTGGACCAAGATGACTACTAACAGTGTGAAGGAGCACTCCCAGACGCAGCACCAGCCTTGTCTTCACAGGGCTGCTGTTTCACAGGAGAAAGGGAATGAGAGATGCAGATTAGAAGAGGTGATATCTGCAACATAGGGTGTACAGTTAGAAGATCAGCTTCCTGGACGTGTCTGGACATAAGTGGCTCAGGGTCTCTCGTCAGGATGTGGCAGACATTTGTAACCTGTTGGAAAAAGACCTGCTGCTAAGTGGACCCTGTTGGCCACGCTTTACCAGTGGCTGTCAGTGACCACTGTCTTCAGCTTTTTTTGTCTCGGCCTCCTTTAAGGGATTTGCAGGAGACATTTGCAGAAATGCCATCCACATTTGCATCACACAGGTGACAAATGCCATGTTTGCCAGGGCAGGCAATTATGTATACTTCGTCAGCAATGCTGTCAGTCAGACTGAGTGGGTGCTTAGGTTTGCATCTCTGGCTAGTTTCCCACAGGTGCAGGGCATCATCGACTGCAGGCATGTGGCAAACAAGGCAGCCCCATATCACCCAAGAGTGTTCATGAACTATAAGGGCTTCACTCCATCATTGTTCAATTGCAAAAAGATATTTATGCAGGTGTGTGCAAGATTCCCAGGGAGCTGCCATGATGTATAAGTGCTGTACCAGTCCACCCTTCCTGAGTTCTTTGCACCTTGGAACAGATTTACCGTCTGACTGCTTGGAGATGAGCTTTAAATATGGCTGATGATACCTGTGAAGAGCCCAACCAATGAGGCCCAAGAGTGCTACAATTAAAGCCATAAGACAGTGAGATGTGACATTGAAAAAGCAAATTGGCATGCTGAAGATGTGCTTCAGGTGCCCCGACAGATCTGGAGGCTACCTTCAATATGCATGTTAGGGTCTCCAGAATGATTGTGATGTGCTACACTCTGCACAAGATTGCACAGCAGCGAGGATTGGACCTTTAGGAAGAGCAAGGCGCAGAGCGCAATGCCTTTTCAGAGGAGGAGGTATGTGATGTGGCCATTGGATCATCAGCAGCACATATTGCTGTTTGGGATGCCGTCATAATGGTGCGATTCAGCTAGGTTTCACCAGTGCACCAATGGCAGCCACATACTCAGAGTCATACAGCACAGAAACAGGCCCTTCGGCCCATCGTGTCTGTGCCAGCCATCAAGCATCTACCTATTCTAATCCCATTTTCCAGCACTTGTCCCATAGCCTTGTATGCTATGGCATTTCAAGTGCACATCTAAATACTTCTTAAATGTTGAGATGGTTCCTGCTTCTACCACCTCTTCAGGCAGTGCGTTCCAGATTCCAACCACCCTCTGGGTGAAAAAAACATTCCTCAAATTCCCTCTAAACCTCCTGTCCCTTACCTTAAATCTAGCTTTCCTGCTAAGGGAACCCCTCCGCTAAGGGAAAAAGTTTCTTCCTATCTAATCTATCGATGCCCCTCATAATTTTGTATATCTCAATCATGTCCCCCTCAGCCTTCTGTGCTCTAAGGAAAACAACACTAGCCTTTTCAGTCTCTCTTCATAGCTGAAACGCTCCAGCCCAGGCAATATCCTGGTGAATCCCCTCTGCACCCTCTCCAGTGCAATCACATCCTTCCTATAGTGTGGTGCCCAGAACTGTACACAGTACTCCAGCTGTGGCCTAACTAGCGTTTTATACAGCTTCATCATAACCTCCCTCTTCTTATATTCTATGTCTCGGCTAATAAAGGCAAGTATCCCATATACCTTCCTAATCACCTTATCTACCTGTGCTGCCTTCAGTGATCAATGGACAAGTACACCAAGGTCCCTCTGACCTTCTGTACTTCCTGGGTCCTACCATCCAATTGTATATTCCCTTGCCTGGTTAGTCCTCTCAAAATGCATCACCTTACACTTCTCAGGATTAAATTCCATTTGCCACTGCTCTGCCCATCTTGCCAGTCCTTCTATATCGTCCTGTGATCTAAGGCTTTTCTCCTCACTATTTACGACACCACCAATTTTTGTGTCATCTGCGAACTTACTGATCATACCTCCTATAGTCATGTCTAAATCATTAATGTACACTACAAACAGCAAGGGTCCCAGCACCAATCCCTGCGGTACAGCACAGGTCACAGGCTTCCACTCGCAGAAACAACCCTCGACCATTACCGTCTGCCTCCTGCCACTAAGCCAATTTTGGATCCAATTTGCCAAATTGCCCTGGATCCCATGAACTCTTACCTTCTGAACCAATCTCCCATTCGGGACCTTGTCAAAAGCCTTACTGAAGTCCATGTAGGCTACATCAACTGCTTTACCCTCATCTACACATCTTGTCACCTCCTCAAAAAATTCAGTCAAGTTAGTTAGACACGATCTCCCCCTGTCAAAGCCATGCTGACTATCCCTGATTAATCCCTGCCTCTCCAAGTGGAGATTAATCCTGTCCCTCAGAGTTTTTCCAATAGTTTCCCAACCACTGATGTTAGACTCACCGGCTTGTAATTACCTGGTTTATCTTTGCTAGCCTTCTTGAATAATGGTACCACATTCGCTGTCCTCCAGTCCTCTGGTATCTCTCCTGTGGCCAGAGAGAATTTGAAAATTTGTGAAAATACTGAACCCACTTGGCTCCCCACTCTTCCCCCAACACAAAGCAGTCCTGTAATCAATAAAGCATCCCTTTGACAGATACCTGTTGTTTGGCTTTGAGTCTTCTCCTACCCTGATTAGGTCATTAAATGCTTCCAGCACTGTGTCCAGGAGCATGGCACAATACTGCTGCTACTCACCTGTTCAGCAATCTGCAGCCATGCCTTCTTGCTTTCTGTGGCAGGCTTCTCCTCCCACCAACAGGAAACGGCATCTCCCTGTGGGCCCTTACAGACTGCAGCATCAGGTCAAGGGAGCCATCTGTGAAGCATGGTGCAGCATTGCCATGTTGGAACCCTGTAACGCCACCTGCTTCTTCTGTTCCCCCACCTCCACAATCCATCAAATATCGTTTTTGCAGTGTCCCTTTAAATAGTTTAGATGAAATTAACTTGGGAGCCATCATCAGTCCACTCACACTAATTGATCGGGATACCTGGAAGTCAGTTGCAAATGCAGTGGCTGGCTTTATAAAAAGCACTGACAGATGTGCTGCACTTGTGTTCCCTGCACACTGCTGGCCCCCTGCTGCCAATATGTCGCCACATTAAAATTGCACCCTTTTTTTTCCAAGGAGTTCATTGTTATTCTTGCCAAAATATACAACCTAACATTTATCTGTATTGTAGTTCATTTATCAATTGTGTGTCCATTCTGCAAGTTTATTAATGTCTTCCTGTATCTTGCATCAGTCCTCCTTTGTGTTAACTACACCCCCGTCCAAGTTGGTGACATCCGCAGATTTTGAAATTATACTTCTGATTCCTGAATCAAAATCATTTATATATAGGAAGTGTCATACAGACCCCCCACCTGCCAAGAATGAGGAGCATTAATTTCATCACATGAACATTGATTTTCTGAACTGTTACTGGAGTAAAGAAAGAACTTGTTTTTTTTAAAAAAAACACCAGACCCTTGATTGGAAAGGCATTTGCATAGTAACAGACAGTAGATTAGATTAGAATTAGATTAGAACATTACGGCGCAATACAGGCCCTTCGGCCCTCAATGTTGCGCCGACCTGTGAAACCATCTGACCTACACTATTCCATTTTCATCCATATGTCTATCCAATGACCATTTAAATGCCCTTAAAGTTGGCGAGTCTACTACTGTTGCAGGCAGGGCGTTCCACGCCCCTACTACTCTCTGAGTAAAGAAACTACCTCTAACATCTGTCCTATAGCTATCACCCCTCAACTTAAAGCTATGTCCCCTCGTGTTTGCCATCACCATCCGAGGAAAAAGACTCACTATCCACCCTATCTAACCCTCTGATTATCTTATATGTCTCTATTAAGTCACCACTCCTCCTCCTTCTCTCCAACGACAACAACCTCAAGTCCCTCAGCCTTTCCTCGTAAGACCTTCCCTCCATACCAGGCAACATCCTAGTAAATCTCCTCTGCACCCTTTCCATAGCTTCCACATCCTTCCTATAATGCGGTGACCAGAACTGCACGCAATACTCCAGGTGCGGTCTCACCAGAGTTTTGTACAGCTGCAGCATGACCTCGTGGCTCCGAAACTCGATCCCCCTACTAATAAAAGCTAACACACCATATGCCTTCTTAACAGCCCTATTAACCTGGGTAGCAACCTTCAGGGATTTATGTACCTGGACACCAAGATCTCTCTGTTCATCTACACTACCAAGAATCTTCCCATTAGCCCAGTACTCTGCATTCCTGTTACTCCTTCCAAAGTGAATCACCTCACACTTTTCCGCATTAAACTCCATTTGCCATCTCTCAGCCCAGCTCTGCAGCCTATCTATGTCCCTCTGTACCCTACAACATCCTTCGGCACTATCCACAACTCCACCGACCTTAGTGTCATCCGCAAATTTACTAACCCACCCTTCTACACCCTCTTCCAGGTCATTTATAAAAATGACAAACAGCAGTGGCCCCAAAACAGATCCTTGCGGTACACCACTAGTAACTAAACTCCAGGATGAACATTTGCCATCAACCACCACCCTCTGTCTTCTTTCAGCTAGCCAATTTCTGATCCAAAGCTCTAAATCACCTTCAACCCCATACTTCCGTATTTTCTGCAATAGCCTACCGTGGGGAACCTTATCAAACGCCTTACTGAAATCCATATACACCACATCCACTGCTTTACCCTCATCCACCTGTTTGGTCACCTTCTCGAAAAACTCAATAAGGTTTGTGAGGCACAACCTACCCTTCACAAAACCGTGCTGACTATCGCTAATGAACTTATTCTTTTCAAGATGATTATAAATCCTGTCTCTTATAACCTTTTCCAACATTTTACCCACAACCGAAGTAAGGCTCACAGGTCTATAATTACCAGGGCTGTCTCTACTCCCCTTCTTGAACAAGGGGACAACATTTGCTATCCTCCAGTCTTCCGGCACTATTCCTGTCGACAATGACGACATAAAGATCAAGGACAAAGGCTCTGCAATCTCCTCCCTGGCTTCCCAGAGAATCCTAGGATAAATCCCATCTGGCCCAGGGGACCTATCTATTTTCACACTTTCCAAAGTTGCTAACACCTCCTCCTTGTGAACCTCAATCCCATCTAGCCTAGTAGTCTGAATCTCAGTATTCTCCTCGACAACATTTTCTTTCTCTACTGTAAATACTGACGAAAAATATTCATTTAACGCTTCCCCTATCTCCTCTGATTCCACACACAACTTCCCACTACTATCCTTGATTGGCCCTAATCTAACTCTAGTCATTCTTTTATTCCTGATATACCTATAGAAAGCCTTAGGGTTTTCCTTGATCCTATCCGCCAATGACTTCTTGTGTCCTCTCCTTGCTCTTCTTAGCTCTCCCTTTAGATCCTTCCTGGCTAGCTTGTAACTCTCAAGCGCCCTAACTGAGCCTTCACGTCTCATCCTAACATAAGCCTTCTACTTCCTTTTGACAAGCGCTTCAACTTCTTTAGTAAACCACGGCTCCCTCACTCGACAACTTCCTCCCTGCCTGACAGGTACATACTTATCAAGGACACGCAGTAGCTGCTCCTTGAATAAGCTCCACATTTCAATTGTGCCCATCCCCTGCAGTTTCCTTCCCCATCCTACGCATCCTAAATCTTGCCTAATCGCGTCATAATTTCCTTTCCCCCAGCTATAATTCTTGCCCTGCGGTATATACCTGTCCCTGCCCATCGCTAAGGTAAACCTAACCGAATTGTGATCACTATCACCAAAGTGCTCACCTACATCTAAATCTAACACCTGGCCGGGTTCATTACCCAGTACCAAATCCAATGTGGCATCGCCCCTGGTTGGCCTGTCTACATACTGTGTCAGAAAACCCTCCTGCACACACTGGACAAAAACTGACCCATCTAAAGTACTCGAACTATAGTATTTCCAGTCAATATTTGGAAAGTTAAAGTCCCCCATAACAACTACCCTGTTACTCTCGCCCCTGTCGAGAATCATCTTCGCTATCCTTTCCTCTACATCTCTGGAACTATTCGGAGGTCTATAAAAGACTCCCAACAGGGTGACCTCACCTCTCGTGTTTCTAACCTCGGCCCATACTACCTCAGTAGACGAGTCCTCAAACGTCCTTTCTGTCGCTGTAATACTCTCCTTGATTAACAATGCCCCCCCCCCTCCTCTTTTACCATCTTCTCTGTTCTTACTGAAACATCTAAATCCCGGAACCTGCAACATCCATTCCTGCCCCTGCTCTACCCATGTCTCCGAAATGGCCACTACATCGAGATCCCACGTACCAACCCATGCTGCAAGCTCACCCACCTTATTCCGGATGCTCCTGGCGTTGAAGTAGACACACTTTAAACCAAGTTCTTGCTTGCCAGTGCCCTCTTGCGTCCTTGTAACCTTATCCCTGACCTCACTACTCTCAACATCCTGTACACTGGAACTACAATTTAGGTTCCCATTCCCCTGCTGAATTAGTTTAAACCCCCCTGAAGAGCACTAGCAAATCTCCCCCCCAGGATATTGGTACCCCTCTGGTTCAGGTGAAGACCATCCTGTTTGTAGAGGTCCCACCTACCCCAGAAAGAGCCCCAATTATCCAGGAAACCAAAACTCTCCCTCCTATACCATCCCTGCAGCCACGTGTTCAACTCCTCTCTCTCCCTATTCCTCGCTTCGCTATCACGTGGCACGGGCAACAACCCAGAGATAACAACTCTGTTTGTTCTCGCTCCAAGCTTCCACCCTAGCTCCCTGAATTTCTGCCTTAAATCCCCATCTCTCTTTCTAGCTATGTTGTTGGTGCCTATGTGGACCACGACTTGGGGCTGCTCCCCCTCCCCCTACTTGGAAAGGACAATGGGGCCACTCCCTGTTCCAATTTAATCCACAAAGGACTTTTGATTACCAGACGTTGAAGGTGGAGAAGCTAGGATTCCATGTTGACTGCTAAGATGCTCCCAATACACAGAAGAGACCTGGTCAAACCAGTCAGTCACGTGACCAGCTGCTGGCTAAGTTTTTGAAATTGGAGAAACAGTGTTTGAAGAGAGAAAGCTGTTTGCTCCTGGACTGGAAAAGACCCCTCTCCTGTCTGCTTCCATCTCTTTCTCACGGAACTGAAGACTCATTGAAGACACATGAACCCCAAGAGAAAAGTCTCCTATCGGGTACAAGGTTTAAGAAGAATACTGAGCCCCAACGAAAAGCAAGAGTACCTACAATCTACAGCGAGCTCAAAGCACAGTAACAAACCCCCTTCAGAGATTGCCTCAAACTTTTCCACTTTATTTTTCTTCTCTTTTCTGTCCCATTTGTTTGTGTATCGCATGTGCATGCTAGCGTGGGCGCATCATGTAGCTGTAGGCGTTAACTGAATTAGAGTTTAAGTTTTAATAAATTTCACTTTTCTTCTTTAAACCTAAGAAGGCCTGTTTGTGCTCATTTATTTGCCTTATAATTGGAAAGTGGTGAACAAGGATTCACCAAAGGGGGAGCTCAGAACACAGTGTGTTTAAAAATTAAATCCTGTGACAGTAAGACCAGCTGAAGGATGAAAGAGACCCCGAGACACCTTTCTCACCTGGTCGTAACAGAAGAAAGTTCCCTATGAACAGATGAATTTCTAACATATGACAATGCACTAGTTACAGAATATGTCACTATCTCATTGATATTACTGTTCATCATGTGGAATTATGGCCTTTGTGAGGAAACGCAGAGCAAAATGCTGATGGTATCTAACTGATAACGTGTGGGAAAGATCTCAAAATGCCCATAAAGCAGTTCCATTGTATTTGAGCAATATTCTCTTTTTGATGCTGAGCCAGATGCTAGATTTCCTGCACTTGGGCATATTCAAAATGAGCATCTATTTCTGTAAGATGATCAAAACTTGTAGTGTGAGACAAGGAAGAAAGTCAGTTACAAAAAATTACGCAGGAAATATGATATACAAGCATATGGCATCTGTGCTGAAATGGAGACATTCAACCCCATCTCTTTTCTAGCATCAAAACTTATTGGAAAAATGAGAAATGTCTTACTACGTAGAGGTCATTAAATTATGTGGGAAATTATATGGCCACGTAATTGTGTTTTGCTTGTTGTAGCCCCATGCCAAGTTGAATTTAAAATGTTTCCAAGTCCATTGAACCACTTGGGAACTGTATAAACTTTAATTTTTTTGATGTTGGAAGTATGCTGACTGCCCCTTGGGCTTTTTCCTGATGTTAAAAGTAAATACAACGCTCTTGTACCAGGGCAAAAAACAATGTGAGAGCTGCCATTATAACTCAGATCTGTTTGCCTGCATCCCTCTAAAACAGTTCCCTTAGACAACTGGTTCAGCAAGTGGCAGATGCAATTCAGTAGGAATATGTGTAAAATATTTAGTATGGGAGCAAAGAGCCAATCGTGTTGAATAAATGTTACAATTTGGTGCTCCTGGTATGGAGCTTTGCATGATAATGCACATCGGAAATGTGTGTGTCTGGGTCAGTGCACCTGATTCGTGACTCATATGATTTTCTAGCTGTTAAAATGAATGGGCAGAAAATTGTGTAGGCTGAAAAATGATATTGCCCAATGTGCCTGAAGGCTTGATATGCCCAATTTAGTATGTGCCAGTGCAGTACACTCATTCCAACATGGAGTTAAACCATTCTTATGTTTTCAATATATTGGAATATTGTGCTGTTTCAATACTCAATTTGAATATAGCTGTAATGGAAAATGTCTGTTTAACTACAAATTAAAGGGTAATATGGAACAGTACACTTGCAGTTAATTTACACTACAAGTTTAATGTTGGTTTGAAACCTTAGCTTTGCATGAGTGTAAATTGAATGTCAAGGTTAGATTGCCCTACTCCTCTTCTCTCTTTTGTTGGTGATGCTCAGATTTCAATTTCAGGTATTTATATTACAATCGCAGCCTTGGTGCAAAGTGAAACTACTAAGCACCCATGCCACATTTGTGGTGTGAATGCATCCTTGGTTGTCCGTGTCATGTTGACACAATTATTGATGTGAATTACATTTTAAGTGTAATGTGGTGGATATAGAAGCATAGAAAATAGGAGCAGGAGTAGGCCATTTGGCCCTTCGAGCCTGCTCCGCCATTCATTATGATCATGGCTGATCATCTAACTCAGTAACCTGTTCCCGCTTTCCCCCCCATATCCTTTGATCCCTTTCGTCCCAAGAGCTATATCTAACTCCTTCTTGAAAACATACAGTGTTTTGGCCTCAACTGCTTTCTGTGGTAGTGAGTTCCACAGGTTCACCACTCTCTGGGTGAAGAAATTTCTCCTCATCTCAGTCCTGAAAGGTTTACCCCATATCCTTTAGATTATGACCCCTGGTTCTGGACTCCCCCACCATCGGGAACAGCCTTCCTGCATCTACCCTGTCAAGTCCTGTTAGAATTTTATAGGTTTCTATGAGATCCCCCTTCTCTTCTGAACTCCAGCGAATATAATCCTGACCGATTCAATTTCCCCTCATACGTCAGTCCTGCCATCCCAGGAATCACTCTGGTAAACCTTCGCTGCACTCCCTCTATAGCAAGAACACCCTTCCTCAGCGAAGGAGACCAAAACTGCACACAATATTCCAGGTGGGGCCTCACCAAGGCCCTGTATAGACATCCCTGCTCCTGTACTCGAATCCTGCATGCTTACCTTCAGCGACTGGTGTACGAGAACACCCAGGTCTCGTTGCATATTCCCCTCTCAGTTTATAGCCGTTCAGATAATAATCTGCCTTCCTGTTTTTGCTACCAAAGTGGATAACCTCACATTTATCCACATTATACTGCATCTGCCATGCATTTGCCCACTCACTTAACTTGTCCAAATCACCCTGAAGCCTCTCTGCATCCTCCTCACAACTCACCCTCCCACCCAGTTTTGTGTCATCTGCAAATCTGGAGATATTAAATTTAGTTCTCTCATCTAAATCATTAATATATATTGTGAATAGCTGGGGTCCTAGCACCGATCCCTGCGGTACCTCACTAGTCACTGCCTGCCATTCAGAAAAAGACCCGCTTATTCCTACTCTTTGTTTCCTGTCTGCCAACCAATTTTCTATCCATCGCAATACACTACCCCCAATCCCATGCGCTTTAATTTTACACGCTAATCTCTTATGTGGGACTTTGTTGATAGCCTTCTGAAAGTCCAAATAAACCACATCCACTGGCTCCCCCTCATCAACTCTATTAGTTACATTCTCGAAGAATTCTAGTATATTTGTCAAGCATGATTTCCTTTTCGTAAATCTATGCTGACTCTGTCCGATTCTACCACTGTTCTCCAAGTGCTCTGCTGTAAAATCTTTGATAATGGGTTCTAGAATTTTCCCCACTACCGACGTCAGACTGACTGGTCTATAATTCCCTGTTTTCTCTCTACCTCCCTTTTTTAAATAGTGGGGGAACATTAGCTACCCTCCAATCTGTAGGAACTGTTCCAGGGTCTATAGAATCTTGGAAGATGACCACCAATACATCCACTATTTCTGGGGCCACTTCCTTTAGTACTCTGGGATGTAGATTATCAGGCCCTGGGGATTTATCGACCTTCAATCCCATCAATTTCCCCAACACCATTTCTCCACTAATACTGATTTTCCTTCAGTTCCTCTCTCTCACTAAACCCTGTGTTCCCCAACATTTCTGGTATGATATTTGTGTACTTCTTTGTGAAGACAGAACCAAAGTATGCATTTAGTTGGTCAGCCATTTCCTTGATATTTCTGTGATATGCATGGACTTTTAGAAGGCCTTCGATAGTGTGCCACACAAGAGGCCTCATGACAAAGGTGTGTGGAATCGGACCAGGTAGCAAAATGGATTGAATGGTGGCTTCAAAACATGAAGGGTAGGAGTAAGGTGAAGTTTCTTGGACTAGCAGAAAGTGGAAAGTCGTGTCCTGCAGTAATCTGTGGTGGAAGCACAGTTGTTTAACGTATAGATAAACGATTTGGAATTGGAAATTGGTGTTGCAATGTGCAAATGATACCAAATTGATGGTATAACTGATAATGTGGAGGAAGACATAAACAGGCTTGCAGAATTGATGGATAAATCGCAAATGAAATCCAAAATAACAAAGTGTAAGGTGGTTCATTTTGGGAGGAGGAATAAAGAGGCCACTTATTCCTTGAAAGGTAGAGGAGCAAAGAGATTTGGGAATATAGATACATAAATTGTTAAGAGTAGCATCACAAGTTGATTAAGCTGTAAACAGTGCGAGCAAAGTACTGCAAAAAAACAGGAAGTAATGTTTCTATGTTAATGTAAATTTGCATTAATGCTTGGGGAGACCACACTTTTGAGTGCTTTGTGCAATTCTGGTCACTACAAAAATTATATTGAAGCACTGGAGAATGTGCAGACAGAATTTACAAGTATGTTGACCAGAATTGAGAGCATGCAGCTATTGGGAAAGGTAGTATGCTGGGATTCCTCTCTCTGGAAAAGAGAAGACTAAAAGGAGAGCTGATCAAAGGCCTTCAAAATTATGAACATGTTTGATGTGGAGAAACTGAAAGTCCAGGACAAAGGGACATTAATATAAGATAGCCATAACAGATCAACTAAAGAATTTAGGAGGAATTCCTTTACATAGTGGTGTGAGTGTGGAACTCACTGTCACACATGGAATGGTTGAAGCAGATAACATTGGTGCATTTAAATACTTGATGCATACATGAGGGAGTTAAAAAAGAGGAATACAGGGCAGAGTAAGTAGAGGTCATTAGAGTGGAAGGGGTTTTGTCTGAAGTATAAACATCAACATGGACTGATTGGGCCGAATGGCCTGTTTCTGTACTGTAGATTCTATGTAATTATATGTAAAATGTTTGAGGAACCATACAAATATTATGCTAACAAATACAGTGTTTTTAGCTGGCACAAATTCCCCTTAGAGCCTTATGAAGCCCCCAGTCGTTCATTAGGGAAAGACAATCAAGCCCAGAGGAGATTAATTACCTTCTCTAAGAGGCCCACTTGCTCCACTGAGAGCAAGAGATGGGGGAAAAAATCCTTGGGCCCTGCTAAGGTCTCTTTTGCTTCATTGCACCAGCCATGCAAGCGACCCCATCTCTGCAATTTGGATGAGCACTGCTTCTCTGTGTATGGCAGGGGCCTGGGTTTCACTCCAGACCACTTGCACTGATGGAACATAGCATAATGAATTTCAGGAGCCATGCTCTAAGGGAAATAATACAGTGCACGTGTTTGTAGCCACTGCTTTGCATTATCTGGTTTCATGTAGCAGTAATTGAGTTGGCTGGGAGTGTGTTCAGTGCAGTGTAATATGCTTCTGTAATGGAGAACATTGATTTTTTTTAATTTCCAAAACATACTTTATTCATAAAAATCTGTAACAGATACATTCCCAAACAGTTTAAAACAGCATCAAGTCAAAAAATACAAACAGTGCAAAGGTGATCAGTTTCCTTCAATACAATCATGAGTTGCCTCACAACCCTTCCATTTCATTTGTCATGCCATTAACATTTTTACATTTTACAGCAAATGAAAATTTTTCTGATACAGTTCGAGGGGTTTCCCATGGATCCAGCCCCTCAGTTCAGCTTGATGGGGGGACTTTACACTGTGGTCTTTCCCCATTGAGCCTTTGCTGCGGCTGCCCCAAGATTTAGTGCGTCCCTCAGCACGTAGTCCTGGACCTTGGAATGTGCCAGTCTGCAACATTTGGTCGTGGACAACTCTTTGCGCTGGAAGACCAGCAAGTTTCGGGCAGACCAAAGGGCGTCTTTCACCGAATTGATAGTCCTCCAGCAGTAGTTGATGTTTGTCTCGGTGTGCATCCCTGGGAACAGCCCGTAGAGCACAGACTCCTGTGTTACAGAGCTGCTTGGGCTGAACCTCGACAAAAACCACTGCATCTCTTTCCACACCTGCTTTGCAAAGACACATTCCAGGAGGAGGTGGGCAACCGTCTCTTCTCCAATACAGAAACAGCAAGTGTGAAATACCCTTTTGATTAGATCTGCTTTTTACTTGATCCTGAAGTCATCTCTCATAGTCTTATACAGTTGAGTTAGGATAATAAATTGCCTGTTGTTAAAATCTGCATAATATTATACTGGAGGCCGATCCTGTCTGTGCTTTGTATGTTCTATGCAGATTTGAGTTTGTGTATTGTTATAGCTATATAATATGGCTCTTGTTATGCAAATTTCCAGTTCCAATTAACAAAAGATTGATTAATATACTCTCTTTCAGCCACTACCACCACGAGCAACTTGCATAGTGGAGATTAGAGGAGATGTATTTTGATCATAAATAGGTACATTCTCCCTTAATCCAGGTGCTTTGTATCAGATCAAACATTACTACGCTCTGTACTCCTGAATATTGTAATAAAATATTCCGCTTTCAAAAACCATAGAATAGTTCTAATGGGGGGGCTTTAATTATCCTAATATAGACTGGGATAGTAATTGTGTGAAGGGCAGAATAAGAGAATATTTTCTAAAGTGTCATCTACATCAGTATGTTTTCAGTCCAGTGAGGAAGGAGGCATTGCTGAATCTGGTTCGAGGGAATGTGGTGGGTCAAGTGAATCAAGTGTTAGTAGCAGAACATTTACGGGACAGTGATCATCGTATCATAAGGTTTAGGTTAGCTATGGAAAAGGACAAGGAGCAATCCAGAGTAAAAATAATTAATTGGGGGAGAGACAGTTTCAATAGGATGGGAAGGGATCTGGCCCAGGTAAACTGAAATCAAAGATTGGCAGGCAAAAACTGTAATCAAACAATGGGCTGTCTTTAAAGAGGACATAGTTTGGGTACAGTTGAGGTACATTCCCACAAGGGGGAAAGGTGGAACAAACAAAGCCAGAGCTCCCTGGATGACAAAAGAGATAGTGAGTAAGATAAAGCAGAAAAAAGGTGTCTGACAGATGTCAGGTTGATAATACAGTTGAGAACCAGGCTGAATATAGAAAGTTCAGAAGGGAGTGGAAAAAAGAAATAAGAACAACAAAGACAGAGTATGAGAAGAGACTGTCAGCCAATGTAAAAGGGAATTCAAAAGTCTTCTATCGGCATATAAATAGCTAAAGGGTGGTAAAAGGAGGAGTACGGCTGATTAGGGACCAAAAAAGGGGATTTACGCATGGAGGTAGAAGGCATGGCTGAGGTTCTAAATGACTGCTTTGCATCTGTCTTTACCAGGGAAAAAGATGCTACCAAAGTCGTAGTGAAAGAGGAGGTAGTTGAGACACTACATGGGCTAAAAATTAATGAAGAAGAGGTATTAGAAAGGCTGGCTGTACTTAAAGTTGAAAAGTCACCAGGATGAGATGCACCTGAAGATACTGAGGGAAGTAAGGGTCGAAATTGTTGGGGCACTGGCCATAATCTTCCAATCCTCCTTAGATACAGGGGTGCTGCCAGAGGACTGAAGAATTGCAAATGTTACACCCTTGTTCAATAAAGGGTGTAAGAATAAACCCAGAACTACAGGCCAGTTAGTTTAACCTTGGCAGTGGGAAAGCTTTTAGGACCAATAATCCAAGACAAAATTAACAGTCGTTTGGATAAATATGAATTAACTAAGGAAAGACAGCATGAATTTGTAAAGGGCAAATCGTATTTAACTAGTTTTTCAATGAAATAACAGAGGGCTGATGAGGATAATGCAGTTGGTGTGGTGTAAATGGACTTTCAAAAGGCGTTTGATAAAGATATTTCTGTCTTTGAGAGGATGCAGAGGAGATTTACCAGAATGGTTCCAGGGGTGGGGGGATTTTAATTACAAGGTTAGGTTGGAAAAGCTGGGGTTGTTCTCCCTGGAGCAATGGAGAGTGATGGGAGATTTGATAGAGGTCTGCAAGATTATGACAGGCTTAAATAAATAAGAAAAAACTGTTCCTATTAGCTGAGGGTACAAGGACTAGGGGACACAGATTGAAGGTTTTGGGCAAGAGATGCGGGGAAATGTGAGGAAAAATGTTTTTTCACAGCGAGTGGTAATGACCTGGAACTCGCTGCCCACGAGGGTGTAAGAACTGGAGACAATCAATGATTCCAAAGAGAAATTGGATGGGAACTTGAAGGAAATAAACTTGCAGGGCTACAGGGATCAAGCGGGGGAGTGGAACTGACTGGATTGCTCCGCACAGAGCCAACATGGACTCAAAGGGCCAAATGACTTCCTTCTATGTCATAAAAGACTCTTATGACTCCAACAGGCTTGTCAGCAAAGTTAAAGCCAATGGAATAAAAGAGACAGTGGCGCAGTGGTTAGCACTGCAGCCTCACAGCTCCAGCGACCCGGGTTCAATTCTGGGTACTGTCTGTGTGGAGTTTGCAAGTTCTCCCTGTGTCTGCGTGGGTTTTCTACGGGTGCTCCGGTTTCCTCCCACAGCCAAAAGACTTGCAGGTCGGTAGGTAAATTGGCCATTATAAATTGCCCCTAGTATAGGTAGGTGATAGGGACAGGTGGGGATGTGGTAGGAATATGGGATTAGTGTAGGATTAGTATAAATGGGTGGCTGATGGTCGGCACAGACTCGGTGGGCCGAAGGGCCTGTTTCAGTGCTGTATCTCTAAATAAATAAAAAATAAATAAAGTTGGCTGAGTGACAGGAAACAGAGAGTGGTGGTGAATGGTTGCTTCTCGGACTGGAGGAAGGCATATAGTGGGGTTCCCCAGGAGTCGGTATTAGGACCACTGCTTTTCTCGATCTATATTAATGACTTAGACATGGGTGTGCACGGCACAATTTCAAAATTTGCAGATGAGACAGAACTTGGAAGTATTGTGAACTGTGAGGAAGATAGTAAGAGACTTCAAGAGGGTACAAACAGACTGGTGGAATGGGGAGACATGTGGCAGATGAAATTTTATGTAGAGAAGAATGAAGTAATACATTTTGGTAGGAAGAACAAGAGAGGCTATAGAAAATAAAGGATACAATCCTAAAAGAGGTGCAGGAGCAGAGGGACCTGGGGGTATATGTACATAAATCATTGAAGGTGGCAGAGCAGGTTGAGAAAGCAGTTAATAAGGCATAGGAGATCTTGGGCTTTATAGAAAGAGGCATAGAGTACAAAAACAAGGAAGTTATGGTGAACCTTTATAAAACACTGGTTTGTCCTCAACTGGTTTATCGTGTCCAATTCTGGGCACCACACTTCAGAGAAGATGTGAAATCATTAGAGATGGTGCAGAAAAGATTTACGAGAATGGTTCTGGGGATGAGAGACTTTAGCTAGGTGGATCATTTGGAGAAGTTGGGGCTGTTCTCCTCAAATAAGAGAAGGTTGGGAGCAGATTTGATAGAGGTGTTCAAAATCATGAGGGGTCTGGACAATAGATGGGGAGAAATTGCTCCCATTGGCGGAAGGGTCGAGAATCAAAGGACACCTGTTTGAGGTGATTGGCAAAAGAAGCAACAGCAGCATGAGGAAAAACGTTTTTACACCCTGAGTGGTTAGGATCTGAAATGCAGTGCCTGAGAGTGTGTTGGAAGCACATTTAATCATGGGTTTCAAAAGGGAATTGGATAATTATCTGAATAGAAAAAAATTGCAGGTCTGTGGGGAAAAGGCGGAGGAGTGAGGCTAGCTGAGTTACTTTTTCAGAAAGCCGGCATGGACACGATGAGCCAAATGGTCTCCTTCTGTGCTGCGACCATTCTATGATTCTATGATAATCGACTAATCGTTAGTCCACCAGATCAACAACCTCACCAAATATTAAAGCACTTCTCAAAGCAAGGCCCATAAATTCAACAGAAGTTGTATTTTTTTTAAAAAAGAGGTTCAACGGGATAAGGCACCGATCCCTGATCTTTTCTGATTGTGATTCCCTGAAAGTTTACTGGAGAAAGACATCTTGGTATTTAACTCTGTCAGTGGATCTCTCTCTCTCTCTCTCTCTCTCAGATTGGGCTGGGCCACTGATGGGAGCACATGGAGCAAATTGGGCCAAGTTGCAGAACAGAACATGGGAAGTGTGTTAGATTGGGCAGCCAAAGCAAAAAACAGGTTGGGTTGCTTTGCAGCAGGGAACATTGGATTACGTAATGCTAGCACTGTAGTGGAACCCAAGTGAAGAGCAGAGGGATTTGTAGCGACATGGACTATAGTAATTAGGAGGGTCCAAGTCTCCAGCAGAAAAAAAAGGATGTCGAAGACCAAATCAGTAATTTAACCTCAAGTGAAATTCTTTGAATTGTGTCATGCTGGGCCCCCACCTGCCAAAAATGAAACATATTAATTTTGCCATATGGATATTAAATTTCAAATTGTTGCTGGGAAGAAGAGAAGACCTGTTACAAGGCTGCCTGACTTGGATGGAGGATATTTGCATACCAATAGGGACAAGCGAGGTTACTTCCCTTATCCAATATAATCCACAATGGACTTTGAGCACCAGACATTGAAGGTGAGGGAGCTCAAATTTCAGGATGACTGCTGTGATAGCCGAATCCACAAACAGGTGTCGTCAGACCAGCTGGTCATGTGACTAGCCTGCTTGGCAACCTGTTTTTTCTGAATTGTACAAACAGTTTGAACTGAAAAAGACTGCTTCTGGACTGAGAAGATCTCTCCTGTCTGCTCCCATCTCTTTCTCACAAACCTCTGAATCCACTGAAGACACATGAACCCCAAGAGAGAAAAGTCTCCTATAGCAAACAAGGCTTAAGAAGGATACTAGGCCCCAACGAAAAGCAAGATCTACCTGCAATCAAGGACTCTACAGTGAGCCTGAAGAACCGTAACAATAACTCTTCAGATATTGCCTCAAACTTTTCCACTTTATTTTTCTTCTCTTTTCTGTCTCGATTTGCATGTGTGTATCGCGTATGTATGCTAGCGTGGGAGCGTCGTGTATCCGTAGGTGTCAAACGAATTAAAGTTTATGTTCAAGTATAATAAATTTCAAATTTTCTTCTTTTAACCTAAGAAGAGCTGTTTGTGCTGGTTTCTTTGCCTTATAATTGAAAAGCAGTGAACAAGGATTCACCAAAGGGGAGCTAAAAACATGGTGTGTTTAAAATTAAACCCTGTTACGGTAAGACCAGGTGAAGGCTGAAAGGGACCCCTAGACACCTTTTTCACCTAGTTGTAACAATTGAAACAGAAGGTCTGTGACAAAAGTGTGCAGACAATTCTATGAGTAAGCAAAAGTATTTTATTCTGTATTTATGTTTTAATTATTTATGTTGTAAATGGTTACTGAGCTGGATATATTTTTAACCAGATAAAAATTGAGTTGGCAGCTTGCACCAGGTTCACCAATTGAAGGATTTATTTAGTTGGTTTCTGAATGCATGATTGGTAATTTTAAAGAGAAATTGATCATTGCTTAGTTTTCTCTGTTTGCTCTTCATTTGTTTCTTATTGAATGAACCAAGCTGCATCTGATTCTTTTAATTGGTAGTTTACAGAATAAGTCCTTATTTCATTTATTACTTTTTGTCTTTTTAGATGTTTGATCATTTGCGGATTGACATCCTGAATTGTGACACTTTTGAGTTGTAACAGCTTTGAGACTGGGACTGTAATTTCAGGACATGCTTTTGAAATATGTGACAAGGCAATGAATGCTGCATGTAAGACTTAATTACACATTTTTTGACTTAAACATAAAAAAGGGCTGTAAGCTAGCTGTTTTGTTGTCATTTGACAATGCCATTAATGTGAGTATGAGGACTGGCATGCTTGATAGAACAAAGAAAATTACAGCACAGGAACAGGCCCTTCGGCCCTCCAAGCCTGCGCCGATCCAGATCCTCTATCTAAACATGTCGCCTATTTTCTTAGGGTCTGTATCTCTTTGCTTCGTGCCCATTCATGTATCTGTCCAGATACATCCTAAAAGACGCTATCGTGCCCGCGTCTACCACCTCCGCTGGCAACGCGTTCCAGGCACCCACCACCCTCTGCATAAAGAACTTTCCACGCATATCCCCTCTAAACTTTTCCCCTCGCACTTTGAACTCGTGACCCCGAGTAATTGAATCCCCCACTCTGGGAAAAAGCTTCTTGCTATCCACCCTCTCTATACCTCTCATGATTTTGTACACCTCAATCAGGTCCCCCCTCAACCTCCGTCTTTCTAATGAAAATAATCCTAATCTGCTCAACCTCTCTTCATAGCTACCGCCCTCCATACCAGGCAACATCCTGGTGAACCTCCTCTGCACCTTCTCCAAAGCATCTACATCCTTTTGGTAATGTGGCGACCAGAACTGCACGCAGTATTCCAAATGTGGCCGAACCAAAGTCTTATACAACTGTAACATGACCTGCCAACCCTTGTACTCAATACCCCGTCCGATGAAGGAAAGCATGCCGTATGCCTTCTTGACCACTCTATTGACCTGCGTTGCCACCTTCAGGGAACAATGGACCTGAACACCCAAATCTCTCTTTACATCAATTTTCCCCAGGACTTTTCCATTTACTGTATAGTTCACTCTTGAATTGGATCTTCCAAAATGCATCACCTCGCATTTGCCCTGATTGAACTCCATCTGCCATTTCTCTGCCCAACTCTCCAATCTATTTATATTCTGCTGTATTCTCTGACAGTCCCCTTCACTATCTGCTACTCCACCAATCTTAGTGTCGTCTGCAAACTTGCTAATCAGACCACCTATACATTCCTCCAAATCATTTATGTATATCACAAACAACAGTGGTCCCAGCACGGATCCCTGTGGAACACCACTGGTCACACGTCTCCATTTTGAGAAACTCCCTTCCACTGCTACTCTCTGTCTCCTGTTGCCCAGCCAGTTCTTTATCCATCTAGCTAGTACACCCTGGACCCCATGCGACTTCACTTTCTCCATCAGCCTACCATGGGGAACCTTATCAAACGCGTTACTGAGGTCCATGTATATGACATCTACAGCCCTTCCCTCATCAATCAACTTTGTCACTTCCTCAAAGAATTCTATTAAGTTGGTAAGACATGACCTTCCCTGCACAAAACCATGTTGCCTATCACTGATAAGCCCATTTTCTTCCAGATGGGAATAGATCCTATCCCTCAGTATCTTCTCCAGCAGCTTCCCTACCACTGACGTCAGGCTCACCGGTCTATAATTACCTGGATTATCCCTGCTACCCTTCTTAAACAAGGGGACAACATTCGCAATTCTCCAGTCCTCCGGGACCTCACCCGTGTTTAAGAATGCTGCAAAGATATCTGTTAAGGCCCCAGCTATTTCCTCTCTCGCTTCCCTCAGAAACCTGGGATAGATCCCATCCGGACCTGGGGACTTGTCCACCTTAATGCCTTTTAGAATACCCAACACTTCCTCCCTCCTTATGCCGACTTGACCTAGAGTAATCAAACACCTGTCCCTAACCTCAACATCCGTCATGTTCCTCTCCTCGGTGAATGCCGATGCAAAGTACTCGTTTAGAATCTCACCCATTTTCTCTGACTCCACGCATAACTTTCCTCCTTTGTCCTTGAGTGGGCCAATCCTTTCTATAGTTACCCTCTTGCTCCTTATATATGAATAAAAGGCTTTGGGATTTTCCTTAACCCTGTTTGCTAAAGATATTTCATGACCCCTTTTCGCCCTCTTAATTCCTCGTTTCAGATTGGTCCTACATTCCCGATATTCTTTCAAAGCTTCGTCTTACTTCAGCCTTTTAGACCTTATGTATGCTTCCTTTTTCCTCTTAGCTCATCTCACAATTTCACCTGTCATCCATGGTTCCCTCATCTTGCCATTTCTATCCCTCATTTTCACAGGAACATGTCTCTCCTGCATGCTAATCAACCTCTCTTTAAAAGCCTCCCACATATCAAATGTGGATTTACCTTCAAACAGCTGCTCCCAATCTACATTCCCCAGCTCCCGCCGAATGTTGGTATAGTTGGCCTTCCCCCAATTTAGCACTCTTCCTTTGGGACCACTCTCGTCTTTGTCCATGAGTATTCTAAAACTTACGGAATTGTGATCACTATTCCCAAAGTAGTCCCCTACTGAAACTTCAACCACCTGGCCAGGCTCATTCCCCAACACCAGGTCCAGTATGGCCCCTTCCCGAGTTGGACTATTTACATACTGCTCTAGAAAACCCTCCTGGATGCTCCTTACAAATTCTGCTCCATCTGGACCTCTAACACTAAGTGAATCCCAGTCAATGTTGGGAAAATTAAAATCTCCTATCACCACCACCCTGTTGCTCCTACATCTTTCCATAATCTGTTTATATATTTGTACCTCTATCTCACGCTCGCTGTTGGGAGGCCTGTAGTACAGCCCCAACATTGTTACCGCACCCTTCCTATTTCTGAGTTCTGCCCATATTGCCTCACTGCTCGAGTCCTCCATAGTGCCCTCCTTCAGCACAGCTGTGATATCCTCTTTGATGCCCTCCTTCAGCACAGCTGTGATATCCTCTTTGATCTGTGATTTTAGCTTAATTTCTCCTAAGTGCATGTAGTCAGAAAACTGCTACAAGTCCTACAACATTTTATCTTTCATGCTGTCCTATATCGTAGCTGTCTTTCATGTTGTGCTTGAAACTGTAAATGGAAAATGAATAATTTGTTACTGGAGAGCAAATGTTATGTATTACCATGGAAGGATTAGGAAAATCAATCCTATGGCAGCTGGTTATAGTTCAGGTTCTCTGCAGTTGTAAAATTAATGCTTTAGAAACAAAGAATGAAAGAATTGTTTTCTAGTTAAGCAGCCATCTGTTGCAAATGCATTATGAAGCTGTACTCTGCATCTCATTCTTTGCACTGAGCTAGTCATTATACTCCACTAGCATATTAGATAATTCATCATACCGTTATCTACTAAAATGCTATACATTGACCCTAGCTATCTTGCAGCTTTTTGGTTCGTTTTCTGTTTTTGGTTGTTCAAATAATTGAGTCAAGTGCACAAAATCTGACTGGTACTGTTCAGCTTTATCTCTGTTACATACAGAGTAATGTAACTCTTTAATTCCTCTTTTTATAATATACCAGCCGATCTCCTGCACTGCTTCTCATGATGCACCAGAGAATGTACAATTTTGTTATATAACATATATAGTTGCCTTTAATGCTCCAAGGCATGTTTCCTTTGCATTCTTGAAATCAGATATGTGGGGCCGAATTTTATAAGGTCTCTGTCGTTGTGGGCAGCGAGCTTGAAAGAAGGTGTGGTGCATGTGCAATATTTCGTGTGGGGACTCATTTAAATGGAGGGGGCATCACGGCTGCCCCTGATGGCATAAAGGGGGTGGTCGCTCTATGCCCGGCAACGGCGTCTGACACCACCGCACAGGTGCCGGTGCTATTTTTAAAGGGCTTCATCACCTTCAGTCTCATTTGAATTTTTAAAGGTCCCGTTTAAAAGAAAACTGCAGAATAATTTTACTTTTACTTTGATTCCCCTCTCCCACACCGCCCTCGAGTCTTCATTTAATAACTTGACATATCGCCCAGAAAAATACCTCTTGATATTCTGAACTACCACCCCCCACTCCGATTTCAGCACCTTTGACCCTCAACCCCTTCCCATCATTCCACAATCAATAATAGTTCTCCCCGCTCCATCCCCACGCCCTGAGAATTTCACTCCTCCCCCCACCCCACAAGTATCCTGCCTTGAGATCCGACGATATGGGAGTTCTGGCCACCAGCCAGAACATCGGCGTGGACGGGTGTCGGGTCAAGGTGAGTTATTTTACATTTATTTTAATTCATTTTTATATTTAAATGAAGACCCAGCCGCTAAGCAGCAGCGGGACCGCACCGAGGCCTTGCCACCGCCGGTAAAATGCGGCGGGGCATTCCCGGTGTCGGGTGTCATGGTGGGCCTCTCTCGGAAGAATTTTCCGGGCCCCCCTACTAGTTGGAGGGCTGGTAAAATTCAGCCCAAGCTGTCTGCTATTGAGAGTTGCTTAGGCCATTAAAAGTCTCTGATCTTTTTCTTTCATAGAATCATCGAAATTTTATGGCACAGAAAGAGGCCACTTGGACCATTGTGTTTGTGCCGGCTGAAAACGATCCTCCCAGTCTAATACCACCTTCCAGCATTTGGTCTGTAGTCTTGCAGATTACAGCACTTGAGGTGCATATCCAAACTCCTTTTGAATGAATTGAGGGTTTCTGCCTCAACTACCCTTTCAGGCAGTGAGTTTCAGACTCCAACCAGCCGCTGGGTGAAAAAATGTTTCCTCATCTCCCCTTTAATCTTGCTACCAATCACTTTAAATCTATGCCCCCTCGTCACCGACCTCTCTGCTAAGGTAAATAGGTCCTTCACCTCCACTCTATCCAGGCCCATCAAAGTTTTGTACATTTCAAATAGATCTCCCCTAAGCCTTCACTGTTCCAAGGAGAACAACCCCAGCCTATCCAATCATTGAGGATGGGGATGTTTGTGGAGCTTTCTCCTGCAGTTGTTTAATTGTCCAGCACCGTTTACGACTGAATGTTACAGGACTAAAGAGTTTAAATCTGATCAGCTGGTTGTGGAATCACTTAGCTCTGCCCATTGCATGCTGCTTCTGCTGTTTAGCACACACGTAGTCCTGTATTGTAGCTTCACAAGGTTGGCTACTCTTTCAGGAATGCCTGGTGCTGCTCCTGGTATGCTCTCCAACATGTCTTACTGAACCAGGATTGGTCCTCTGGCTTGATGGTAATGGTACAATGAGTGATATGTGAGCCATGAGGTCACAGATCATGGTTGAATACAATTCTGCTGATGATTATTGCCCGCAGCAGCTCGTGGGTGCCCAGTTTTGAGCTGCTAGGTAGATCTGTTCTGAATCTATCCCATTTAGCCTGGTGTTCGCGCCACACAACACGATGGGGGTCTGTCCCCAGTGTGAAGACAGGACTTTCTATGCATCCTACACTGTTTTCTCTCTCAGTCCGCGGGAATCTCCGCTGTTCTTTGCCTTCAGATAAGTCCTTACTTTTAGTTTTATTCCATCACTCATTCCTCATTTACTAAAATTGCATAATCTAACACCTAGAGCTCTTGCCCTTTAAGGTATGCAAGATTTGAATTCTACCAATTTATTTTGAACAACTCTGACATTCATGTATAGTTTTATTTATTAAGAGTTCTGCCGGTCTACCATAGTCAATTCCTACCTCATTTCTCCAAAGTCAGCCATGACTAAATTTAAAATCTTTTGTGACTCACCCTTCACTCTCTCAAACCTAATATCTAATTCTGTATTATGGTCACATGTCAACCTGGGTGTTTCCCTTAATGTTAGGATATTGACTAATTCAGGCTTATTATTTATTAGTAAATATAAGATGGCATTTAAAAAAAAACTTCATTCACAGGATATAGGCATTATTGGCAAGGCCAACATTCATTGCCCCTCCCTAAATGCCCTGGAAAAGGTGGTGATGAGCCGCCTTATTGAACTGCTCCAATCCATGTGGTGAAGGTACTCCCACAGTGTCATTAGGTAAGGAGTTCCAGGATTTGACCAGAGTGACAATAAAGGAACAGTGACATATTTGTAAAAGTGAGGATGGTGTGCATCTTGAAGGGGAACTTGCAGCTGCTGGTGTTTCCATGAATCTGCTGTCCTTGTCCTTCCAGGTGACAGAAGTTATTGGTTTGGGCAGTGTTGTTGCAGAAACTTTGGTGAGTTTCTGTAGTGCACCTTGTAGGTGGTATACACTGCAGCTGCATTGTGCTGATGATAGAAGAGGTGAAAGTTTAAGGCAATGGATAGGGTGCCAATCAAGCGAGCTACTTTGTCCTGGATGGTGTCGAGCTTATGAGTGTTGTTGAGCTGTGCCCATCCAGGAAAGCGACCAGTATTCCATCACACTGACTTGTGCCTCTCAGGTGGTGGAAAAGCTTTGGAGTTAGGTAGTGAGTCATTCACCCCAAAATAGTCTCTGACTTTCTCTTGTAACCACAGTATTTATGTGGCTGGTCCAGTTAAGTTTCTCGTCATTAGTGATTCCCAGGATGTTGATAGTCAATGGCATTGCCATCATTGAATCCCTACTATCAAGGGAGGTGGTCAGACGTTCTCTTGTTGGAGGTGGTCATTGTCTGGTAATTGTGTGGCATGAATGTTACTTGTCAACCCAAGCCTAGATATTATCCAGGTCTTGTTGCATACGGGCATGACAGCTTCATTATCTGAGCAGTTGTGAATGGAGCTGAACACTGTTTAATCTGGCCTTATGATGGAGGGAAGGTAATTGATGCAGCAGCTGAAGATGGTTGGGCCTAGGACACTGCCCTGATGAAATGCTGCAATGATGTCTTGGGCTGAAATGATTGACCTCCAACAACCGCCATCATCCTCCTCCAGCCAGTGTAGGACTTTCCCCCGATCCCCAGTGAATTTTCTATTTTAATGGGGCTTTCAATATACTTTTTTTTAAAGTATGACTGATAAAGTCAGTGAGAAGGTATTTTCTGTGTGTCACTCCACAGATGCTGCCTGACCTGCTGAGTATTTCAAGCATATTCTGTTTTTATTTCAGATTTTCAGCATCAGCAGTATTTTGCTTTTGTAAGGTATTTTGTGTGTCTTGCTCAGATCAGTGAGAAGCTGATTGATCATAGTTAAAAGTCTAATTAACCTTTCTGGTTTCATACTTTCTTAAATTAAGCCATTATACTATGAAGCCCATGGGATTAAAGGGAAAGTTGAATGTGGGTGTGAAATTGGCTAAGAGACAGAAAGCAGAGAGTAGTGGTGAATGATTATATTTCAGAGGAGCAGGTGGTGATGTGTTTCTTGAGTAAGGGTAGCCAGATATCACTGATGAGTCGGTTACTGGCTTGGGTGACAGTGTGGTGTTGGTAGAGCTCCATAGCCTCCCTGACGTATCTTGCATGCCAGTGCGTAATGGATGAGATGAGTTTGGAATTGGACCATTTGATGTGGTGGTTATTAAGTTGAGCGTGCTTGATGCTAGCTGATTTACTTTGTTTGAAGCATTCTTGGTGTTCCTTGAGTCTAGTGTGTAGGCTGTGGCCTGTTCTCCGATGTAGACGATTCTGTAATTGCATGGCATTCTGTAAATTCCTGGTTTGTTTTGAGATGGTTTTTGGTCTTTGTGGGTATGAAGGAAGGAGTTTAGTTTAGAGATACAGCACTGAAACAGGCCCTTCGGCCCACCGAGTCTGTGCCGACCATCAACCACCCATTTATACTAATCCTACATTCCTACCACATCCCCACCTGTCCCTATATTTCCCTACCACCTACCTATACTAGGGGCAATTTATAATGGCCAATTTACCTACCAACCTGCAAGTCTTTTGGCTTGTGGGAGGAAACCGGAGCACCCGGAGAAAACCCACGCAGACACAGGGAGAACTTGCAAACTCCACACAGGCAGTACCCAGAATTGAACCTGGGTTGCTGGAGCTGTGAGGCTGCGGTGCTAACCACTGCGCCACTGTGCCGCTTCTTGGATGACTTATGTTTGACTTCTATGTCTGCTGACTTGAGTATGTTTAGTTTAGTTTAGTTTAGAGATACAGCACTGAAACAGGCCCTTCGGCCCACCAAGTCTGTGCCGGCCATCAACCACCCATTTATACTAATCCTACACTAATTCCATATTCCTACCACATCTCCACCTGTCCCTGTATTCCCCTACCACCTACCTATACCAGGGGCAATTTCTAATGGCCAATTTACCTATCAACCTGCAAGTCTTTGGCATGTGGGAGGAAACCGGAGAACCCGGAGAAAACCCACGCAGACACAGGGAGAACTTGCAAACTCCACACAGGCAGTATCCAGAATTGAACCCGGGTCGCTGGAGCTGTGAGGCTGCGGTGCTAACCACTGCGCCACTGTGCCGCCCTGTATTGCAGTTTGTGCAAGGTGGAGCCAATGTATGGGAGGGTGACTCTGGTCTTGGTTGAAGCTACATCACAGGACTACTTGCATGCCAAACAGCGGAAGCAGCATGCAATAGACAGAGCTAAGCGATCCCACGACCAAAGGATCAGATCAAAGCTCTGCAGTCCTGCCACATCCAGTGGTGAATGATGGTGGACAATTAAACAACTAACCAGAGGAGGAGTCTCCACAAATATCCCCATCCTCAATGATGTGGGAGCCCAGCACATCAGTGCAAAAGGAAAGGCTGAAGTAATTGCGATCATTTTCAGCCAGAAGTGCCGAGTGGATGATCCATCTCTGCCTCCTTCTGAGGTCCCCACTATCACAGATGCTAGTCTTCAGCCAATTCGAGTCACTCCATGCGATAGCATGAAACAGCTGAAAGCACTGGATACGGCAAAGGCTATGAGTCCTGACAACATGCCGGCAGTGATACTTGAAGAGTTATGCTACCAAACTTGCTGCGCCCCTAGCCAGGCTGTTCCAGTACAACTACAACACTGGCAACTACACGACAATGTGGAAAATTGCCCAGGTATGTTCTGTCCACAAAAGGCAGGGCAAATCCAAACCGGCCGATTACCGTCCCATCAGTCTACTCTCGATCATCAGCAAAGTGATGAAAAGTGTTGTTGACAGTGCTATCAAATGCCACTTAAACGGCAACAGCCTGCTCACTGGTCAGTTTGGGTCCTGCCAGGGCCACTTGGCTCCTGACCTCATTACATGCTTGGCCCAAACATAGACAAAAGAACAGGACTCGAGGTGAGGTGAAAGTGATTGGCCTTGACATCAAGTCAGCATTTGACCGAGTATGGCATCAAGGAGCCTGAGCAAAATTGAAGTAATTGGAAATCGGGGGAAAACTCTCCACTGGTTGGAGTCATACCGAGTACAGAGGAACATGGTTGTGGTTGTTGGAAGCTTATCATCTCAGCCCCAGGACAGGTGCTCCTCAGGGTCCTAGGCCCAAACATCTTCAGCTGCTTCATCCCTCCATCATAAGGTCAGAAGTGGGGATGTTTGCTGATGACTGTATGATGTTCAATACCATTTGCAATTGCTCAGATACTGAAGCAGTCCATGTAGATATGCAGCAAGACCTGGACAATGTTCAGGCATGGGCTGATAAGTGGCAAGTAACATTTGTACCACCTAAGTGCCAGGTAATGACCATTTCCAGCAAGAGAGAATCTCCCCATGACGTTTAATGGCATTACCATCACTAAAACCCCAATATCAACATCTTGAGGGTTACCATCGACCAGAAACTGAACTGGACCAGCCACATAAATACTGTGACTACAGGAGAAGGTCAGAAGCTGGGAATTCCATGGCTTCCTGACTCCCCAAAGCTTGTCCAACATCTACAAGGCACAAATCAGGAGTGTGATGGAATACTCTCCACTTGCCTGGATGAATGCGGCTGCAAGAACACCCAGGAACCTTGACACCATCCAGGACAAAGCAGCTCTCTTGATCGGCACCCCATCCACCACCTTAAGCCTTCACTCCCTCCACCACTGACACACACTGCTGCCACTGTGTATCATATACCCACAACCTCGTCCTTCTAGAAGGACAAGGGCAGCAGACATGTGGGAGCACCACCATCTGCAAGTTCCCCTCCACGCCACACACCATCCTGACATGGAAATATATCACCATTCCTTCACTGTTGCTGGATCAAAATCCTGGAACTCGCTCCCTAACAGCACTGTGGGTGTACCTACCTCACATGGGTGTACCTGCACCAGATGGACTGCAGTGGTTCAAGAAGGCAGCTCACCAGCACCTTCTCAAGGGCAATAAGGGATGGGCAACAAATGCTGGCTTTGCCGGAAATGTCCACATCCCATGGAGTGAATAAAAAAATGGTAGTTGTTGCTGTGCGAGTAACAGGTAGAAGTATAATCTCCACTGTATCCAATCGTCACCAACATTTTCATGGAAGAGTTCAAACAAGTAACCCTTCAATCAGCTACTCTTCAACCTAAACTCGGGCTCCGATATGTCAATGATGCTTTCGTCATCTGGGAACATGATAGCCGGGATCTTCGTTGTTTTCTACAACACCTTACTAACCAACATCGAAACATCAATTTCACTGTGGAGACTGAACAACAACATTCCAAACCATTCCTTGATGTTCTCATTTCCAAGTCTCATAACTATATACCAGCATACCAAGTCTACCACAAGCCCAGTCATACTGACAGATAGTTGAACTACCGTTCTTTTCATCATTGCTCCTCTCTTCAATTTGTCTCCAACACCCTCATCAGAAGATCCTACTCCATTAGCGATAAGAAACATCTGCAAGAACTGCGCCATATCATGTTTACACTTCAACTCAATGGATTTCCTTCCCATAAGATCAACATATGACCACCTGTTACTTGTTACAAGAACATGTAATGACCTATCAGCAGTAAGAGCTCACATACATTCCCATACTCCTCCACATATCAACCTACTGTTTCCACCTGTTCCAGTTATTCCTCCAGACGATGGGCAGAGCATGCTGCCCGAAATGTCGAGGCCTGCCAGTTCTTCTAAGAACTGCTTTTTGGAGGAAACAGCTGCTCTTTCAGAGCAAATTCGCAAAGTGTAAAACCGTAAAATCGTCTTACTCAACATTGCCATTCTCACCATGAAAACCTTCAAATAACCTTTAGCCAGATTTAACTAAGTTAACAAAAGCACATTTGAATATGAAATTACAGTCATGAAATTCATATAAACAGTTCTGAATTCTGACTGAATGGTGGAACATTACAAATTAACATCCGATTAGTACCTGAAGACTGGAATTTGATTACTCAAATAATGGATTTTCCAACTTTTTCTCATCTGTTTTTGGCCAATTTCTGGGTGGTGAGTGCATTAACTTTTTTTTCCTGGTGTCCAGTGTTGCTAAGGTGGTGGAGGACCAATAAAATTTACATGGGTGTATTTCATACTGTAATTGCAGAGTGATTGAAAAAAAATCTGCAGGATTACCATGGTCAACCACGCTTTGCTGCAGGCAATGCCACTGTAATTTCCCTCCATCTCTCTCCCCTTGCCAGGAGCCCACCATAATAATTATAATCAGTGTTATACTGGAAGATCTGCCTTGATCATGACAGAATAATACAGATGGATGCAGAATGCTAGAAGTTGCGGGGTAAACCCATGGGACTTATTGGGGTACACAAGGCCAGTGTAGAGAAACTGGTCCTGACTGAGAGTATGACAGAGCAAGCAGTATCTCTGACTGCAGCTGTAAGGCCAAGTACAAAAACTGCTGTCATTGTTGGGACGTGAACAAGATACCTGAGAGTTATAGGGAATTCTTGTCGAAAGAAAAAGTAACTCCTTCTCCCTCACGTGAGACAGGTAAACCTATAGTTATACTTAGGGATACAGGAGCTACCCAAACTCTTTTGTTGGGGAAAGGCATAACTTTTCCACCAGAGAGCGCATTGAGTGCCAAGCTTTTATTAAATGGCATTGGCGGGGAGTATATACCCATACTTTTTTATCAGGTGCACCTGGAGTATGACCTAGTGTCTGGAATGGTAACCGTAGAAGTTGTCCATAGTTTGCCTGTAGATGGAGTTGACCGACTCCTGGGGAATGATTTGGCTGGAGCAAAGGTAGTAGCTTCGCCAGTAGTTATGGGAAGACCAAATGAAGTCAAAGAGACAGAACAGTTGCGGGAAAAGGTTCCAGGAATTTTTCCTCATGTAGAAACCCAAGCAATGGCTGAACAAGTTCCGTTGTCAGAGGTCAAATTGGCACCACAAAAGATAGACAAATATCTGAAACTTTCTTTGGGGATTTGGATAATCCAAAGGAAATGTTCAGTAAGTCTTCCCTGATCAAGGCTCAGCAAGCCAATCCGGACTTAAGTAAAGTGGCAGAATTGGCTCTAACTGAAGCTGAATCAAAGGAAGTTCCAGAATGCCATTATATTAGAAATGGGATTCTGATGAGGAAATTGAAACCTGTGGACAAAGAATGGATGGTAGTTCACCAGATAGTGGTACCGCCCAAGTAGCGCCCGGAAATATTAAGGATAACCCATGAAATTCCTCTGGCAGCACATGTGGGAATTCGGAAGACCCAGTCATGTATAAGTTGACATTTTACTGGCCAGATCTTTTCAAGGCCATGGTGCAGTTTTGTAACACGTGCCATATGTGCCAGATTGTGGGAAAACTGCAACCTGTCATAAAACCGGCACCTCTAATTCTCATACCAGTCTATGGGGAACCATTTAGTCGGGTGTTTGTAGATTGTGTGAGACTTTTACCAAAACCAAAAGCGGGACATAAATATATACTCACTAGAATGGATATGGCTACACAGTTCCCAGAGGCCATTCCCTTGAGAACAATTTCTGCTAAGGTAGTGATAGAGAAATTAACCCAGTTCTTCACTAGATATGGGTTACCAATTGAGATTCAGTCATATCAAGGTTCCAATTTTATGTCTCAAATTTTCCAGGAAGTTATTTTGTTGTTTATTAAAGAAACCTGGTTGGTGTATTTTATTCTGGGATAAAGAGTTGCGTCTATGATTGGCCACATCAGTAACTGGGTAAACATTTAAATATATGTTGTGACCTGTGGACAAGTGGAACTCCTGCCTTGGTCATAACAATACAGCACAGAAATAGGCCATTCGGCACAAATCCATGCCAGCATTTATGCTCCACTCAAGTCTCTTTCCATCTTCCTTTATCTAAATCTATCATATGTTTGTCTAGCTTCCCCTTAAATGCATCTACACTATTTGCTTCAACCACTCCTTGTGGTACTGACTTCCACATTCTCACCACTTTTTGGGTAAAGAAATTTCTTTTGAATTCCCTATTGGATTTCTTGGTACTATCTTATATTGATGGTCTCGAGTTATGCTCTTCTCTACAAGAGGAAACATTTCTCTCACTATCTAGTCTATCAAAACTTTTCATAATTTTAAAGACCTCTATTAGTCACCCCTCAGCCTTTAGTCAGGAGAAAAGAGACCCAGCCTGTCGATCCTTTCCTGATATGTTTACCCACGCATTTCTGGTGTCATCCTTGTGAATCTCCTCTGCACTCCCTCTTGTGCCCCAAATACTTGTTATAATATGGCGACCAGAGTACTCTGTGGTCTAATCAAGGTTCGTTACAGGTTTAGCATAACCTCCCTACTTTTCAATTCTATCCCTCTAGAAATAAAGCATAGTGCTTGGCTTGCTTTTTTTATCGCCTTGCTGACCTGTGGTGCAACTTTTAGTGATTGGTGTATTTGTACTCCGAGATCCCTTTGTTCCTCTACCCCACTTAGATTTACACCTTCCAAGTCCTAAGTGACCTCCTTATTCTTCCTACCAAAATGTACTACCTCATAGATGCATGCTACCCGACCCGAACCCAACGGGACCCGACGACATGTGTCTGGGTTGTATCGGGCCCATCTTCCAGAGCTGGCTTTCGGGCTCAGCTCGGGCTGAGTCCAGGTCGAGTTGGGTCGGGCTGACACACACGGTAAGTGCTCTGCTGGTAAGTATTAAAAAATAAAGAACTTACCTGAGCTGGGGGTCCAGGACGAAACTGAGTCTGTGCAGTGAGCCTTGCTCATGCCCTGCAGCTTAGAGTCATAGTCATAGAGAGATACAGCACTGAAACAGGCCCTTCGGCCCACCGAGTCTGTGCTGACCATCAACCACCCATTTATACTAATCCTACATTAATCCCATATTCCCTACCACATCCCCACCTTCCCTCAATTCTCCTACCACCTACCTACACTAGGGGCAATTTACAATGGCCAATTTATCTATCAACCTGCAAGTCTTTGGTAGTGGGAGGAAAGCGGAGCACCCGGCAGAAACCTACACGGTCACAGGGAGAACTTGCAAACTCCACACAGGCAGTACCCAGAACTGAACCCGGGTCGCTGGAGCTGTGAGGCTGCGGTGCTAACCACTGCGCCACAGTTTCTTGCAGGTTCGGTGTCAGGAAGGTAAGCAAAGGGATGGTCGGGTCGGGCTCGGGTTGTGTCGAATAGTGGCCAGGTCGGGTCGGACTCGGGCTGGGTCGGGCTCGGGTCGGCTGTCGTTTGGTCGGGTTCTTTTTCCCGACCTAAAGCAGGCCTCTACTACCTCACATTTGTCCATGTTGAATTTCATTTGCTAATTATGTGCCCATTCTGCAAGTTTATTAATGTCTTCCTGTAATTTGTTGCAGTCCTCCTCCATATTGGCTATTTCACCCGATTTGGTGCCATCCGCAAATTTAGAAATTATGGACTGGATTTTAAAAGAAAAATGGCAGCCTGCATGGCAGACTGCACGCCGCAGAGCCGCTGCAATCTGCCACGCGACAGCTCATTTAAATAGCTGGGGCGGCCTGCCCCCTCAATCAAGTGGAGGGAGCGGGCTGTCCGACACTGGCGAAAGCGCCAGCTGTCTGTGTTTTTAAACACGCCATTTTAAATGTGCCATTTTTAAAGGCCAGCCAGCCCTGCTGGCAAATTTAAGTTTTTAAAGATGCACGCCCCCCCAAAATGTATCAAATAAAATCCTAATGCCCCTTTCCCACCCCCAAGAAAAATTACGTTAAGTATTTGCCCTTTCCCTCCCCAAAACACTTACCTTTGAAATATGGCCTCCCACTCCTCCACCCCCCCCCACCGGGACTGTACAAAGTTTAAAGCTCACCCCTTTCTATCATCCCCTAGACTGATGATGCTTATTTGACCCCGTTCTCCCACCCTCCCCCCGCAGTAAAAATCATAACCCCCCCACCGATGACACGCCTGTTTTCCCCAGACGGTAATTGAAGATGCATGAGTGCTGTCCGCTGCACTGAAGATCGCGGCATGCCCAGAAGATTGATGGTAAGTTTATTCAAATTTATTGATCTCATTGATTTATTTATTGAAATGCAGTTCCCGTCACCCAGAGGCGGGGTAGGGGGGTGGGGGGGATGCCGCCATGGAGCCTCGTCGCCGCAGGGAGGATCGGGCCAGGCCCTCCCAGCGTCGAGCTCCATGGCAAGCTGCCGGCAGCCCACCACCCCGCCACAGAACACGACATCAGGGGCCCGGTAAAATCCAGCCCTATGATTCTGATTCCATAGTCCAGATCATTAATGTACATTGTGAACAGCAGTGGTCCCAGCACTCATCCTTGCGGAACACCACTTCCAGCCTTCTGCCACTCTGAATAATGACCCTTTACTCCCACTTACTGCTTTCTCTCTTGAAGTCAGCTAGCTATCCGTTCTGTCGCTTGTCTCATGACTCCTCATTCTCTGACCTTATTCATTATTCTATTATGGGGCACTTTATTGAAGGCCTTTTGAAAATCCAGATAAGTTACATCTACTGCATTACCATTGGCTATTTGTTACCTCCTCAAAAAATTCATTAAAGTTGGCCAAGCAAGATTTTCCCTTTTGAAATCTGTGCTGACTATTCGTTATCATATTTTTCGTTTCTATATATTCTCTCCTTTAGTAGGGATTCCATTATTTTTCCTACCTCTGATGTTAAGCTGACTGGTCTATAATTCCCTGGTCGTGTTCTGTCCCCCTTCTTAAGCAAAGGAATTACATTAGCTATCCGCCAGTCTTCTGGCATTACACCTTTTTCTAACACATCATTAAATATGTAACTGAAGAAGGGTCACTGACCTGAAACGTTAACTCTGCTTCTCTCTCCACAGGTGCACAGATGCTGCCAGACCTGCTGAGTATTTCCAGCCTTTCTTGTTTTTATATTAAACATGTAGTAAGGCCTCTGCTAAGTCTTCCTTAGTTTCTTTTAAAATACCTGGATGCAATCCATCTGGACCAGGGGCGATATCCTCTTTGAGTTTGATTCGTTTATTCAATACAACCCTGTTTTTGATTTTAAATACACTTATCTCATTGCTCACCTTATCATTCAATGTCATATCTACTTGTTCTGTCTCCCTGGTAAGCACCGAAGTAAAATAATTATTTAATATTTCTGTCTTCTCTGTGATATTATCCTGTCAATCCCTTAATGGTCATATTCCCATGCATTTTTTATTGATGTGCCTATAAAATATTTTACTATTTTATTTTGTGTTCCTTGATGATTTCATAGTTCTTCTTTGCCTTCCTAATTATTTCTTTGACTTCTCTCCTAATCGCTTCATATTCTCTCTTATCATGCACTCTTCTGCTGTCTAGGTACTTAATGTATGCCTCTTTCCCTTATGTCATTATTCATCCATGGAGTCTCACTAGTGTTTCATCTTTTCTTTCCTTTTAGCTGAATATATTTTCCTGCACTCTGTTGAACACCATTTTAAATGTTTCCCATAGTTGTTCTACATCCTTGTTTGCCAATACTGCTGCACATTTTATTTTCCTAAGTTCTGTTCTTAGCCCCTCAAAATCAACTTTTCTTCAATCTGTTAAGCTGGCTTTCGACATACTTAAGTCCTTCTCTATCGTTATTTTAAAGCGTATTATATTATGGTCACTATTGCTGAGATGTTCCCCTATTTTTACTTCTCTTATCTGTTCTGATTCATTCCCCATTACTAGATCCAATTGGGAATCTTACCTCGTTGGGCTTTTTACATATTGGGTTAGAAAGGAGTCCTGTATACATTGTAGAAACTCCATTCCCTTATCCCATTTACCTATCTCTTCTGACCAAATAATATCAGGGTAGTTGAAATCCCCCCATGATTATTCTGTGTTTTTTACTGAACTCCCTTATTTGTCTACATATTTCTTCTTTCACCTTCCTTGCACTATTCAGTGGTCTGTAGACTACTCCTGTTAGTGTGATTGATTCTTTATTATCTTTTATCTCTAACCATATGGATTCTGTTTTTGTGTTGCTGATAGCTGTGTCCCTTTTTTCTACTGCCATTATGTTATCCTTAATAAGTACAGCTACTCTACTTCCTGGAGGTTTGATAGGATGGGGTGGTTTATGCCCCCTTCTAAGGTAGGAATAGACTTCGCAGCACAAAGCTTGTTGTGAATCGACTTTATTGAGATAAAGGTAAGGACAAGTTTATTAAGTTTTCAGATAAACCATAGTCAGAAACTTGGGCAGTGATTAACAGCCTAACACAGATACTACCCGCATTAGAGACTGAACGGCTGAGCGCATGACTTTCTCTTGCTGCTTTTGGTCTTCAAGTTTATCTGGTAGGTCTCTCTCTCTCGTCTCATATTGTTCGAAAATTCTCTGCCATACAAGGACACAGTCAAGGCTTCTTTTATCCTGGCTTCTTTCCAATTAACCCTCCCTTTCCCCAATCAGTGATTAGTCTTGTATTAAAGGACGCCTTTCTAAACCAATCAAGGATAATTCTTTAGCTGTTGCTAACCTTTCGGATTTACATAGGTAATACCCCTTTGTGTTGACCACTTCTAATGCTTTTACATTTCGTGATCCATTATCTCATTACAAGACAAATCTACATTTTGTACTCAACAGAAGCTGTGTTCACTGTCTTCTCTCAAGGTCTCACTATTTTACTGCTAGTAAGCATTTTAAAACTTGACAATCTCCCGGAATCCCTCAACCTTGCCTACACTGTGCCCTATTTCCTAAGGTTTCCCACTTTACCATACTGTAATAAAGCAAAATGTTAGTTTATGATTTGTTACTATATAATAGTTAAATTTTAATGATTAGTATTCTGGTTTGTAACTTTTTAGTAACCTAATAACCTAATTTTCCCTCTCTATCTTTTCTAAATATGTTATACCCTGCAATGTTTAATTCCCAGTCCTGCTTTTTCTGTAGTCATGACTCACTAATCCCTACTGTGTCTGGTTCCTCCCAATTGATGATTGCCTTCAGCTTCTCTGTTTTATTATGGATACCTGAGTCCATTGCTGTACAGGCATTGTAACTTATTTTTAATTGGATTTTCTCTCACTTTGTTTAACCATCTTTTTAGACTCCTGTTCTATAACTCGATTTATTCCCTTTATGTCCTCCCTTTATTCTTTCCTGTTCTCTCTTTCCCTGTTTTGGTTACATTTAGACTGCTTATGTTTCTTGTAGATCCAACCCCCGATCTTGCTAGTTTAAAGCCTTTGCCGCCTCCTATTTACCTTTTCCGCAAGGACAAGGGTCCCATCCCGGTTAAGGTGAAGCCCATCTCATTGATACAGCTCCTTCCTGTCCCAGAAATGGTGCCAGTGTCTCATGAAAAGGAACTTCTCTTTCTCACACTAGTCCTTTAGCCACATGTTAATTCTTCTGATCTGTCTGCTCCTATGCCAATTTGCATTAATTCTTCTGATCTGTCTGCTCCTATGCCAATTTGCATGTGGCTCAGGCAATAATCCAGAGGCTATTACCCTTGAGGTTCTGCTTTTCAATTTAGAGGCTAACTCCTGATACTCTTTCAGCAGCAGCTCCTCTGTGTTCCTACTTATGTCGTTTGTTCCAACATGGAGCACAACAATTGGATTTAGCCGCTCCCTGTCCAAGTTCCTCTCCAGCCACCATGAGATATCCCTTACCCTGGCACCAGATAGGCAACACACCCTTCGAGATTCTCGTTCTTGGCTGCAGAGTTTGCTATCTGTCCCCCTAATTATAGAGTCCCCTATAACTACCACATTTCTATTCTACTCTTCCAAACTCTGGACAATCTTTTGAGCCATGGTGCGTTGGTCTACATTACGGCTGTCCTCTTTGCAGTCTTTCTACTTGTCCTCACAGGTAGCGAGGACCTGTTGGACAGGACCAGTGTCTGCGGCACCTCATTCCTCAGGTGTGGTGCCCAAAGCTGCTCACAGTATTCTGGGTGTGGTTTAACTCTGGCTTCGTATAGCTGTGGCATAACTTTTACCCCCCTTGTATTCTAGTCCTCTAGATATAAAGGCCAGCATGTCATTTGCCTTTTTGATTATTTTCTGTACATCTTAATGACATTTTAATGATCTATATTGTTATGACTGAGGCAGGAACAATGCACTGTCAATTCAGTCCCATCGCTCCACAGGTCGGAACATATTATTAAAGTTTTCCCACCTAACCAGAAAATAGCCAAATTAAACACTTTATTAATCCCCAGAATAAAAAAAACTACCAAACCAGGCATCTTTAGGCATCAACAAATTAACTACTTATTAATAAACTAAATCTTAACACTATCAAGATATATTTATGTCTAAAGACCTTCTAACTGCTTCTTTAACCTAACACCCATGCTCACACACGCACATTCAAAAACTAATGGTTAACCAGTTTATAAAAATGATGTTTTAAAAGTGATGTTTTAAAAATTAGCTGTTGCTTAAGAATAAATAAATAACTGGGTTGTAAGTCTTTGTGGGTTACGTTCCTGATGGGTGAGGTATCCTCGTGTAAAAAAAATCAGATGCCACTTGAAGTCTCCAGGTGGATTTGATGAACAATCTTTACTTGATAGGTGTTCAAAGCACTTCGGTTGCAGCAGGTGTTACACAGTTCTTTAGACAAGGAGTATAGCAACGGGTCTGCTCAGATTTTAAAACTGGTAGTCTCTCAGTAGAAACTTCACTGAAAATTCCAGCAAACGCAAACAGAGAGTCATTCTTGAGGCAGAGAATTGTTAGAGTTTTGAAGTGAAAAGCATTTTATTGCCTTCAATAACGCAAATGATCTTTTTCCAGGGATTTTCTCTTTACTTAGGCAAACACAGCCTGTAATTCAATGTAGTTTTCTGCTAAGAGAAATACACAGCTTCTTCCTTCAGCCTGTTTTGCTGGACTCTGTAAAACTGGTTTCAGCCGGTTTTTACACAGTTAAAAGTTATAGTACACCATGCGACTTCTCCACTATCCTGCTGTGGCCTAGGGAACAGGTACAGCTGTGGCACACTATTCTCAGTCTTAAAGGCACACTGTTTTAATCAGAGGAGAAACAAAAAAAGTTCCATGATAATATTGTTACGACCTGGTGAGAAAGGGGTCTAGGGGTTCCCTCTCAGCCTTTTCCTGGTTTGACCTTAACAGGGTTTAATTTTTAAAACACTGTGTTTTTAGCTCCCCAACAGTGAATCCTTGTTCACTGCTGTCCAATTGCAATGGCAAAGAAATCAACGAGACAGGTTTTCCTAGATTTAAACAAGAAAGGTGTAAGTTTATTAACCTTAAAACTCAAATTCAGTTAAAACTACTAAAAATACGCGGCGCGATCACGCGAGCAGATAGAGACAGAAAAGGAGAAAGAATCAAGGGGAAAGGTTTAAAGCAATAGCTGGAGTTCATTTACTGTCTTTTGAGTTCGATGTAAGATCTTTGATCGCAGTTAAAACTTGCCGTCTCGTTGGGGTCAAGTGCACTGTTTCAAACTTGTTTCGATGTTTTTCTGTCTTGGCTTAGTTTCTTCCATGGGTCCCTGTCTTTTCGGGAGAGGGAGAGAGAGATTTTCCTTCTCTTTTGTTCAAATTGCAGTCTGACTCAAACTGTTCTGTGTGCACAATTCAAAACTCTAAGTTGGCCAGCAGGTTAGTCATGTGACTAACCCCTTATTTGGGAACAAGCGCACCCGTGGTTTGTGGATTGTGCATCTCATCAGACACCCTCAGTAGGGGGGGGAATGGAATGCTTGCTTTTTACACATTCAGGGCTGTATTTTATTGGGGCGCCGCGCTCTGTGGCAGCACCCTTGGAACTAGGCAGCGCCCCCCCCATTTGCTGGCCACCGGCGAGCCCCTGCGATATTAATCGCGGGGCTCATTTCCATAGTGACCGTGCGCTGCCACCCCCCCCCCCCCCCCCCCCGCCTCCCATATTATGTGGGGAGAGGCGGGACATTCGGCGCAGCAAGAGTTTTGACAGTTGTGCTGGCGCCGTATTTTAAGCGCCCTAGCACCTGCTTCCTGACAGCTGTCAAAGAATACTTACCTGCCTACTGAAGAGTGGGACTGCTGTCAATTTGGCAGCAAAGCAGAAAGTGCTGCAGAAATCCAGCAGGTCAGGCAGCATCTGTGGAGAGAGAAGCAGAGTTAACTTGTCCAAATTCACAGTCCTGAAAGTTAACTCTGCTTCTCTCTTCACAGATGTTGCCTGACCTGCTGAGTGATCCCAGCACTTTCCGCTTTTTCACCACATACTTACCGTGCTGTGTCCCAGTGGCCTGTGAAGTAGTGATCCTATTCTCCCACTCAAGTGTAACATTTCTTCTTGTAGGCGTGCCGCACCTAGGTGAATAATAGTACATTTTGCACATTCCAGAATGTGAGACTTAAATAAACCATAAAAGGTATCACAGACGTTTGCAGAGAACACACTGAAACAAATGGGAATGCACGGGTGTCACAGCAATGTAAGTATGTCTTTCACCAAATTTTCCTCACCAACGTGTGTGTCCTTTTCTCTGTGTGAATGATGTGTGCCAGCATGTAGTGCCAATGTCACATCCCTTTGCACCATTGGCTCTTCAGGAGAGCCACTGTATGCAATAACATCATTGCCATGCCACCATTACTCATGAGCGTCTCCACGGATGCAGTGACGTGGACATTGGCTCAGTCAGCTGCTGCCTCTAATGGTTTACACAGGGATGCTGCAGATGTGGACTGGTGCACAGCAGGTGAACGAGGGTGATGTGTGGCTTGCAGAGCTCATGTCGGTTCCTATGGTGCAGAGAGCCTTTGTCTGATATGCCACTTCCATATACCCCTAGCTCACTGCTAGTCCTGTGTGCAGAGCCTGGGTGCCATCTGCCCTCCCATGCGTCTTTCATGTTGTAGGTTCTGAGTGTCCTCATAATCCGAGGAGGAATCCTGTTGTTGTCTCTCCTCATCATGCCAGGCCTGGCCCCTATTGGGTGCATATTTATGCAGTGCAGCAAAGAAAGGAGCTGGCCTTTTTGGCCCATAGTACAGGGCATCACCCTATCCATACAGACGTTGGAGGCGCTCTTTCAGCATGCCAATCTCCTGCTCATTGGTGGCTCATGTAGATCACTGCTGGTGTTGTATCTCTCCTTTGCAGCAGTGGTGGAGTCTCTCACTGGTGTCGAGAGCCATGTCTGCAAAGGATAGCCCTTATCTCCAAGAAGCCACCCCTCTATCTGAGCCAGTTCAGTGAACAGCAGTGGCTGCCGGGTCTGGCACAAGACCCAGGTGTCATGGCAACTGCCTGAGAAGCGGTCACACATTCGCTGCAAGCATCTGTGGTGTTCACATACCAGCTTCACCTAGACTGCTGCTCACAACTGGGGGCCTCTACGTGGATCGCACCTGCCTGTTGGTATTGCCTCTGGCGCATATGGATCCTCACGTGAAGAGGATCACACAATGGAGGATGAGCCATACCTATTTCCATGTGATAAATAAAGTTGAACCCTGCATATATTCGAAGGTTCCTAACAGGGCATGGATTGGTGTTGACTGGTACATCAGCTGCTTTCCTGAATCAACTATGTGGTGTGCCAGTGGCCAACACCCAGACTGGCACAGCATGACCACATTAAGATCCTACCAGCTGAATCGATTGCCTCCTCTATCTATATAATCTTAATTCTCCTGCCCTTACTGGCACGCTCCCCACATGCAGGGCGCCCAGTGTGCCATTGCCCCCTCACAAACAGAGCGTTCACTGTTAAAGGAGAGATGGTACACGGTACCTCCCTTCATGCCAGCAGAGCTTTCCCTCCAGTAATCCCAGACCCCCTCCCTTTAAGAATGCAGAGTTAGTCCCCTGCATATCCCCCTCCTCCCTTCCAGAATGCGGAGTTAGACCCCTGAATATCCCCCCTCCTCCCTTTAAGAATGCAGAGTTAGACCCCTGCTTATTCCCCCCTCCCCCTTCCAGAATGCAGAGTGAAACCCCTGAATAATAGAACTTACCTTCACTGACGACAACTTCTGCCTCAGGACCCGCCAACTTTTCAAATCATGAACGGGATGGCACATGATGGCCGCCCGTTCAGCGAAAAATCCGGAAGTGACAGTGGAGAGGCGGGCTGCATAATCAGCAAATACCATATGCTAATTGTGGTGCACCCGCCGTGCCGCAGGGGGCTGCACTGAGGTCCCGCCGCAGACGGTAATCTGTGGTGGGTCCTTCTTGACGTCACTGGTCGTGGCAGCCCTCTCCCTGCAGCACTTTACCGGTCCCTGCGCCGCGACCCGCGGCGTCGAGGAGCCGGTAAAATCCAGCCCTCAAGGTCTGGTGATCAAAATCCATTTGGGTTAATTGAATCAGGGAGCAGTACCATTGTCTTCTCCAGGCAGCTGTCTCTTAGAATGCACATGTTTGCAGCCACTGTCTTTTTAAAAGCAGGTACAGCCATATTTCAGTCCAGGAAGAGTTTAAAAATTAATGTTCCATATGACAAAATGAATGTGCCTCATTCTTGGCAGGTGGGGTTTCCATCACACCTCCACACCCAGCAGAATGACATGCAATTTTAGAAGAGCATTTCATTTAAAAAAAAGACTAGAGAGAAGAGTAAGTACAGGAAAACATACGTGCATCTCTCTCATTCATTCAGAAATCCTAAAAATTGTTACCACCTGTTTTTTCTTGGTAGCAGTTCTGCTTTAAACTGCTCTTTTTGGCATCGCAATAAACATGTGATCTTTGGGGAGGTTTTTCAGTTTGCACGTTTCCATGAACGCCTAGGGTATCTTTGTTCCTGTTGAGGTCTGCATGGGGAGGGTTAGATTTAATTAGCCTGAAGATGGAGTTCTGCTCAGGAGAGTCAGTAGTGGGTGGATCCAGTCTGAACTCTCTTTCAGTGCTTTGATGAGTCATGCAAGGGCTTTTCGCCTTCGGGGATGGTTGGTTCCCTTTTCTCCTGACAATGGGGACGATTCTTTGCTTATCTTCCCTTTGTCCTCTAGGACACTGCTGCTGACAGGTATTTGTCCCGATTCTACTGCACGCACCTGCGGTACTTCGACTAGGTGAGGCATCACCCTCAGGGGTCTTCTGCCCTCTTGAGGACTTTCTTAGTCTCTGCAGATTCCTGTAAATGCTGTTAGTTACTCTGGTGGGGTGCTTCTGGTGTCTGTATTTACATAGGAGGATGCGGAGTCTACTTTTTCAAACATTTCTGGGTTGGCTGACTGGACAGTAGGAGTTTACATTTGGGATTACTCTCGGATCTCCTTTAACCTGTCCTCTTTGTCCCTTTTTCCCCTTTCCTCTCTAACCTTTTGCCAGCCTTGTGCCTGTCTTGTCTCTTTTGTTCTCGGCAGGGGTCCCTTTACAGTTCACCAGCCCTCTGCTGGAGGATTTCCCAAAAGCCGATACAGGACTTGGGGGTGCAGATTTCACAGTAGTTTGGGGTTTCCCCTCAACCTGGCACATGTGGCAACTCCTACAGTACTCCACCACATCTTTGTGGCGTTTTGGCCAGTCAAATTGCTGTCTTATGCGGGCTTTGGTTTTTCATATACCGAAATGTACAGCTACTGTAATCTCATGGGCCATTCTTAATATTTCTGTCCGGTACCACTGCAGCATCACTACCTGGTGAACCACTGTCCACTTCTTGCTCTCAGGTGTGTGAGGAGAACTCCACTTCCTCATCAGTACCTCATTCTTTTTTTAGGAGCAATCAGGGACTCCCTCTGCTTCAATTTCAGACTGGGCAGCCTCTGCTAACTCTCTCAATACTGGGTCAGCTCACTGAGCCTCAGCTAGGGAAGATTCATTTAATTCATTCCCTGGGTCTTCGAACTTTCCAAAGAAAGTCTCAGACAGACAGACCTCATGGTCCTCTGCCTGCAGTGCCAATTCAGTCTCCTCTGGGGGAGCTGGTTTGATCATGGACCGATTCACTACACAAGCAGGGAAACTGCAGGGGACCGCCTCCTGCCACTGTCCTCTCTCTGTGACCTCCTGTGGTCTCTCTTTCACCACTGGGGAAGCCACCACCTTTGTCCCTGCCAGATCATTACCTAGGAGCAGGTCAACCCCATCCACAGGCAAACTAGGGACAATCCCTACGGTCACCGGTCCCAAAACTACGTCGCACTCCAAGTACACCTGATGTAAAGTTACAGGCATACACTGCCCTCCAATACCATTCACCACCATTCTGGTATTTACTGCACTCTCTGGGGGAAAGGTCAGGCCTTTTCCCAGTAAAAAGGATCTAGTGGCCCCTGTGTCACTGAGAATTACTATGGGCTTGCTTGTCCCACTCGAGGGGTATGGGGTTACTCTCCCTTCAGACACAAAACCCTGATAACCTTCAGGAATCCTATGAAATTTTTCTGCACCTGCAGCAGTATACTTCCTGGGTCTTACTGTTGCTGCAGTTAAAGCTGCAACTTGTTCAGCTGCGCTTTCCATCAGGGTCCTTTCTCCGTCAATGAGCAGGTGTGCCCTGATTAACCCTACAGACTTTCCCCGTAGTTTCCAGCAGTCAGCCCTTAGATGACCTGCTTTATTACAATGGAAGCACACAGGTCTCCGGGTCTCACTCCTACTTACAGCACCTTCCTTTTTGAGTGGAGGAGGGTCCCCTGTGTCTCCTGCTTTCCTTTCTCTTCCAAGACTGCTTGGGCTTCTATCACCTTCCCACACTTTGTCCTTTACGGATTTGTGGGGTGACCCGGAAAGGTTTTCCCCTAGGGAACCGACTTGTGTATTAACACAGACTCATCAGCCAGAACTGCTGCTTGCCTAGCTGTATGAACTTTCTGTTCCTCTACATGTTTCTTTATGGAGAGTGGGAGAGTTTTTAAATTTCTCAAGCAAAATTACATCTCTGAGATTTTCATAGCTGGGCTGTATTTTAAGAGCCCTCAGCCACTGGTCAAAAGCCAGTAAGATCCAGGTCAAACTCCCAGTAAGTTTGATCAGCTTGCTTCTTGAGGGTTCTAAACTTTTGGCGATAGGTTTCCGGTACTAACTCAGTTGCCCTGAGGATGGCATATTTTGTCAGTTCATAATTGCATGAATTCTCATCTGGCAACAGGGAATAAATAAACCTCATGTGCTTTTCCTATTAACTTGCTTTGTAACAGCAGAGTCCAAAGTCTCAGCTGGCCACTTTAACTGTCTTGCAAGTTTTTCAAAAGATACAAAAAAATGCTTCCCCGTCTCCCTCATTGAATTTTGGGATCAGTTGAGTAAATTTTAACTCAGTACCCAGCCCTGAATTACGATCCTCAATATTGGCCATGCTTTTATTGGGGTTTCTCTGTCACCCCCTAGTTAACTCAAGCCGTCTCAGCTCTCTCTCCTCGCATTCCTTCTGCAAGGTTCTTTCACTTTCTCTCTCCTGTCTTTCTTTCTCTCCTCTCTCTCTTACTTCATGTTCCTTCCGTAAGGTTCTTTCCTGGAATGCTTGCTTTTTACACATTCAATGTCTGGTGATCAAAATTAATTTGGGTTAATTGAGTCAGGAAGCAGTTTCATTGTCTTCTCCAAACAACTGTCTCTTAGAATGCAAATGTTTCCAGCCACTGTCCTTTTAAAATGCAGCTATATTTCAATCCAGTAAGAGTTTAAAAATTGATGTTCCATATGACTAAATTAATATGCCTCATTCTTGGCAGGTGGGGTTTCCATCACAAGTTGCACAAGGATCCCCAAGTCTCTTTTGACCTCCACTGTTTCTAGCTTTTCACCATTGAGAAAGTACTCTTATATCCTTTCTAGGTCCAAAATGGATGAACTCACATTTACCCACATTGAAATCCACAGTTTTGCCCATTCACTTAATCTATTAATATCCCTTTGTAATTTTATGCTTCCAACTACACAGCTTAGAATGCCACCTATCTTTGTGTCACTGGCAAACCTGGACATGTGGCTTTCTATCCCATCATCTAAGCCATTAATAAATATACTGAATATCTTGAGGCCCAACACAGATCCTTGCGGGACACCAATCGTCACATTCTGCCAATTAGAGTACCTTACCATTATCCCTTCCCTCTGTTTCCTGCCACTCAGTCAATTTCCTTATGAGGTCAATAATTTGCCTTTACAAATTAGGCACCACTGGTAAAGGGAAAACTAAAAGATTTAAAGTAATTAAACCAGGAGAGAGAAATAAGAACCCTGTGAATAAAGCATTAGAGCAAAAGAACAGGTTAGGATGTGTGGCCAAAATAAGCGGTCTTTACACAAGCACACAGAGCATAAGGTACAAATCGAATGAATTACAGGTTCAAATTCAACTTAGAAGTTATGACTTGGTAGCCATTACTGAGACATGCTGCAAGATGGTCAGGATTGGGATCTAAATATACCAGATTATAAGGCCTACAGGAAAGATGGGTAAATGGCAGAGGGAGATAAGTAGCCTTAGTGTGACAGGATGAAATCACTTCAGTGGTAAGAGGATGTAAGAGAGGTAAGCAGGCAGTGGAGACTTTATGGGTAGAATTAAAAAATAGAAAAGGATTTAGGCCTGTAGTGGGAGTTGTGTATAGGCCCCCTGGTGTTGAGTGTTTTTACCTCTTTCCAATGATTCACGTGACTCCAATATGGTACAGTGGTATTTTTTATTAAGTTTCACTCAAGGGTCAGCACCTTTACGTGCTTTAGCAGTTGTTATGACCAGGTGAGAAAGGTGTCTAGGGGTCTTTCTCAGCCTTCACCTGGTTTTACTGTAACAGAGTTTTGTTTTAAACACACTGTGTTTTGAGCTCCCCTTGGTGAATTCTTGTTCACCGCTTTTCAACTATAAGGCAAAGAAGTGAGCACAAACCGGCTTTCTTGGGTTTAAAGAAGAAAGTGAAGTTTATTAAAACTTAACCTTAAACTCTAATTTGGTAAACACCTACGGACAAATGCTGCGCCCCACGTTAGCATGCATACGCGATATGCACATGCAAATAGAGACAGAAAAGAGCAGAAGAAAAATAAAGTAGAGAAGTTTGAGGCAATCTCTGAAGAGGGGTTTTTGTTACTGTGCTTCGAGCTTGCTGTAGTCCTTGATTATAGGTAGATCTTGCTTTTCGCTGGGGTCCAGTATTCTTCTTAAACCTTGTTCATTGTAGGAGACTTTTCTCTCTTGGAGTTCCTATGTCTTCAGTGGATTCCGAAGCTGGTGAGAGAGATGAGCAGACAGGAGAGAGGTCTTTTCCAGTCCAGGAGCAAACAGCTTTCTGCCTTCAAAAACTCTGTGGCAAGTTCTAATTCAAAAAAACTTAGGTTGCCCAGCAGCTTAGTCCTGTGACTGGGTGTGTGTGACCATGTCCATTTGTGTATTCAGCCATCTTAGCAGTCAACCTGGAATGCGAGCTCCTGCACCCTCAATGTCTGGTAATCAAAAGTCCATTGTGGATTGAATGTGTCAGGAAATGGTCTTTTGTCCCTTTTAAACAGTGTCTGTAAATATGCAAATTTCTTTCCAGTCAAGGGTCTCATGTTGCTTTCTTTTAAAAAGCAAGTTCATTCTTTACTCCAGTAACAGTTTAAAAATTAGTGTTCATGTGGCAAAATTAATGTGCCTCATTCTTGGCAGGTTGGGGCCTGCATTACACAGTACATAGGAAATAGGAGCAGGAATAGGCCATTCGGCCTGTCGAGCCTGCTCTGCCATTCAAACAGATCATGGCTGATCATCTACCTCTATGCCATTTTTCCCTTGATGTCATTAGTATCCAGAACTATATTGATTTCTGTCTTGAACATGCTCAATGATTGAGCTTCCACACCCCTCTGGGGTAGAGAACTCCAAAGATTCACCACCCTCTGAGTAAAGAAATTTCTCCTCATCTCAGTCTTAAATGGCCTACTCCTTATTCTGACACCGTGTCCCCTGGTTCTGGACTCACCAGCCAGAGGAAACATCCGATCCACATCTACCCTGTCATGCCTTGTAAGAATTTTGTAAGTTTCAATGAGATCACCTCTCATTCTTTGAAACTCTAGAGAATATAGGCCCAGTTTCTACAATCTCTCCTCAGAAGACAGTCCATCTAAGGGATTAGTCTGGTGAACCTCCTTTGAACTCCTTCTATGGCAAGTATATCCTTCCTTAGATAAGGACACCAAAACTGTACACAGTCTCACCAAACCTCTATACAATTGCAGCAAGGCATAGTTACTCCTGTACTCAAATCCCCTTGCAATGAAAGCCAACATACCATTTGCCTTCCTAATTGCTTTTTGCACCTGCATGCTAGCTTTTAGTGACTCATGAACAAGGACACCCAGGTCCCTTTGGACATCAACACTTCCCAACCTCTCACCATTTAAGAAATACTCTGTCTTTCTGTTTTTTCTACCAATAACTTCACACTTATTTACATTATATTCCATCTGTTATGTTCTTACCCATTCACTTAGCCTGTCCAAATCACCTTGAAGCCTCCTTGCATCCTTCTCACAGCTTATATTCCCACCTAGTTTTGTATCATCAAATTTGGAAATACTACAATACTACATCCAAATCATGTATATAGATTGTGAACAGCTGTGGCCCAAGCACTGATCATTGTGGTAACCCCCCCAACGCCCCCGCAGTAATAGCCTGCCATTCTGAGAATGACCCTGTTTATTTCTACTCTCTGTTTTCTGTCTGTTAATCAATTCTCAATCCATACCAGTATATTACCCCCAATCCCATGTGCTGTAACTTTGTTTACTAACCTCCTCTGTGGGACCTTATCAAAAGCCTTCTGAAAATCCAAAATCACCAGATTGGGACTACAGTAGCTTACAGTACAGAATTAGAACTATATTACCTGTGCTGTTCTTTGTAGAGTTCGTGTCTACTTTTTAGGAGTCTTGAAGTTTATACCCCACCTGGGGTTGGTCACTCTGTCTGTCGGCCCAACCCCACCTGGGATATCCTCTGTTCAGTAGCCCTTAGCTTTATCCCGCCTGAGGTTTCCTTTGTTCAAAGACCCTTGTCTCTACCCAACCTGAGGTTTCCTCTGTTCAAAAGCCCTTGCCTCTACCATGCTTGAGGTTTCCTCTATTCAAAAGCCATTAGCTCTACCCCAACTGGGGTTTCCCCTGCTCAGATTCTGGATCCTCTTAAGTGGCCACTGCTGCCTTGTCCCTTTCCAGGGTCAGCCCTTGCTCCTGTCCTGGTGGCTCTACAACCTGATTCTGCAAATGGTCTTTCTTTTAGGATTGATATAGGGGGTGATGTTGACACAGGTGTTTACCTTATTGGGGCCTTTCAAACGGGTGTGGTGGCCAATGAGGCAGCAAGTGTCTTCCAGACAAAGGAAAAGTCAGCCCATCCCAGCAATCCAGGGCAAGGGCAGGGGTAGGGGGATGGTTGAGTGGTTTCCAAGATGCCATACACATTGTTGTAAGCTGATGATTGGTCAACCACTAAAAAGGGGCTCTTACCTTATCTCATTATGCTTCTTTCAAGGCTCAAGTCAGCAAACTTGGGCTGCTATCTTACATTCATGGTCTGTACTCAGGCCCGTTATCTTATATCTCTGCTTGATCTCAGGCTAAAACTTCTAAGGGCCCCATTATAAGCAGACAGTTCCCTATCTCATGGCTATAACTGGGTAACTTGTTAACATGACATTAGTTACTGCTGTGCTAGAAATTTCATAATTTGTTAATTGTATTCAGGTAGAATGCTTCTTGTACCTAACAGTTTTTGTAAAGCTTGACATCTCTTAGGTTATATGGTGTCAAACACCCTTGTGCAGCTTAATTATTATATGTTACTATACAAAAATTACTATACTAATTAGTATATGTTAATTACTATATATTACTATACAAAAAGGCAATCATATAAAGATAGTAAAAATTACATAACCAGAGATACATGTGTTACAATGACTGCAGGTGCATGTGAGGTTACAACAATCCCTCCTGTCTATCAATAGTCATCAGGTATATGTTTTGACAACGCAAAAGTGATTACACAAAGTACATATTTGATACAGATTACACATGTGGATGAACAGTCTTTCACTGGTAACAGCTGCGAAGTGGTAGATTGTATAAATGCAGGGATTAGACAAGCATGTAGTAATGGCAGAACGGTTTTAATAGTGGATTTTAACTTACATATAAATTGGGATGAGCAGACTAGCACATGTCAGAAAGGTAATGAATTTCTTGGGTGTGTCCAGAAAAGCTTTCTGCAGCAATGTGTCCTAGGACCAACAAGGGGGCATTTAGATTTAGTCATGAGTAATGAGCCAGGCTTAGTTAACAGCCTAATGGTGCGTGAACATTTATCTAATAGCGATCATAATATGATGGAGTTTAACATAGTGCTTGAAAGGGGGAAATGCTAATCAGCTACTAAAATTCTAGATTTAGGTAAGGCTTACTTCAAGGGGATAAGACAGGGACTGTCCACAGTAAACTGGGCAAATCTGTTAATGGGTAAAATGACAGAACATCAAAGAGAGGTGTTCAAAAAGGAATTTAAAGTGATACAGAAGCAATTTATACCCCTAAAATGCCAGAGTTATACTTGCCAAACAAGACAGCCATAGACAACCAAAGAGGTAAGAAACAACATAAAACTAACAGAAAAAGCTTTAAAAATGCAATAAACAGCACAGATCCTGGCAAATGGGTATGATACAAAGAGCAGCACGGGTTGGCAAAGCACATAATAAAAGCTACAAAAAGTGATTATGAATAGAAATTTGCAAGGGATATCAAAATCACCACACAAGTTTTACAGTTATATTATGAAGAAGAGGATGGTCAGGGGCAATATGAGCCCCTTGAAATTGATAACCGTGATATTATCAGTGAAAATAAGGAATGAGCAAACATGCTGAATGATAACTTTGCATCAGTTCTCTTCTACACATTTTAGGTATTGTTCACCCTCCTTGCCCGTGACTCTGTTTTTCTGCCAGTCTACATTAGGGTAGTTGAAGTCCCCAACTATTACTGCTCTATTTTTACATTTCTTTGAAATTTGCCTACAGATTTTCTCCTCTATCTCTTTCCCATTATTTGGGGATCTTTGGTAAACACACAGTGACGTAACAGCTCCTTTCCTGTTCCTTAACATTAAGCAAATAGATTCAGTCTTTGAACCCTCTAGTATATTTTTCTGTATAATTTTAATATTGTCTTTGATCAATACTGCCTTACCACCCAACTCCTTTCTTGTTCCCTTCCCTATCCTTCATAAATACATTGTAGCCAGGAATGCCTAGTTTCCATTCCTTGTTTATATCAGATCTCCGTTAAGCAACCTTCAGGTACGTTGCTGCTTAGGATTGTGATCCTTGATCAAAAGTTGGTAAGTACCCCTGTGCATAGCAAAATATGTTGCAGTATGAAGACACTACTTGACCTATTATATAATTATTCAGCTACAAATAACTTTTCAATCACAAGTATTCATGGTATTCATTGCTTCATGGTATTAAAGGAGCTATTTTTAAAGTGGCATTTGAATGAAGGGAAGCAAATTGTTCAATGTGTTTTCTTGTGTGTCTATGTATGCTATTGCCAGAAAGTATTTTCCAGTTTGTCAGATCAGTGATGGGTTTATTGTTTTGTTAAGTATCTACCATGGAGATGTTTGCTGAAAATATTTTTTTGTTCAAAAAAACTTATTGTCATGAGAACCTGCATTTGCAAGTTTTTCAAGTTCGCTTATGTTCTAAGATACTTACAATTGCACTTGCATTTACTGGTCTGCGGCCAAGTATCCTGTAATCACATTTTATGTCTGCCTTTTAATTTTTAATTCAATTTGGAATTCAGTTATCTCTGACGCACTATGTATTTTTCAGTAGGTCATATCTCAAAGCTTTAATAATGTGTCTTCACGCTCGGTGTTTTGACAGATCTATCAATATTGTTTTAAGTGTGTATAATATAAAACTATACTGTATACCTACCCCTGTGAACCAGAATATGCCTTTACCTGCCCAGTATTTAGATAAATATAATGAGATCCAGGAACTGAATGAGCAAAGCTTTGTCATCATACTCTGACTTACTTGAATATATTGCAAGCTATCATCTTGCCTCAGACTGTGAATCATTAGAAAAATTAATGTACATTAAACGGGTAAATGAAAAGATCAAAGTACAAACAGTATGCACTTATAGGAATCAAAAACATTTTATTCTCAAAATGTCATGATAACGGAGGTGTTTTCCTCTGCACTAACCCATAACTATTAAATGACACTTGAAGCACAGTTGTTGACTACTTAAGTGGCTAATAGCTGACTAGACTCATACTCTGATGGTTCCGTAATGCTGTCTTCCTGTAATATTGCACCACGATACAGGTCCAAATTCCTTTTGAAGATATCCAAAAACAACGGGACTTTAAAAACTGTCGGCTAGATTATACTAGCCCGCTTGGGACGGGTCGGAGGGGGGCTGCGGTGCGGGGGTAGCTGGTGTGCCTGTTGCCTTCCTGATGCCATGGACTTTTATCGGGGCGGGTAGGTCGAGGATGGCATTTCTGCCCAGAGGCCAATTGAGGCCCGTAATTTGGCAATTAAGGACCACTTAACGGCCTCTTGCCGCTGCCGCTGGTATTTTAACAATGGTTTGGGGGGGCTGGTGATCTCCCTGTTGGCACTGGAGTTGGGGGGGTGGGGGGGGGGAGAGGTTTTTTTTTAGATTAGAGATACAGCACTGAAACAGGCCCTTCGGCCCACCGAGTCTGTGCCGACCATCAACCACCCATTTATACTAATCCTACACTAATCCCATATTCCTACCAAACATCCCCACCTGTCCCTATATTTCCCTACCACCTACCTATACTAATGACAATTTATAATGGCCAATTTACCTATCAACCTGCAAATCTTTTGGCTTGTGGGAGGAAACTGGAGCACCCGGAGAAAACCCACGCAGACACAGGGAGAACTTGCAAACTCCACACAGGCAGTACCCAGAATCGAACCCGGGTCCCTGGAGCTGTGAGGCTGCAGTGCTAACCACTGCGCCACTGTGCCGCGGTGGGGGTGCAGGGGGATCCTCCTGTTCCGGCACATGGAAGGCCTCCAGCAGAAAGGCCCAACCCCGCTGAAAGACCGCTCCCTCCCCCACCCTCACTGATGAACACCCCCCTCCACTTATCTTAATTCCGGGGTCCCCTCCCTGCTTGCTGTTCTGGGCCTCCTGCAGTACCAGCAGTGGCCACCATTCCCAGTGGTACTGCTGGGACTACTGAGCTGCCAGCTCTCTGATAGGTAGCTCTTGGAGCAAGATCACGTCCGTTAAAGGGGATGGCATTCCCGATGGTGGGCAGTTAATTGCCTGCCTGCCGTTGAATTGAACCAGGGTCTGACAAATGGCAAGGTGGGTGAAATGAAATTTAGCCCTGTATCTTTGATAACTAGAAATAAAAACAAGAAATGCTGTAAACACTCAGCAGGTCTGGCAGCATCTGTGGAAAAAGAAGCAGAGTTAACGTTTCAGGTCAGTGACCCTTCTTCAGAACTGGCAAATATTAGAAATGTAAAAGGTTATAAGCAAGTAAAGTGGGGGTGGGGGGCAAGAGATAACAAAGGAGAAGGTGTAGATAGGACAAGGTCACAGAATAGCTGACCAGAAGGTCATGGAGCAAAGATATGTTAATAGTGTGTTGAAAGACAAAGCATTAGTACAGAAAAGGTGTTAACGGACTGAAAATTGAACAGCCGCAAGTACAAACATGAAAAAAACAGTGGGTAAGCAAACTGAACAAACTAAGACGAAATAAAATAAACACAAAAAAATATTTTAAAAAAGGGAAAAAAAATAAATAAATAAAAATAAAATGGGGGGCCAGTATTGAACTCAATGTTCAGTCCGGCAGGCTGTAGTGTGCCTAATCAGTAAATGAGATGCTGTTCCTCGAGCTTGCGTTGATGTTCACTGGAGCACTGCAGCAAGCCCAGGACAGAGGTGTGAGCATGAGAGCAGGGGGGAGTGTTGAAATGGCAAACAACTGGAAGCTCGGGGTCCTGCTTGTGGACTGAGCGGAGTTATCACTTTGATAACTAGATTGGGTGGTCAGCCATTTGCACAAACAAAATGGATTTTTTATACACAATTACAGTTGCCAAACAAATAGGAACTCTAAGCAACCCTACAGAATTCTAGTATTTAAATTGAATTCCTTGCTATATTGACCTGATGCAGATATTTTGGCTTGATAATGCAGAAGCAAGCTCTGAACGTGAGAGGTTATAGCGGGCGCAAAATCCAAAGGATGTTTGGATGCATGGGAATGTGCGATTACAACAAGATACCGAATTATCATTTTATCTCCAATGCGCATGAGCAGGCTTGATGCAAACCCACATAAGTGATCTCAACTGGACTATTTAAAGGGACAGTGGAAAATTTAGAGGAGTTGGGAGCATTTGTCAGGATATTGGATAATCCCTAAATACTGGCAGAGGATCTCGATGTGCAATTAATCTGCACCCGTTGCTTCTGATGCAGGCAGTACACAAACTTGGTGCTGCCTGCTCGTTTAAATGATTGTAGCATGCAGTCAGCACTGAGTGTGCTGTTGAGTAGCTGCACATCTAAGCAAGGAGGACAAAATCGTGACAGGCTTGCATGAGTTCAAGCTAGCCTGCACAACTTAAAGCTAGTCTGCATCTCTTAAGTGGGTGGTGTGCATTTTGACTGCAGCAGGTACCTATTGGCTGAGTTTGGCCCTATGCAGGTGTAGAAGTCTTTGGGTGGGGGAGGGGGGTGGTCCTCATGGGCTCAAGCACCCAGAGGTCACTGGCCAAGAGCATTTCAAAAGTCAGAGCAGGGATCAGAGGAGCTTTTCTCAACTTCTGCTGAAGGCACAGCAGTTTCACCATATAGGATTGGTAGACAAAGTAAAAGAAAAGCTTTGGTAGCTCCTTAACGCTTTGCATACGGGTGCTTGTGAAAATGTTATGAAGTTTCCTTTTTTTTATCTGCTCACATAAAACTTACTGTCTTGCAACAATTTCCCATATTGACACTTGTTGCCTGATGAGTTGCAGTCCTAAATGATCGCCCCTTATCCCGAGACTGCCTGAGAGACAGAGAGTAATGTATCTCAGTTTGCTGATGATACAAAGGTAGATGGAAATGCAAGCTGTGAGGTGGATATGGAGAGGCTGCAAAGAGATATAGACAGGTTAAATGAGTGGGCAACATGGTGGCAGATGGAGTATAATGTGGAGAAGTGTGAGGTTATTCACTTTGGTTGTAAGAATAGAAAGGCAGAATATTTTTTCAAAGGTGTGCAACTTGTAAATGTTGATGTTCAGAGAGACCGGGATGTGCTCGTACAAGGAATACAAAGTTAGCATATAGGTACAGCAAGCAGTTAGGAAGGTAAATGGCATGTTGAGCTTTATTACAAGGCATTGGAGTACAAGCATAAATAAGTCTTGCTACAATTGTACAGGACTTTGGTAAGACCATATCTGGAATATTGAGCTGAATTTAGTCATGCCAGGGGGAGTCCTGGCGCTGGGCTGAAAAAGCGAGGGGAACTCCGTCTCGGCCCTTCGGAGCCACCCCTTGGCCCTTCGGAGCACTTTCAGTGCAATTCAGTGGCACTCGGGATCCCTGTCCCTTTAAGGATGCGATCCCGCCTCCAAGAGCTGCTAGCCAATCAGAGGGCCGGCAGCTCATAGTATCAGCAGTGACACTGGGAGTGGTGGCCTCTGCCGGTATTACACAGTCCTGGGACCAGGCCCAGCACTGGAACTTCTGGACCCCAGGTAAGTGAGGCGGGGTCATTGGGGCTGGTCCGGCAGGCCCAGAGGGGCAGGGAGGTGTTGTTCATAGAAGGACGGTCTTTGCTGCCAGGGCCCTCCATGTGCCACATTACCCACAGAGGAGGTACCCCCCCCCCCCCCCCCCCCCCCAAGCCTGCATGGAGGCCTCTTAGTTTCACTGGGTGACCTCCTCGCATGGCGGAGGCCCTCCCCCTACTGCTAGTTTAATTCCAGTGGCAGCGGGAAGAGGCCGTCAAGTAGCTACTGATTGGCCACTTCACAGCCGCAATTGGCCTCTGGGCGAGAAGGCTGTCTTTGGCCCTTCCTGCCCCAACTTAATTACAGTGCAACAGGAAGGTGACAAGCAACCTCCCCCAGCCTGCCATAGCAATTCTATGTGCCCCCCCATCCCCCGCACATCCTAGCCCTTCTCCTGGGGGGCCCATTAAATTCCACCCACTGTGTGCAACTTTGGTCATATTTAAGGAAGGATGTACTTGCATTGGAGGCAGTACAGCAAAAGTTCACTAGATTGGTCCCTGGGATGAGAGGGTTGAGCTATGATGAGAGGCTGAGTACATTGGGCCTATATGCTCTGGAGTTTAGAAGATTGAGAGGTGATCTCATTGAAACAGCATATTCTGAATGGGCTTGACAGGGTAGACACTGACAGGCTGTTTCCGCTGGCTGGGAAATCTAAAACATGTGGGCACAGTCTCTGGATAAGGGGCTGATCATTTAGGACCGAGTTGAGGAGAAATGACTTCATTCAAAGGGTTGTGAACTTTGGAATTCTGTACTCCAGAAGGTAGTGGATGCACCATCGTTGAATATATTTAAGGCTGGGATCAACAGACCTTTAGTCTCTCGGGGAATCAAATATGGGGAGTGGTGGAGTGGAGTTGTAGCCCAAGATCAGGCATGATCATGTTGAATGGCGGAGCAGGCTCAATGGGCTGTATGGTCTACTCCTGCTCTTCTTTCTTCTTGTAACTTGCCTTTCAGTTGTTTGGTAATGAATGTGAAGATGTGACTTGACTAGGACAAGTGGTGCATGTGCAAGATATGGATGGCTGGTTACAGAATTGTTTTGTGTTAGTAGAGAGTGAGGGAGGGTGTTAGTTGTATGTTATTTGTGTTTAATTGGATGCAGGTGGTGGGCATTAACTGGGGATTCACTTGGGCTCATAAATACTTGAACTGGTTTGAGTTTAGGAGGTGCGTGTTTATAATGTGTATTTCTGTGAATAATTGTTTATAAAAGTGTGTGAAGATTGGCTCCTGTTTTATCCTTCACTGGGCTTTCTGGAGAGTAAAAAGGAAGGGGCTGGAGAATGCGATAGTTACTTTGGTTCATTGTGAGTGATTAACTGAACTTTTGAACTGTTGGGGAATCCTTGGCATCCCGAGCACCAATCTGAGCAGCTGGTTGTGGGTTTGGTGCCCCATCTTCTCTTCCTCCTCTCCAGTGGAATCCTCATCAGATGATGAGTGATGAGCAGCCTGCTCCTCTTTCACCTCTAATCCTCGCTGCTGCAGTGTGTATACAGGACGCAGCACACAATGATTATCCGAGAGATTCTCACTGGTGAGTACTGAAGTGTGCCTCCAGACTTGTCCAGGCACCTGAAGTGCATATTCAGCATGCCGATGGCTTGCTCAATGACACATCTAGTTGCTATATTGCTGCTGTTGTGGCATTCCTTGGGTCATTGGTGGGGTTCCTCAGAGCTTTCATCAGCCAGGTATAAAAGGGGTAACGTTTGTTGTGTAGCAACACCCCTTAAGGGTGCTTCCACATATGAACAGGTCAAGTATATTGGACTGCTGCAGTATGAAAGATTGTGGCAGCTCCCAGGGAATCTAGCACAGATCTGCATAAATCTTTTCTTGTGCTTGCACACCAGCTGCACATTATGGAATGAAATCCCTCGTGATTGACAAATGCTCCTCATTGATTTGTAGGTGCTCAGATTGCATTGCAATTTATGCAATCAATGGCACCCTAATGCAAATGCTCACTCGTTCTAGCTATTGTCACCATAGGGAAAGTTTACATAATGCCCAATTCTAACAAACAACTCATCCACCATTTGCTTATGTATTTATGCGCAGCCAATTGGAAAACACTCAATATTTTTCTAGCAGCACCCTGGAAGGAACTGAAGGCAAAAGAAAGTTGAAGGCAGTAATGATTTTACAGTTGTATGGTCACCAGGTCAAGAAGGGAGCAGATTTTCTTCTTGGAGGCTGCATATATCTGTGACCATCTAACCGTGACAAACTTATCCTTTGGAAGCAGTGCTCTTCTGAGAGATCAAGGAAGCCGAGCCTTTGTCTGTACACCCTGTTAGATGTGTAGTGCGTCCTGTGAAATAAACCTTTCTGTTGCTCCCCACTCTGTCGCTCCTCTCTCTGTTGTCCATCTGCAACTCCCTCCATAGCATCCCTTTGTTGCTGTTGATTGTCTTCCTCGTCTAAAATCTAATCTAAAGGAGCCATGGTGCCATCTATCCTGATTTTTTGTGTGTGAAGACCAACAAACAGTACAACTAAGTCTCTCACAGCAATTACTGTCACTGATCCATTTCCCACAGGGAACCGAGAAAGCAGCTATGAGCCTTTGTTAATTTTGGAACTCCTGACATTTAACTAGCCCCATGAAGTGTCGCTGAATCTCACCTGTGTTTTACTGCTACGTTTCCTGGACTCCAGAAAACCAGTGCAGGAGGCCTTAAGTTCAGTTGTGGCGAAAATCTCATTTAAGGCTCCCAAATTTAAATATTGATGGCCCAAGAGGGGGCCACTCGCACACACCCAAGTTTGCTGCAGTTAATGGGAAGTAGGCATATTCATGGTGGTTGCATTTGGGTTTTATGTATTTGCAAATTTAACTCCCACCTGATCCTCTCCCATCCATCATGCAGGTGTTAAAATATCTGCTTTTGAATGACTTATAAGTTCCCTATCCAAAGTCAATGACAGCAATAAGTCTATGTGTAACAAGTCCTTTCTGAAATAAGGTTCCTGCCATGTCCCAAAGTGTGTATGTCTTCTTTACAGCCTGCAGAAGCAGCCAGCAGTAACCAATTTTAATTTTGTGACCAGCAAGGAATGATCCAATGAATAAGCCATTTTTTCACATTATCCCTTTCAAATGCTCGCCCGCATACGAGTCTGATACTTCACTTGTAAGAATTGTGCAGTGCAGTGCATGGCACTATGAACCAGGCTTGTTGAGACACCTGGATCTCATTTTTATAGGTTGCCTGACAGTTGTGCTTTGTGTTTGCCACAGCCTTGTTTGTTTTGTGGCAACGGTTGAGGATGTGTCCTGGTTAGTATTCAGTTGTAGTTAGCTGCTGGTATAGGAGACTCACTGTGTAGCAGAGTGGTGGAATTTGATGCTACAACAGACATTCCACCTGGCATAAAGGGCTAACCTTTTCCTCTCCTGCTGGCCCAATCTACCAGTGCATTAGTACTGGAATATTCAAGGCAATGTCTTTCATCATCAGAAACTGAAAAAGTGGAAAGAACGTTTTAAACTACTTCGCTTTAAAATTTCACTTTACTTAACTCTGTGGATCCTTTCCCTTTCTGCTTGTTCCACCTAGATGAGTTGAGCACATTGTGCCAACAGTGTGCTCCTGCCGCAGTGTGGGAAGAATCCTCCTTAGTTATCCAGTCTAGTCTATTAATTATTTTAACATTGAATTTGAAGGCATTTATTTTGCACTTTCTGTTGCCCTCCAAGAATATCAGTGGTGTCAGGAATTGCATGGTAAGTTAGCACTAAACAGAATTTCCAATTAGCACCAAATGGATTGGTTCCCATGATCACTGAATACCTGCTGGCATTATGCTTTACACCAACAACTCATTCTAGGCTTATGGGTATCAATGTTTAGAGAATTCAGTGATTAATTGTTTGTATGAGCATTACTGGCAGAAAGAGGAGGCCACACAGAGCAGGACAAGCTACTAGAAGTTAGAGGAGGAGGAGGGAAAGAAGGGCTCTCAGCAGGAGGCCATATCTGCTGAAGATCTTTAAGGAGCAATTCTTTTACCCCAGCTTAAATGCTTTTGCTTCATGAAAGAGGTTGTGACTGCAGTCTGTCAACTGTAGTCCCAACTGCAATTCCAAAGCAGGGTAGGCACTACATTACCTGTGGGTGGGTGTCGAGCTGACCATGTCTCTGAACTTTTATGCATCTTGTTCCTTCCTGCTGATGGAGATGTAAGCAACATCTCGCAGTTTGCACTGTACTACTGCAGAGCAAGGTCACTGAGGCTCTGTGTACAGAGAGAAACAGTTTAATCTCATTCCCTCTTGCAAGAGATAGGTAGGGGAGTGAGCACAACGGTTTGCAGATTGCAGGCTTCCCCATTGACTGCAAGCTCATTGTCTTGCATGCACCTAGTGAACTTGGTCATTTACATGAACCAAAAGGGACTGCACTCCCTCAGTGTGCAGCTGGCATACGACCATAGTCAACGTATCATGCAGGTGATTGCAATGATCCTGGCAGCAGTCATGATTCCTTCATTCTGCAGCAGTCTTCTGTGCCAGCACCATTTGACCTATAATGGCAAGTCAAAGGCTGGTTACTTGGAGACAGGGGTTATCCACTTGTAATATGGCTCATGACTCTGATCCGGAACCCGTGCACATGTCAATAGCAGGCCGACAATGAGAGCTATGCTATCGCAAGGAACATTATAGAGCACACCATCGACATCCTCAAGCAACACTTCTGGTGCCTGGATCATACTGGAGGAGCCCTGCAGTTCTAGCTGAGCAGGTATCAGGATTTATAGCAGTGTGCTGCAAGTTGCACAACTTCGCTATTATGAGGGAAAAGCTGTTACTACCGCCTACATTGATGAAAAGCTGAGATGCAGGATCATGAGGTGGAGGAGGAGGAAAGGCTACAATGTAGCCAGCCCCTTTCTGCCTGGGCTTTATACAATCAAATAATTCATGAGCAATATCAGTAACCTCAAACAACTTCACCATTCATCAACAGTGGCACACTCCTTACCTTTCCTCTATCACTGACCATCACATTTTCTCTTTCTGATAACACAAAAAATAAATTCCACCTGACACTGCTCATTCCAATCCAAGTTTTATATATTCAATCATTGCATACTGCTTAAAAAACCTAATCACCCTTGTGTCTTCCCTTAGTATCTGTCTTCCATGTGCCTTTGCCTGTTCTAGGGCTCGTATGAACTACTTCCCCAGAGGGAAAAAATAAATTATAAGAGTAAACCAGCAATAAGTACAAAAACAGACAGTAAGAGCTTCTACAAGTGGATAAAAAGAAAGAGTAGCTAAAGTAAACATTGATCTTTCAATGGGAAAGAAGGAAATGGCAGGGACTTTGAACAAATATTTTGTACTTCCACAGTAGAAAACACTAAAAGCATTCCAATAATAGTAGAAAATCAAGGGACAAAAGGGATTTTAATCACTAGAGAAAAAGTACCAGGAAAACTAATGGAACTAAAGGGTGACAAGTTCCCTGGACGTGATGGCCTGCATCCTAAGGTCTTAAATGAAGTGGCTGTAAAGATAGTGGATGCATTAGTTGTAATCTTCCAAAATTCCCTAAATTCAGGAAAGGTCCCAGCAGATTGGAAAACTGCAAATGTAACACCCCTATTCAAGAAAGGAGGGAGAGAGAAAGCAAGGAATTCTAGACCAGTTAGCTGAACATCTGTCATTGGAAATTGCTGGAATCCATTATTAAAGAAGTAATCGCAGGACATTTAGAAAATCAGAATACGATCAAGCAGCGTCAACATGTTTTTATGAAAATGAAATTGTGATTGACAAATTTATTAGAGTTCTTTGATGATGTAACGAGCAGGGTGGATGAAGGGGAACCAGTAGATGTAGTGTATTTGGATTTCCAAAAGGTATTCGATAAGGTGCCACATAAAAGGTTACTGCACAAAATAAGAGCTCATGGTGTTGGGGTTAATATATTAGCATGGATAGAGGGATGGCTAACTAATAGGAAACAGAGGATCGGGATAAATGAGTCAATTTCAGATTGGCAAACTATAACTAATGGGGTGTCACTGGGATCACTGTTGGGACCTCAACTATTTACAATCTACATTAATGACTTGGATGAAGGGACTGAGTGTATTGTAGCTAAATTTGCTGATACAAAAATAGGTAGGAAAACAAGTTGTGAGGAGGACACAAAAAATGTGCAAAAGGATATTAAATGAATGGGCAAAAATTTGGCAGATGGAGTACAATGTAGGAAAATGCGAGGTGATCCACTTTGGTAGGAAGAATAGAAAAACAAAATATTATTTAAATGGAGAGAGACTGCAGATGCTGTGGTACAGAGGGATCGGAGTGTCCTCATACGTGAAACACAAAAAGTTAGCATGCAGGTAATTAGGAAGGCAGGCACTTTGTTGCAAGGGGATGAAGTATAAAAGTAGGGAAGTCTTACAACTGTACAAGGCGTTGGTGAGACAATGCTGAAGTACTGTGTACAGTTTTGGTCTCCTTATTTAAGAAGGAGGCAGTTCAGAGAAGGTTCAGTAGGCTGATTCCTGAGATGAATGGGGTTGTCTTATAAGGAAAGTTTGAGTAGGTTGGGCCTATGCTCGTTGGAGTTTAGAAGAATGAAACATATAGAATTCTGAGGGGGGCTTGACAGGGTAGATGCTGGGAGGATGTTTCCCTTCATGGGCGAATCTGGAGCTAGGGGGCATAGTTTCAGAATAAGGGGTCACCCATTTAAGACGGTGAGGAGGGATTTCTTCTTTGAGGGTTGTGAATCTTTGGAATTCTCCACCTCAGAAAGCTGTGGAGACTGAGTCATTGAATATATTCACGGCTGAGATAGACAGTTTCTTGAACTTATGGGAATCGATTGTTATGGGGAACAATGGAGTTGAGGCCACAAAGGCAGCAGTCTGAGCTTCCACTACTGCACTCAGATGTTTTGTTGGAAGCTGTTTGTGTTGCAGTGCAAACTCTGACATCGGCCATCAGATATTGCATCATGGTGGGTTCCACAGGTGTGCTGTTGGAGGTAACCACCTGTCCCATGTTGGAAAGGATGGGCTCCATGCTCTGTACAATGCCCTGCGTTAAGTTGACGCTGGAATCCTCCATTCTCCTTGACATTGAGCACAGGCTTTCCATGGTACTAAGCATTTGGTTATGTACAACCATCAGCTTTCTTCTGTAGCTTGGTGCATTGAATTCCTCATCCGACTCCTGTGCAGCAGAACTAGTGTGTGACCTTGACCTCCGGTGAGCTTACACGTACGCTAGCCTTAATGCCCCTTCCCTCCTGCACCCCACCCCCTCCCCGATCCTTGGCTCCTGCACACGTGCCAGGAGTCTCACCAGGTACAGATCCTTCTTTTATTCTTGCCTGTAAAATACATGCAGAGTCAGCCTCTGAGTTGGTAGCTGCGAGTGCAAGTTTGAGTAACGGTGTGTCTACATATTCATTGTTTTCCTCCTCTTCTGACTAGAAAAGCTCCAGCTCTTGGGTATCTGAAATATAAAAGGGACAAGGGTTGGGTTGCATGAGGGGAGAAGAGAAAGCAAGAAGTGCGTGCTAACATCATCTGCATCTTGTGAGTCAAAAGAGATTGTGGGATGAGAGAGAGGTAGGATGAGAGGAGGATTATGTTTGCAGATACTCTCATTATCGATCTCTCCAGCCCTACCAGTGGTCACAGCTTCAGCGATGCTCCTTCCCGTGATGGGCAGCATTGTATCCTCCATGAGGATTAAAGCATGCAGTTATCCTTGTCCTCAACCAGTTCTTTCCTGCTGCCTCCTGTTATGCACCACCTTCTCCTGCAAGAAAGAGATGGTGTCAGTAAGTGCGGTGCAATATTTTTGGTTGATAAGGCTGCCATGGTTGAAGAACTGTCATTATGTGTGAGTTGTGGATGCAAGGCTTGCAACAGTGCTAAATTTGTGAGAATGAGGTAAAGCATATGAGTTGAAAAGTTGAGTACTGATTGCTAGAAATTGTTACAGTGAATGATGGGGTTAACTGAATTGAGCAGTAGATCGGGCTAGTGGTGCAGTTGATAAGATGTGCAATTTTATAGAATCATAGAATGGTTACAGCACAAAAGGAAGCCATTTGGCCCATCATGTCCATGCTGGACCTCTTTAAGAGCTACTCCGCTAATCCCACTCCTTTGCCTTTTCCCCATAGCCCTGCAAATTTTTTCTCTTCAGATAATTATCCCATTCCCTTTTGAAAGCGATGATTGAACCTGCCTCCACCACACTCTCAGGCAGTGCATTCCATATCCTAACCACTTGCTATGTAAAAATGTTTTTCCTCATGTCGCTGTTGCTTTTGCCAATCACCTTAAATTGGTGCCCTCTGGTTCTCGACCCTTCCGCCAACGGGAACAGTTTCTCCCTATCTACTCTGTCCAGATCCCTAATGATTTTGAACACCTCTATCAAATCTCCTTTCAACCTTCTCAACAGCCACAGTTTTGCCAATCTACCCTCGTAACTGAAGTTTCAAACCCGGAACCATTCTTGTAAATCTTTTCTGCACCCTCTCCAATGCCTTCATATCCTTCCAAAAATGTGGTGCCCAGAATTGAACACAATACTCCAGTTGAGGCCGAACCAGTGTTTTATAAAGGTTCAGCATATCTTTTTGCTTTTGTACTCTATGGCTCTATTTATAAAGCCCAGGATCCCATATGCCTTATTAACCACTTTCTTAACTTGTCCTGCCACCTTTAACGATTTGTGCACATGTACCCTCAGGTCCCTCTGCTCCTACACCCCCTTTAAAATTGTATCCTTTGTTTTATATTGCCTTTTCTTGTTCTTCCTACCAAAATTTCATCTGCCATGTGACGTCACATTCTACCAGCCTGTGTCCTCTTGAAATCTATCACTATCCTCCTCACTGTTCACAATACTTCCAAGTTTTGTGTCATGTGCAAGTTTTGAAATTGTACCCTGCACACTTAAATCTAGGTCATTAATATAGATCAAGAAAAGCATTGGTCCTAATACCACCCGCTGGGGAACCCCACTATATACCTTCCTCTAGTCCAAGAAACAACCGTTCACCGTTGTTCTCTGTTCTTGTCAGTCAGCCAATTTTGTATCCATGCTGCCACTGTCTCTTTTATTCCATGGGCTTTAACTTCACTGCTAAGCCTGTTATGTGGCACTTTATCAAACACCTTTCATAGAAAATAGGAGCAGGAGTAGGCCATTCAGCCCTTCGAGCCTGGTCCGCCATTCATTATGATCATGGCTGATCATCCAACTCAGTAACCTGCTCCCGCTTTCCCCCCATATCCTTTGATCCCTTTCGCCCCAAGAGCTATATCTAACTCCTTCTTGAAAACATAGAATGTTTTGGCCTCAATTGCTTTCAGAAGTCCATTCTTGCCACATCAATGCATTACCCTCATCAACCCTCTCTGTTATTTCATCAAAAAACTCAATCAAATTATTTAAAAACAATTAAAAATGAAACATTTGTGCTGGCTTTCCTTAATTAATCCACATTTGTCCAAGTGACTATTAATTTTTCTCCCGGACTATCGTTTCTAAAAGTTCTTTCACCACCGAGGTTAGAGGTTACACTGACTGGTCTGTGGTTACTGGGTTTATCCTTGCATCATTTTTTGAACTTTTGGATTCCCTTTTATGTTGACTGTCAGTCTCTTCTCATACTCTGTTTTTACTGTTCTTTATTTTTTCACTCCCCTCTGAAGTTTATAAATTCAGCCTGGTTCTCACTTGTACTATCAACCTGACATCTGTCATTGTTACTTTTTTTCTGCTTATCTTACTGTCTATCTCTTTCGTCATCCAGGGAGCTCTGGCCTGCTTTGTCCTACCTTTCTCCCTCGTTGTAATGTACCTTGATTGTACCCAAACTTCAAAGGCAGCCCATTGTTTGATTACAGTTTTGCCTGTCAAATCTTTGATTCCAGTTTCCCTGGGCTAGATCTGTTCTCACCCCATTGAAATTGGCCCTCCCCAATTAATTATTTTTACACAGGATTGCCCCTTGTCCTTTTCAATAACTGACCTAAATCTTATGATACAATGATCACTGTCCCCTAAATGTTCTTCCAAGGACACTTGATCCACACGACCCACCTCATTCCCCCTCTGTCGTGCCCCCCCCAGTGCTCTCTCCCCCAGTTCCTCCCCCCCCCAGTTCTCCTCCCCTCCCCACCCATGCTGGTTCCCCCTCTGTTCACCACCTCTGTTCCCCCTCCTCTGTCTCTGTGAAACCCCCCCGTCTCTCTGTCTTTTCGTCTCTCTGTTCTCCCTCTCAGTCACCCCCTGTCTTCCCCCTCCCACTATGTCCCCCTCATCTCCCCCCCCTCCTTTCTCCCCCTCCTCTCTCTCCCCCCCCATTTCCCCCCACATCTCCCCCCCCATCTCCCCCTCCTCCCCTCCTCTTTCCCCCCCATCTCCCTCTCCTCCCCCTCTCCTCCCCCTCTCCCCCCCTCCCCTCCCTCTCTCCCCCCTCCCCTCCCTCTCTCCCCCCTCCCCTCCCTCTCTCTCTCTCTCTCTCTCTCCCCTGCCTCTCTCTCCCCTCTCCCTCTCTCTCTCTCTCTCTCTCTCCCCTCTCCCTCCCCTCTCCCTCTCTCTCTCTCTCTCTCTCCCCTCCCTCTCTCTCTCTCTCTCTCTCTCTCTCTCTCCCCTCCCTCTCTCTCTCTCTCTCTCTCTCTCTCTCTCTCTCTCTCCCCTCTCCCTCTCTCTCCCCTATTCCCATCTGAACTCCCTGAGCTGGGTTTCGTTCATTCACCAGGCCTTCCCCTGCCAACCCCAGCTGCCCAGTGATGTCAGTGGCCTCACATTCCTCTCCAGATTCCTACCACTCACCACTGACAATGCAGGTCTTTCAGCTCCAGCAATGGCAACTCTGTGACACAATTTGAGCAACTAAGCTTTATTCTGCACTTCTACATTATTTTAAACAGCCCTGCAATAGCCATTCTGGCGCCCCTCCCCACAGTGTTCATAACTTCTATACCCTCTGTGTTCCAGACATGACGTTTTCCCCATGTCCTCCTATTGAAACTTACAAACTGCTCCTGACAAGCCTTTCAATTAGTTCCTCGATGAGCTCAACAGCCAGTTGATTGGAGCTGTGCGGTCTTCATGTTCCCCCTCTCCTGGCGTCCCTTTAAAAATTGCTTTGCGCTCTGGAGGTAGCGGCTCCCAGTGCCAACCTTCAAGAATGTGATTTTCAAATCATGCACACACTCGCTCCTGCACCCACCAGCATTTCAAAATTCAGCCTCTGATATTTAAAAATTAAACCACAACTATGACATTACAAAGAAACTAAATCCCATCTGTTGAAGTAATTTAAGGTGAAGGATTGGCTCCCAATTTATTAGATTGTAAATTCTGATTTCAGCCTTGATTGACAATTAAGCCCTAATTGTTAACTCGGGATTTGAGCACAGTGGGCGGGCCAGGTGAGAAGTGCCCTTTATAATACCAGTGTTTGACTTGGACACTTTAACTCACAGGCCTCATCAAATTTGCCTTAAACGGGCATTAGGCCCCTTACATAGGATCCAACACTTGTTTTAGGCCCTTCTGCTAAATTTGGATTCTAATGCGTGGAGCTTCCTCTGCCGAGAATTCTTAAGTAGTCCCTGCAGTTTAAGCAACAACCACCACCAACAGGTATGTTTTAAAAAAAATTTGCTGTGGAGTTATTAGCAGCAGCAGTGCTCTCCTGACACCACAGGGTTTCTGAGCGGCCCCTCCTTATTGCTATTTCCCATCCCCTTCTGAGACTTAACTCTGTGAAATTTTGATAGGCACCACCGGCAGCTTACCCAAATAATGTAAATTAAGCTCGAAGCCTAATTTCTGGCTGGCCTTGTGCTTCCCAGTTAAGGTGCATGCTCATGATATGCCACCCAAGAGCAGACTGTTATCAATTCCTACTCCATGATCCGGACATTTAATATTGATACTAGAAAGCTTCAGCCATAAATCAGATGTAAGCAACTGTCACCTGTTGGCTTAATTTACAAGGTGAGAAATAGAACCAGTATGGTATTTTAACATGGTGACCTAATAGCTGCAGTGGACACTACTTGTTTTGACAGGAGAGATTTTTTTGTATTAACTAATGTGAAGGATGTTGATGTTCGGGAATAGAACGACGATTTTCACTTTAATCAAGCATTCTGAAGTAGAAATAAGTTTTCTGTAGTCCGCCTTAACAATGTTATTAAGACCCCAAGCTCAGAAAACCAGCATTCAATAATGGTATGAATTATTTTTTCACTTCAACAAAAGGCATTCTTATGGGCCTCGATTTCAACACTGGCCAACAGACAAGAAAGGATCAGGCGAGGAGTTAAAATCTCTACATCTTGCCTTTACTCCGCTGTATTCTTGGCTGCCGTAATATTAGCAGTGCCAATTCAGACCATCAACGAGGCTCAGGATGAAGGCAGGCAGTGACCTATTTAAGATGCAAAAGTCGTGGCCTGATTTGGTCATTAATGCACGATGTGATATTATTGGCACGTGAGGGTAGGTCCTGCATTGTCTGCTGCCCAGTAACAGAACTTTGGCAGGAGGAGCTGACTAGCTGGAAGAGACAAAGGTAAATTTCAAAAACATCCTTCTGTTTGAACTCCTTGTGGACTGGGGAGAAGGTGTTCTCATCAGTTGTTTTGGAGAAAAAAGAATGAATCCATTTTGGCTCTACCTAGAGCCCAAGGGTTTAGTTTGTCCAATCATATCTGTCAAGTTGGAAGCTTAAAATTTAATAATGCTCAATATATAAATTTATATTCAGCAATGCAAAAGTTGTGTGGTGAATTAAATTTTTTAAAAAGCTGTCAGCGGAAAGGGTTAACCTCTCTGCTTGTTTGCAAGAAGGCGAGTGGAACATTCTCAGATGCAGGCAATTGGATCGCTTCAATCATTTTTTTTCAGAAAGAACTTTCCCAATTGAAAAAGATCAAAACTCCATTTTAAACCTCTTTTTCAAATCTTTTTTTTTTACTTTCCCAAATTTTATCCTTAAGAATTGAAAACAACAGAAATCAGTAGTAACGTTATCAACTTAAAAGGAAATCATTCACATCGGGGAAGACAGCATTTTAGATTAAACTCTGATTGTTTCCAAACTTTTTAACATTTTTCTCAAACTGATTTTTCAATTTTTGTTTGCTACTTAACCTCAAGTGGAAAAACTGTCAGTAAGATCACACATCTTCAATTTCTACTGTGTAAAGCAATAACTTGTTTTTAACTCTAGTAGTCCAATTAAAGCAAAGTGTTTTGGAAAGTTCAAATTGAATTTCTACCAGACACCCTAGCAAACATAACTTCAAGGCTGAAGCTTATCTTTTATGAAGCAAACTCTTAGGTGCAAATAAACTTTGATCAAAATAAATCCACACCAGCACCTTTAACTTAAAATGGTTTTCTTTTATCCTATTTCTGGGTGCATAATATTTAATTGAAACAAACAGACTCAACAACCACGTTCACACTTTCATACTTTTCTGCAATATAGAAATATTGATTCCTGTATTGGATTATGTTCTCAAAGTGCCAATTTTTTTAGATATTCCCAGGTCTTGAGCCCGAGGAAAGTTTAGAGTTTCAACTCATTCAAAACCAAACACTTGACTCAAATTTCTCACAAAATACACATGTGTATACATACATAGAGATGACAAGTAATGAACTTAAAACATAGCACATCTGTATACTACTAACTTTAAAAACAAGACCACAAAGGGTTAAAAGCTTCTAGCTCTATACACAGAAGAATGGATGGCGCTACAATCAAAACAATCAATCGCACTTTTCAAAGATAGACTTAAGACAAAAGAAATCAGTAATTTCTTACTTTCACTCAATTTTAGTGTTTCATTTTTTGTGGCACGGAAGCTGGCTATCAACTTCAGTGGCGATTTCAATTTCAAGTTTCTTATCCTTCGTTTTTTTGAACTGTTGTCCCAACTGCACTGTCCCCAGACTGTCCCCGTGCAGTTACAGTTCAGATCAAAGTATCTCACTACCTCAGCTGATCCAACAGATCATAAATTTCTAACTTACACACAGAATTCATAAAAAGTTCACTTTAATAGCTCCTTCTCTTCCTGGAACTTTTCCTCACTCAGCTCTCTGCGCAGTGTGCTCAAATGGGTCGTGTACTCCAATAGACGCCTCCTTTTACCCATTTTAAACTTGTCCAGGGTACCTGATCCTGGACCCAATCGACTGATTTCTTTTATACCAGTCTCCTCCAGACTCTCAATAAATAACACTGTCACTGGCAGACAATTTCTCAGACTCTTTGTCCCTGGCTGACAAAATCCAGTCAACCATGCTAAGTCTCTTAATTTCTTCACTGTTGGTAGGTAGAGATGCACCCTTTCAAAGTTTCCTACCCGGCCCCAACGATGCTCACGCGTAGGCAACCGAGTTTGTTGTTTCTCATAAACCAAGCCTATATACCTGACTTCTGTTATCTTACTACTGACACCACTGTAAGATTTGATCAAGGGTCACAGATTACCCAAAAGGGGAGAGAAGGGGGTCAAGGAGTCACGAGCAATTTATTGAGAAGTGACAGTTCAAATACAACACGTAATCAGAATAGACATGGTAGTCATATGATCGATGACAGGTGAAAACGTTTACCAGTCCTGGATCAGATGGACACAATGGCCTGGTCTTTGCTGCCTGCCATAACGATTTCTTCCACTCCTTTAGGCTGATCAGGGTGTTAATCTGAAGCTAGCATGGATCTATCCGAAAGAGCTTCCTTCCCTCATCTGTGTTTTTTCCTTCTCGGGTTGTCGTTTATATATTTTACATTTTTTGAGGCAGGTTGTTTTAGCGCTGTGGACATGACTCCTTCTCCTAACTTCTTATCAGACCTAGCTATGCTGACACAAAGGCCCGATGAAAATATCTTTATTCATGTCAGCAGACTGTGTCTCCTGGGAGATTTTTAGCCATAGAGAAAGAGAGCTATTCAATTAATTTCTTAAAATTCTATAAGACCATTAAACTGCCATTTCTTACTGTGGAAAATTGCCCAGTTATGTCCTGTCCACAAAAAACAGAATAAATCCAATCTCGCCAATTACTGTCCCATGAATCGACTCTCAATCATCAGCAAAGTGATGGAAGGATTCGTCGACAGTGCTATCGGGCGGTACTCCAGGGCTTGAGCATAATAATCATGGCTGACATTCCAGTGCAGTACTGAAGGAGCACTGCACTGTTGGAGTTGTTGGATCCCGTAAGTTGCACAAAGAGAGACGAAGTCCGACTGTAGCTTTAAGAAATTTTATTGCAGTACGAAATGGTTACATCATCAGCAAAGCGAACAACAACAACACCTGGGCTCTTCTCTCCCCTCCTGAGCAGAGAAATCAAGCCTTTCTTATAGTTCTTCATACAAATCAGTGACACCCCCTTTATGTTCCCAATTGGTTTACAAACTTTGCAGTTTCTTGGTGTCATGGCCTGATTGGGGTACTGCCTTGTCAATTTGTCTCACCTCCTTACTCTAGCAGTTTCTCATCCCCCTATCTCCTTGGACCGTTAGGCTGATTGCTATACAATAGGCTACTATTAAACAGTCTGCAGCTGTCCTGTTAGTTTCTGCTTGTTAGTCTGCTTCTACTGATAAGCTGTCTGTGCAGCACTGAAGTTACTTTATTATTTCTGATAAGCTGTCTCTGCAGCTCTGAGGTTAGTTTGTTAGTAGTACATAATTGATTGATTAGCTGTCCTTAAATGTCCCCATTATTCTGTCCCCACAGAGGTGCTGTCTTCTTGCTCGGGTGAATGTAAAAGATCTCATGGCAGTATTTCAAAAAAGAGTAGGGGAGTTATCCCTGCTGTCCTGGCCAATATTTATCCCCCAATCAACATCACAACAAACAGTTTATCTGGTCATTATCACATTGCTGTTTGTTGTAGTTTGCTGTGCACACACTGGCTGCTGTGTTTCCTGCATTATAACAGTGACTACACTTCTAAAAAGTACTTTGTTGGCTGTAAAGCACTTTGAGATGTCCAGTGGTCATGAAAGATGCTTTATAAATGCAAGTCTTTTTTTCTTGTTACTTACTCAGCAGTAACCTGTTCAGCGATGCTCAGTTTGGGTTCCACCAGGGTCATTCCTCCACACCTCATTACAGCCTTGGTTCAAACATGGATGAAAGTTAAATTCCAGAGGTGAGGTGAGAGTGACTGCCCTGGACATCAAGGCAGCATTTGACTTCAAGGAGCCCGAGCAAAATCGAAATCAATGGGAATCAGGGGAAAGCTCTCCACTGGTTAGAGTCATATCTAGCACAAAGGAAGGTGGTTATGGTTGTTGGAGACCAATCATCTCAGGCCCAGGACATTGCTGCAGGAGTTCCTCAAGGTAGTGTCTGTCATGATTTTATGTGTGAGCTTGAGTATTAGAGACTATACAGTACTTGGAAGAGAAACTGAAAGTAACTTTGTGTTTTGGGAAAAACACCTGACCTGAGGGATGTTGTAAGGTCAGATATGCATATGCAGCAGCATTGAACAGAACTCTTTATTAAAGCTTGTTAAATCTTTGTTAAAGTTAAATCTGTGACTTGTAGTGTGAATCTTCAGCGTGAGATGTGATATTGGCAATGAGGGATATAAAGAGAAATAATACAGAGATAAATTCAGAGATATTTAGGATTGTGTCATGGAATTTTCTGGAGTTGATATGTCTGCAGTCCGGAGAATTGAGCTGTTTGATCTGACGGGTGATTCCAGTACCGTCTGTGTGAATTGGAAAGTGTGGCCGGAGGAGTTTGAAGTGTATGCTGACAGTCACAATTTGTTTTTGGATGGGGCGACGGAGGTGCAGAAAGCACAGCAACGGGCCTTATTGCTGTTCAATGCGGGTCTGTCGGTGAGGGAGACTTTCAAGACGTTGCCTGACACTGGAGAAAAGGCGGATTATGAATGTGCAGTGAAAGCTTTGAAGGAACACTATGTGGTGATGCTGAATTCCACATTCCAAAGGCATGTTTTCCGTCAGATGAGACAGAAAGAGGGGGAACAGTAGCCCAATTTGTGACTTGTTTGTCATCAGATGGATGCAATTATGTTGCGATGGATCTGAACAACCAGATAATGGATCAGATGGTCCAACATTGTCGGATAAGTTGAGGCGAAGGCTGCTAGAAAGAAGAGGCGACTTAGTATTGGATGACACTTTGAAAATAGTGGCTGCAGTGGATGGACAAGTTCGTAGCATGAAACTTGGACCCATTTCCGCCAGGGGCACGACAAAATCTGAGGTTAATCAAGTGACATAACAGAATCCAGGTACGCGTAAAAGTAAACAGCAAAAGTCTGAGAGTGTGTTTCAGGTGTGGCAACTTGGGACATTATGAAAGAAATGATTGCTGCCCTGCCAAGAGAAATATGTGCAGGAAATGTGGGGGCAGAGACCATTTTGCCAAGAAGTACAGAAGCAAAGTTGAGCAGAGTGAGAAGCCTGGCAAACCATGTAAAGGAAAGAGAGCTGGAAGTGGTATAACTGTGAGATGAGTTGAAGAAGATGCAGTGAGTGAGGACATGAATAGCAATCGTGGATACATACTTTCTGTCAATGGAAGCAACCATGAAAAAGTTCCAGTGATTGTTGGGGGTGTTGAAGTGGGCATTATTGTAGATTCAGGCACTGATAGTAATGCCATCAGCAGAGCACTGTGGGAGGAACTGAAGACAAAGAGAATCAAGTGCACATCTCGAAAATGTGTCAACAAACTTTATTCTTGCACATCTAAAATCCCTCTTCAAACTGTTGGATGTTTCACTGCGAGTGTGAGAGCTGGGGATCAGAGTATGGAGGCAGAATTCGTAGTGTTCGAAGAGTAGAGAAACTCCCAAGCTTTGGTGCTACACATAGGATTTCACAGAATTCACTTTCAATCCAATGTGGAGCTTCGAGAGGAGCTTGGACCAGTGTTTCAAGGAATTGGGAAGTTGTACAACTGCCAAGTGAGATTGACAATTGACGAGAACTTGAAGCCTGTGGCTCAGCCTGTACGCAGGACACCTTTTGGTCTGAGAGGGAAAGTTGAGGCAAAGGTCAAGGAACTGGTTGATCAAGACATCAGAGAGCCAGTTAAAGGACAAACACACAGATCTTCACTAGAGAAGGAAGCTGAATCATTTGTGCAGTTTGTGGCAGTTCATGCTGCACCCAGAGCAATGACACCTAGAGAGACTGAAAGAGAGTCAGACAAAGATCCAGAATTGAATGACATCAGACAGAGAATCCAAGCTGGAAATTGGGAGAATCGCTGATTCAGAGCATACATTGCTATATGAGATGAAGTACGTTCTCTGAGGTAACAGACTTGTAGTGCCACAAAAGCTTACGCCTAAACTGGTTCTGCAAGCTCATGAGGGTCACTGGGGAGTGGTTGGTACTAAGCAAAACTTACGAACCAAAGTATGGTAGCAGGGATGGAGAAAGATATGGAGCAGTTTGTCAAAACATATCATGGATGTCAACTTGTCAGTACACCCAATCCACCAGAACCAGTATTCAGCACATTGTTACCGGCTGGACCATGGGAGGATGTAGTAGTCGACTTCCTAGGCCCACTTCCATCTGGAGAGTCCATCCGAGTGGTGATTGACTATTAAAGCCATTATTATGAGTATGTGATAATAAAGTCTACAGCGGTAGAGAAAACGGTGTTTGCGTTGACTGAAATATTTGCAAGGTATGGTCTACTAGTCACTTTGTATTCAGACAATGGGCCACAATTCATTTCATAGACTTTTGTAGATTACATGTAAGTCACAGGAATTCACCATCACAGAGTAACCCCTAAATGGCCAAAGGCAAATGGAGAAGTGGAAAGACAAAACCAATCCTTAGAGAAACGGATTAGGATTGCTCAGGCTGAGGGTAAAGACTGGAAGGAGGTGTTGTTGTCATATGTGGCCACGTATAGAGAAACTACACACACAACAAGAAAGAGCTCAGCTGGGTTGTTATTTGGACGCAAAATATACACCAAGGTATCAGAGCTGAGGGACGTTAGAGTTGATCAGGAGGTTGATGATCATGATGCTGAGAAAAAGGGTGCTGCAAAGTTTTATACAGACCACAGAAGGAGAGCTAGACAGTCAGATGTGATGCCAGGTGATGAAGTATTGCTGAGATGGGAGAGTCCGAGTAAGGTAGATACATTATATTATCCCAAACCATGCACGGATTTTACCAAGAAGGAAAACAGTGTGACTGTGCAGTCGCCAGAAGGAGTACAGTATAACAGAAATTATTGCTGCGTCAAAAAGTATCATGGTGACAAAGACACAGCAGCAGATGAAGCAAATGTAGGAGCTGAAGTGAAGCTGACATTCAGCAATTTAGAAGTCCAAGCCCATGATGCTGTTGACAGGCAGACATCTTGGTATCCAGAGGGAGAGGGGCCGATGACATTTCCTAATCCTAACATGATGACCAGAGCTCCTGAGACAACAGGAAGACCACGCTGCGAGAGGAGACCACCAAAGCGATATGAAGATTTTGTGTTGTGATTATATTCAAACAAAAAGGATGGCCGCCAAACGCTGTCCTTGAAAGCAAATGTAATTAAAGAAATTCACTTACTCAATGAGTTAGGAAAATAATGATTTGTTAAGTTTGGTTACAAAATTTATTAATGTATGTTTGGTAAGAGATGGAATTTAAGCTACAATTGCCAAGCAGAAAATTACGGGTGTGTTTTAGTTGATAAGGGAAGAATGGCATGATTGTATGTGTGGGCTTCAGTATTAGAGACGCTAAGGTACTTTGGAAGAGAAACTGAAAGTAACTTTGTGTTTTGGGAAAAGCACCTGACCTGGGGGTGGTTGTATGGTCAGATAGGTATATGTAGCAACAGTGAACAGAACTCTTTATTAGTGCTTGTTAAATCTTTGTTAAAGTTAAATCTGTGACTTCAAGTGTTGATTCTTTCAGCCTGCGATGTGACAGTGTCTTAGGCCCAACCATCTTCAGCTGCTTCATCAATGATCTTGCCTCCATCATAAGGTCAGAAGTGGGGATGTTCTCTGATGATTGCATAGTGTTCAGTACCATTTGTGACTCCTCAGATACTGAAGCAGTCCGTGTCCACATGCAGCAAGACCTGGACAACATTCAGGTTTGGGCTGTTAAGTGGCAAGTAACATTCGCGCCACACAAGTGCCAGGCAATGATGACCTCCAACAAGAGAGAATCGAACCATCTCCCATTGACATTCAATGACATTATCATTGCTGAATCCCCCACTATCAACATCCTGGGGGTTACTATTGACCAGAAACTTAACTGGACCAGCCTTACAAATACTTTGGCTATAAGAGCAGTACAGAGGCTGGGAATTCTGTGGTGAGTAACTCAACTCCTGACTCCCCAAAGCCTGTCCACCATCAAGAAGGCACAAGTCAGGAGTGTGATGGAATACTCTTTATTTTCCTTGATGAGTGCAGCTCTAACAGCACTCCAGAAGCTCAATACCATCCAAGTCAAAGCAGTCTGCTTTATTGGTACCCCATCCATCACCAGTGCACCACGAATGCAGTGTGTACCATCTACAAGATGCACTGCAGCAACTCGCCAAGGCCCCTTCAACAGCACTTTCCAAACCTGCGACCTCTACCGCCGAGAAGAACAAGAGCAGCAGATACATGGGAACACCAGCATCTGCAAGATCCCCTTCAAGTCACACACTTGGAACAATATTGCCACTCCTTCACTATTGCTGTCATCATTTTGGGACTCCCTTCCTAACATGTACCTACACCACATGGATTTCAGTGGTTCAAGAAGGTGATTGACCACCACCTGCTCAAGGGTAATAAATGCTGGCCTTGCCAGTGATACTCACATCCCATGAACAATTATTTTTTAAAAAACCCTCAGAGCAGAGCATGGACAGCATTACAGGTGGCTGTAAAGGTGACTGTGGCATAAATCTCTTCGCAATGGGCTCTGTCTTGGACAGGGGACATCACCAATATTTTGCAGTTTACCATCAACTGTTGTGCAAGAGAGCAGCTGAGGCACTGTATGCTATGAGCAAGGAATACATTGCCTTCCCTCTTTGCTGAGGCAAGCAAGCAGAGCAGGCTCATGGCTTTGCAATGATGTTGGATATCCCCATGGGCCAAGATGCCATTGACTGCACACCTGTTGCTTTGTAGGCATTACATCTCCATTCAGAACATCAAACGGTTCCTCGTCCTCAATTTGGAGCTCGTGTGCAATTATGCTTGTCAATGTCCAGTATTCTGGCAGAAATTCTGAAGTCTTTATTCTGCTCAAGTCCTCTGTACCATCAGCATTTACATAGGAACATAGGAGCAGGAGTAGACCATTCAGTGCATCGAGCCTGCTCTGCCATTCAGTACGATCATGGCTGATCATCCACTTCAGTGCCTTTTTCCCCACACTAACCCCATATCCCTTTATGTCATTGGTACTTAGAAATCTGTCAATCTCTGCTTTAAACATACTCATTGACTGAGCTTCCACAGCCCTCTGGGGTGAAGAATTCCAAAGATTCACAACCATCTGAGAAAATAAATTTCTCCTCATCTCTGTCCTAAGTGGCTTCCCCCTTATTTTGAAATTGAGTCCCCTGGTTCTAGACTCCCGAGCCCGGGGAAACATCTTACCTGCATCTACCCTGTTTATGGCTTTAAGTATTTTGTAGATTTCAATGAGATCACCTCTTATTCTTCGAAACTCTAGAGAATACAGGCCCAGTTTCCCCAATCTCTCTTCAAGGACAGTTCCGCCATCCCGGGACCAAGTCTGGTGAACAAGTCTGGCAGGTACGCTAGCGACGTTTAAGAGGCATCTTGACAAGTACATGAATAGGATGGGAATAGAGGGATACGGTCCCTGGAAGCGCAGAAGGTTTTAGTTTAGACAGGCATCAAGATCGGCGCAGGCTTGGAAGGCCGAATGGCCTGTTCCTGTGCTGTACTGTTCTTTGTTCGTTGCATTCCCTCTATGGCAGTTATATCCTTCCAAAGGTAAGGGGACCAAAACTGCACACAGTACTTCAGCTGCGGTGTAACCAAGGTTTTATACAATTGAAGCAAGACTTCACTACTCCTGTACTCTTGCAATAAAGGCTAACATACCATTAGCCGTCTTAATTGCTTGCTGCACCTACATGTTAGCTTTCAATGACTTATTGACGAGGACACCCATGTCCCTTTGTAAATCTACACTTTCTAATCTCTTACCATTTAAGAAATACTCTGCACATCAATTCCTCCTACCAAAATGGATAACCTCACATTTTTCCACATTATATTCCATCTCCCACGTCCTTGCCCACTCACTAAGTCTGTCCAAATCCCCTTGAAGCCACTTTGTATCTTCCTCACAACAGACATCCCCACCTAGTTTTGTGTCATCTGCAAACTTTGAAATATTACATTTGATCCCCACATCCAAATCATTGATATATATTGTGAACAGCTGGGGCCTAAGTACTGATCCTTGCGGTACCGCACTAGTCACAGCCTGCCAACGTGAGAATGACCCATTTATTCCTACTCTGTTTTCTGCCTGTTAACCAATTCTTAATCCATGCCAGCATATTACCTCCTATCCCGTGTGCTTTAATTTTGCTAACCAACCTCCTGTGGGGGATTTTATCAAAAGCCTTCTGAAAATCCAAGAATACTCCGTCCACCAACTTCCCTTTATCAATTCTGTTAGTAACATCCTCAAAAAAAAACTCCAACAGGTTTGTCAAGGTAGAAGGATTAGAGGGGACACGAGGAAAAACTTTTTCATCCAGAGGGTGGTGGGTGTCTGGAAATCACTGCCAGGAACGGTGGTGGAGACAGAAACCCTCAATTCTTCTAAAAGGTACCTGGACATGCACCTGAAGTGCTGTAATCTGCAAGGCTATGGACAAAGTACTGGAAGGTGGGATTAGATGGGGTGGCTAGTTTCTTCGGCTGGCACGGACACAATGGGCTGAATGGCCTCCTGTGTCGTAGCTTTTCTATGGTTCTATGTTGAAACATGATTTCTCATTCATAAATCCATGTTGACTATGCCTAATCAGATCATTATTAGCCAAGTGTCCATTTATCACATCCTTTAGAATAGATTCTAACATTTTCCCTACTAGATATTAAGCTAACAAGTCTGTAATTCCTTGTTTTCTCTCTTCCCTCCCTTCGTAAATAGTGGGGTGACATTTGCTACCTTACAATCTGCAGGAACCGTTCTAGAATCTATAGAATTTTGGAAGCTCGCCAATGCATCCACTATCTCCATAGTTACCTATTTCAACACTCTGGGGTGGTCCTAGGGAGTTATCAACCTTCAGCCCCATTAATTTCTCCAATACAAACTTCTTACTAATACTAATTTCCTTCAATTCCTCATTCTCCCTAGTCACTTGGATCTCTAATTCTGGGAGATTTCTTGTATCTTCCTCAGTGAAGACAGACACAAAGTAATCATTTAGCTTCTCTGCCATTTCTCTGTTCCCCATTATAAATTCTCCTGACTCTGCCTGTAATGGACCCACATTTCTCTTAGCCAAATGTTTCCTTTTTACTTATCTATAGAAGCTTTTACAGTCCGTTTTTATGTTTTTTGCTAGTTTACATTCATATTCTATTCTCCCTTTCTTTATCAGTTTCTTGGTCCTCCTTTGCTGTATTCTAAAATCCTCCCAATCCTCAGGTTTACTACTATTTCTGACAACTTTATAGGCCTTTTCTTTTAATCATATACAATCCTAAACTACCTTTGGTAGCCACAGTTGACTGCCTTTACTTTTGGGGTTTTTGTTCCTTGAAGGAATGCATAGTTGCTGTAAACTATGTAATAATTCTTTGAAGGCTATCCATTATCTATGCACTGTCATACCTTTTAATGTATTTTCCCAATCCATCTCCACCAATTTGCCCCTCATACCTTCATAATTTCCTTTGTTCAAATTTAACACCCTGGCTTCAGATTGAACTACCTCATTTTCAAACATAATGTAAAATTCTATCATATTATGGTCACTCATCCCTAAAGGTTCTTTTACAACAAGATTATTAATTAGCCCTTTCTCATTATATAATACTAGATCTAAAATAGCCTGTTCTGTAGTCGGTTCCTCAACATACTCCAGAAACTCGTCCTCCGCAGCATTAATGCTCACTAGGTTTGCCCAGTCTATGTGCAGTTTGATGTCACCCATAATTACTGTATTACCCCTGCTACATGCTTCTCTAATCTCATGATTAATATCATGCCCCACACTACCACTACTGTTTGGTGACCTATAAACAACTCCTACCAATGTTTGCTGTCCCTTGCTGTTTCTTAGCTTCACTCAGACAGATTCCACATTTTCTTCTTCTGATCTGAGATCCTCCCTCACTAATGTACTTAGCCCATCCCTTATTATCAGTGCAACATCACCTCCTTTTCTGTTTTCCTGTCCTTCCTAAATGCCAAATATCCTTGATTATCCAGTTCCCAGACTTAGTCATCTGTAGCCACGTTTCTGTAATGGCAATTAGATCTTACCCATTTACCGCTATTTATGCCTTTAAATTATCTACCTTGTTAAGAATGCTGCGTGCATTCAGGTAGAGTGCCCCTAACCTTGTCCTTTTGACATTATTCTGCATCCTAAACCTAGTTGATGCTTGCCTTTGTTTCGCCTGCCTTCTAATGTTGCTTGCTATTGTTACGACTGCTTGGGACAAAGCCCCCAATCAAAATATATGATTCTGATCGCGGTGGGAGGAACGCACTGTCAATTCAGTCCTGTCGCTCCACAGGTCGCATCATATATCTTTAAGCTTTCCAAATCGAAGAAAGCAGCAGCTGAATTGAAACAATTTAGCAACCCCAATGGTCTGCTCAATGACATTTCATGTCGAAGCATGGCTCTCATTATATGCAAGCTGCCCGCGTGTGCTTGGGTTGTACACCACAGTCCTGACCCAGGGGGTCAGTGGATAACCCCAGTAGCCACCCTATGGTCTTTCGTGGGTCTGCACTGAGTGCTGTTGGAGGGCACAGAGTGTGAAGAAGGGACTTTGGTAAGTGAGTGGATTTTAAGGGTTAATCTCTCTAAAGTCTAGTCTGTGTTTTGTTTACATTTAGCAATTAATTGAAATTACTGCTTAAGTTAAGAGGTCAGTTAGGTTTCTTACAGTTTTAAACAGGGGTTATACAAGCTCTCAGAGTAGCTGCAGCTAGTTAATTAGGTAGCTAGTTTAAACAGGTTTCTGAGCTCCAGCAGAGCATTGTTTACAGGAAGCAAAAATTCAAGGGACTCTCAGTGCTGCTTGTCTGCATTGAGTGCTGCTGGAGGGCACAGAGTGTGAAGAAGGGAGTTTGGTAAGTGAGGGAGTTCGGTAAGGAGGGGGGATTATAAATTACGAGAGAAACTAAATTTGTCCACAGTGAGAGCTACTTTGCACTGAGTGTCAAGTGGGCATCTGGTGCATGAGGGAGTTCAGTGAGGGAGGGGCTCCTTTCTTTCTCTACCTTTTTTCAGCCTCCAGCAGCTGCTTCGCTCTTCGGTACGGGGAAGAAGCTGATTGGTGAGTAACTGGTAAGTTATTCTACTTCTAATTGTAATAAATAGTTATTAAAGTTACGGTGTGGCAAGTCAGCTTGGCCGACTGGAATGTACATCCTGCGGTATGTGGGAAGTCATGGACGGACCTTGTGTCCTAGACGAACACATCTGCAGGAAGTGTCACCGGTTGCAGAAGCTTGAGCTCCGGGTTTCAGAACTCGAGCGGTGGCTGGAGTCACTGTTGTGCATCCACAAGCCACAGGACTACGTGGATAGTACATTTAGGGAGGTGGTCACACTGCAGGGTAAGGGCGGAATATGCGGTTTGCCTTTAAGGCTTGCAAGGAATCAGTATTGTTTAAAGAACCGGCAAGCCTTAGGAGTTATAGGAAGGTGCATTTTTGTTGCCTTAGAAACAGCCATTTGGAGACTGCGATTCTCGTTACCATAGATAAAGCCACTGGGAATGAGTTTCATGTGATACATTTGTTACAATTCAGTTTTTGAACTGGGTTTGCTGGAAGACAATTTGTTCTAACAAAACACACAGCCAGACACAGACAGCTGTGGTGTTTAGCACTTGAAAAAAGAGCTCTCAACCATTTAAACTGAAGGAAGTGATTTTTAGTCTGTTTATTATTATCTCTCACCATTCTAAAAAAAAAAGTGAAGCCAAAACACAGATCTCTGGTAATTTAAATTGAAGAAAGGGAAGTTAGACTGTGAAAATTTTTTATGCCTCAAAATCTCTAAAGTCCGCTTGATTCCATTGAAAGTATTTATAAGTCGTTAATTGTTGAAATTCACTGGAGGAGATCAACATCCTGTGAGGACTTCAAGCAACATTGGACTGTAAATTTGCAAGGACTCTAATTTTTTCTATTTTAAATGTTCTTCTCATTAAAGAGTTAATATATTGATTTAAAGACACCTGGTTTGGTTAGTCTCATTCGGGGTTAATAGGCGGTACAATTTGGTTGGGGTTTCTTTAATTTGGACAGTTGTTAGCCGATCTGTGGAACGACGGGATTGAATTAGCAGTGCGTTGGTCCTACCACAATCAGAATCGTATATTTTGATTGGGGCTTTGACAGGAGCGGTCGGTCGTAACAAAGGGCTGAACATATTCAAAAGTGTCTCCTTCAACATAAATGGGAGGTGAAATATTTGGCTAATCCGGTGTGGGTTGATATGAGTTTTGTTTTGGCAACATTCTAGGACAGGCTGAGTCTCTTGTATGCAGAATTAAGAGATCGAGAGCAGCTTGCAAACCTGGTGCAGAGTGGGCAACAACACTTCAGTCATCCGCAAACTGTAGATCATGTATGTCTATGGTGGTCAGTTTAGTTTTGGCATGGAGGCGGCTGAGGTTAGACTTTTCCATCTAGGCGGTACTTAATACTCACACCAGAGGGCAGATGATCTTTCATGAGGTGAATAGCCACTGTCAGGTAGATTGTAAATAGTATGGGGGCTATCACACAGCTTTGCTTGAGCCCAATCTGGATTTTGAAGGCATCTTTTTCAGATCTCCCACTCATGGCAGTTGCAGTCATATCATCTTAGAACAATTGCAGGATTGTGATGACTTTTCTTGGACACCCAAATCCTTCGAGCACAGTCCTCAGAGCCTTGTGATTTACTGAGTCAAATGCTTTGGTCAGGTCAGTGAATGCAGTGAAGAGTTCCTGGTGGTGGTCTCGACATTCTTCCTGGATTTGTCGGGCAACAAAGACCATGTCGGAGGTTCCTTTGGAAGGTCTAAAGCCACATTGTGTCTCTGGGAGGATTTCCTTATCCACAGGAAGTAGGTAGTTCACGTGAATGCCTGACAGGATTTTCCCTGCTAAGGACAAGAGGGAAATAGCTCGATCGTTCCCACAGTACGATTTATCTCCCTTCTTGAATGTAGTTACAATTGTCACATTCCTGAAGTCGGGAGGTGGGGGATAGTGGGGTGGGTGGGGTTCTTTCTCCTCCTAAATCTGAAGGATGAGTGCATGGAGTCTTGAAGTGGGCAAAAGCCCAACAGTATAAGGCAGATATGGCTATATTTTTATAATGAGCTGTCAGCCAGCTTTCATCTCCAGTTGTATGATGGATCCATTTTGGCTGTGATTGTTGAATCAGTACTTGAGAGCAGTGAGGAAAATCAACCAATTATGTAAAAGAGAAACTGAACTAATCAAATAATTAAGTATTTTTTTTCCAGTCAAACCAATGCAGCAGATTACAAATGCAAAACATAAAGGGATGGATTTTGTGCAGGTCGTGGGTCGCCAGGCCAGAAAGTTGGGGAGAACCCCACCTCTGAATTTTTTCAGACCCCCCGAGCAAGTCTCTGGTCTTTTGGGGTCAAAGTTTAAGGAGGCGTGATCAGGGTGGGGATCCTGCCTCCAAGAGCTGCTGGCCAATCACAGGTCCGGCAGCTCAGCAGTATCGGCAGAGCAACCGGGAGCGGTAGCCATTGCCAGTGCTGCAGAGGCCTCGGACCCAGGCCCAGCGGAGGAACCCCAGAGAAGAGGTAGGTGAGGCGGGATCGCCGAGGCTAATCCGGTAGGCCCCAGTAAGGGGGGATGGAGGTGTGGGTGTTCGGACCAGGGAGAGAGGGGTCCCGGGGAGTATAGTTGTTCCTGGTGATGGTCATCCTTGGGCCACAAATTGCCCATGAAGGAGGGACACCCCCCCCCATCCCCCCCCCCCCCCAAGACTGCAGGGAAGATGCCGCATTTTCCAAGGTAAGATCCCAGCGGCGGTGGGAAGAAGCCCTTATTTGGCCTCTGGGTGGAGAAGTCATTGTCAGCCTATCCTACCCCCGGGAGAATCAGAACTGGGAATTCCAGTGTCTGGTTCCATGGTGGGCGATTCTGCCTCGATTCTCTGGCCCCCTGCCACGAAAACCTGCTGTTGGGATGAGATCAAAATCCGGCGCAAAGTTTATAACAGTAAAATATTAAAAATTACATAGTTCAGAAGGCATTAAACTCATTTGTAAAATTGCTTTGTCTTTGAGTACCTTTTACTATTACTACCTCTCTGAAATACCTTTGCTGTTCATTCCAGTTATCTCTCTCTCATTTGGAGAGTTAATAACTACATCTTGTGTGTTCAGTTGTCTGTGTGCAACAATCTGACCATATGCACAGTGTATAATTTTCCACCATGCATCAGTGTAATTTCCTCAAGAAATCTCTGCAATAAATCAATGCTGGTTTTTCCTCAGGCTCTAATAGCAATCATCAGTTTGTTTTTCTAAATGATTTTAAAACCAGCTGGAGGAGGAACTTTACAATCATTTTTGTAATAAGTTTGCTGAGAACACACGCACACAGAATTCAAAACAATTATTCAAACAGATTTATTTGTCCAACTGTGGTATCTGTTTATCTAGCTTCAGGAAGGAAGAAAACAACTACTTTTTTATTTTACAGGAACTAATTAAACAACACTTTTTTTCACTATCTCTGAGCTTAATTCTTATCAACTTATTTCTAAATCTTTTCATTGATGATGTGCACCCCATCCCTCTGTCCGCACACCAGCACCACAATTTGCAACAATATGACCTCCGAATCACTGTGAGTGTATTGAAGATCCCCTAATAGAAATAAAACGTATTATAAATAGGACCCCAGCAGCCTTTTGTATAAAAGCTACACAGGCCAAAAATTCCCAGGTTTGTTTCTCGATAGCTGTGGTTATTGCAGCTATGTGGGAACTACACTTGGACATTAATATTCATGGGCTAGGCAGGGGAAAAATTGATCAAGGTTTGTATGCCTGATTGTTATATGAGAGATCTACTGACTCCTGAAGGAAACTTGGTGTACGTGTTTATGTTGGAAAGGAAAGGACTGGGCTCAGCTATAATCCACTCCATGATTGGAAACCTGCCAACATTCATTATCTGGGCTCATACGTGGAGAATGGCCATTTAAGCAAGATACTGAACTGTGCCTGCCCCCTGTGGAATTGTACTCCAGCAACATTCAGGAAAGCAGGGGAGAAAATTGGAGGTGGGGGGGGGGGCGGCGCGCAAGGTACGATGAGGAAGTGTTGTAAATGGCTGCTAAGTGCTGAATTGTAAGAAGAATTCATGCCCCATCATAATTAAATAGCTTTAAGGAAGTTCACATATGGTGTGATCATCAGCTATGGATTAAGTCGTATTTGAAATTATTTAATTTCTTCCCCTGCAAAAACAATGGGTGAACTAGATTTTAACCAAAGCAATTTTTTTGAATCTTAAGCTATCCCTCGCAGGTGAGGAGGATTGTCTGCCGTAAGTCCAAAGTTGGCTGATGAGGCCGAGTCGGGACCTACAGACTAAAATAATTGATGCTTTGTTGAATAACTTTTTTTGAATAAAATGGCATGGAAAAATAGTACATGGACGGAGGACAGAAAAGGGACACCGATGTCCTAAAGAATCAGGTTACGAGTGGAAAGACTTGATTTATGGTATGAGGAGGATAACTATTTAAATGTGAAGAATACCACACCTAAAGATGAAGAGTGATAATTATTTTAATAATAAGTGGGTTATCTATTAAAATAATACATATAATAATCCTATTTCACTGTATAAAATAGATTGCTCATAAGGAAAATGCAATACAACTTGCTGTTTTAGGAAATCGAGACTGAAGTACTTCTTTAGGTCTTGGCTTATAAGAAAAACATTCACATTCAAATAACATGAAATGTCAGTTGCAAACTGATTTGTTCTTTCCTTCGCAGTCTTGCTTTACATCCAGAAAGAAGTCTGGTTGCAACAGGTCAAGTTGGGAAGGAGCCCTACATCTGCGTTTGGGATACTTACAACGCACAGATGGTTTCTATTCTGAAAGACATTCACACGCATGGAGTTGCTTGCTTGGCATTTGATTCTGATGGACAGGTATGTGTTAAAAATGACAGAAAACAGCAAATGTGGGCAGTTTGGAACCTGAATTCTGTACCTAGTTGTTGGAATAATATTGTTCTTTAGCTTTTAGACTAGTTAGTGATGCATTCAAATCTGAAGCAAACTAGCCAAGATGTTGCAAACTGTAGACATTGGCAAATGTCAGGTACAATTATTCAACTCAAACAGAAACAGAAAATACTGAAATCACTCAGCAGATCAGGCAGCATCAGTGGAGAGAAAAGTAGAGTTAATGTTTCAGGTCGATGACCTTTCATCAGAACCGGCAAAGGTTTGAAATGTAATAGATTTTGAGCAAGTGAAAGGGGGGGGGTGGGGGGAAAGAAGAACAAAAGAGAAGGCCTCTGATAGCTTGGCGGGCAGAAGGCGTTAAATTATAAAAGCTTTCATGGTACAAAGCCAAGTAAGGAAACAAAAGATGTGTCTGGATGAGGTGTAGATGGCAGTATAGCAGCCTCCAAACGTAATGTAAAGGGATTAAGAAAGAAACAAGGGTGGGGGTTGGGCAGGGAACAAAGCAAAAAAAAAAAAGCACGAGAAAAGAAAAAACATTGGGGGCAGAGGTTATCATCTAAAATTGTTAAACTTCATATTGAGTCTGGAAGGCTGTAAAGTGCCCAGTCAAAAGATGAGAGGGTGTTCCTCAAGCTTGCATGAGCTTAATTGGAACACTGTAGCAGGCCAAGGACAGAAAGGTCAGAGTGGGAGCAAGGTGGAGAATTCAAATGACAAGTGACAGGAAGCTCTGGATCACGGAGGGAAGTGGGACCCAGGGCTGCAATTTACGGGCGGTAGCCAATTCAGTGGCTTCTGCCATGGCTGTCATCCAGTTCAGGATGGTGGCCCACCCGCAAGGTCTGCTGGCCCAATCATAGGGTCAGCAGCCTCAGTAGTGCCGCTGGGAGCTGTGGCCACTGCTGGGGCTACACCTGGAGGATAAGAGCGCATCATGGGCACGTGCCCTCAAAGTAAGGTGCTACGGTCAAGTGAGGAGAGGTCGAAGGGCTTCCCTCTTTTCCCTCTCTTTGTTAGACCACAACAGGTGTAATTTTTTCTTAAAGTGGATGTACTGGCCAATTCAGTAGGTGTTTGATTACTTACTTGCTATGATCATAACGAGATCCAATCGGACAGGTTTTCTTGAGTTAACAAGGAAAGAGGTTAATTTTATTGTACCTAAACTGAACTAATAAAAATAATAAACACGCATCAAATTTCAATCTCACGCACACAAATAGGTTAGAGAGTGGAGAAAGGTAGATTGGTTAAGTTAGAGTCCATAGAAAAAAGGATATACAGTCTGTGAGGTTTGATGATTCGGCTGGCTTCTAGCTGAATTTGGTGGTTCTGAGGCTTTTAGTTTGAAGAGGTAGATGACTGGTTGATGGGTCTCTTGCAGATGATTTCCTCCAGTGGAGTTTCTGGTTGTAGCTGGAGTATGCAAAAGTGGTCAGTCAACAGGCTGGATTTGAAAGCTTTCAGGCTGGAATGGAGAGAGAGAGAGCCCCACTCGGGCCTGCACATGTCAGAGTCCAGTTGCCTCTCCTTTCTCTGGCAGAAAGACACAAGCTTAAAATCACTGATGGGGTGGGGCTTGTCACATGATAGTCACTCAGTAATTCAAACATAGAGGTTAGCAGTATTTCTCTCTTGCTAAAAAGAACAGGTAGCTCCTTTGAACTTCCTGGATCTTGGTTCTTGCTGAGGCATGAGCAGACATTTCATCTCCCTCCTCACAAGTATTGGAGTGTAGGATACAGTGTTGCAAATCATCCTAACCTGCCAGCAAAATCATCCTTGTAGCTTTTCTTCTTTAAATGTCTTTAAAAATATATATAAATTCAGATCTCGGATCATTGGATTAAAGAAAATTATCATTCAACAAAGCACATTGGTGTAATAAAGGTAAGTGGGGTCTGGGGCTCTGGGGCCAAAGGGTGCCCAAAAAAGAGGGTACCTGACCCCTTGCAGCTTACTGGGGCGATGCTAAGGTTTACCTGGTAGTTTCCCTAGGCATGCTGGTAAAATGCCAGTGGAGGTGGGAAGAGACCCTTAATTGGCCACTTAGGTGGCTCAGTTGGGCCCCAGGCAGGCGGGATATCTGGCAAAATGAGAACTCTCCGAAGGCTCTGTAAAATTCCGCCCTCTTTTGTCGTAGTTTGCAAAGCCACATGATCTCTCCAGTTGCACATTGAACATATGGCTTCATTTAGCATATCCTCCTAAATTCTTTTCCTCCCATCTTCAGTAACCATTCGAACAATGGTCCAGACAAGAAATTGTTTTTGGCAAATTTACTATTTTTCATGGTTCTTCTGTGAAGTGTTAATTGGTGCGATAAATATTTTTTACAAGTGCTTAAAAAGGTCCTGTAATTTTTCTTCAAGTTTGAGTTTCAAGTTTTCTTTCGTTTGTCATTGGTTGGATTTTACTGCAGTGACAGGGGTCCCGGTGGCAGGCCGGAAGGTGGGCAAGGCCTCGGCCCTCTGTTGGACCCCTGGACGGCCAGCAGCACTGCAGTACCAGCAATGCCATGGGGAACAGTAGCCCGTTGCTGGTACTGCAGGTGGTTTGCAGTGGCGATGAAGACGATCCTGGGATGCAGCTAAGTGGGATCAGAGTTCCCGGGGCCAGTCAGGCAGGCCCGGGTGGGGGGGGTATTTGGTGAGGGCAGGGGGTTCTTGCAGCGGGGGCAGCCATTGCCACTGGAAGACCTTCTGTGGGCTTTGGATTTCCCCCAGAGGAGGGACCGCCCCCTGCCTGCTACGAGGCCGTCAGGTCTTACCTGGTGGTATCTCCACATGACAGCAGGCCCCTCCGACTTTAGTAAACTGGGAGTGGAGGTGAAAAGTTGCCCTTGAGTGGCCATCAATTGGCCATGGTTATCCTAACTGGAATTTTGTCTTGGTGGTTCTGATAATCATGTCAATTAGGCCAGTCGTGTTTTAAAGAAAGAAAATAAAGATAAAACAAGCATGTTAAAAGAATAACGTACAGGAAGAGGAATAATGAAAATTATGAAAGAAAAAACAAAGAGAATGAAAATAACTGAAATAGTAAAGAACAATATTAAATAATGGAGGTCAGAATAAATTAAGCAAAGATAAAAAGAAGAAAAAATAAGAATATATTTTTTATTCCACCCAAAATTCTATCCTCTTTCCCTTCTATCCGTGATTCATCTTGTAATATGTTTTCAACTGGGATCTGAAACCCCCAAAATCTTGTCCAAGTGGCCTTTCAATGTGTGAACCTCTGCTAATTATTTGCAACCTTTTCAATTGTGAGGGGAAGAGGAGTTAGAAGAAACTAAATCTGATTCTCTATTCAAATATTAGCGACATTCATAGATTTTCCCATTGTGGTCAAAGGATAGCAATCAGTACTACTCACAATGGGCTTTCCTTGTGCCAATTCTAGTCAATTCCTTCACTGTCACTAGGTTAAAATCCTGGAACTTCCTCCTTTAATAGTACTTTTCGGTGTACCTCCACCACATGGATTGCAGTGGCTCACCAGTATCATCTCAAGGGCAATTAGGGATGGGCAACAAATTCTGGTCTTGCCACTGACACCCACATCCTGTGAATGAATAAAAGAAGTCACTCTGGAAATGTATTTGAAATGGAAGTAAACTATTGAATGTGGTTCAGTGGTGCTCAGTGGTTTTTGTAATCATAAAAACAAATCTCTGGGGCTGAATTTTACCAGTTCTTGGTCGGGGGCCATGGCGGGGGGTGGGTGGCCTGTAAAATAGTTATGGGTGTGGCCCGCCACGACCCCAACGCCAAGAAAGCCCCTCCGCATATTGGCAGCGGTGAGACCTCATTGCAGCCCCCCCCCCCCACCCCCTGAACTTACCTGGTCCCGGTGGCCATCCCACATCGACTTTATGGCTGCCAGCCACAACTCACACGCCTTTGGAACGCCGTACGGAATTCTGAGGCAAGACACTGGTGGGGTGGGGGGAAGGACTGGAAATTTCAGGGCGGGAGGGGTGGGGGAGCGGTGAAAACCACTGCGATTGGTTGCGGGAATTGTGGGAAACGGTTTAAGGTTAAAGGGAATAATGTTCGGGGGGGGAAGGTCGGAAGTGAAAACTCACTTTTTTGGGGGTGACAGGACAAAAAACATCATCCGATTATTCAGTTGGGGGGGGGGTGGTGGTGGGAGATGTGACTGGAAATGTCAATAACATTTTATTCAATTTTTGCACATCCCTGTCCTTATAAACATTTAAAGGCACTGAAGGGCTTGAAGTCCGTTAAAAATGGAGCTGGCGCCTGCGCGGTGGCACCAGACGCCGTTGCTGGGGACGCAGAAGCAGCCCCCTCTATATCATCCGGGGCAGGTGCTCCGCCCCTTCCATTTAAATAAGCCCCCGCGTGAAATATGACAGGGTCTCAGTGGCGGCGCTTCCGTGTCAGAAGGCCACCGGGTACAAAGCGCACCACCGCAAAGTGTGGCGCACAAATAAAATTCAGCCCCTGGAGACTGCAACAGCTAACAATTCTGGAAGTACAGAATATTTGAAGTATAAAATGACTTATTTGTTGTGAAATTGAAAAAAGACATGCTCAGGAGAGTTTATGGAATATTTCAAATACTTGGGTTTTATTTAATTGACGAAATAATTCATCTAATTTTCTCACAGCGCTTGGCCTCTGTAGGATTGGATGCCAAAAATACAGCCTGCATCTGGGATTGGAAAAAAGGGAAAGTGCTAGCAACGGCAACAGGCCACTCAGACAGGGTAAGTAAACATTCAAGACATTGGACTGCATTTTAAAAGGCCGCCACCAAAATAGGCGGCGGGCAAAAAACATTGCACCCTGCGCACATCGTGGAGCCACCGCAATTCCAAATGCGGCAGCTCATTCGCATGGTCAGGGTGGCCGCCTTTCCCCCCCCCCCTCACCGATGATGTGGAGGGGGCGGGCGAGCCATCCCCGACAACGGTGTCCGGCGCCAATGTGCAGGCACTGGTGCAATTTTTAAAGGGCTTACAGCCCTAAATGACCATTTACATTTTTAGAGACAATGAATGTAAAGGTAATACAAATGAATGAAAATATCTTTCCCTGCACTCTCCCACCCCCGCCCCAGAATACCTACCGTGTATATATGACCTTCACCTCATGCCCAATTCTTCCCCCAAAGTTCAGAACCTTTGTCCTTTACCTCTTCCTATCACCTCCCCCCCCCCCCCCCCAACCAATCTGAAGGGTTTGACCCCACTCCCCCTCATCCCGCACTGAGGAGGGTACCTCCTCCCCCCCACAGGAGTTGTGCCTCGTTTCCCCGGATGGGGATTCGAAAACGCGGCATTGCCAGCCGCCAGAATGAATATCGGTGCGGCACATAAGGAGGCGATGGGATCTTCATTAATTCAGGTAGGTTAATTTACTTACGTATGGAAATCGTGGTCCCGTCGCTGAGCGGCAGGGGGGCCGCCACGAGGACTGTCTGTCTCTGTTAAGATCGGGCTGGGCCCTGTTGGGGGGGGTGGAAGAGGGGCAAAATAAATGTATTTTTTTTTAACTGCATCTTTAAATATTAAAATTTAAAGGTAGGGCTCAAGCCCTTTAAAAATGGCATAAATGCCTGCGCACAGGCAGCTGACGTCATTGCTAGGGACGGACAGCCCGCCCCCTCCACATGATGGGGGTGGGGGGGGGGGGGGGCGGGCGGCCCGCTCCAGCTATTTAAATAAGCCACCGCGCTTCATCCGCGGCAACTCCACGACGTGCGGCCTGCACAAGCAGGCTGCCACTGTTTTCGCTGGCTGACTTGTAAAATTCAGCTCATTGAGTATCTGTTTCATAACATTATTAATGGAATAATGTTAACTTGACTACTATTTTTGATCCAGTCATTAAGTCCTGTCTTATACATAGACAATTTAAAAATAATTCTTTATCTTGTTAAGACAGTGGTGGGAGGAATGCACCGTTTTTTCTAGTTCCGCTTCTCCACAGGTCACAGCATGTATTTATATGTTTATCCAGTTACCGATATGGTCAATCATAGACTCTATTGTTTATCCAAAATAAAATACACCAACCAGGTTTCTTTAATAAACAACAAAAGAATACTTTGACCAAGTACTTGATAATTTTTGAGGAAAAAAGGGAAGATATGGAAAGATGTTGGTTGTCCCTTTTTTGGTTTGACGACCCAAATACGCATAGATGTTACTGGAATCTTTCTCTGGAGCAATTCGTTCATGCGGCATCAAGGATTTATCCAACAGGTTTTTCCAGCGTCTCAGGAGAAATGCGGTAATAGGGGTTTCAAGTAGGCCTTTCAAGACAAATGTATCATCAATTGCTCTATTTCTTACATTCTCTTCCAAGAGCTTCTCAAAGAGATGGAAAAGCTGGCAGGTTTTTCAAAGAAATCGAAAAGGCTGAGCTGGGGTGATTGCTCCACTGGCTGGTTTTTAAAACTTCAACCGACTGTCCAAAGCGAAACTAAAACAATATCTCAAGAATAAAGCCTCCTGACCTCTACAAATGTCATTTCTCTGTAAACGTCTCCCCCAAGTCAACAAACCCTTGCTGGGTATTTATCTGAAGACAGGTGACTTTCAGTACATGCTGTTTGCAAACAAGACCTCTCAGTCCTTTCAGACTCTGGTGAAAAAAACATCCATGGAATCCTTTTCAGTTTTCCCAAATAAAACAATGTCCATAATTCTTAAATACGTGTCCTCAAAAAGATACATAACAAAAATTAGAGAAGCACCATCATAACAATCTGCACAACTAATTTGCAGATTGAAAATTGTAATAGGTAGTGTCCTAGAATAAATTAGTTGTTGGTTCTTTCTGTCCTGCTTATTGGAATCCGTATCTCTGTATATTTCTTGGTTCTTCTCAATATTTGATACATTAGCAGTATCTCACATTGTACGGAGGGCCATAAATGCTCAAGAAACTAACAATTAAAATAAAGATAACTTTTGGTAGCAATAAACATAAAACCTTTATTCTTATGATAATTATACTATCTTAACGATGCATTACAGAAATGAAACCAAACCTTTTCATGTCCCCTTTGCTTAAAGTGAACAATGCAGTTTGTCACCTCTCTTTTTATAATGGCATCAAAGTCTGGTGTCATTCTTGTGGAATCCACAATAAGGAGCTGAGATGCTGTTCAGTTAACTGGGATTTGTAGCGAGATTTGTTGCATTTCAGCAGGGAAAATGTTTGTTTGCACACATAGGTGGAGCCGCACAAAACAAGGATTTTCTGTGCCACCTTTTGGATATTTGCAAACTTAAATTCACTCAAGGAGGCTTAAAACACATCCAGTTTTTTCTGAATTATCTTCTTCCTTGAAGGTGGAGATCAATGAGCTCAAGTTGTAATTCTTGCAGGGCTTACTCATAGTCAAATGACAGTGGGCAGCTCCAGTGTCTTTTCTATCTTCTCAGAGTCAGAGAATCAATGCGAAAATTCTCTGTGCAAGTCACTCAAAATTTGCTGTACTTCTCTGTCTGCTCTGGCGACACTTCCAAGTATTTCAGTGTATAGTTAGGAATTGGGTCAAAATTAGAGATTCTGTCTGATCTTGTTCCCACATACGTCACAATTCAAAATCAGTTCTTCAATATCCTTCGAGATTCTTGGCCACCACATGGACACCTGAGCTAGTGCTCTACTTTAGTATTAATAATAAGGAACAAGTGAGTACCTGGTGAGTATTATCTTTTTTGAGTAAGGTTTATTTTAACTAGTGAGCTATATTGATTAGTCGTAGGATTTATTAGTACTAGTAAGGTTTTATTTCTAGTTCTAAGGTGTTTTAGTATTGGTAAAATTTTTTTAGTGGTAGCAAAGGGTCAACTAATAAATAAAGGTATGCTTCAACCTCGAGAGTGCACCTCCTGTGCTATGTGGGAGCTCCACGATGCTTCCCATATCCCGGATAACCATTTGTGCAGGAAGTATCGTCAATTGAAGCAGCTTGAGCTCCGGGTTTTGGAACTTGAGCAGCCGCTGGCATCACTGTGGTGCATTCATGAGGATGAGAGCTTCGTGGATAGCACGGTTATAGATGTGGTCACCCCACAGCTTAAGATTATGCAGGGAGAGAGGGAATGGGTGACTGCCAGGCAGTCAAAAAGAAACCTGCAGATAGTGCAGGCGACCCCTGATTGCATCTCACTCTCCAACAAGTATTCAATTCGGAATGCTGATGAGAGTGATGGTTCATCAGCCAGAGCCAAGTCCATGTCTGCATAGGGTGGTACAGGAAAGATTGGAAGAGCCATAGTGATTGGTGATTAAATAGTCAGGGGAACAGATCGGCATTTTTGTGGCCACAGACGTGAATCCAGGATGGTGTGTTGCCTCCCTGGTGCCAGGGTCAAGGATGTCACTGAGCGGCTGCAGAGCATCCTGATGTGGGGGCGGGAGGGAGCGGTGTGTGGGTGGGGGCACGGGTACGAGTGGTGAACAGCCAACGGTTGTGGTCCACATCGGAACCAGCGACATAGGTAGAACGAGGGATGTGGTCCTGCAGTCAGAATTTAGGGAGCTAGGTAAGAAACTTGCATGTAGGACCTCAAAAGTAGTAATCTCTGGATTACTCCCAGTGCCACATGCAAGTGAGTACAGGAATAGAAGGATAAGACAGATGACTGCTGGAAAGATAGTGCAGGAGGGAGAGCTTTAGATTCTTGAGACATTGGGACCAGCTCTGGGGGAGATGGAGCCTGTAGAGGCTGGATGCACCTGAACAGAGCCGGGACTGAGTTCCTTGCGGGATGTTTTGCTAGTGCTGTTTGGGAGGGTTTGAACTAGTTTGACAGGGGGATGGGGACCTGAGGGTAGGTTCAGTTGGAATAAAATCAGAAATGAAAATGAAAGCCAGAAAATTAATTGTTGAGTTTGGAAGACAGAGGAAACAAAGGTTAGAAAGTAAAATAAGAGTTTGGCAGTGCTCAAGGGTATCTATTTCAGTGCAAGGAGTATAGCAAATAAAGCAGATGAGCTTAGGGCACAGATAAACTGTATTATATCATAGCTATTACAGCAACATGGCCTAAGGAGGGACAGGAATGGCAGCTCAACGTTTCTGGTTACAGGGTTTTCGGATAGGGAGGGGGATAAGAAAGGAGGGGAAGTGACAATTTTGGTCAAGAAAACTATTACAGCTGCAGGAAGGGATGATATGTTGGAAGGCTCGTGAAATGAGGCCATATGGATTGAACTAAGCAACAAAAAAGGGGCAATCACACTGCTGGGAGTGTACTATAGACCCCAAACAGTCAGAGGAAGATAAAAGAGCAGATATGTTGGCAAATCTCTGAGATGTGCAAGAACAATAGGGCAGTAATACTAGGCGATCTTAACTACCCCAATATTAACTGGGATAGTTATAGTGTGAAAGGAATTGAGGGAGCAGAACTCTTGAGGTGCATTCAGGAGAACTTTTTTGGCCAGTATGTAGCAGGTCCAACAAGAGAGGGACAGTTTTAGACTTAGTTTTAGGAAATGAAGATGGTCAGGTGGAAGGGAGTGGGAGAGCATTTTGGTGATGGTGATCATTGTCATGCAGGCCCCTACCTGCCAAGAATGAGGCACATTAATTTCGCCACATGGACGTTAAATTTCAAATTGTTGCTGGGAAGAAGAGAAGGCCTGTGACAAGGGGTTGCCAGGCCCCTGGCTGGAAAGACATTTTTGCATATTAACGGACAGTATTGCAACCAGTTAGTCACATGACTAACCAGCTTGGCAGTCTGGGTATTTTTTTCCTGAATTGTACAGTTTTGGACAGAAAGCTCTTTGCTCTGGATTGTAAAAACCTCTCCTGGTTGGCTCGCCACAGCCTCTCCTGTCTGCTTCCATCTCTTTCTCACGGAACTCCAAAAACTGACTGAAGCCACATGAACCCTAAGAGAGAAAAGTCTCCTTCAGTGAACAAGGTTTAAGAAGAATACTGGGCCCCAACGAAAGGTGAGATCTACCTACAAAAGGACTCTACAGTGAGCGCCAAGAACCGTAACAACTCTTCAAATATTGCCTCAAACCTTTCCACTTTAATTTTTCTTCTGATCTTTTCTCTGTCTCTATTTGCATGTGTGTATCGCGTATGCATGCTAGCTTGGGCGCGTCATGTATCGTAGGCGTCAACCAAATTAGTTTAAGTTTAATAAAATTTCACCTTTCTTCTTTAAACCTAAGAAAGTCTGTTTGTGCTTGTTTCTTTACCTTATAATTGGAAAGCAGTGTACAAGGATTCACCAAGGGGGAGCTAAAAACACAGTGTGTTTAAAAATAAAACCCTGTACAGTAAGACCAGGTGAAGGCTGAAAAGGAACCCTAGACCTCTTTCTCACCTGGTCATAACAGAAATTTGGGTGCTAGTGTCTGGAATTGACCCACAGACAAACAAGAGAAATTGGAAGTGGGAAGCCAAATTGTTGGCAATCAAAAAAAAGAGCAAGATTAATACAGGTTTTCTTGTGATTGTGTGTGATTAAATACTAACATGTCTGCAACTGAAGCTAGTAGCTCTCCAAGCTAGGATGAAATAACTTGGGATAAGTTAAAAGTATTGGCTATGGAGGAGCTGAGAAAAATGGCTGAGCAGTATGGGATCACTGTATGTGGCAAGGTTAGGAAGTCTGAACTCCCAAGGCTAGTGGCCAACCATTTTTCCCTTGAATCTGAAGAAGCAGAAGCAGTGTTAGAAGTAGACCCAGACAGTGTACTGCTAGCAAAGATACAATTGGAACAAGGGAAACTTGAATTAGAAGACAGGGAAAGAGAAAGGGAGAGACAGGAAAAAGGGAGTGAGAGGCAGGAGAGGGAGAAAGAAAGAGCCTTCCAGAAGGAAAGTGAAGAAAAAGAGAGGAGAGAGAGAAAGCAAAAGAGGAGAGAGAAAGAATATTCCAGAAAGAATGTGAAGAAAGAGAGCTGAAGCGGCTTGAGTAAACTAGGGGGCAAGAGAGTAACCCCAGTGAAGGTCTGGCCAGTATGGAGAAGCGTAATTCAGGGCTGGGTACAGAATTGTTAAAACTAGCTCATTTAATCCCAAAATTCAACAAGGAAGATGTGGAGGCATTTTTGTGTCCTTTGAGAAACTGGCAAGGCAGCTAAAATGGCCAGCTGAGACCTGGCCTCTTTTACTGCAAAGCAACCTTACTGGAAAAGCCCTGTTATTACCTGTTGCCAGATGAGAGTTCATCAAATTATGAACTGAGAAAAAATGCTACCCTCGGGACATATGAATTAGTACCACAAGCCTGTCGCCAAAAGTTTAGAACCCTCAAGAAGCAAGCTAATCAAATCTATCTGGAGTTTGAAAGAAGTAAGCAGCTGGCTTTTGACCAGTGGCTGAGGGCTCTTAAAGTACAGCTCAGCTATGAGAATCTTGGAGAAGTAGTTCTGTTAGAGGAATTGAAAAACACTCTCCCACTCTCCATAAACACCCATGTGGAGGAGTAGCAGGTTTGGAGAGCCCGGCAAGCGGCTGTTCTAGCTGATGAGTTTGCTTTAATTTATGAGTCGGTTTCTCGGGGAGAACCCTTCCTAATCACTCTCAGGTGTAATTTCTCCAAGCTATCTATTCTGAGTGACTCTGGTATCACCAATCCCTCATCATATACCAGCAAATCATCCACTATATTAAATCGCCTTCTGTGTTGGAAGAAGATTTACATCCTCTTACACTTGGGACTCTGCTGTGGCCAACCTTGCTTACAATTTTGGTGGACATAAATCAACCTTTAACCTGCCTCTGCGCCTGACAAATTTGTTGGACTTGCTTCTTCCTGAGTTCCCTGTCCGTGTAGAACTCCTGCAGGAACTTGCTGCATTTCTCTTTCTCACTCTGGTAGTCTTTGCGCGGCACGGTAGGCTGTGCTGTGCAGATTCTCTCTCTATTGGGCGGTGTGATGAAAATCTCACATGCCAAATGGAAAATATTAATTTCATCATGTGGAACTTTGCCTGAGACTTTTACTGGAAATTGTTACAAATAACGTTTCAAACAGAATAGCTAGCAGCAAGGATGGCCACAAACATTTGCATGTGAAAAAACACAAGGATTCGACTGGAGACAGACATGATTGACTCAGCCTAGCCAGAGCAATGGGGTGCTCTCTGATTCATTTATCTGAGATAGCCTTGTCAATGTGGTCGTCGAAAGCCATCGACACCCATTGACTTTGAAAGAGCCATACCCCCCTCCCCTGCAAGTATGTCTGGGCAGCCTGAGGGGAGAGCCTTGAATTTCAGAGAAAATTCCAGAAGATTCCCATTAAAACACAAAGAGATGGTCATATCATGTGAGTGCGTGTGCAGCTCTGGGAGTTTGAAAGTTGTGGCTCAGAAGGCAGACTATAACTGGAAGCAAGCAACGGAACAGCCTCTCTGTCCTCTCCCTCTTTCTCTCTAGTAGAGATCCAGAGAAAGCTGAAGCTGCAGCTGGTAAAGCCTCAAACCTACAACCCAGCACAGCCAGTAACTGGGGGACAAGGATCAAAGCCCGTCTTTTGCCTTCTGAAACCTGAGAAGCAAGCCTGAACCGTGCACGTGGCCCAGCGAGGACTTCAGCACTACAGTTTTCAACGAAAGACACAGACTACTGAAATGTATTTCAGTTCCATTTATTACAGATTCTACTCCAACCTCCCAACTCGGTTTTTACCTCTAATCTATTTGTGTGTGCGTGTGTGGCTCTTGTGTGAATGTGGGGCGTGGATGCGTAGTGTGTTTTAGTAATTTTAACCGGTTTAGAGTGATAAGGATAATAAACTTAAATCCGTCTTGTTTAAACTCAAGAAAACCTGTCTGGTTCATTTGCAATTATATTAGAGGAACAGGAGCAAGTGCTCACTGAGGTGGTAAGTTAAATCACTGTGTTTAAAAATGATAGAACCTGTTGCGGTTATAACAACGAAGGGGCGAAAGGGGAGCCTGAGACCCTTTCCTCACCTGGTTGTAACAGGCAGACTCTCAGGCAGAGTCCGAACTCTCTGCCGTGCTCAGGTCGGGGTTGGGGGCTGTCCCTCTGTCCTGGCTCAGTCTCCCTAGACCTGTGAACAATTTCAGGAATTCATCTTGAAAATGACTCCTGGATTCTTGTTGTTTAGCTACTTTACTTTATAAGATGAAGGTCAATACAAGCTCTTCCACTTAAGAGTGAGAACTCCTCATTTCTTAGGACATACAGCATTTTTAATATCTGCTTTCCCTTGTATTGAAGTGTTGCCTGTAACATGCCCTTTACTTCAAGTTTAATCTCGCCTGGATCATGTAACTGAGTTTCCATTGGTTGCAGAAAGTGTGTGGAAAGCCACGGCTCTTTGTCTGATAGTACTGTTACACTTGCTCTGATGTCGAGTTTGAAATTAGTGGTATATAAGTTGACCTATATGTCTGCAGACCAAAATGCCTGATTCGGATTGTTGCTCTCACCAAGAAAATGTTTCGATTGCTCTGCTGCAGGAGGTTGTTTAACTTCGTTAACCACTCTATTCTTAATAGAATTTAGAATTTGAGGTAGTTGGGGTTTTATTTTAGCACATTTTACCGAAATGCCCTATTTTTCTGCAATACAGGACATTGTTCGTGCTACTGGCTACTTTTGGTGCCACATCGCTGGCAGGGTGTCTTTCACTTTTCACCCACCACCCGCCTCCCGCCCCCCGCCCATGTATCTTTTTCACCCGGTGCATCTTTTTCACTCGGTGCCTCTTTATCAGCCCTTTGGTGAAGGAATTGAACAGTTGCAGGAGGTGTCCTGAACCAAAGTCTTTCTTCACCTCGCAGGTAGCTAATTTGTTATTTCGGACCTCAGCTTGCTTCACCAGCTGAATAATTTTATCCAGGGTGAGGCCTTCTTTAGACTGCAAAGGATCTTTTCATGGATTCATCAGCAACACCCACAACAATACAATCTCTTATTAATTCGACTTTAAGACCTCCATACTCACATCCCTCTGCAATCCTGTAAAGGTCATTGATAAAATCATTGACTGTTTTGCCCGGTTTCGGGACCCTTTTGTTGAATCTTGCTCTTTCTAAAATCGTATTATTCCACACGTTGAAATAAGAATCAAAAGCTTTGAAAACTCAGTCGAATTTGGCAGATACCTCATTAAGACCTTTTCTTGTAATCACATCATCTGCTATAACCCCAATGGAATACAACAGTGTCTTCACTTGCTCTGCTTCAGACTGGCTGACTATCTTAAATGCAATTCTGTGTCTGAGAACCATTTTGCTCCATAACACTCAGTTTTGAATCTGATTGGGTCCCTCTTGACTTTGGAAACTCTCCAGCATTCCCAATTTTTGATCCATGTTGTTTTATTTTGTAGACTTTTTTTAAAGGATGTTCCCCTTTAAGGAATTCTTTTTCAGCCTAGCTTGCTTTAATAGAGTGTCGCAGGTGCTTTCGAGTGTCCTCTGCAGCTTTTAATAGGCTGTTTTAGGGTTTTCCTCTTTCCTTGAGAACTTCACTTTGTTTCTTTTATTTGCATTGCCTTAATGGAGTTGACAGAGGTGTTTGAGAGTTCCCTGCTGTTTTAATAGACTGTTCTAGGGTTTCCCCCTTTCTTCCCCTTCAGTTTATTTGTTTTTCTTCAGGCTTGGCTGTCTTAATGGAGTGTTCCTGCTGTGTTCGGGGGTTTCCCACACTTTTCAGCAGTTCGCATGCTTTTCGGGGGTTTCCCGCTTTTTGCCCTCGTGCTCAACCCGAATGAAGGATTGGGTTTACTCTTTTTTCCCCCTAGCCTGATGCCTTCAGAAATTACTTTAAGCCCTTCAAAGGCTTTTAATGCGATTCCTCGACTGTCGGCACTGTAACGCACCCGTGCTTCTCTCAGCCTCTTCTCAAGATCTGCAGTTTTTGGCGCTTTTCTCGAGGTCAGGCCTTTCTAGCCATTTGCTTCAAATTTTTTTTCTTGCTGTTGGATGGTAAGAACATCTGATGTTTTGGATCCCTTTTCAGCTAGTTACTTGAATTTTTTCTTCAGGGTGTAGGATCCCACTGCTGATCATCATGTTGGTCTGTACTGTATTTAATCTAGCCAGAGAGATTCTTAGTCAGTAGTAGTTACACATTAATCTTTATTACAGTATAACTGTTTACACTCCACCTAGCCTGTGTGACTCCTCCAAAAGCCACGCTGTATCTATTCTTGTGTCTCTCTCTCATGATCCCTTACATCATCAACATGGTAGGAGGTATCCTTTACACTCTGTCAAGATGGACCCTTTCAGATCCATATACTACACTGTGAAAAGCTTTAGATTTATACATGTTATTTCAAACTGAAATCAACCACTGACATACGTCATAGTGCATAAAATGCTAGCAACAGTTACCATTAAAATTTGTTATGGCATTTATTGTGTATTCATCAGAATAGTCATTGGCCTGAAACATTATCTCTCTTTCTCGCTCCAGACATGCTGCCTGACCTCCTCTGTACTTCCAGCATTTTTATTTCCGATTTCCATCATCTGCAGTATTTTGCTTTTGTCTTGCCAATATAAATGCTGCTTTACTGTGTTCTACAATATGCTGTTGCAAGAACCACCAAGGGAAAAACAGTAAAGAAAAGAGAAAAAAATGTGGAGAGATAAAAAGGTATTGTTACGACTGAGGCAGGAGGAGTGCAGTGTTAATTCAGTCCCACTTCTCTACAGGTCACAACATATATATAAGTTTTTCCACTTACACCGAAACAGTCAATCAGGTACTCCCAGAATAAAGCACACCTAACAGGTTTCTTTAATAAACAACACCAAGACTGCTTAGACAGCACCTTCCAATCCCACGACCTCTACCAACTAGAAGGACAAGGGCAGCAAGTGCATAGGAACACCACCAGCTGCAAGTTCCCCTCGAAGTCACACACCATCCTGACTTGGAACTATATCTCCGTTCCTTCACTGTCGCTGGGCCAAAATCCTGGAACTCCCTTCCTAACAACACTGTGGGTATACCTACCCCACATGGACTGCAGCGGTTCAAGACGGCAGCTCACCACCACCTTCTCAAGGGCAATTAAGGATGGGCAATAAATGCTGGCCTGGCTAGCGATGCCCACATCCCATGAATGAATTAAAAAAAAAATTATCCATTTATTATACCCAAGTCTTAACAAGTAATAAAGTAAACATACACACAAACTGAAATATTAAAGCCCCTTTAACTGGAAAAAAAGGGATTTTTGTTTACAGCTGTTACAAAGGAAAAAAAAGGAATAAAAAAAAACTTAGACTGAAGAGAAGGTATGGACATTCTTTGTTTTGGCGAGGTGTCCCAAAGGCGAATAGGTGGCTGCCACTAGGAATCTTCCTCGAACAGTTCTTTCCAGGTGATGTTGATGAACAGTCTGGGTAGGCTTTCAAGAGATGCAGCTACTGAAGGCCTCACATAGGTCCTAGATCAGGTGTGCAGCAACAAAGTTTTTAATTCTCACACATTTGATGCAAAGTTCCTTCAAAGATGCAAGGTTCCTGCAAAGTGCAGGATTTTTTCAAATACAGACAGCAACAGTACAACTTGATGTAGTGATACTTGAAAGAGAGAGATATCAGCTGTCTTCTCTTGGCAGGTCAGAAAGCAAACTTCTTTCTGTTTTTTTTTCAGGTGAAACACCAACTGGCTTTTTAACAGTTCAAAATGAAACTAATGAAACCTTTCCAGAGGCAAGTCGTATGACAACCATAAATCTTGGTTTGTCATTCCCTTGTAAACATCCTTTTCAGAGTTACAAACACAAACCCCTTGCTGGGTTATTTGCAAACAGATGCTTTTCAGTAAGATTTGTTTACTGGTCAACCTTCTGTTGACCTTCCCTTTAAGAAAACCCAAAGTTCAGCTTCAAGATTATGCATCCATGGAATACTTTTCAGTTTTTAAAATATAGATTCTTAAGTTTTGACCAAAAATGGAAACGCTCATAACAGCATCTCAGAGACAGCACATCTTGACCAGGATTTTACGTGGTCCCCTGAGGCGGGGTCGGAGGTGATGGTGGGGGGGGCTCAGAGTATCGCGATGGGTGGTGGTGGGGGGGCAGTGTGGAGGGCCTGTCGCCTCTGCGTCGCCAGGCGATCTTCCTGGGGGCGGGATAGGCTGATGATCGCCTTCTTTCTCCCCTGCCCCACTCCCCATCCCCCAACCGCCCAAGGGCCAGCAGAGGGAAGGCTTCAGGAGCTTGAGGACAGAGCGGTCAGAGTGGGAACAAGGTGGAGAATTAAAATGACAGGCAACTGGAAGCTTGGGATCGCGCTTGCAGACTGAACAGAGGTATTCCACAAAGCGGTTACCCAATCTGCGTGTGGTCTCCCCAATGTGGAGGAGACTGTATCGGAGCAACAAATACAGTATACTAAATTAAAAGAAGTACAATTAAATTGTTGTTTCACCTGAAAGGAGTGTTTGGGGCCTTGGATGGTGAGAAGGGAGGATGTAAAAGGGCAGGTGTTGCATCTCCTGCGCTTGCATGGTAAGGTGCTGTGAGAATTGGGATGAGTGGACCAGGGTGTCAGGGAGGGACCAGTCCTTTCAAAATGCCGAAAAGGGAGGGGAGTTTGGTGGCATCATTTTGGAGATGGTGGAAGTGGCGGAAGATGATCCATTGAACACGGAGGCTGGTGGGGTGGAAGGTGAAGCCAAAGGGAACCCGATCATGATTCTGGGAGGAAGGGGAAGGTGCGACAGCTGAAGAGCGGGAAATGGAACGGAACGGTCGAGGGGCTTGTCAACTGCGGTGGTGGAAAATCCTCGGTTGAGTTTGAAAAAGGAAGACATATTGGAAATGCTATGAAGAGGAGGAGCAGACAGTGCAGGCTGTCCATGCTGAAGTTCCTCTGAGGCATAAGCAGATAGCCCTCCATGGCAGGGATTCACGGGACGCCCTCATCCATGCCAGGTTTTCATAGAATCTTCAAGTAATTTTCAAATTCCCTTTTGAAAGCCGTGATCGAATCTGTCTCTACCACACTCTCAGTGCATTTCTTGATCCTCTTGTCGCCTTGTGTTCTTTTGCCATTCACCTTAAATCGGTGTTCTCTGGTCTCGGCCCTTCCGCCGATGAGAACAGTTTCTCCCTATCTACGCTGCCAGACCCTGTGACTCCGGCTGCATTCAAAGTTTTGGGCTTGCCCCATTTGAGACCATTATCTGCTGCTGCCAGGACTCCCTCAAAACAACTGCTTCACCTGGCTCTTACCCATTGCCTTCCCCTGACCCATATCCACACTTCATAACATAACTATATTTTACCAGCACTCTTGGGCGCTCATAAACAGGCATTTTCGCCGACCCATTATTAACCACAGTAAACTTATGTGGTTGCCAGCAAATCATTCAAATCACGCATATGCAACATACACGTACATTCAAAATGTCAGCCATCTGTGGTTCTTGTTGACACTAATGCAATTTATGCTATCCCTTCCGTGTGTTTCTTTCTACATGATGAGGCAGTGCAATTTTACTCACAGATGCCACAAGGTCAAAGTAGCTGTTGAAGCAGAGACAATGGGCTGAATTTTACAGATCCCCTGATGTCGGGGGTTGTGGCGGGGCGGAAAATGCCTCTGGCAGAGGCCTGCCACAGGCCTCAATACTGGGAAGGCCCAGGCCGATATTGCCAGCAGCAACGAGGCCTCGTGGTGCCACTCCCCCAGCTGGTCGACGACGGAAGCCAAATTTACATGCGTAAAATAATGTCAATGAAGGAATAAATTACCCACCTGTTTCCGCCGCCGTCTGTTCTGGAGCGATATTAGTGCTGGTGGCTGGCACTCCTGCGCCTTCGGTTCCCCGTCCGGAAGACTGGTGGGGTGGGCGGAGCAGGTAAGTTTTTCAGTGCGGGGGGGTTGGGGGTGGTGAGGTGCGGGAACAGCATCAGTGATTTCATTGGTGTAGGTGGGAAGGGGTAAAGATTAAAGTTTATGAACTTTACGGGGGGGGGGTGTGGTAAGGTGCACAAGGTAAGTATTTTGTGGGGGGAGGGGGCAAGGAATTAAATCTGGTTGTTGTGGGGGTGGGACAGGGGAAAGATCTATTAATGTTTTGAAAACCGTTTTCCTTTAAATATTTAGATGCAACAATAGGGCTTGAAGCTCTTTAAAAATGGCGTCAGTGCCTGTGCAAAGGCAGCTGACGCCATTGTCGGGGCCAGACCACCCGCCCCCTCCACGTCATCGGGGAGGGCGGTCTGCCCCAGCCATTTAAATGAGCCACCGTGTTTAATATCACGGTGGCTCCGTGACGTGCAGTCCACATGGGCGGACCGCCATTGTTTACATCCATGGCTGACTTCGGCGGGAATGTAAAATGCAGCCCAATCTGAATGTTTGTTTAAGAACAGGTTACATAGGTGGTTGAAGTAAGGGAGGGATAAAGGCATATGGGAACAGGGCAGGCTTGCTGCTATTGTTGAAGATGAACACTAATATGGACTAGTTGGACCGAACAGCCTGTTTTTGTGTTGTAAATTCTATGTAAAATCATCCCCAAGTGTGTGGACACCCCGAAGCTCCTCTTCTCCATGATTAACTACATCCTTAAACTCAATCTTCTGTCCCTATCATTGTTAATAGTTCCCTTTCCACAGACACTGTTCCTCTTTAAAAAAAAACTATCATCACCCCTTGCTCAACATTTCTGTCCTCCATCATTCCATCTCTGACTTTTCTTTCTTCTCTGAGGTCCTAGATCATGTTGTCACCTCCCAGCTCAATGTTCATTTCTCCAGAACTCCCTTTCCATCCAACTTCTAACTCATGTCACAGCACTGAGATTGATCTGGAAAAAGTCATAAATGATATCTTCTGTGACATTGACTGAGAGAGCCTGTTCCTTCTCGATCATTCCATAGCTTTTGTTTTTGTTGATACAGTCCACCTCCACCAACTCTTCTCCAGCTTTATGGGCCTCTCCTTCCAGGCATCCCACTTCCATCACATAATGTCATCTGCTAGAGACCATTAAAGGCACAATCACCCTTAGCTTCTATGCATAGGATTATTCCAGGCTGTCACTAGTATGTAACATAAATAAGCCAAATAGCTGTGCACAGCTGCATCACATAAGTCAGATGCATTATTAGAACAAATAACAGACTTCCCCATGTACACTCAATGGCAACATTACGAGGTACTACAATTTTACTGACTGATTCCACAAGGTTCAAGTAGCCATTGATTGTACTCCTTGATCAATGCCAATATGTACGTCAACAGGAAATTCTGCTCAGTCAGCGTGCAGCTTATTTGTTACCAACAGCATAACATCATGCAAGTGAATGCTTGCTTTCTAGGGAGCTGCTGTGCCAGCACTCTACCACAGAAAGGGAGTCTCTTGATGTATTCTTGGAGATCAAGGCTATGCTTCAAGGCATTCTTGATTACATCTCTGTACTTCCCCATAACTCTAGCTCAATTGCACTACAACAAAATACATTAACTCACCAGAGCAGTAATAGTGCTCCTTTAGCATGTTAAGACAAGGTTCATGTGCCTAGTTTCTTTTGGCACATTCTTCGCTTACAGCCTGGTGAGACTTTCAAGGTTCCTGAGGGTGTGCTGTATGCTGCACAATTTTGTTTTACAAAAAGGCCTTCTCATGAAGGCCCTAGAGGATGAAAATCCTTTCATCCAGGACCAAGGGATAAGCAAGGGGAGCAGCAGCAGTCTGAGTATGATAGGGCAGACAATCCAATGCTGATTATAAGAGACATGCATGCTAATCTGGTATGAGAGACCTATAAGATTGCCAACTCTGGATTGACGTATTCCTGGAGATTTGAGTATGAGACATTTGATCACATGACATTAATCATGTGACACCAGATGTGATATTTAATCACATGATATTTATCCACTATTTGCAAATATTATTGCATAAACCTTGGTTGAGTGTCCTATTATTACTAAGCCCGGAATAAAATATTTGACTCTTTGTTTATAGTCAGATGGATAACATAATTTATAAATCAAAGAAAGGACACAAAAGAATAAAAGTGTAAGGATAAGTAATCTTTAAATAAAAACTACTTCTGTGATGTTTTTGCAGTATTGATCGCAATGAGAGAGACCAAGTAAATACCATTTATTCAACAAAAACATTATCAAAATAAGTAACATCTGACTCAAGTTTTCATACAATTTTATGATTTTTTTTTTACAATATACTGCAAGTTTAAAAAAAAAAATAATACATAAAGCCAAAACCAAATCTAGACGAGCAAAATACTGTGGATGCTGGAAATCAGAAATAGAAACATAAAATGCTGGACATACTCAGCAGGTCTGGCAGCATCTGTGCAGAGAAAAATAAAGTTAATGGGAAGCATGTTACTGGCCTCGTGGAGTCAGGGGGGCCAGTAAAATGGCACGGGCCCAGGTTAGGACAGCCCTCCAGCGCTGACAGATTTGGCCAGATGTGGGTGTCAGGACAGATCAGTGGCTGACATATTGGTGGGCAGGTAATTAAGGTTGTTAAAAGGCCAATTATCAGGCATTTTCCTATTTTTTCTGATTTTATCAGTGGCGCACAGAGGCTCAGAGTCTTGCCTCCTCAAAAGACACAAGCTCAAAGCAGCAGTTGAATTGTGGAGGGAACTGTCAGCCATTCTGTGTGGCTGTCTGTGGGCTGTGTCTTCAAGAAACAAGACTATCGTTTGGAGGCACTGCAGAGGATGGGGCCAAAGTGAAATGCTGCTCTTGGAAAAGTGTCTCCCAGGTCCTCAGCAGCTACTGGAGGCAGGACAAGGTTCTTCAGAGGCTCATCACAGTGGAGGCTTCATCTGGCTATGGGGTCAATGATTTCAGATTTTTGACTCCTCCAGTGAGGAGGAGAATGGCACAGAGATGGGGATGCAGCCACATGGAGTGCCTGTGCAGGGGCCAGGGGAGCTCCAGCAGTTTGAGAAAGCCATTGGACATGAACAAGGAGGACCTCATTGTTGTAGAAGCTGACCAATTCAAAAGGTGTATCGTCAGAGGCTCAGCTTTATGGAGATATCCAAGCTCAAATATCTATGAAGACTGCATCTCTTCAGGGAGGTGGTGGCGGAGCTGTGCAGTATGCTGGAGCAGGAGTTAAGGCCCATGGGATGTAATGCTGTAGCCTTAAAGGTAGCGTTGGCACTCAACTTTTTTGCCTGTGGTTCATTCCAGGGATCGCCTGGAGATCTATGTGGCATCTCTCAGTCAGCGGCCCCATCGCAGCATAAAGAAGGTCTTGGGTGCCATGTAATGTTGGCTTGGCCAATATATCAAATTCTCAAGCGATCAAGCTAGTCGTGCCAAGAGGTCAGTTGGCTTTGGGGCCATGGCTGGATTTCCCCAGTTGCAGGGGGTCATTGACTATACTCATGTGGCCATCAAGGCTCCCTCAGAGCAGCCAGATGCCTTGTGAACAGGAGGGATTCCACTCCCTCAATGTTTAACCTGTCTGTGACTACCATAAGCAGGTCATGCAGATGTGCGTGAGGTTTCCAGGAAGTTGCCATGACACTTACATCTTTATACAGTCCCAATTAGCTCAGATCTTCAGGCCACCCGAACGCCTTCGTGGCTGGATATTGGGGGACGAAGGGTATCCACTGAAGTCATGGCTTCTGACCCCTGTATGCAACCCCAACACACAGGCAGAGGATACATACAGCCGCTACCATATGACTACAAGGGCCACCATCGAGCAGGCCACTGGCCTTTTGAAGATGAGGTTTAGATGTCTTGATAGATCTGGGGGAGCCCTGCAATACGCACCATCAAGGGTATCCCGCATCATTGTTGTCTGCTGCACACTGTACAACCTGGTGCTCCAGAGGGAAGTAGTGCAGAAACCAAAGGAAGAGACTGTCCTTAGAGGAGGAGGATGAACATGAGGTGCCTCAACAGGTGCTAGTCGATAAAGATGGCACCGTGGGGTCCAGCTCACAAGACAGTGACATGCGTGGCAGAGAGATTTGTGACCCTCTGATCAGCAGACACTTCACATGCGGACAAATGCAAGGGGCCGCCGAACCAAGATGTTCTCTCCTGGCCTTCTCTCCTGCCTCAAGGCAGCCTTACTAAGCTTTCATGAGAGACCCTTAGCATCTCTCCGTCAGCACAATATGCCAAGGCCTGTCAACACAGGTGCTCGGGAAGCCCTCACTTTTACATACCATGCATCTATTTGATTCCACATCTGGTCACTGTCAACTATTGCATAAAAATAAATATGAGTCATTGTACATTGAATGTCAAGACCTTTAACTCTCATTACATATTAAATGCCTCTGCAGTTAACAAGTTATCACTCGGTGAAACAGCAAGTGCTAATCCATACATTTATGCGCTCACTTGTGGCTACTTCTATGGGGTGCTCCTCCTGCACCTGGAGTTGATGTGGAGGCAGGCTGCTGCTTTTCTTAGTTCAGTGTATTAGAAGGCTATGGCCTGTGCCCTCTGGGTGCCTGGGCCCTACTGGGGCCTGGGACATTTGGGGCCACCTCAGTCATCAGATCAGCATGCAGCGTTGGAGACACTGTCAAAGGAGTGGAGGATCCCTCATTGCCTTCAGCCTGGCCATCCTCTGCCCTTTCAGGTTCCACATGTGCTCCTGTGGTTGTCTGGAGTGGTCCAGCTCGGGGGCTCACCCACCGATCGCTCCATAGGTCTCATGGATGAGGCCATGCTACAGAATTCTGTGCGCACCCCCTGCATCCACTCCATGTTATGCTCCACGTGTCTCTCCATGAGGGTCACCACTGTCTGCTTGGAGGGCGCCATGTGTTCACATGCCAGAGATATGGAGCCACTCGTGGCATGGATGGACTCCTCCATCATTTGCGCATGGGATTTCACTGCCTCTGGAAACTCCGACAGATGTTCACACATTTGATGCTGTTACTGAAGCATCTGCTGCTTTGCTGATTATATCCAAGGCTTGCCATCTGCGTTGAACTGAGCATGGCTTGGCCTATCCTCACTCCTCTGAGGGGAAGTGTCTGCAGCTGTCACTGTCTCCGGTACCTCGTCCTGCATGTCTGTGCAGTGCTCACCAGCTGTGCCACCAGTTCTACATGTGCAACGATGCCCACCGATGTGAGTATATCTGCACTGGTGGAGGGTGTGCTGGAATAACGTGATGCAGTGTCTTGAGATAGCATTGCATCCTGTGAGCTTTCCAGTGTAGCAGAAGCCTTGGTCTGTTCCTTATCTGTTCCTGTACCTGGTGGAGAGACATGAAATGAAACCGTTGCTCCTTCAACCAAGCCCTGGTCATTCCCTTGGTCAGGAGCTTCCAGTGGCGTTAAAGGCCCACACAGGTGCCACAGACCACACATGGTCTAAGGAATGTTGGATGCATCCATTGCTTTACTCATTCTCCATAGCTTCAACCTGCCTCGCCCTCAGAGACAGTCTGCCCTGCTGTGACCCATCTGATCTCCATGGCCTCCTGCTCTATCTGTGTCAACATGGTGATGAAAGGCACCCAACCTCTGGTTCGTTGACACTCTCTGGCATTCTGAGTGCACTTCAAGCACAGACATATGCAGTGCCACTCCAGTCTCATGACCCATCTGTGCTGGTCACTCTGAGACACTGTAAATGTGCAGCACCATGCCATTGGGAGGACTTGATGAGGTGACCATTCAGCCATCCCAATGCAGCATTCACTCATGACTGAGCATGGGGTTTGGGTGCGTGTGAACTGAGCACTTCAATGAGGACATTGGTGCCTGGTGTTGTCCCATGCATGGGTCTACCACCTGGCCACACATTTCATGGGCACCTTTTTAATCCATGCTGGGCTTCCAGTTTTCAACTCTAAAGCCCCTCACCTTTCCAGACCATAACTGGTTGTTGAAACTCTTCCTCTGCTGGTTCTAGGTTCTTGCAATAACCCCTGGCTGCTTATGATGTCTGCCACCTCCTGCCATGCTTTCTTGGTGAGGCTTGCTGGCCTCCTCCTCCCGTCTTCTGGAAAGAGGACCTTTCTTCTTTCTGTGACTATTTGCAAAAGAGCCTCCAGAGAGGTGTTGCTGAATCGTGGACCAACCTTTCCTTGTGACTCCATTCCTCCGCTGCTTTCTTTGTTGTTGACCCCCTCCTTCTTGCCTTTGCCTTCAGCCTACCTAACTGCTGCATGTGTGCCTTTAAAAATTGTGGCTGTATGTGAGCTGCCGCCATTAGGGCCCACCCCCGCCATTATTTGGCCAGCTTCCCCGCCTGCAGGTAGGCGGTGGCGTAGTGGTATTGTCACTGGACTAGTAACCCAGAGACCCAGGGTATTGCTCTGGGGACATGGGTTCAAATCCCACCACAGCAGAAGGTGGAATTTGAATTCAATTAATAAATCTGCCTACATTTCTGCCTGATGTGACCCTTCGTCAGACCAAACCTAATTCAAAAGAGTGACTCCCACACCATACCACACTCGCCCAGCTTCAGGGAGGTGAGGCTCAGTCCTCAGAGAGAAGCACCAAAGCTCCCGAAAAAAAACATTATACAACAGTGGACATTACAGGCTACCATAAACTCCCTTGCTCCAGTTTGTGTTGCTCTTTGTCCCTCCCTCATCTCCTTCCCTCTGGCTTATGTTCCTCTCTCCCTTCAGTTTGTGTTTCTCTCTCTCCCTCCCTCCCCCAGTTTGTGCTTTACTCTCAGTCCCTCCGCTAATTTGCGTTTCTCTCCCCTCCTCCCCAGTTTATATTGCTCTCTCTCGCTCTTTCTGTCTCATCCTCCCCATTTTGTGTTTCTTCCTTCTCTCACACTTCGTCAGTTTGTGTTGTGATGTCTCTCAGTTGCTCTCTCAGGACTCGGCAGAGTTTCCAGGTGATATTTGTTGACCCTGATGCTGCCATCCTCTCAACCTGCCATGAGGAAGTGAGTTTTGAGTAATGGGGAGACCATCAGGGCCCAGACAACGCAGCTTGATTGCAAGCCATGACAGCCGGGTACTGTGCATGCACGAACAGCGCATATGAGGACTATTTCTCCCGAGTCACTATCAGCAGCACTCGGGAGATCAATTGGCCATTTCAATAAAGTTTGGGAACCCTAGGAACCTACTGTTGATCACCATTGCTGGCTGTGGTCTAAAAAGTCCTGTCTAACATCATGTGACACTCAACCAGGGAGGCTCATAAAAAGATCAATGAAGCTGAGGAGTCTCACTCCAGCAGGTAGTGAATTGTTCCTAGAGGTTTGTTTTGCTTTGTATGTGTCTTTTTGTGTCAATCTTGCCATCCACATTCCTGTTAGTGATGGAAGGCATCTAAAATGAGCCTTTTTCTATAATTTTTATTAAAGCCTATTGATACATACAATCCTGTGTATTTAAAATGTTAATTTATTCTCCAGACATTTGCAGTTGTGTACATATTGTGAACATAGTGCATGATTTATAGGCCTTGGATGGTTTATACATAATCTTTAGATTGTAATACTAATGATATTTCCCAAAATTAAGCTGAGCATGACATATATGAAGTATTCCATCTGTTTACAGATCTTTGATGTTGCTTGGGATCCGCATCAGCCAAACAGACTTGTTAGCTGTGGAGTGAAACATATTAAGGTAAATATCCTAGGTTCATCTTGTACTTTCTGTTATTTAAAAATGCTTATATCAAATAGTTGCTTTCATTGAAGTAGAATCTTGTCTGTTTACCTCTTCCACAGGCTTGGATCTAATAAAACTGTAAAGCCAAAACTGTGGCCTGAATGAAAGTTGATATTTTACTTTAAGTGCAGATGTGAAAAGTTCCTGTTTTAACTAACGACAGGCTATTTACTTGGAACCTATCGAATAAATTACAAATGAAAATGTGAAAAGCTGAAGAGAAAATGGACTTAGTGGGCAGGTTAGTAGCTAGGTAATGAAATCTGTAGTTGGAATAAGTGGCAATACTTAGTGTAATTCAGTGGATCACTTCCAGAATTCCTTCATTTGTGCTTTACAGAACATTAAAAAAATTTCTGGAATAGCTATAGGACAGCTTCACTACATCTGCTCAAATGGTTGACATTCAAGCAATTTTTTTCTTCACACACAAAATCTGTCTTGTAACTGTACGCACTAAGAATCACTTTTAGGTGACTGTTATAGAAAATTGCCTTTTCAAAGAAATATTGGAACTAGACCCCAGTTGTCTCCATCTTGGTGCAATGCACAGGAAAAATATTGTGGGGCAAGATTTAAACTTTTGCCAGCCAATCGGCAGAATGTATCATCTGTGCACCTGTGCGGGGAGCAAAGAGATCAGAACCACTTGAAGGACCGAGCATAACTTTCTGACCAAGGAATTATCAAAACAGCAAGGCTATGTGGGCAGTCAGCCTTTTATTAAGGGACAAGCTATGAGGGCCTTCGCTGAGGTGAAGCGATTAGGGACTAAAGATTGGATAAGGCCCATTAACGGGTGTGGAGATTGTGATATGGGATTACCCTGCACTTCGTGATGCCTGCTCATCTCCGTGAATGTGGCATGTAACACAATGCTAAATGCGCTGCTGAAAGGTTGCATGTTGAGCAGGGGAGCCATGTTTGTCCAACAATTTGTCCACTAGCAACAATTAAAGCTAACCTGCACTTCTTGAAACCAGTCTGCACCTTTTAAAGGGAAGGTGCATTCTGGCTGCAGCAGGGGCTAGAGGTGGCTGGGAAAGACTTTGTGAGCAGGAAGAAATTTGAGAAATGGAACAGCAACCCAGAGGGAGGGCTCCTAGGTTCTCCCGATAAAGTGCTGGAGGCCTTAGTGCAGGCAGTGAAAAGGAGGAGAAAGTTCATCTATGCGCAGAGGGTCAGGAAACCCTAAAGACAAGCACTTAGGAGTGAATGGGAGCAGATAACTGTAGTGTTTGATCTGTGTTTGATTGTGTTAGGCTGTCCATTGATCTGTGTTTGATTGTCGAAGCCTAATTGAAACTAAAACAAAAAGGAACAGTGACTGTGTTCTGAGAAAGACATTGTGCTGAAATCTTATAACTGCTGAGATATTTTAAAGTACTGTAAACAAACCAGTTGGTGATTTAATACAAGTGTGATATCTGCATTGCTGTGAGATAAATCAAATATATAATATCTAGTAACCTGGCATAAACATAACAAAACATGGCTACAAGCATGATTCAGCAAAATGTAATTTTATCAACTCCAGAACGATTTCTTTCAACGACGGGAAATCCTCCCTTGTGCTAGACGCGATGGATTTCGGGGTTCAAGACCTACTTGCTCGCTATGGGGATGGACACTTAAGATGTAGCAGCGAACCGTAAGAAAGCGATACTTGTACATTGTCTCAGAGCAGAGGGCCAGCGAATATCAGAGCAGCTCACAGAAAATATGTCAACGTTTGATATGGTGGTAGGGACTCTTGAAAAATACTTTGGGCCAAAGAAAAGTGTGATGATGGAGTGATACGCATTCTACCAGAGATCCCAGGGACATGGTGAGCCCATTAAACAATATGTGACAGTATTGCAGAAATTGACGTCTACATATAAATTTGGTACACTAACCAATGAACTAATTTGTGACCAATTAATTGAAAAGACTTCAATTCCACGAGTTAGGGAACATCTCCTCATGGAGGATGATGATTTAACCTTGGAAAAAACCATAACCTTGGCAGTCCAGACCAAATCTGCCATGTTAGATTCAAAGTGGTTACACACACATCCGCCCTTAGACTCAGGGTTTCAGACACAGCTTGCCCAACTAGCTTCAGTGCAAGTGTTAAGACCAAGAAGACCTCAGCAACCTCATCAAAATGTGCCCCAAAATGGTCAGTTACCTTCAAAACTGTGGCCAAATTGTGGAAATGCTCATCAAGTCACAACATCACGTCCAGCTTGTGGGGAAAAGTGTAACTCATGTTTAAAGTGGAACCATTTTGCAAAGGTGTGCAAGTCGTCGAAGAAAAAGACTTCATCGGTTCGACATGTGATGGAGTCTCTTCCTGAGAGTGAGATACAACATGTATTTACCATCACAAACAGTAAAGCACCAGGTCATTTGAAGGAGTTCTCTGGGCTGCTGTTCCATTTCATAGATTTCGTCCTGCTCACAAAGTCTCTCCCAGCCTCTCAGTGTCACTTCTTATCGACGTTGACACGAAATCATCTATTTTGAGTGACAAACTCTACCATTGGTATTTTTCGCAATTCTCTCGCTCCTGCAACAGGCGCTCTTCAAGCTTATGACGACACTATCTTTCCAGTTTTGGGAACCTAGACAGGTTCAAATTCTCTGTAGCTAAAGGCCAAACCCATATGGGGGTAAACCTTTTCGATAGGCTTGGATTCAAACTTGCTGACCCCACCGGAGCACACGTTAACGGGATTGATGATGCAGATTATACATGCCAGTAGCCCTCCTTATTTACTGGATTTGGGGAGATTAAAGAGTACTGTCATGCTCCTTGCATTGACACATCAATTCTACCAGTTTCACAAAATTTGAGACGGTTGCCATTTGCAATCTGTGCCGGTGTCACATGAGTTGAAACGACTAGAAGTACATGGTGTCATTGAGCAAATCGACTCATCACGCGGATATCAAATCTAGTCATTGCACAACGTAAAAATGGCAAACTTAGACTATGCATTGACCGAATGGCAGTCAACAAAGCTATCATACCAGACAAGTCTCCAATTTCTACAATTCAAGAACTATCAGCATCATTTCATGACTCCACAGTCTTCACAAAGCTTGATATGCGACGGAGTTATCTTAGATACCTCTAGAAGAGCAAAGCAGATATCTTACAGCTTTTGTTACCCATGAAGGTGTGTTTCAGTACCGCAGAATGCCATTTGGATTAAGTTCAGCACCTAGCACATTCCAGGATATCATTTCTTCAGTCTTGTTGGATGTTGAGGGAATGCTTAACCTTCTTGATGATGTCATTGTCCATAGAAAGGACAAAGCTGAACATGATCAACACTTATCAGCAGTGCTCACCCGACTTGCAAAACACAATTTGACACTCAACAAGGACAGATGCATATTTGCGGCGCCCGAGATTAACTTTCTGGGTTCGAGTGACAACAGTTGGAGTAAAGCCTACATACTCTCTGACCGGAAAGACACCAGTCGAACTTATGATAGGTCTCAACTTTCGCATGCCACTGACCATTCTTAAGCCCTCGCTATCAGTTAATGAGAATGTCAGAGCAAAAGCAAATTAAATCGTAAAGCGACAGGTAAAGCAATAGTATACTTTGACAAACGTACAGGCGCAAGGGAACCACAATTTAATGTTGGAGATTGGGTTTGAATCAAAGGGCCAAATTGCGACCACAAACTTGCTTCATCAGTATCCGGTCCAAAGCAGATTAAATGTTTGCTAGCTACCAGTGCTTATCTGTTGGATGACAACAGCAAGTGGAATGCGAGACGTTTGATAGAGAGCAGACCAAGATATTTTGAGGATAATTGTTATGAGGATACATTTCTTTTTCCTATGAGTGATATTGATAATCCATCTCAAACAGATCTACAACCTTAAATTCATAAATCTAATCGCAGACCTAAGAGACCTTTCTTTCTCAAAGACTATTTCTGTACTTAGAGAAAACAGACAAGTTAAACATTAAGAAATAACTTGATGTATATATGTTTATCGTTTCGAATATTTTTGAATTAAAGTAATGTCTTTAGTTAAAAGGGGGAAAGTGTAGTGTGTGTTTGATCAGGGTTTGATTGTATTAGTCTGTCTATTGATCAGTGTTCACTGTTTGATTGTTGAAGCCTAGTTGAAACTGAAACAAAAAGGAACAGTGATTGTGTTCTGAGAAAGACATTGTGCTGAAATCTTGTATGTGCTGAGATATCTTAAAGTACTGTAAATAAATCAGTTGGTGATTTAATACAAGTGTGATATCTGCATTGTTCTGAGATGAATTAGATATATAAAATCCAGCAACTCGGCGTAAACATAACAATAACCACAGAGTTCAAAGCCTGGAGTCTGGCCCAGAGGTTCTGGATACAGTGCAAGAGAAAGTTCAGTGACCTCAGACGAGTGGTCAAGGTCAGTGACTGCATCTTCAAATGCCATATCCTATCAACTGCTTCACCAACCTCACACAGTGCTCAATGTGCTACACCCTCATCACTCACCCATCAATCAGGTCTAGCAATCAGGACTCATGCCTAATATTCATACGCTTCACCTCACTTTCACACACTTGGCACTGCTGCAAGCCTCACAGTCACATCTTAGTGCTTCCACATTCTACCAGTTATTTAGCTATGAGTGGCACATCACCCAAACACATTGCAAAATGCTCAATGACTCTCCTCCCTCTCTCTTGCAGGACAGGGTGCATATAACAGGAGGAAGCAGCAAAGAACCAGCGGAGGGTGGGGGGCAGGCACATATGCGTGTCCTCACACAGTTGAAGGAGCCAGTAGTCTGCATTATTGGCACAGCCATTACCGAGGCCATTGCAACTGGTGTCGCTGAAACATTCAAGGTTGATGGTATGTTCTTGCCTTATGCGCTTTCTCAAATTCCACTTCACTTCTTCTGCAATCTGGTATGAAGTACATGCTGTGGATGCTTTCCACCCACCCCACCAATTCTCTCACCCTAACTATCCTCTTGCACGTTTATGCTTTCAGATGCTGAAGACCTGCCGTCTGACCAGCCAGTGGTGTGTGACGATGAAGGGTGAGAAGAAGAGCACACCTCTGAAGAGAAAGCACTGGCACTTGCTCTGATGACTACCACAAGCTCAGATACTGGCACTGTGTGTACCTCAGAGGGTAGTATAGAGAGGGGATCTCCATATGGTGGGCTGAATTTTATGGGCCCCCCTGTGGCAGATTCGTAGATAATTACGATGGGAGGTGGGGGACAGAGGACCACTCGCAACGCAAATTGGTCGGGGGCGGGATAGGCCGACGCCTTCCTGCCCACAGGCCAAGTGAGGCCCTTAAGTGGCCTATTAATAGCCACTTAAGGACCTCTTCCTGTCACTGCTTGGATTTAACTAGCAGCGGGGAGGCCTCTGCCAGGTGGGGAGATTGCCCAGTAAAACAAAGCAACCTCCTTGGGGGCTTGTGGGTGGGGCATACCTCCATGGGCAATCTGTGGCCCAAGGAAGGCCCCTGCTGGGAAAAAATCTACCCCTGTAAGCCCCCCTCTCCCTGCAATGCATTGGTGCATTGGCAGGCCTGCCAGAGAGCCTCTTGTCACTGTCAAGGAGCATCTAGGAGTCCGGCTCCAACTTAAGAACATAGGAAAAGGAATATGCCGTTTAGCCCCTCGAGCCTTTCTGCCATTCTGTGAGATCATGGCTGATCTGTGACCTAATTCTGTATATCTGCTTTTTCCCCAAAATTCCTTAATAATTTTGGCTAACAAAAATCTATCAATCTCAGTTTTAAAATTAACAATTGATCTAGCATCAATTGCCATTTGCGGAAGAGAGTTCCAAACTTCTACCACCCTTTGCATGAAGAAGTGTTTTCTAATTTCACTCCTGAAAGGTCTGGCTGTAATTTATTGACTATGTCTCATACTCCTAGACTCCCCAACTAGCAGAACCCGAATGATACAATTAAGAGTGCATTATTCACTAGCATCAGTCACAGGAACACCAACAGAAAGAGAAAAATATAAAGCCGACACCAAAACACAGAAATCTTAAGGTCTTGTGTGTAATTCTACAGTGACACAGCAGTGTTTTACCTGTCTGGTGAGCACATTTTAGAGATCCACTACAGCTTGAGGTAGCTTCCTTATATTGCTGTTAATTGGAAACAGGAGGTTCTTTCTTTTTCTTCTTTCTTTTGGGCTTCCTTATCTCGAGAGACAATGGATACGCGCCTGGAGGTGGTCAGTGGTTTGTGAAGCAGCGCCTGGAGTGGCTATAAAGGCCAATTCTGGAGTGACAGGCTCTTCCACAGGTGCTGCAGAGAAATTTGTTTGTTGGGGCTGTTGCACAGTTGGCTCTCCCCTTGCGCCTCTGTCTTTTTTCCTGCCAACTACTAAGTCTCTTCGACTCGCCACAATTTAGCCCTGTCTTTATGGCTGCCCGCCAGCTCTGGCGAATGCTGGCAACTGACTCCCACGACTTGTGATCAATGTCACACGATTTCATGTCGCGTTTGCAGACGTCTTTATAACGGAGACATGGACGGCCGGTGGGTCTGATACCAGTGGCGAGCTCGCTGTACAATGTGTCTTTGGGGATCCTGCCATCTTCCATGCGGCTCACATGGCCAAGCCATCTCAAGCGCCGCTGACTCAGTAGTGTGTATAAGCTGGGGGTGTTGGCCGCTTCAAGGACTTCTGTGTTGGAGATATAGTCCTGCCACCTGATGCCAATTATTCTCCGAAGGCAGCGAAGATGGAATGAATTGAGACGTCGCTCTTGGCTGGCATACGTTGTCCAGGCCTCGCTGCCGTAGAGCAAGGTACTGAGGACACAGGCCTGATACACTCGGACTTTTGTGTTCCGTGTCAGTGCGCCATTTTCCCACACTCTCTTGGCCAGTCTGGACATAGCAGTGGAAGCCTTACCCATGCGCTTGTTGATTTCTGCATCTAGAGACAGGTTACTGGTGATAGTTGAGCCTAGGTAGGTGAACTCTTGAACCACTTCCAGAGCGTGGTCGCCAATATTGATGGATGGAGCATTTCTGACATCCTGCCCCATGATGTTCGTTTTCTTGAGGCTGATGGTTAGGCCAAATTCATTGCAGGCAGACGCAAACCTGTCGATGAGACTCTGCAGGCATTCTTCAGTGTGAGATGTTAAAGCAGCATCGTCAGCAAAGAGGAGTTCTCTGATGAGGACTTTCCGTACTTTGGACTTCGCTCTTAGACGGGCAAGGTTGAACAACCTGCCCCCTGATCTTGTGTGGAGGAAAATTCCTTCTTCAGAGGATTTGAACGCATGTGAAAGCAGCAGGGAGAAGAAAATCCCAAAAAGTGTGGGTGCGAGAACACAGCCCTGTTTCACACCACTCAGGATAGGAAAGGGCTCTGATGAGGAGCCACCATGTTGAATTGTGCCTTTCATATTGTCATGGAATGAGGTGATGATACTTAGTAGCTTTGGTGGACATCCGATCTTTTCTAGTAGTCTGAAGAGACCACGTCTGCTGACGAGGTCAAAGGCTTTGGTGAGATCAATGAAAGCAATGTAGAGGGGCATCTGTTGTTCACGGCATTTCTCCTGTATCTGACGAAGGGAGAACAGCATGTCAATAGTCGATCTCTCTGCACGAAAGCCACACTGTGCCTCAGGGTAGACGCGCTCGGCCAGCTTCTGGAGCCTGTTCAGAGCGACTCGAGCAAAGACTTTCCCCACTATGCTGAGCAGGGAGATTCCACGGTAGTTGTTGCAGTCACCGCGGTCACCTTTGTTTTTATAGAGGGTGATGATGTTGGCATCGCGCATGTCCTGGGGTACTGCTCCCTCGTCCCAGCACAGGCATAGCAGTTCATGTAGTGCTGAGAGTATAGCAGGCTTGGCACTCTTGATTATTTCAGGGGTAATGCTGTCCTTTCCAGGGGCTTTTCCGCTGGCTAGGGAATCAATGGCATCACTGAGTTCCGATTTGGTTGGCTGTATGTCCAGCTCATCCATGACTGGTAGAGGCTGGGCTGCATTGAGGGCAGTCTCAGTGACAGCATTCTCCCTGGAGTACAGTTCTAGGTAGTGCTCAACCCAGCGGTCCATCTGTTTGCGTTGGTCAGTGATTATGTCCCCCGATTTAGATTTGAGGGGGGTGATCTTCTTGATGGTTGGCCCAAGAGCTCTCTTCATGCCATCATACATTCCTCTGATGTTTCCGGTGTCTGAGGCCAGCTGAATATGACTGCATAGGTGTTGCCAGTAGTCGTTTGCGCAACGCCTAGCTGTTCTTTGTGCAGTACTTCTGGCTGCTTTAAGTGCTGCGGATGTTAAATCGCTGGGGGCTTTCTTGTAGTTCAAAAGTGCAATGCGCTTAGCGGCTATGACAGGTTCCAGCTCTTCGTTATGAGATTGAAACCAGTCTGCATTTCTCTTCGCACTTTTGCCGTAGGTGGTCAAAGCTGACTCATAGATGGCGTCTCTGATGTGGGCCCACTTGGTCTCAGCATCCCCTGTGGGAGTGTTTTGAAGGGCTGTTACAAGTGAATTTAGAAATTTTTGTAACAGCTGTGGGTGAGAAATTCTGCTCGTGTTGATGCGCGGGCGGCCCTTCTGCTTGGAATGATGCAACTTCTTTGGTCTGAGTCTAACCTTGCTGCACACCAGGGAGTGGTCGGTGTCGCAGTCCGCACTGTGGAAGCTGCGTGTGATTTGAACACTGTTTAAGGCGGCTCGCCTTGTGACAATGAGGTCTAGCTGGTGCCAACGACGTGATCTTGGGTGCCTCCATGAAACCTGGTGACAGGGTTTAGTGTGAAAGAACGAGTTGGTGATGCAGAGGTTATGATAAGTACACAACTCAAGCAGTTGTGTACTTATCAAACAGGAGGTATGTTGGGCCAATAGGTGTGAATGCACATTTAACCATAATACCACTATGGAGAAAGGACGAATAATTCGTCCTCTCACAGAAAGCTAGATATATATTTTTTACAATAAAACGTAACTTCTTGCTTGTGTAATGTTTTCACGGCCTGACATGGTGGATGGAGCTTGCAAGCACAGACTCTACATACCTTAAGCCCCTGGATCCAGTGATCTTCAAGCCTTTTATTCCTGGTGTTGCAATGGGCTCAAGATTAATGCAAAATATATTCCTGCAAAATCATTACCATCCCTCACCTCCAAAACTTTGCCTGCCTAAACCTCATGACACATCTCAATTAGACATTGATACACATGGAATGCACTCGTCCTTCCAGTCCTCAAAAACAAAAGTTTGGCATTAGAAAATTATTCAATTTTTTTTCATGTTTGCAGTATCCCACAAAAGAAATTAATACATACAATTATCCTGTCTTTCCAAATAAGGCAAACAAACAAAACCTAAACCTTATTTTGGTGGCAGAGGGAAACAGAGAGAGCATTCTCTTTATGTTTGCCATGTTGTATGGTTGTATTTAAAAAAATTCTTAATAGGTCCATTTAAAAAGACGTCGAGACTTTACAACAACAACTTGCATTTATATAGGAGCATAGAAACAGAAGGAAGCTATTTAGCCCATGTTCCGCCATTCAATGAGATCATAGCTGATCTGTGACCTAATGTCATATACCTGCCTTCATCTCCCTTATTGCCTGTGGTTAACAAAAATCTATCAATCTCGGTTTTAAAATTAACAATTGATCTAGAATCAATTGCTGTTTGCGAAAGAGAGTTCCAAACTTCTATCACCCTTTGCATGAAGAAGTGTTTCCTAGTTTCACTCCTGAAAGGTCTGGCTCTAATTTTTTGACTCTGCCGCCTAGTCCTAGATTCCCCAGCTAGTATAAATAGTTTCTCTCAATCTACCTCAATGTTCCCTTCAATATTTTGAAAACTCAAATCACCCCTTATCCTTCTAAATTCCAGGAAATGCAACTCTAGTTTAATCTTGTAGCTTAAACCTTGGAGTCCAGGTACCATTCTAGTAAATCTATGCTGCACTCCCTCCAAGGCCATGTATCCTTCCTCATGTGTGGTGCCCAGAACTGCTCACAGTACTCCAGGTGTGGTCTTACCAGGGCTTTGATAACTGTAACATGGCTTCTACCTCATAAAGACCAGCATTCCATTAGCCATTTTTATTATTTTTTATACCTGTTCATGATATTTTAATGACCTGTGTACCTGGACCCCAAAGTCTCTTTAGACCTCCATGTTTTCTATTTCACCATTTAGAAAGTATCCTGTTGAATCCTTTCTAGGCCCAAAGTGGATAATGTGCATTGAAATCCATTTACCACAGTTTTGCCCATTCTAAATCTCTTTGTAATCTTATGCTTCCATCTACACTGCCTACAATACCACCTATCTTTGTTCATCAGCAAATTTGCATATTTGACTTTCTATCCCACCATCTAAGTCCTTTATGAATATAATGAATAGTTAAGATCCAACACAGATCCTTGCTAGTCACATTCTGCCAATTGGAGTATCTGCCCATTGGAGTATCTGCCCATTATCCCAACCCTATGTCTCCTTCCAATCAGCCAGTTTCCTAACCAGGTCAATAGTTTGCCTACAATTTCATGAACAGTCTCTTATGAGGGACATTATTAAATGCCTCTTGATGTCTTTGAAAATAATACCCGTAAGCATTCCCGTGTCCACTACTTTAGTCACCTCTTCAAAAAATCTAACACTCTGTCCTTTAATAATAGACTCTAGCAATTTCCCAACAACAGATGATAGGCTGACTGGGCTATAATTCCCTGGTTTTCCTCTCTTAAATAGCGGAGAGACAAGTGCAGTTTTCTAATCTAAATGAAGGGTTCCTGAATCGAGAGTACTTTGGACGATTATAGCTACGGCATCTACAGTGTTCTCATAGTCATTTGCAGCGCAGAAGGAGGCCATTCAGCCCTGGAGTTCATGCTACCTACTTTTAAAAGCCTGGAATGGAAACTATCTGGTCCTGGGGATTTGTTGCTCTTTCATGGCATTAATTTCTCCATTACTGTTATCTTGCTTATGTTAATTTTGTTGAGTCCCTGTCCCTGGTATAGCAACCTTCAACATAGTAAAATGACCCAAGGCTTTTCACAGGAATGCTATCATAAAATGTGACACCATGATATTAGAACAGCTGACCAAAGATTTAGGCAAAGAGCAAGGTTTTAAGAAGCAGCTTAAAGGAGGAGAGAGGTCTGGGGAGGGAATGCTAGAACTTAGGACCTACGTAGCTGAAGGCAAGACTGCCAATGGAGAGGTGAAGGAAATTGGGGATGTGCCAGAGGCCAGAACTGAAGGAGCGCAGAGATCTCCAAGTCCTGGAGGAGGTTGCAGAGATGGGAGCGAGGCTATGGAGGGATTTGAATACCAGGATGAGAATGTTAAAATCAAGACATTGCTAGAGTGGGACGCTATGCACATCAGCAACTGGGTACAGGGCTTTGCACAGAGCTTGGAGCCCATCCTATCCAGCGTGGAAGTGGTAACCAACTCTGACAGCACTTGTGGACCCAGCCATGTTGCAGCACCTAGTGGCCGATATCTCAGCTTCTATTGCAGTGCAGGCAGAAGCCACTCAATGTCTGAGTGCTATAGTGGAAGCTCAGACTAAGGTCATGAGATCGCTGCTAGTTGCCATGCAAGCCCAGCTTGATGCCATGCAGTCTAGAACTGCTTTCATCATGGTTGTGGATATTCGAAGGGGCTTGCAGGATCTCAGAGCAGTCCAGCAATCTGTGCTCCAGCAGATTACTGGCACTGCCCTGGGAGAGTGCCAATGGCTCCATGGTACGCAAATCTGCTGCCCTGTCTCAAGATGACAGCCTTCATACTCCCAACATTGGCACTCTGCCATTACCTCTGCTGTTGCCTCTCATCTAGCCAGTACAGACTGGTGGTGCTGTCTGAGGCTGGGCCCTTAGGGCCCAGAGCTGTCAGAGATCATCCTGCAAGGTCATCTACAGTCTACCCCATTGAAAATCAGCAGACTTCCTCCAGCCGTGCTGCAGCCAGAGGATAGCATTGCATAGGAACAGGCAATAAGGGAATGCAGAAGAGTAAATAGTTGAGTATTGTATTTATTATTGGAAGTGTTGCTTGGACAAAGTTGGCATGGAATGGTTGGTTTGTGATGTCTTTTATTTCAGCTTTTTGGCCAAGAGGACACTGTGATGGTCCGTGACAGTGGAATGGAAAGGTGGGGAAGTGTGGAGCAATGGTGATCTGGGGAGATTTTCAGGAGAACAGGAGACTGATGAGACATTCACTGACTGCCTGTCCGGAGCAATGATGTCCTGGATGTCTTCTCTGATCCTCCTCTTCCTCCTGCTGTTCTTCCTCTTGTGGTGGTCGCTGAAGGCCTACTGGTGAGGGCTGCACCCTCATGATTGTGCTAGGTCATGTCGGACACAGCAGACCATCACGAATCGTGAGACATGTTCCTGTTAGTACTGGAGGTCTCCCTTCAAGTGGTCCAGGCAGTGGAACCTTTGTTTGCCGATAATCTGCTCCACGACATGGTGGCTCAAAGATGGTGGGAAGGGCTGACTGGTGCAGGATAAAAGCATGGTGCTTACTAACAATAGCTGAAATTCACCAACATGATGGTCTGTGCGTGGTTTCTAATTGCATGTTCAGGAAGTGGAACCCGTTGCAGTTGCAGAACATCTGCTCGTTGAGATGTAGCATCTACAGAGCCACGTTTGCACAGTCGACGGCACCCTGCACCATGGGGAAACCTGCTATACTGGAAAAGCCAGGTGCCTTCTCTTCCTGCTTCTCGTTGTGTACAGGGCCTCCATAAGCTCCTGGATGCAGTTAGGCACAGTGCACTGAAGAATGTTGGCTATTTTGCCGACGTCAATCTGGAAGGATACACCGGTGTAGAAATTGAGTGCCATGGCGACTTTGACGGCCATCGGAAGTGGCATTTTTGCCCTGCTCTGCAGCTCCAGGTCTGGTTGGAGGAGGTAGCACTATTCTGTGGCACTATCCTTGGTGAAGTGGACCAATGCAGACACTGGTACTGGCTGAGGTGGAGGTAGGAGAAGTGCTCTCTGAAGACCTTAGGTGAGTAATGCCTTCTGTTGAGAGCCCTCCTCTGTCAACAGCTTCTCCTTACTGCTGCCTCTTCTTCATCTCCATGTCATGCTGCAGCCCAAGTGGAACTGCAACTATAATCCCCATGACTGGCAACACGTTTTCTGCTCAGAGGCCTTTCAAATCCACACCACTCCTTCCAAAGGTCGAGCACCATTCCCTTCCGACTGAAAGAACCTCTGTCAACTCCTCCAAGACCACTCTACGCAGTGCTTCCACTAACTCTGCAGCAGCAAAAGAAAGTCAAAAGCTCGTCCTCTGCAAATTGAATGGTGGTTCCTTTACATAGTGGGAGTGGTCCCTTGTGCGGCTGAATGCACGTTCAGATGTGCGTGTTTAAGAGAGGGCATTTGACAGGACCTGCAGGGTCCAAAATGGCAGATTGATGCCAAATCAGCATTAATATGGTGACTGATGTCATGACTTGCCCACTCTGCAGGGATCCAGCATATGCACGGGATGTGTGCATGGCACACCCGCACTATTGCCCTTCCAAATATGATGACTCACGTGGACTGCACTGGAAATTGTTGGGAGCAGCCTCCCCTGCCATTTTTTCCTCTGCTGGCTTCTGTAGTGCCGAAACAGCGGCACTAGAGAGCCAAATTTTGCGGCCTAGAAATATGAGAGCATTAGCAAGTAAAACTCCCGTTTAAGTTAAGTGAAGTAACCCATTAAAGTAAGGGTAGCATCGCATGCTCTCTACATTCTTATGAGAATATAAATTGTACAGATTGAATTACGCATCTCCAATCATAATTATCTTTCTTTACGTTTCACCATGACAGTGGAATAATGCAGCTCACAGTTTGAACAAAACTTTGTTTCATCGGGTATTTACTCAGTCTGCCTTCAGAGTGATAGAAGAGGTAACTATGTGAAGATAGAAATAACCAGTCCAGATCACAAAGGAATGCTTTTGTTAGGTCCATGGTAATGTGCTATTACATGGTGTTCCTGCTGATATCCTTCTGGTGGAAGTGGTGTGGGAGGCAGGCGTTTAGCTTCATGGGCCACTGGCACCAGTACTGGGGAAAGAGGGAGTTGCTGCACTGGGTCGGGCTCCACTTAAACTGGGTTAGTACCAGTGTCATGGAAATTGTGTAGCTAGGGGTTTATTAAACTAATAAAGAGGTGTGGGAGGATTCTGGAAAGGATAAATTCAAAAGCAGCAAGGGAAATGTCAAGGTTGTCGAGCAGAGCAGCATTTTGGGTAAAAGGAAGCAGAAGGTCAGGAAGGAACAGTGAAAGGGTATTTGTGTCTAAGGTGACGTCAGAGAAAATTGGAGAAGAGTCAAAGCTAAAGGCACTGTATCTGAATGCGTGAAGCATTTGCAACAACTTAGTTGAATTAATAGCACAGATAGAAATTAATAGGTTTGATTGAATAGCCATTATGGAAACATGGTTGCAAAGTGACCAAGGTTGGGAACTAAATATTCCAAGATACTTAACTTTTGGAAGAGATAGGCAAAATGGAAAAGGAAGAGGGATAGCCCTGATAATAAAGGATGGGATAAATACAATAGAGAGAAAGGATCTTAGCTCAACAAATTAGTTGAATAAGTTTGGGTGGAGCTAAGAAATAGCAAGGGGACTTATTTAGAGGCCCCCTAACCGTATAATGTAGAATCACAGAATGGTTACAGCACAGAAGGAGGCCATTCAGTCTGTTGTGACCATGCCAGCTCTGAAAGAGCAAGTCAGCTAATCCCACTCTCCCACCCTTTCCCCATACATCTGCACATTTTTTCTGTTCAGGTCATAGCGTTATTAGGGCACAGAAGGGGCCCATTTAATCAATGCGAGTGCTTGTCCAATCTCCTTTTGAAAGCCACGATTGAATCTGCCTCCATCATACTCTCAGGCATTGCATTCCAGATCCTAACTTCTTGCTGTATAAAAAAAAGTTCTTCCTCATGTCACCATTGGTTCACTATAAATTGGTGTCCACTTATTCTTGACACTTCTATCAATCGGAACAGTTTCTCTCTATCTACTCAGTAGTTGTACTGTCAGGTATAGTATAAATCAGGAAATTCGAAGTGCATGTAGTAAGGTTAATGCAGTTATCATGGGAGAGATCAATCTTCATATAGACTAGGAAAACCAAATTTGCAATAATAGTGTGGAGGAGGAGTTCATGGAATGTATGCAAAATAGTTTTCTAAATCAGTATGTTGAGTAACCAACTAGGAACAAGCTATTTTGAATCTAGTATTGTGCAATGTGAAAGGGTTAATTAATAACCTTGTAGTGAAAGGGCCTCTAGGAAAGTGTGACCGTAATATGATAGAATTTTGTATTTAATTTGGAAGTGATTTAGTTGAGCCTGAAACTAGGGTCTCAAATGTAAACTCAGCAAACTTAGTAGGTTTGAGAGGCGAGTTGGCTAAGGTAGATTGGGAAAACAACATTAAAAGATTTAGACAAGCAATGGCTACCATTGAAATAATTAATTGCAACAAATACACATTCCTTTAAGGCACAGAAGCCCCACAGCAAAGGTGGTCCAGCTGTGGCTAACAAGAGGAGTTAAAGATCGTATTAGATCAAAGGAAGAAGCTTATAGTGTTGCCAAAAGGAGAAGTAAGCCTGAGGATTGGGAGGATTTTAGAATTCAGCAAAGGAGAACCAAGAAATTGATGAGGGAATAGAATATGAGAGTAGACTAGCAAGAGATGTAAAAACAGAATGTAACATTTCTATAGGTATGTAAGTAGGAAGAGATTAGTGAAAGTAAACATGGGTCCATTAGAGGCTAAGGCAGGTAAAACTATTGGGAATAAGGAAATGCAGAGACATTAAACAAATATTTTGTATCTGTCATCACAATAGAAGACACAAAAAACATTCCAGAAATAATGTGGAAGCAAAGGTCGAGCATGAAATAAAATAAATTTAAAAAAATAGTAAATATAATTTAAAAAAAATAAAAAGAATGAGGAATTTAAAGGAATCAGTATAAGTAAAGAAATAGTACTGGAGAAATTAAGGGACTAAATGGCGACAAATCCCTTGGACCTGATGGCCTACATTCTAGCGGTTTAAAAGAAATTGCTGCAGAGATAGTTGATGCATTGGTTTTGATCTTTCAGAATTTCTTAGATTCTAGAACAGTTCCCAAGGATTGGAAGGTGGCAAACATAACTGCAATTTAAGAAAGGAGGAAGAGAGAAAACGGGGAACTATAGGCCAGTTAATCTAACATCAGTAGTAAGCAAAATGCTAGAATCTATTATTAGGGACATGATAACAGGGCACTTAGAAAATCATGATATGATTAAGCAGAGTCAACACAGGTTTATGAAAGGGAAATGGTGTTTGACCAATCTGTTAAGGGTTCTTTGAGGATATAGCTAGTAACATGGCTAAGGTGCCACACAAGAGGTTATTATACAAAATCAGGGCTCATGGGATTAGAGGTAATAAAGTAGCATGGATTGAAGATTGGTCAATAGAGAGAAAACAAAGTGTAGGAATAAATGGGACATTCTCGGGTTGGCAGGCCATAATTAGTGGGGTACTGCAAGGATCAGTACTTGAGCATCGGCTATTTACAATCTACATTAATGACTTAGATGAGGGGCCTGAGTGAAACATATCCAAGTTTGCTGGTGATACAAAGTTAGGTGTGAAAATAAGTGGTGAGGAGGATGCAAAGAGGCTGCAGAGGGAAATAGACAGGCTGGGTGAGTGGGCAAGAACATGACAGATGGAATAAAATATGGCAAAGTGTGAAGTTATTCACTTTGGTCGGAAAAATAAACAAGCAGGTATTTTTTGAATGTTGAGAGACTGGGAAATGTTTGCATTCAGAGTGACCTGGGTGTCTTTGTACATGAAACATAGAAAGTTAACATGCAGGTCCAGTAAGCAATTAGGAAGGCAAATGGTATGTTACCTTTTGTTACAAAGAGATTGGAGTATAAGAATAAAGGAGTCTTTCTTCAATTATATAGGGCATTGGTGGGGCTACACCTGAAGTCCTGTGTGCAATTTTGGCCTCTTACCTAAGGAAGGGGGGAACTGGTAGCTCATTTGGCTAGATGGTTAGTGTGTGCTTCAGAACACCAACAGCATGGTTTCAATTCCCGTTCCAGTCTGAACAAGGCAACAGGAAACACCTCATGTATCCTCTTCCCTAGTCATGCTCATCTCTCCTGCATGGAGAAAAAGAACAGAGGACCTGCCCTCGGGCAGACCACTGCCACAGCACCTAAGGCAGGACGTACTTGCTCTAGAGGGAGTGCAATGAAGATGCACTCGATATCTCAAACCTGTTGGACAATTTCAAGGGCTGAGGCTCCTCCACTTCTACCTTCTCAATTCCCCATACCTGCCTCACTCACAGTCACACTCTCCTGTCCCTGACCATGGACCAAATAAGACGACACTATCCTAAGGAGTGTGACCGCCTTCTGGAACAAAGTGTCCAGGTGACTTTCCCCCTCCCTGATGTGTTGCAGTGTCTGCAGCTTGGCCTCCAGTTCAAAGACTCTGAGCCAAAGTTCCTCCAGCCACAGATACTTACTGCAGATGTATTTGCCTTGCATTACACATGTGTCCACGAGCTGCCACGCATCACCTGCCCTGCCATCTTTATAGTGTTTAATTATTTTACTGATTAAATTTGAATTAATGTCTCTTGTCCTGCCTGTGCTTATGTTCTTACTATTTCAATAAATATTCCACTTACCCTGATTGAAATTCCCTAGTTCACATAAATAGGAAATACTTAGCAGCCAATCTAATAAGCTTTAATACTATTAGTAAACCTTACTGCTACTAATAAAACCTTACAATTACTAAAATTACCCGAGTTTTGAAAGATAAATGAGAAAAATACCAACCAATCAACCACCTGTTTTCCTGTGGTGAGAGGCTTTGATTGTTCTCAGAACGTAGTCAGTCCACTCTGAAGCCACAGACTGGACTGGATAGTTCTTTTAGGTGCTGCTGTCTGTTTCCTGGTCCTCCCCTCTCCCACTCTTTAGCCGTAGCTGGCAATAAATGTTTTACTTATCCCGATAGAAATTCCCTAGTTAAGATAAATAGGAAATACTCACTAGCCAATCCAATAATCTTTACTACTATTAGTAAACCTTACGATGACTGATAAAACCTTATAATTACTAAAATTATCTGAGTTTTGAAAGATAAATGAGAAAAATACCAACCAATCAACTACCTGTTTTCCTGTGACACACTTTCTTATCAGAACATGATCAGTCTGCTCCAGAGTCACAGACTTGGCTGGTGAAGAGGACAGGAGGTGTAGTACTTGCCACAGAGTACTTCGCTTCTGCCCTGTTTCTTGTTGCAGTGGCTCCTCCGTTCAACTGTTGGGTAATTGACCCCCACGATGTTTATGGCAGGGTCTCGGTGACTGTTCTGTGCCACCATGTTAAATGGGACAGATTCAGATTGGTTAGTGAGTATTTCCTATTTATCTTCACTCGGGAATTTCAATTGGGGTAAGTAGAACATTTATTACCTGACATACCTAAAAATGAGGCGCCAACCTGGTGAAGCTACAACACAGGACTACATTCTTCCTAAACAGCAGAAGCATCCTGCTCCTGGCATGCTCTCCTACACTCCTCATTGAACCAGGGTTGGTCCCATGGCTTGAATGGTAGCATGAGGGATATGTCAGGCTGTGAGTTTACAGATCGTGTTGGAATACAATTCTGCTGCGCTAATGGCCAATTTTGAACTGCTAGATCTGTTCTGAATCTGTCCCATTTAGCATGGTGGTAGTGCCACACAACACAAGTAATGGTGTCTTCAGTATGAAATTAAGGTTTAATCTCCACAAGGACTGTGCAGTGATCACTTATGAATAGATGCATCTGCACCAGATACTTTGGTGAGGACAGGATCAAGTAGGTTTTTTTCTCGTGTTGATTCTCTCACCAGCTGCCACTGGCACTGTCTGGCAGATATGTCCTTCAGGACTTGACCAGTTTAGTCAGTAGTGGTGCTACCATTGAGGTTCTCTACCTGGAGTACATTCTGTGCCTTTGCTTCCCTCAGTATGTCTTGCAAGTGGTGTTCAACATGGAGGAGTAGTGATTCATCAGTTGAGGGAGGGTGGTTGGCTGTAATCAGTGGGAGATTTACTTGCCCAGATTTGACCTGATGGCATGAGACTTCATGGAGTGCAGAGTCAATGTTGGGGACTCCCCGGGCCACTCCCTCCTGACTGTATACCACTGTGTCACCATTTCTGGTAGGTCTGTCCTACCGGTGGAACAGGACATACCCAGGCTGTTGCTTTACTAGTCTGTGGGATAACTGTCCCAAATATTAGTGGGAGGGACTTTGCAGGATCGATTGGGCTGGATGTGTATTTGTTGTATCCAGTGCCTGGGTCGATACTGGGTGGTCCATCTGTTTTTTTTCTTTACCATTTTTGTAACAGTCTGATACAACTGAGTGACCCATTTCAGAGGGTATTTAAGCGTCCACCACATTCACATATAGGCGAGACCAGGTAAGGACAGCAGATTTGCTTGCCTAAAGGACATCAGTGAACCAGATGCATTTTTTCGGCAATCCAATAGTTTCACGGTCACTACTACCGAGTATAGCTTTTTATTCCAGATTTATTTAATTCATTGAATTTAATTCTGTAGCTGCCATGGTGGACTTTGAATTTATGCCTCCGGAGCATTAGTCTAGGCCTCAGGATTACTAGTAAAGTAACATAACTACTATGCTTTTGTTCCCTAAAATCTTGCCATAGCTCCTCTGATCAGTACCCATTGTTTTCTACCCTTCAGCCAATTTCTTATCAATTCACATTATTTATCCTGAAACTCCACAGCTTTGAGTTTAACTTATAGCCTTTTATGTAGAACTTTATCAAGTGTATTTTGGAAGCCTTGTGCACTAAATTTGGGGATTTTTCAGTTCACGGGTCACCACCTCCTCAAAGAAGTCAAGGAGATTGGACATGCAGCTTGTTCCCATTCTGAATCTTTGCTGACTGCTGTTTGCTAGATTATTGTTATACAGATCCTCCTCAAATTTACTTGATAATTGATTCCATTATATTTACAATGAATAGAAGTTACTCTAATTGGGTTTTTGAATATGGGCATCACAATACCTGTTTGCAATTTAATAGTACCTCCCCAGTTTTCAGGGCCTCTTTCACAATGATGATTAATGACTCAAGAACATTCCTCCTAGCCTCTCTTCGCACTTTGGACTAAAACCGGGGATTTGTTTGTTTTGAGCCCTTTTATTCTGTATAATACGTGAATTTATATAAAATTTATCCATTTTGCCTTGGTTATTTCTGAGGAGGTCATATTGCTCATGTCTCCCGTTGTTAATACTGGGAGGAAAAAAGAATTCAGAATATTTAATATTTTCTGTAAATTTTCTATTTCAAAGCCATATGTATGGAAGAATTTGTTTTATTGTTGTTTTGCCTCTGGGCTATGCTTTTTCTAGATTCTCTTTACTCCTCTGATTGCCCTTTTAATATAATCTGCATTTTCCTATATACAGGCATGGGATAGACATCCCATGAGTCTTTGTAGCTGAATTTCCATGTGAGCGACTAGTGCAGCATCATCAGTGTAGAGGAGTTCTCTGATCAGGGCACAATGTGTTTTTATCTTCGCTTTCAGCCTTGATAGTTTGTAGAGCTTGCCATTTGACCTAGTGTGCAGACTCCTTCCATATCTGCAGGGAAAGCGAAGGTCAGGAGCATGAAGATGATGATGCCAAACAGAGTAGGGACGAGGACACAACCCTGTTTCACTCCATTCTTCAGTCCAAAACTGTCGGAAGTGGAGCCATCAAACTGTACAGTACAGCTCATGTTATCATGGAAGGAGCGGATGAGACTGAGGAGCTTTGGTGGACAGCCAGTTTTTCCCAAAATCTTGTAGAGCCCTGCTCTGCTGACGGTGTTGAATGCTTTAGTGAGACCTACGAAAGTAAGGTAAAGGGGTAGACTCTGTTTCTTACACTTCTGTTGTAGCTGGCGAATGGAGAAGATCATGCCCACAGTGGATTTTCCGGCATGGAAACCGCACAGTGCTTCCGGGTAGACTCGGTCGGCAAATAAATGGAGTCTTTTAAGTAACTTGTTCTCCTTGACTATAAGCATCAAGAAAACCATGGTCATGGGACAAGGTGTTGCATCTCCGCCCTTGATCACACTAAATAACACCCCACTGGAAATAGTTAACGAATTCTGCTGTCTTGGGTCCACGGTTACAATCTGTCGCTTGATGCAGAGTTTGATACACACGTAGGGAAAGCAGCTACCACCTTTGGCCAACTCGTGAAATGCGCATGGGATAACACCAAGTTGACCCTTGGGACAAAGCTAATGGTTTATAAGGCCTGTGTTCTCAACACCTTGCTGTATGGCTGTGAACATGGGCGACTTACAGCTACCAGGAAAAGAAGCTCAATAATTTCCATCTTCACTGTCTGCGGTGCATTATGGGTGTATCCTGACGGGACAAAATCACAACTGTGGCAGTCCTCTCAAAGGCAGAGCTTCCAAGTGTGTTGGTACTAATCAAACAGAGGCAGTTTCGGTGGATCGGACACGTCTGCAGGATGGAAGACGGTCACATACCCAAGGACCTTCGGTCTGGTGATGTAGCCCGGGCCAGAAGACCAGTGGGGCACCCAAAATTCCACTTCAAGGATGCTTGCAAGTGTGACATGCAGGTCCTAAATGTCGACTATTGCAGCTGGGAGTCACGAGCTGCAGTAAAAGGAAATGGCGACACATCCTGTGGACTGGTGTGCGCTACCACAATAAGCAGTTGCTACAGCAGCTTGGCAACAGGCGCCAACGTCAAAAACAACAACTCACAGCATCACTTGGCAGTTTCACATGCGGCACTTATGGCAGAACCTGCTCTCAAGAATTGGCCTTCACAGCCATCTTCAAAGGTGCACCAAGAGAAGACACCCTACCTAAATGGATTGTTGGCTGCATGTCCATCATCTTCTGTAGATGGAAGGATGTCAACCAAAATTTTCCTATCTTCATAGGTCAAATACAATACGTTGAGAGGGGAAGTGAAGACTGGCAAAGAGAGAATATGGGAATAGAATGGCAGTTAACATAAAAGGGAGCCCAAAAATCTTCTACTGCCATGCAAATAATAAATGCATATTAAGACATGGGGTGGGCCCTATTAGGGACAAAGAGGGTGATATATGCTTCGCGGTGCAGGGCAAGGCTAGATTATTTAACGGTTACTTTGTATTGGTGTTTACTAAGGAAGGGGATGCTGATAAAATATCAGTAGAAGCGGAGATGGTAGAGGTCCTGGATGGGGTGAAAATTGATGGGAAGGATGTACTGGAAAGGCTGGCTATGCTTAGAGTGGGTAAGTCGCCTGGTTCGGATGGTTTGCATCCCAGGTTGCTAAAGGAAGTGGGAGTCGAGATAGCAGAAGGGCTTGTCATAATCTTCCAGTCTTCCCTAGATATGGGAGAGGTGTCAGATAATTGGTGAGTGGCAAATGTTATTCAAGAAAGGGTGTAAGGACATTCCTAGTAACTACTGGCCAATCAGTTTAACATCAGTGGTGGGTAAGGTTTTGGAAACAATAATCAGGGAAATAATTAACAGGCACTTGGAAAGTTTTCGTTAAGGAGAGCCTGCACAGGTTTGTAAAAGGCAGATCATGTTTGATTAACCTAATTGATTTTTTTTGATAAAGTAACAGACGGTTGATGAAAGGGAAGCAATGGATGCTCTCTACATGGATTCTAATTAAATTTTGATTAAAATACCACATAAAGGGCTGGTTAACAAAATTGAGGCTCATTGAATAGGAGCATCAGTGTCAGCATGGATAAAAAAATTGGATTAAGGACAGAAAGCAGCAAGTCATGGTAACTGGTTGTTTTTCAGACTGGAGGATGGTAGACAGTGGTGTTTCCTAAGGTTCAGTGCAAGGACCACTGCTTTTTTTCATACATATAGAATGATGAACCACCCGTGGATAACAAAGGATGTTAAGGAGAGTATCAAATCAAAAACAAATGTGCACAAGGCAGCAAAAGCTAGTGGCAGGCCAGAGGATTGGGAATTTTTTTAGGAACCAGCACCGGATGACTAAAAAACTAATAAAGAGGGAGAAAATTGATTGAGAGTAAATTGGCAAGAAGTATAAAAACAAACAGTAAGAGTTTCTATGGGTATATAAAAAGGAAGACAGTAGCTAAAGTAAGTGTGGGACCCTTAGAGCATGAGACTGGGGAATTAATAACAGGGAACAGGGAAATGGCAGATAATTTAAACCAATATTTTGCATTGGTCTTCACGGTGGAGGACACTATAAACATCCCAACAATAATAGATGAGCAAGGTGTAAATGGGAGGGAGGAACTTGTAGCAATCTCTATCACGAGGGAAAAGGTGCTTGACAAACTGATGGGACTAAAGGCAGACAAGTCGCCAGGACCTGATGGCCTGCATCCAAGGGTTTTAAAAGAAGTGGTATCAGAGATAGTGGAGGCATTGGTCGTAATATACCAAAACTCACTGGATTCTGGTAGGGTACCAGTGGATTGGAAAACTGCTAACGTGATGCCCCTAGTCAAGAAAGGAGGGAGACAGAAAGCAGGAAACTATAGACCAGTTAGCTTAACATCTGTCATTGGGAAAATGCTAGAGTCCATTATTAAGGAAGAAATAGCAGGACATTTAGAAAAACATAATGCAATCAAACAGAGTCAACATGGTTTTATGAAAGGGAAATCATGTTTGACAAATTTGTGAGTTCTTTGAGGATATGACAAGCAGAGTGGATAAAGGGAACCAGTAGATGTAGTGTATTTGGATTTTCAGAAGGCTTTCGATAAGGTACCACATAAAAGGTTATTGCACAAAATAAGAGCTCAGGGTATTTGGGGTAATGTGTTGGCATGGATTGAGGATTGGCTAACACACAGAAGGCAGAGAGTCTGGATTAATGGGTCTTTTTCAGGTTGGAAAGCCGGAACTAGTGGGGTGCCACAAGGATCGGTCCTAGGGTCTCAACTATTAACTATCTATATTAATGACTTGGAGGAAGGGACAACGTGTAGTGTATCCAGATTTGTTGACGATACAAAAATAGGGTGGGAAGGCATGTTGTGATGAGGACACAAAGAATCTGCAAAGGGATATAGATAGGTTAAGTGAGTGGGCAAAAACTTAGCAGATGGAGTTCAATGTGAGAAAGTGTGAGGTCATCCACTTTGGAAGGAAGAATAAAAAGGCAGATTATTATTTAGATGGAGAAAGACTACAAAATACTGCAGTACAGAGGAATCTGGGTGCTCTTGTACATGAAACACAAAAAGTTAGCATGCAGGTGCAGCAAGTAATTAGGAAGGCAAATGAAATTATGGCCTTTATTGCTAGGGGATTAGAGTTTAAAAATAGGGAAGTCTTGTTACAACTGTACAGGGTGTTGGTGAGGCCACACCTGGATCCTTGGTGCCTGTATTTAAGGAAGGATATACTAGCATTGGAAGCAGTTCAGAAAAGGTTCACTAGGCTGATTCCTGGGATGAAGGGGTTGTCTTATCAAGAATGGCTAAACAGTTTAGGCATTTTTCATTGGAGTTTAGAAGAATGAGAGGTGATCTTATTGAAGCATATAAGATTCGAAGGGGGCTTGACAGGGTAGATGTTGAGAATATGTTTCCACTGGTGAGGGAATCTTGAACGAGGGGACATAGTTACAGAATAAGGGGTCACTTGTTTAAAACTGAGATGCGAAGGAATTTCTTCTCTGCTGGTGGTAAATCTCTGGAATTCTCTACTTCAGAGAGTTGTGGAGGCTAGGACACTAAATGTATTTAAGGAGGAGGTAGATATATTTTTGAAATCTCGGGGAGTCGAGGGTTATGCGGAGCAGGCCCGAAAGAGGAATTGAGGCCTGGGACAGATCAGCCATGATCTTATTGAATGGCGGGGCAGGCTTGAGGGGCTGAATGGCCTACCCCGGCTCCTATTTCTTATGATCTTATGTAAGTGACTCAGAAATTGGAATACTGAGTAAAATTTCAAAATTTGTCAATGATCCAAACTTGAGGTGTGGCAGACAGTGAGGATACCAATCAACTTCAACAGAACATAGATAGGCTAGCAGAATGGGCAGACAAGTGGCAGATGGAATTTAATACAGAGAATTGTGAGGTGATGTATTTTGGCAAAAGGGATAGGGAGAGGCAATATAGACTAAGTGGCACAGTTCTAAAGGGTGTAGGGGGCCAGAGGGACCTGGTGGTTCATGTGAATAGATCTTTGAAGGGGGTAGGACATGTTGAGGGAGTAGTTAGCAAAGCATATGGGGTCTTGGGCTTCATAAATAGAAGTAATGAGTACAAAGCAGGGAAGTTATGCTCAACCTTAATAAATCTCTGGTTAGGCCACAACTAAAGTATTGCATCCAGTTCTGGTCACCACACTTTAGGAAGGATGGTAGTTCCTTGAGAGAGTGCAGAGGAGATTTATCAGAATGGGTTCTAGCGATGAGGGATTTTAGCTGCAAGGTTAGGTTAGAGAAGCTGAGGTTGTTCTCCTTGTCGCAAAGGCGATTGAGGGGAGATTTGATAGAGGTGTACAAGATTATGACGGGTTTAGATAAGGTAAACAAAGAAAAGCTGTTCACATTAGCTGATGATACAAGGACCATGGGACACAGATAGAAGATTTTGGGCAAGAGATGCAGGCGGGATGTGAGGAACAACTTTTTCATGCAGTGAGCAGTAATGACCTGGAACACGCTATATACAAAGATGGTGGAAGCAGAAACAATGAATGATTTCAAAAGCATTTGCTGGAAATAAATTTAGTTAGAGCGGGTGAATGGGACTGAATGGTGTACAGAGAGTCAACATGGACACGATGGACTGGAGGCCCCCTTCTGTGCGCTAATGACCCTGCAACTCATCCCAGTTACCTCCTTGCTCTTTCTTCCTGCAGACCTATTCCTTTTTATTTCACTTAATTTGTTTGTTAATCCATTCAGCATTATGCTTGTCTAATGAAGATCCAGAGAAATTACATGGTAAGTAGGGAATGCAAATTTTCCAGCTGGCACATGCAGTTTCTAAGGGTCCTATAGTACCAGAGCAGCACTCAGACTGATCCAAAGTTGCAGTCCTTTAAATTTCCTACTGAGGTGCTCCAAGAAACAGTGATCCATTTTTACATTTTGTTGGTGACATCATTGGAGTAGCCAAGCAGGAAAAGAAACCAGACACAAGGATTTTCATGATTTGTAAATTGACATTTTAAAAAAATGACCAGCAAAATTAGCGATATTTTTTTCTATAAAATAGGGGGAATTGAACAATTTGAAAAGCATGTTGTTTGATGTTCAATGTGATACCGATTTTGTTAATGGAAGATGTCAAATCACGAAAGGTTTTCAGAGTTAATAGTGAAAGCTTGTCTTTGCTGGTAAGTGAATTGGAACAAGGTGCCATAGACTCAGGCTTATCATGAAAACAAGGTTAGAAGAACAACTTTCGCGTGGGGTTTCTAGAACATAAAATGACTTACCATAAGTGGATATTGAACCAGAGACTATAAAAGGGCATTGGGCAGCACAGTGGTGCAGTGGTGGGGCGGCACAGTGGCGCAGTGGTTAGCACCGCAGCCTCACAGCTCCAGCGACCCGGTTTCAATTCTGGGTACTGCCTGTGTGGAGTTTGCAAGTTCTCCCTGTGTCTGCATGGGTTTTCTCCGGGTGCTCCGGTTTCCTCCCACAAGCCAAAAGGCTTGCAGGTTGATAGGTAAATTGGCCATTATAAATTGCCCCTAGTATAGGTAGGGGGTAAGGAAATATAGGGACAGGTGGGGATGTGGTAGGGAATATGGGATTAGTGTAGGATTAGTATAAATGGGTGGTTGATGGTCGGCACAGACTTGGTGGGCCAAAGGGCCTGTTTCAGTGCTGTATCTCTAAACTAAACTAAACTAAACTACTTGAAAAAGAAAAACATAATGAAAAAGAGTAGGGAAATGTGCATAGCTGCAATTAAGCAACTAACGCACATGATGAACCAAATTGCCACCTCTTGTGTGATAAAAGTAATGATTCAATGAAAAATGTTGATTTCTATTTCAAAGTGTGTAGACTTATGAAGTTTTTTTTCCCTTTTCATGTTACAGTTCTGGACATTATGTGGGAATGCACTTACACCCAAAAGGGGAATGTTTGGTAAAACTGGTGACCTTCAAACCATTCTGTGTTTAGCGTGTGCTAAAGATGAAACTACATACTCTGGTGCATTAAATGGCGATATTTACGTCTGGAAAGGTCTAAATTTGGTCCGCACAATTCAGGGAGCTCATGGAGTAAGTAAAACTGATACACAGTACATTTTGTTTCCTTCAGTATGACAATATATTAGTCAATGGATTTGGTTGCTGTTTCAATCAGAAAATAAATGGCAAGTACATGGTTTACATCTTTCTGAACATTTTCAAAGAATTTTTCAGCTTTTAGAGAACAAAATGATTGCATTCTGCCACTTCTCACCTTCTCGTCCTACTTAAAGCAGTGTGCACATTTTGAAGATCATGTAACAGCATGGAATGGCTGCTGAAGATGAGTGTAGCATCACTGAGTGCCAAGAATACATTCTGTTTACATTTAGTACCACAGCATGGTGTACACTAAATGTTTTTTGACAACTGCAAATGTGTTTAGAAAAATGAATTAGGCATGGAAGCTTTGAATTTTCCTTCATTTAATCTAAACTTACTTTGCTCCATTACTACTTGGTGCATCACACATATCTATCTTCCCTTACTTTTACCCCAGGTAAAAGAACATGTGTTATCTGCTACATATCAAAATAGCTGAATGGATTGCAACATTTTATTTCAAAATGTATTGAAACGTATAGTATTTCAGTGGGAAAATGCCTTTCAAAAATGTCAACATTTACTGCAGTAAGGAGGGATGATATCTTAGAAGGTTCCTCAAATTAAGCCATATGGGTAGAACTTGGCTGGGAGTGTACTACAGGCCTCCAAACAGTCAGGGAGAGATAGAGGAGCAGATATGTAAGCAAATCTCAGGGTGATGTAAAAATAATAGGGTAATAATAGTAGGGGATTTCAACTTCCCCAATATTAACTGGGATAGTCTTAGTGCAAAAGGCTTAAAATGGGGCGGAATTCTTAAAGTGCATCCAGGATAGCTTTTTGAGCCAACATGTAGAAAGTCCAACAAGAGAAGGAGCGGTACTGGACCTAATCTTAGGGAATGAAGCCGGACAAGTGGTGGAAGTGTCAGTGGGGGAGCATTTTGGGGATAGTGACCATAACTCTGTCAGATTTAAGGTGGTTATGGAAAAGGACAAAGATGGACCGAAAATAAAGGTACTGAATTGGGGGAAAGCCGATTTCAATGTGATAAAACAGAATCTGGGCAAAGTGGACTGGGAGCAGCTACTTGTAGGAAAGTCTACATCAGATCAGTGGGAGTCATTCAAAGAGGAAATAGTGAGAGTTTAGAGCCAACATGTTCCCTTAAAGGTGAGGGTAGGACCAATAAGTGCAGGGAACCCTGGATGTCAAGGGATATAGAGGAGTGGATAAGGAAAATAAAGGAGGCTTATGGCAGATTCAGAGGGCTGAAAACAGAGAGGCCCTCGAGGAGTATAGAAAGTGTAGGGGTGGGGGGGGGGGGGTACATAAAAAAAATTGGTTGGGAGAGCGAAGAGGGGGCATGAAAAAGCACTGGCGGGCAAGATAAAGGAAAATCCCAAGGCGTTTTATAAGTATATTAAGGGCAAGAGGATAACCAAGTCAAGAGTAAGGCCTATTAATGACCAAAGTGTCAATCTGTGTGTGGAGCCTGAGGACATAGGTGAGGTTTTAAATGATTACTTTTCATCTGTGTTCACTATAGAGAAGGATGATGTAGGTGTAGAGATCAGGAAGGGGGTTGCGATATACTTGAACAAATTAGCATTGAAAGGGAGGAGGTTTTAGTGGGCTTAAAAGTGGATAAATCCCCAGGCCCAGATGAGATGTATCCCAGGCTGTTTTTTGAGTCAAGGGAGGAGATTGCAGGGGCTCTGACAAATTTTCAAATCCTCTCTGGCCACAGGAGAAGTGCCAGAGGACTGGAGGACAGCAAATGTGGTACCGTTATTCAAGAAGGGTATTGGGGATAAACCAGGTAATTACAGGCCAGTGAGTCTAACATCAGTGGTAGGGAAACTATTGAAAAAAATTCTGAGGGACAGGATTAATCTCCATTTGGAGAGGCAGGGATTAATCAAGAATAGTCAGCATGGCTTTGTCAGGGGGAGATCATGTCTAATCAATTTGATAGAATTTTTTGAGGAGGTGACTAGGTTTGTAGATGAGAGTAAAGCAGTTGATGTAGTCTACATGGACTTCAGGAAGGCTTTTGATAAGTTCCCGCATGGGAGATCAGTTAAAAAGGTAAGAGCCCATGGGTTCCAGGGCAATTTGGCAAATTGGATCCAAAATTGGCTTAGTGGCAGGAGGCAGAGGGTGATGGTCGAGAGTTGTTTTTGCAAGTGGAAGCCTGTGACCAGTGGTGTACTGCAGGGATCAGTGCTGGGACCCTTGCTGTTTGTAGTGTACATTAATGATTTAGACGAGAATATAGGAGGTATGATCAGTAAGTTCGCAGATGACATGAAGATTGGTGGTGTTGTAAATAGTGAAGAGTAAAGCCTTAGATTCCAGGGCAATATAGATGGGCTGGTAAGATGGGCAGAGCAGTGGCAAATGGAATTTAATCCCGAAAAGTGTGAGGCGATGCATTTTGGGAGGACTAACAAGTCAAGGGAATATACAATTGGATGGTAGGACCCTAGGAAGTGCAGAAGGTCAGAGGGACCTTTGTGTACTTGTCCATCGATCACTGAAGGCAGCAGCACTGGTAGATAAGGTGGTTAGGAAGGCATATGGTATACTTGCCTTTATTAGCCGGGGCATAGAATATAAGAGCAGGGAGGTTATGATGGAGCTGTACAAAACGCTTGTTAGGCCACAGCTGGAGTACTGTGTACGGTTCTGGTCGCCACACTATGGGAAGGATGTGATTGCACTGGAGAGGGTGCAGAGGAGATTCACCAGAATGTTGCCTGGGTTGGAGCATTTCAGCTATGAAGAGAAACTGGATAGCCTATGGTTATTTTCCTTAGAGCAGAGAAGGCTGAGGGGGGACCTGATTGAGGTATGCAAAATTATGAGGGGCATAGATAGGGTAGATAGGAAGAAATGTTTTCCCTTAGCGGAGGTGTCAATAACCAGGGGGCATAGGTTTAAGGTAAGGGGCAGGAGGTTTAGAGGGGATTTGAGGAAAAATGTTTTCATCCAGAGGGTGGTTGGAATCTGGAACGCACTGCCTGAAGGGGTGGTAGAGGCAGGAACCCTCAACATTTAAGAAGTATTTAGATGAGCACTTGAAATGCCATAGCATACAAGGCTAAGTGCTGGAAAATGGGATTAGAATAGATAGGCTTTATGGTCAACACGGACAACGTGAACTCTATGACTCTGACCTACAGTACCCTGCATGCCTGTATGTGACAGACATTACTTTTAAATTCCTGTCATGCAACACTAAATGCAAAGCCATCCGTTGGTACCTTGTCTCTGCACTACGATTCCACATCCAGTCCAATTTACAGGCATTGGTCATTAGATTATTGTGGCACAACTGCAATCTTAACATAATATGTGTTCTATGTCAAGTGTAACTGAAGTGGAAAAAAAGACCCACTAGCATCCTGATCAAGTACTCTTGATATCAGTTGCCTGAAAAGCACTCTCTCCAAAGAGCTGACAACTAGCCTGAACCTAGAGTTTGGAAATATTCTGTAATAGCCGCCTTGTCTTTCTCCCTCTCTGCCCTTAACCTCTCGCTGTCTACCCCCTCTTGCTTTCACCATTCCCTCTTGGTCTTCCCATTCCCCTCTTGCTCCCCTCTTCACTTATCCCCTCCCATCTGCCTCCTCTTGCTCCTCTTTCCTGTTCTCCCCTGGGTCCAATTGTCATCTGCGTCCAATTATCCCCTTACACTCTAAGCCTGCTTACTGTACTTGGTGTTGACAGCCTGCGTATAACACAACAACTTACCAACTAATGTGTTAGTAAAATAGGTATGCCCTGTCACCTATCAACATTCCTTACAAAATTGCTGTTAATTGTTTTTGCTATTTGTAATAGCCTGTGAGTCTGTAGGTGGTACTTTAATAGGATCTTTTCCATTTAGAGCACAGTCCTACATATTTGTTAGTTTCATAACAACATAAGAAAAAGAAGCAGTAGTAAACCATACAGCCCATCGAGCCTGCTTCGCCCTTCAATATAATCATGGCTGATCTTCGACTTCAATTCCACCTTCCCACCTGCTCCCTATATCCCTTGATTTCCCCCTGAGAGACCAAAAAAATGTCTCTCAGCCTTAAATGTATTCAACAATGAAGCATCCACAATTCTCTTGGGTAGAGAATTCCAAAGATTCACAATCCTTTGAGTGAAGTAATTTCTCCTCATCTCAGTCCTAAATGATCGGCCTCTTATCCTGAGACTGTGCCCCCATGTTCGAGATTCATCAGCCAGGGGAAACAACCTCTCAGTGTCTCGCCCCCTCAGAATCTTGTATGTTTCAGTGAGATCAACTCTCATTCTTCTAAACCCCAGAGAATATTGACCCAATTTACTCAGCCTCTAATCATAGGATAACCCTCTCATTCCAGGGACCAATCTAGTGAACCTTCGCTGTACTGCTTCCAAAGTAAGTATATCCTTCCTTAAATATGGTGACCAAAATTGCATACAGTATTCTAGGTGTAGTCTCACCAAAGCCCTGTACAGTTGTAGCAAGTCATCGTTATTCCTGGACGCCAATCCCCTTTTAATAAAGGCCAACATGCCATTTGCCTTCTGTTATGACCAGGTGACATAGGGGTCTAGGGGTTCCCTCTCAGCCTTTGCCTGGTTTAACTGTAACAGGGTTTAATTTTAGAAACACTGTTTTTAGCTCCCCCTCAGTGAATCCTTGTTAACTGCTTTCCAGTTGTAAGGCAAAGAAATCAATTAACCAGGTTTTCTTAGATTTAAACAAGAAAAAAGGAACTTTATTAATCTTAAACTCTAATTTGGGTAACGACTACGAATACACGATGTGACCACACTAGCATGCATATGCGATAAACATGTCGTGCTGTCTCTTACCCTGACAAGATGTGGATCACCACTGTCCAGCCCAATCTCTGTTAATTGAATCAGTGAGCAATTCTTTTGTCTCTCCAAGCACTATCTCTTAGGATGCAATTGTCCTCCAGCCAAGTGTCTGGTGATCTCATGTAAAACAAGTAATTTCTTCACTCCAGCAACAGTTTAAAATTAATGTTCATATGAAGAAATTAATATGCCTCATTCTTGGCAGGTGGGGGTCTTTATGGCACTTCCTAAATGCTTGCTTTATCAGCATGTTAGCTTTTTGTGTTCCTTGTACAAGTACACCTAAGTCTCTCTGAATATCAACATTTACAAGTTTTGCAACTTTTAAAAAATATTCTGCTTTTCTATTCTCAGTACGAAAGCGAATAACTTCACATTTCCCTACATTAACTCCATCTGGCACCTTGTTGTCCACTCAATTAACCTGTCTATATATCTTTGTAGCCTCACTTAACCTGTCTATATCTCTTTGCAGCCTCTTTGTGTCCTCCTCACAGCTTGCATTGCCACCTAGCTTTGTATCGTCAGCAAACTTAGATACATTACTCTCAGTTTAGTTTTTTTTTTTTAGTTTAGAGATACAGCACTGAAACAGGCCCTTCGGCCCACCGAGTCTGTGCCGACCAACAACCACCCATTTATACTAACCCTACAGTAATCCCATCTTCTCTATCACCTCCCTACACTAGGGGCAATTTACAACGGCCAATTTACCTATCACCTGCAAGTCTTTGGCACGTGGGAGGAAACCGGAGCACCTGGAGGAAACCCACGCAGACACAGGGAGAACTTGCAAACTCCGCACAGGCAGTACCCAGAATCGAACCCGGGTCCCTGGAGCTGTGAGGCTGCGGTGCTAACCACTGTGCCACTGTGCTGCCCTGTCTCTTTGTCTCTTTGTCTAAGTCATTAATATAGATTGTAAATAGCTGAGGTCCCAGCACAGATCCTTGCGGCACTCAGTAGTTACAGCCTACCAACTTGAAAATGCCCATTTATCTGTACTCTTTGCTTCTTGTTCATTAACCAATCCTCTATCCATGCTAATATATTACCCCCAACTCCATGAGCTTGCGTATTAATATTTTGTGTGGCATCTTATCAAATACCTTTTGGAAATCCAAGTACACTACATCTACTGGTTCCCCTTTATCAACACTACTAATTACATCCTCAAAAAAATTAATACATTTTTCAAACACAATTTGCCTTTTGTAAAACCATGTTGACTTTGTCTGATCATACTCTAATTTTTGAAGTGCATTGCTAAGACTTCCTTAATAATAGATTCCATCACTTTCCCAATGACTGATGTCAGGCTAACTGGCCTGTGGTTCCCTGTTTTCTCTCTCCCTCCTTTCTTGTTACATTTGCTAACTTCCAGTCGGCTGGGAGTGTTCTAGAATCTAGGGAATTTTGGAAAATCATAACCAACACATCCACCATCTCCTGTAGCTACCTCTTTTAGAACCCTAGGATGTAGGTCATCAGGTCCTGGGGATTTATCAGATTTTAGCCTCTTAAGTTTCTGCAGTACTTTTTCTCTGCTGATATTAATTACCTTTAATTTACTCACACTTATTAGCCCCTAGGTTACCTTCTATTTCTGATAAGTTATGTTAGAATCTGGAATGCGCTACCTGAGAGTGTGGTGGAGTCAGATACAATCAGGGATTTCAAAAGGGAATTGGATAAGCACCTAAAGAGAAAAAATTTGCAGAGCTACAGGGAAAGGGCAAGGGAGTGAGACTGGCTGAGCTGCTCTTGTAGAGAACGAGCACGGGCATGACAGATGGAATGGGCCTCCTTTTGTGCTATAACCATTCTATGATTCTTAAATACTGCCTTATTCTGTGCAAAGCATTACGTTGCAAGACGCCCTTCCTCTAGGACTGCTAACAATTTCTTCGTACATGCATTTCCTTTTGTAAAAAAAAAATCAGACAGTTCATGACTTGCATCCAGCTATTTAATTTTAGAGATTTCCTTGCACTCCAGTATTTGTTTCAAGCCAGCAAGGTTAATGTGGAGTGTACATTATCCCACAATGAACGATTATCTACATAACATTCAATGGGTATACTATCTTCAGTACGCCCGTTGTACAGAATGCACTTAAAATTTGAGAAATAGAATCCTATATCCACTGCCTCCACAAGAGTCAATATTTCAACAGCCAAAGTACTTTGAACAGCCCTTTTTATTTTCTTAGCTTCTCAAACTAAAGGACAAAATTTCCCATTTTCGCCTGTAAGAAATATTATGAAACCAGCTATGCGAGTGTACCCATCAGAAAGATTAGCATGTGAAGCATCACTAAAAATGGCTAGTTTCATGTTCTTTGGGTCACCTTAGGATGGAAACTTAAATACACATTTCTCCAATGTTTTATTTGCCCTTAAAAATTCTCAACTTTCGGGTGTTTTATCATAGTACTTGACACCAATGCATCAAAACTAGCATCTGGTCTGGTCTGACTGCCCAACTAGTTCTACTGACTAATCAAGCTTCACAATTGTTCTGCCTCTTCTTCAGATATAACATCACCTTTCTATGATGACCTAGTATGATTAACTAGAATGGGAGTAACACTCTCTAAATAGGATTGTTGATTTAAAGTTATTCCAGACCTACTCTGTTTAATTTCTAAACCAATATATTTAGAAGCCCCACAAGCCTGACTCCCAATTTTAAATTCTACTCTAATCTTATTAATAACACATTTCTCAAATTTTACAGTGCCACCCCATAAGAAATCATCAACATGCATCATGAAGATGCCTGAAAATTTTCCTTTATAATGCCAGTAAAATATTGTGGAATCTGCTTTAGGTGGAACACAAATTATATTCTGCAAAACTGATCTCGCCGAAGAGTATCACACCCTGGCAGCATCATTCAGGCCATAGATACGTTTGCATAGTTTTCCTTCTGCATCTGCTGCCTCTTTGGGCAGTTTCAGCAACACTTCTCTCTGAAAAGTATCACCCTGCAGAAATGTGGCTTTTATGTCGATTGATCTACACTCCCTTGCATATGTGGCCAAAAGAGTTAAGAAGATCTTCGAGATTATTTTTCCAGTTGTGGGAAAGTCCATGCCAACATCTGTATCACCCAGTAGTTCTTCAAATCCCCAAGCAACTAGCCTCGGTTTAGCCTTATAAGTCCCATCGGCAAGGATGTTTTACCGTACAAATCCACCAATGTGACAAAGCTGGTTGCCCTTTATCTGGTACCTCTGAATAAACTCCCAACTCTCTCCAACTATCTAATTCTCTTTGTTTTACCATCAGTTTATCCTAAAGTTTATTGGCAGCCACCAAAACTTCACAGTCATGAGGACTTCTGCTTCTAGTTCGATTGCAAGATTGTTCTGTGGCCTTTATTTCATTGTGTAATGTATTCAAGCTATGGCCTCTACTTGCACTTTTATGTTTGTTGGGACTACTCCTGTGAAATCACCCACTTGCACTATTGGAGTGCCTTTCTCTGGTACGTGATCATTTTCTGACACAAGGGTCACTTCCAGATCCATTATCAGTAATTGCACTGCACTTTCTTACTCCCCACTCTTTCACCCCATTCTGCCAGTCTGTGGAGCTCGCTTCCTGGGCATCATGCTGAACAATTAACCAATATTAAGTTTTTCTGCACGTCCCACAATTGTCGTATCCCTCCATTCACGAGACCCCTCTGGAGTATATGTCATTTTGAGCACCCAATCTGAGCAATTGGTCTTTGGATGTGATCATTCTATCCTGTGTGGCATGATCACTCACATTACTACTATCTAGCCCTTGATCTACCATATTCTGTTCCCAGGACCTTCATCACAAAACACATGAGCACTTGAAGTACAAGATGCCTCATTTACTTCTACCAGCTGCTCAGAGTCCAAGATTTTGTAATTAACTCTGAGTAATAATGAATGAACCTTAACAGTTTGATTGCCATTTTTAATAAATACTCTCTTATCATCACGACCTATTACTTTACCAGGGCCTTTCCATTCCCTATAACCCACTCTTTTATAATACAACAAATCTTCTGTCTCAGATGGTCTTATACGATGCCTCTACAAATTTTCTACAAGACCTCAGCCTTGATGAGAGCCTGCTTCCTTCCCTGTATGTAAAGCATTCAAATATACGGAAAAAAATTAACTAATTGTAGTACCTTCTAGAGCAGGAGGACCATTGCACAGCACAGAAGGCAATTTGCAATTTTGCCCATCGAGTAATTCATAGGGATTATGCCCTCCAACTAATTGGAGTGAATTCTTTGCATGAACTGCCCATGCCAGGGCAGTTGTCATCTTGCAGTCTGGTTGATCAGCTAAAATTTTTTGCAGCATTTTATCGATCACCATATGATTCCTTTCAGAGTCCATTGCTGAAAGGACTTTCAGCTGCAGTATTTATGACCATAATGTTCATGTTTCCACACGTGTCTCTGAACTCATCATTGGCAAGTTCCCCTCCAGTATTAGTCAGAAACTTCATTGGTGCCCCAAATCCTGTCCTTATCCATTTCTCCATGATTTTGTCTATAATATCTGTTTGTCCTTACCATGTGTTATTGCAGAAAGACTAAATCTGGTTGCTAGGTCTAGAAAATGTAGAATGAAAATATTTCTGTCTTTGTCCTGTACCTTTAGATCCATGGCAACTACCTTATTAAAGTCACGTGCTAATGAAGCCTTATACTAAGATGTGGCAGTCCTTGATGCTTTTGAAAGATTTCACACTTCTCACTAATCTCTTTGATTAGCCTCATATCAACTGCATGGACACCTTTTACCAGGATTTTTAACCTTTGACAAGTAGGGTGAGCAAATTCTCTGAATAACTTTAAGACAATTTTCTTTTTTTCCTCTCTAATTCTTATAACCTGATGCCATTAATACGTATCCAATACTCTGATGAGAAACAACATTTTTGTTAAGGGAATGCAATAATGTAATGCAAATCTACTGACTTTTCCAAAAGTAATTGCCTTATCATGCTCCATGTCAAGTTTCATTTGTGCCTTTTTCGTAGAAGATTTACCTAACAGCATTTGTATTTCACTAGAGACTCAGTACTTATAAATGGCTTAGAACATAAGAACCAGGAATAGGAGTAGGCAATTCAGCCCCTCGAGCCTGCTCCACCATTCAATACGATCATGGCTGATCTCATCTCGTCCTCAACTCCACTTTCCTGCCCATTTTCCATATCCGTTCAACCCATTACTATTTAAAAATCTGTCTCTCTCCTCCTCAAATTTACTCAGTGTCCCGGCATCCACCGCACTCTGGGGTAGTGAATTCCACAGACTCACGCCCCTTTGAGAGAAGTAATTTCTCCTCATCTCCGTTTTAAATCTGCTACCCCTTATCATAAATCTGTGACTTCGGTTGCCCCACCAGAGGAAACATCCTCTCTACGTCTACTTTGTCAATCCCCTTAATCATCTTATATACCTCAATTTGATCTCCTCTCATTCTTCTAAACTCTAGAGAGTAAAGGCCTAAACTGCTCAATCTCTCTTCATAAGACAAACCCTTCATCTCTGGAATCAATCTAGTGAGCCTCCTCTGAACTGCATCCAATGCAACTACATCCCTCCTCAAGTAAAGGGACCAAAACTGTACACAATACTCCAGGTGCGGTCTCACTAATGCCTTGTACAGTTGCAGCAACACTTCCCTACCTTGATACTCTATTCCTTTAGCAATAAATGCCAAAATTCCATTTACCTTCCTTATTACCTGCTGCACCTGCGCACTAGTTTTCTGCGATTCATGCACGAGGACACCCAGATCCCTCTGCACTGAAGCACTCTGAAGTTTCTCTCCATCTAGATAATAATTTTCCTTTCCATACTTCCGACCAAAATGGATAACCTCACACTTATCCACGTTAAATTCCATCTGCCAAATTTTGGCTAACCTAGCCATATCCATTTGTAAATTTCTTATTTCTTTATTGCAACTTACTATCCCACCTATTTTAGTGTCATCTGCAAATTTGGCTATAGTACCTTCTATCCCTACATCCAAGCAATTAATATAGATTGTAAATAGTTGCGGTCCGAGGACCGAACCCTGTGGCACCCCAGTAGTTACATCTTGCCAACCAGAAAAGGACCCATTTATCCCTACTCTCTGTTTTCTGTTGGTTAGCCAATCCTCTATCCAAGCGAATAAATTGCTCCTAATCCCATGTGATCTTACCTTGTGTATTAACCTTTTGTGCGGCACCTTATCAAATGCCTTCTGGAAGTCCAGATATACTACATCTACAGGATCCCCATTATCCACTTTACTTGTTACATCTTCGAAGAACTCTAGCAAATTAGTCAAACACGATTTACCCTTCATAAAACCATGCTGACACTGGATTGCGTTTTGACTTTCTAAATGTCCTGTTATTACTTCCTTAATAATGGATTCTAACAATTTCCCAACGACAGATGTTAAACTAACTGGTCTATAATTTCCTACTTTCTGCCTCCCTCCCTTTTTGAATAAGGGTGTTATATTAATATTTTTCCAATCCTTTGGAACCTTTCCCGCACCCAGGGAATTTTGGAATATTATAACCAATGGATCCACTATCTCCGCTGCCACTTCCTTTAAGAACCTAGGATGTAGGCCATCAGGCCCTGGGGACTTGTCTGCCTTCAATCCCAATAGTTTGCTCAGTACTTTTTCCCTAGTGATGATGATTGTTCTAAGTTCCTCCCTTTCTATAACTTCTGCATTGCCTGTACTAGTGTCCTCCACCGTAAAAACTGAGGCAAAATATTGATTTGGTGTCTCTGCCATTTCTGTGTTCCCTACTATTAACTCCCCAGTCACATCCTCCAAGGGACCAACATTCACTTTAGCTGCTCTCTTCCCTTTTATATACTTATAGAAGCTTTTGCTATCCGTTTTTATATTTTGCGCCAGTTTTCTTTCATAATTTACCTTTGCTCTTTTTATTACCTTTTTGGTAACCCTTTGTTGATCTTTAAAAGTTTCCCAATCTTCCAGCCTGCCATTGGCCTTTGCAATATGGTATGCCTTAGCTTTTGTCATTATGTTATCCTTAACTTCCTTGCTTAGCCATGGATTTTATTTCCCCTTCTTACAATCTTTCTTCCTCTCTGGAATATATTTTAGTTGGGAGGAATTGAATATCTCCTTAAGCATCTGCCACTGCTCATCAACTGTCCTAACTTTTAGTCTTCCTGCCCGGTCCACAAGGCCAAGTATGTCCTCATGCCTATGTTTAACCTTTGTTTAACTCCAGAATGCTAGTGTGGGACTCCAGTTTCTCACCCTCAAACTGAATTTGAAATTCTAGCATGCTATGATCACTCTTCCCTAGAGGATCCTTAACTATGAGATCATGAATTAATCCCACCTCATTACTTAATACCAAATCGAGAATAGCCTGCTCCCTGGATGGTTCCACAACCTATTGCTCCAAAAAACAATCTCTAATACATTTAATGAACTCTCCCTCAAGGCTACCCTTGCCAATTTGACTAATCCAGTCTATAGGCATATTAAAATCACCCATGATTATTGCCGTACCTTTCTTACAAGCCTCCAGTATTTCCTGGTTTATACTGTGCTACTGTTTGGGGACCTATAGATTACTTCCACCAGGGACTTCTTTCCCTTGCCATTTCTTATTTCTACCCAGACCAATTCTATGTCTTGATCTCCAGTGCCTATATCATTTCTCACTACAGCACTGATCTCTTCCTTTACTAACAAAGCTACACTACCTCCTTTTCCTTCCTGCCTATCCTTCCGAAATACAGAGTACCCTTGGATATTCAGTTCCCAAACCTGGTTTCCCTGCAACCACATCTCAGTAATTGCCACTATATCATATCCATTCATCTCTATTTGCACTGTTAACTCATTTATTTTATTCTGAATGCTTAGTGCATTCAGATACAAAGCTTTTAAGTTTGTTCTATTATCAAATTTCCCTACTCTTGCACGATTCCTTGGTGCAATATGACAGTCACACATTCTGTCCCTACCTTTTATTTTCTGGTAACAATCAGCCTCATCATTAACCTGCACTCCTACCTTCTCCTTTAACTTTGACTTACTAATTTTCCATGCAACTGAACCCTCCGCCCCCCCCCCCCCCACTATTTAGTTTAAAGCCCTATCTACAGTCCTAGATATGTGATTTGCCAGGACTCTGGTCCCAGCATGATTCAGGTGGAGCCTGTCCCATCGGAACAGCTCCCTCCTTCCCCAGTACTGGTGCCAATGTCCCATGAATTCGAATCTGTTTCTCCCACACCAATCTTTAAGCCACACATTTATCTCTTTAATCTTATTGACCCTGTGCCAATTAGCTCATGGCTCAGGTAGTAATCTGGAGATTATTACCTTTTTGGTTCTGCTTTTTAATTTAGCCCCGAGCTGCTCATATTCCCTCAGCAGAACCTCTATCCTCATTCTACCTATATCGTTGGTACCTACGTGGACCACGGCAACTGGATCTTTCCCCTCCCACTCCAAGTTCCTCTGCAGCCCAGATGAAACATCCTGAACCCTGGCACCACGTAGGCAAAACAGCCTTTGGGACTCTTGATCCTGGCCACAGAGAACAGCGTCTATGCCCCTAACTATACTATTCCCGATTATGACTACATTTCTCTTTTCTCCCCTCACTTGAATGGCTCCCTGTATCACGGTGCTATGCTCAGTTTGCTCATCCTTCCTACAGTCCCTGCTCTCGTCCACACGGGGAGCAAGAATCTCGAACCTGTTGGACAAGGACAAGGGCTGATCAACCTACTTTCTGGATCCCTCTACCTGCCTCACTCATAGTCACATCCTTTTGTCCCTGACCACTGGCCGAATTCAAGGTAGTTAATCTAAGGGGTGCGACTGTCTCCTGAAACATAACGTCCCACTAACTCTTCCCCTCCCTGATGTGTCGCAGTGTCCGAAACTCAGACTCCAGCTCATCAACTCTGAGCTGGAGTTCCTCGAGCAGCCAACACTTGCGACAGATGTGGTCACTAAGAACCACAATGGGGTCCACCAGCTCCCACATCATGCAGGTACAACACATCGCCTGGCCCTGCATCTTTATTTTATTTAATTAGATTTTAATTTTTTTTTAAATTTCCAACTGGTCTTTAGTTTTTAATCTGTAAAGTATTTCTCCTATTCACCTTTAATCTGAAATCAACTTAGAATAGGTAATTCAACTCGCAGTTACTTACCAACCAATGGACTTACGGTTTTCCTGTGATGTCATTCTTTGTTTTTTTCACTCAGTTTTTGCTCCCTTAAATTACCCAAAAATTAGATTATTTACATTAGGAACCTTGATTCCCTAAAACAAAATACTACTTACAGTATTAAAAAAAGAACTGTCGACCTTTCTCTTTAGTTATTTAGAGCTATTTAGAGTTATTCCCGAACAGCTGTTACTCACCAACTAATCACCTTGCAGCTTTCCTGTGTCACTGTTGACTGTTTTTCAAAACTCAAGCACTCGCTGAGTGAACTCTTGCTATCTCTCCCGCTCTCTTTGTGCTCCAGCTCCGATCTCGCTATGTCCCGCTCGCTTACTTAACTACTTTACACGGAATTACAGCTCTCTTTAGTGACCTCAATGTTTTGTTATCACCAACCCTAAAGTAAGTTGTTCTTTTGTATTCCTTAACCTTGCGTCAATGTGCACTACTTAGTGAATCAAGATTGCATTTTAACCAGTCTGTTCCACGTACTGTTGAAGTGCAAGCACTATCTAGCACTGAACAGTTAAACAAGTCTGTGACTAATACATACATCACAGGACTAAAAATCCTTGCAAACAGAATGATTTGTTCAGATTCATCATTATCTTCATCCTCTTCCTCAGAATTTTCAGCATCATGTGTCATTTCGAGGACCCTGCCTCTCTGTTTTGGGCAGTTCATCACATAATGATACTCTGAGACACACTTGAAGCACCTATTAACTGTTCCTTTGGCATTCCTGGGATTTATTCATCAGTTATTACTATTCTAGTTCTGTTTTCTGCTGTAATAGCCAGCGCTGCTAAAGGTGCTTCCATCCTCATTCTGCCTATCTTTAGACTTTCCATTATAATGATGCCTACGTTAAAGCCTGGCTACCCGACCCGAACCCGACTAGATGTGTTGGGTTCGGGTCGGATCTATATTCCGAGTCCAGCATTCGGGCTCGGGTTGGGTTCGACTGGACAGTGCTGCTTCCAGGAACTCTCAGGATCCCCACAACTTCATCTGCAGGAATAGCCTGCTGCCAGAACAGATGAACGGGATCACTAGTACCACCATTTGGACAAGGTAGGGCACAATAACTTGTTTGATATCATTGAATTTATTGCAATATTCACATCGGGTCAGGCGCGAAAAAAAATAAAGGACTTGGGCCTGGGTCGGGTTCGGGTTGGCTGTGGTTGGGTCGGGCCCAGGTCGGGTTTCAATTTTATACCCGAGCAGGCCTTTAGCCTGCCTCCAGCGTCTGCACTATTTTGAAATCTGGCTATCATTGAGTCCTGTATTCTTTGTGTCACCGCAGAATGTCCCATTTGCTTCACGAGGGCTGAAGGAAATGACTTTTTCAAGGCAGCAGACATCTGATCCAACTGTGTCTCGCTCTCCGAGAACTGAACATTGTAGCAGTAGACTATCCATATGAGACACCTTAGCACAAACCATCCAATTTAAATACTAGTACTGATCCAGGGATTGCCAATTTGAATTTCATCAGTCTTTTATACAATCTGTTAAGGTCCATGATATATTCCTCCATAAAAAGACCACCTGTTTTCCAGAATCTATCAAAGTCTGATGATGCCTCATAGACATTTAACAAATCATCTTTCTTGTAAATTTCATCCAAGAACTCTAATAGAAGCTCCAAAACTTCTTCATCACTATCCAACTGATAGGCATCCAGCTCATGTTACTACTTCTTTTACTTCTGGTAGGAAGGCCATACCTCATTTCCTTTTTGGTAGGGACGTAAGCCGTGTCCACAGATCTACTTCATTCTTCTACTGGTCATATAGTTCAGACTCTGAGATCATCCGAGGGTAATCATACCATGATAATTTACAATTGTATTTTGCCATTTCTCATAACAGTTACTATCGTGCCGTTTTCAGTCTACATTTTATTTTCCTTAGCTTCCATCCTTCACCTTTAGGCAACCATTCTCTGCTACCATGTTCTGTGGTGAAAGGTAGAATTGGAACCAATCTTTACTCACTTTTATATTTATTTACAGAATTACACATGGCATGCATGCACTCGCTAACCCAACAACTACAGTTTTAGTCTGTGTCCATTTATTTATTATATCTGTGAATCTCCAGTTAATGACCATCATCTTCTTACAATTAAACGCAATTAATATGCAATTAACACTCAACATGGTCTAAGAAAGGTTAATGTGATTGCTCTTCTATTCCTCTCGAAATGAACCCCAATGCTTTGTTAGCACTTTTTATGGCTTTGTTAACTTTATTCCTCCTACCAAAGTACACCATCCAGCACTTACCTATATTGGAATTCATTTGATATTTACCTGCCCATTCTACAAGTTTGTTACTGTCTTCTTGTATTTTGTCGTCTTCATTATTAACTCTACCCATTAATTTGGTCTCATAGCAAATTTTAATATTGTACTTCTGACTCATGAGTCCAAATCATTTTTGTAAATGGTGAACAATGGTGGTCCCAGCACTAGTCCCTGTGGAACACCAGTTTCCATTCTGCGCGTGTCTGAATAACCCTATCAATGCAAGTTATTTTCTTATTTCTTGCATTAATAGAGCCTTTCTTTGAAGATAAAGTCCACTGCAAATCAAAATCTAAAACACTAATTCCCTGGCAGATTCTTTGCCATTAACCAGTACTATACTGTATCTAATTGAGGCAGGCACCTTAGCACCTTAGCACCATTTGAAACTGGAGAGAAGCTTTTCATGTTCTTTGTCTTCAGGGCCTTACAGCATTGCTGGTAATTTGCCATTTTCCATCAACCCAAAAAACTGATGAACTAATGACTAATTGAAAGCCAATTTGTGCAGATCCACAATAATGAGATATCGATTGGAGTATATCTCAGGGACGACTGAATTGCTTAGGTCATCTATGGAAATTCTGTCATTGAGCCCAGCTAGTAGAAGACCAACTTGACAGTGTGGCTTCAACCACACAGTGCCTTCTAGAGATGCGATTCACTTCAATACAATGGGGACTAAATTGGATGGCACCTGAAAATGAGCATGGGGCCCGGAATGCATGATTACCCCATGCCTGTTCAATGTGATGCTGGCAGCACACCAACCTCATGTCATTATTCCTGTCATTTCAGTTCAGGTCTCACAGATGCATCCATACCTTTTTTTATATGTAGATCCAAGGGGGCAATGCTCGTTTGCATAGTGCCAACCATGCAGACATACATCGATTCCCTGGGGGAAGGCAGTGCCACTGGCTGCTACCTGTACAGCCCACGCAGCGCTGCTCATTGATATTATTTAAGAAAGCCACACAGGTAGCAGGCCCTGGCACTGCCAGCCCCTGGGGAATTGATGTAGCTTGTGTAGCGTTGCTAGAAAGTGGTGCTACACCAACAAATTTCTTTCCCCCATAGAACCTGAAAAACTCAAGGAGCTGCATGGAATGAACCAAAGTTGTAATAAATTGACATTAAGGATCCTGACCTCCCCCTACTTTGCAAAGCTTATCCTTAAAAAGGACCTTGGCTATGAGTCTTTAGGTTTTTGCAATTAACAGTGTGACAGCCACAATGTGAATGCTCCTTCCATGGCTTTAACCAACTCTATGCCAGTCAACAGATGGTTAGTTCTATATGGCAGGAGGCTTTAATGGTCTCAGACAATGCATACAATGAGTGCGGTGGGGCACTCAAACCCACCAAATGCTAGTATCCTTGTGTGTTAAACCAGAATTCAGAGACTCCTCTCAATGCAGAATTACATGTGTAACTTGCTTCAAAATTTTTATTTGTTTGATAGTTTATCAACTAAATCCACTTACTTACCAATAACAAATACTCACCAATAACAAATGCTCACCAATGCCCAGTTTGGGTTTCAACAGGACCACTCAGCTCCAGACCTCATTGCAACTTTATAAAAAACATGGACAAAAGAGCTGAATTCCAGAGCTGAGGTTAGAGTGACTGCCTTGACATCAAGGCAGTTTTTGACAGAGTATGACATCAAGGAGCCCTAGTAAAATTAAAGACAGTGGGAATCAGGGGAAAACGCTGCACTGGCTGGAGTCATAGCTCTCACAAAGGAAGAATGTTGTGGTTGTTGAAGGCCAATCATCTCAGCCCCAGGGCATCGCTGCAGGAGGTCCTCAGGGCACTTGACTAGGCCCAACCATCTTCAGCTGCTTCACCAATGACCATCCCTCCGTCATAAGGTTAGAAGTGGGAATGTTCACTGATGGTTGCAAAGTGTTCAGTTCCATTCGTAGCTCCTCAGATAAAGCAGCCAGACCTGCGCAACATTCAGACCTTGGCATAAGAGAATCCAACCATCTCCCCATGACATTCAACGACATTACTATCGCTGAACCACCATCCAACGTCTTGAAGGTTACCATTGACCAGAAACTTAACTGGACCAGCCATATAAGTACTGTGGCTACAAGAGCAAGTCAGAGATTTGGAATTCTGCAGTGACTAACTCATCTCCTGGCTTCTCAAAGCCACGATCTACAAGGCACAATTCAGGACTGTGATGGAATACTCTCCACCTGCCTGGAGTCCAAGCCTGAATGTTGTCCAGTTCTTGTTGCATGCGGGCACAGACTGCTTCAGTATCTGAGGAGTTGTGAATGGAACTGAATACTGCAATCATCAGCGAACATTCCCACTTCTGACCTTATGTTGGAGGGAAGGTCATTAATGAAGCAGCTGAAGGTGGTTGGGTCTTTTTCCAAAAGACAAAATAAACACTTAAAGCATTATTTCAAGCAAGCCTGATAATTATTTACATTTTTTCACAAGGCGATACTTGTGAACATTGGCACATTAGCATAGTGGTTATGTTACTGGACTAGTAATCCAAAGGCCTGAACTAATGATCTGGAGACATGAGTTCAAATCCCACCACAGCATCTAGGGAATTTAAACTCAGTTAATTAAATAAATCTGGATTAACAAGCTAGTATCAGTAATGGTGATCATGAAATTACTAAATTGCCCAAAAACCCATATGGTTCATTAATGTCCTTTACAGAAGAAAATCTGCTGTCCTTATCAAGTCTGGCCTATATGTATTTCCAGACTCTCAGCAATGTGGTTGACTCTTAACTACCCTCTGAAGTGGCCTAGAGAGCCATTTATTTGTATTCAAGAAGGCAGCTGACCACCACCTTCGCCAGCGCCATTATGGATGGGCCTTGCCAGTGAAGCCCACATTCTGTGAATGAATAAAAACACAAAAGCAGCTATTATAGTTTATTTGTTGATTATTAGAAAATAAATTAGATTACTTATAAAGAAGATGTTGCTGTTGATAGTTTAATTCAAAATCCCTCTCTTCTGAACCTTATTTGAAATTTAAAGATTTTCAAATTTCTAAAATCTTGATTATGAAGATCTCAGCATTTTAAATAAGAAATTTACAAATGGATATGGATAGGTTAGGTGAATGGGCCAAAATTTGGCAGTTGGAGTTTAACGTGGATAAGTGTGAGGTTATCCACTTTGGTCGGAAGATTAGAAAGGCAAATTATTATCTAAATGGAGAGAAACTTCAGAATGCTTTGGTACAAAGGGATCTGGGTGTCCTCGTGCATGAATCGCAGAAAGCTAGTATGCAGGTACAGCAGGTAATAAGGAAGGTAAATGGAATTTTGGCATTTATTGCTAAAGGAATAGAATATAAAAGTAGGGAAGTGTTGCTGCAACTGTACAAGGCATTAGTGAGACCGCACCTGGAGTATTGTGTACAGTTTTGGTCCCTTTACTTGAGGAGGGATGTAGTTGCATTGGATACCGTTCAGAGGAGGCTCACTAGATTGATTCCAGAGATGAAGGGTTTGTCTTATGAAGAGAGATTGAGCAGTTTAGGCCTTTACTCTCTAGAGTTTAGAAGAATGAGAGGAGATCAAATTGAGGTATATAAGATGACTAAGGGGATTGACAAAGTAGACGTAGAGAGGATGTTTCCTGTGGTGGGGCAATCTAGAACTTGAGGTCATTGTTTTATGATAAGGGGTAGCAGATTTAAAACGGAGGTGAGGAGAAATTACTTCTCTCAAAGGGTCGTAAGTCTGTGAAATTCACTACCCCAGAGTGCGGTGGATGCCGGGACATTGAGTAAATTTGAGGAGGAGATTGATGGAGCAGGCTCGAGTGGCTGTATTGCCTGATCCTGCTCCTTGTTCTTATGACCTTATTTTATGAACTACCTTTTCCTCATTTATGGCATTTTATGTTTATGAAAAACTGTATGTCAGCAAACTCACTAATAATGCACTAATTTTTTTCAGTTTCCACACATCGGGAGCATTTCAGAAATTTGTGTGTTCCAAACATGTGACTTCTATCCATTCATTTTAAAAAGAGAAAATTTATGGTAAAATGCTTCAAGGCAAGAGCATAAAGATAGAACTGGTTGATGATGGGGAAACCAGTGGGGAGAGGTATCAGGGTGCATAAGGGGCTGCCAATTGGTCTGAAATGGAGGTTGGCAGGTACAAACATGGAGGGGGACTTTGAGGTCTAATACTTTGAAATGGGCCAATCACAGTGTGGATCTGATCTTCCTGGCCTTCAAGGGTGTTTGATTTTGCTCATTGAAATGCTGCCAGTCCAAAATTTCTTCCTTTGTCTTACTGGACCCCAGGATGCCCAGAACCACAGTTTCCCCCTCTTTCTCAGCAGATTCCCCTTTCAGTGCTCATAACATCCTAGAAACACAGTCTCAGCATCTGTCACCTGTCTGCCCATTCCACTAACCTGTCCATGTCTTACTGAAGTCTTTCACAGTCCTCCTTATTGTTGCTAAACCTTTATGTGTCATTAGTAAATTTCGTTCAAGTCCATATCATCTATATGCACTGAGAATAAAAGTTGACAGCTATTACAGAAGAAGCAAGGAGGAAAGAGGAAGGCTGAAGGTAAAAATGAGAGTGAGAGGCGAGGAGAAGATGAATGGAGAAGTGGAAAGGGAGTAGAGGAGGGTGGGGACGGGGTGAAGGTTCGAGCGAGAAGGCAGGAGGGAAAACAGAGAAAAGGGAAGTAAGAGAGAGAGGGCGGGAAGACAATGGAAGAGAAGGCAGGAGGAGCACAGGAAAGGGATGTAATTCATTGGACCGCGTTAATGTCTGGTAATTTTTAAAAATTATTTCATGGGATGTGAGTATCACTGGCAAGGCCAGGATTTGTTACCTATCTCTAATTGCCCATGAGAGGTGATGGTGAGCCGCCATCCTGAACCGCTGCAGTCCATCTGCTGTAAGTTCACCAACAGTGCTGTTAGGAAGGTTTTGACCCAGTGACAGTGAAGGAATGGCGATATTGTTCCTAGTCAGGGTGGTGTGTGGGTTGGAGGGGAACTTGCAGGTAGCGGTGTTTCCATACGTCTACTCGCCTTGTCCTTCTAGGTGGTGGAGGTCGCTGGTTTCGAAGGTGCTGTCAAAGGAGCCTTGGCGAGTTGCTGAACTGCATCTTGTAGATGGTACACATTTCTGCTACTGTGCGCTAGTGGTGGAGGGAGTGAATGTAGTGTTTGATTGATCTTATTTGTTTGTATTAGTCTGTCCACTTATCTGTGTTCACTGTGTTTGATTGCTTAAGCCTATGGGTGGAGCTTAAGAGTTAAAAGTGAAACTAAAAGACACAGCTTGGATCTTCTACAGAAAACACATTGATTGCTCTGCGAAGACGTTGTACTGCGATGGTCTAAGAACTATTATGTTTTAAAGGACTGCTAATAAATCAGTTTGTGATTGAATACAAGTGTGATATCTGCATTGCTCTGAGATAAATCAGATATACATACCATATCCAGCACCTGGCGTAAACATAACAAAAACATGGCGACGAAGATGGTTTAACAAAATCTAATGTTATTAGCTCCAGAACCTTTTCTTCCAATGCCAGGACATCCTTCCTTGTGCTGGGAGCGATGGATTTTGGGGTTCAAAACCTACTTGCTCGCTACAGGGATGGACAGCTCAGATATAGCAGTGAACTGTAAGAAAGTGATACTTGTGCATTGTTTAGGAACAGAAGGCCAGCATGTCTTTGAGCAACTGACAGAAGATACGTCTACGTTAGATAGGGCGGTAAGTGCTCTCAAAAAATACTTTGGGCCAAAGAAAAGTGTGATGATAGAACGATACGCATTCCCGCAGAGATCCTAGGGACATGGTGGGTCTATTAAATAATATGTGACAGCATTACAGCAATTGGCGACTACATGTAAATTTGGCACACTAACCAACAAACTAATTCATGACCAATTAATTGAAAAAGCTTCAATTCGACGAATTAGGGAACGTCTCCTCATGGAGGATGGTGATTTAACCTTGGAAAAAGCCATAACCTTGACAGCCCAGATTGAATCTGCCATGTTGGATTCAAAGAGGTTACACACACATGCACCCTTAGCCTCAGGATTGCAGACATAGCTTGCCCAACCAGCTTCAGTGCAAGGGTTAAGGCCAAGAACACCTCAGCAACCTCATCAAAATGTGTTCCATCGTGGTCAGTTACCTTCAAAATTGTGCCCAAATTGTGGAAATGCTCATCAAGTCACAGCAGCATATCCAGCTTGAGGGGAAAAGTGTAACTCGTTTAAAGTGGAGCCATTTTGCAAAGATGTGCAGGTCGTCAAAGAAAAAGACTTCATCGGTTTGACATGTGGGGGAGTCTCTTGCTGAGAGTGAGGTACAACATGTATTTACCATCACAAAAAGTAAAGCACCAGGTCACTATAAGGAGTGCTCAGTTGAGATCGCAGGCATCTCAGTGTCACTTCTTATCGATGTTGGTGTGAAAGTATCTATTTTGAGTGGCAAATTCTACCATTGGTATTTTTGGCAACAGACAATCTTCAAGCTCATGATGATACTATCATTCCAGTTTTGGGGCAATGACAATTCCAGTACGCTACAAAAAATGTCACCCTAGACAAGTTCACTTTCTATGTAGCTAAAGGCTGAAGCCTTAAGGGGGTAAACCTTTTTAATAGACTTAGATTCAAACTTGCTGACCCACAGGAGCACACATTAATGGGATTGATAATGCAGATTTTACACACCAGTATCCTTCCTTATTTACTGGATTTGGGGGAAATCAGAGGATATTGTCATGCTTTTCGCGTCAGCCCATCAATTCCACCAATTTCACAAAATTTGAGACAGTTTCTGTTTGCAATCCATGCTGAAGTGTCACAGGAGCTGAAATGACTCGAAACAGACGGTGTCATTGAATGAATTGACTCATCGCCGTGGGTATCAAATCTGAAAAAATGGCGAACTTAGACTTTGCATTGACCTAAAGGCAGTCAACAAAGCTAGCAAATCAGACAAGTATCCACTTCCTACAGTTCAAGAACTGTCAGCATCATTTCATGACTCCACAGTCTTCACAAAGCTTGATATGTGATGGAGTTATCTTCAGATACCTCTAGCAGAGCGAAGCCAATATCTTACAGCTTTTGATACCCATGAAGAAATGTTTCAGTACCGCAGAATGCCATATGGACTAAGTTCAGCACCTAGTGCATTCCAGAAGGTAGTTTCTTCAGTCTTGTCGGTTATTGAGGGGATGCACAACCTACTTGATGACATCGTTGTCCACGGAATGGACAAAGCTGAACATGATCAACAGTGCTCACTTGACTTACAAAACACAATCTTGATGCTCTACAAGGACAAATGCATATTTGCGACACTTGAGATTGCCTTTCCAGGTTACAGAGTGACAGCAGCTGGAGTAAAGACTACACGCTCACTGACCGGAAAGACACAAGTTGAACCTAGGATAGGTTGTAACTTTCGCATGCCACTGACCATTCTTAAGCCATCACAGTCAGTTAATGAGAATGTCAGCGCAAAAGCAGATGGAATCGCAAAGCAACAAGGTAAAACAAAAGCATACTTTGACAAACATACAGGCGCAAGGGATCCATAGTTTAAAGTTGGAGATTGGGTTCGAATCAAATGGCCAAATCATGACCACAAACTTACTTCATCAGTATCAGGTTCAAAGCACAGTAAACGTTTGCCCGGTACCAATACTTATCTGTTGGATGACAACAGCAAGTGGAATGTGAGATGTTTAATAGGGAGGAGACCAGAATATTTTGAGGATAGTGGCTATGAGGATACATTTCCTTTTCCTATGAGTGATATTGATAATCTGCCTCATCAAGCTGATCAAACAGATCCCCAATCTCAAATTCGTAAGTCTAATCGAAGACTTAAGAAACTTTCCTATCTCAAAGACTATTTCCGTACTTAGTGTTCAACTTGTCTGTTTTCTCTAAGAAATAACTTGATGTATATTAGATTAGATTAGAGATACAGCACTGAAACAGGCCCTTCGGCCCACCGAGTCTGTGCCGACCATCAACCACCCATTTATACTAATCCTACACGAATCCCATATTCCTACCAAACATCCCCACCTGTCCCTATATTTCCCTACCACCTACCTATACTAGTGACAATTTATAATGGTCAATTTACCTACCAACCTGCAAGTCTTTTGGCTTGTGGGAGGAAACCGGAGCACCCGGAGAAAACCCACGCAGACACAGGGAGAACTTGCAAACTCCACACAGGCAGTACCCAGAATCGAACCCGGGTCCCTGGAGCTGTGAGGCTGCAGTGCTAACCACTGCGCCACTGTGCCGCCCCAATATATGTTTTTCATTTAGAATACTTTAATTCAAAAATAATGACTTTCGTCAAAAGGTGGGAAATGTAGTGTTTGATCTGAGTTTGATTGTATTAGTCTGTCCCCTTATCTGTGTTCACTGTGTTTGATTGTTTAAGCCTATGGGTGGAGTTTAAGAGTTAAAAATGAAACTAAAAGTCACAGCTTGGATCTTCTACAGCAAACAAGGACTGTTAATAAACCACTTGGTGATTTAATACAAGTGTGATATCTGCATTGCTCTGAGATAAATCAGATATACATATAACAACCTGGCGTAAACATAACAGTGACTGTTTAAGGTGGTGAATGGGGTGCTGATAAGTGGGCTGCTTTGTCCTGAATGATGTCTATCTTCTTGAGTGTTGTTTCAGCTGCACTCATCCAGGCACGTGGAGAGTATTCCATCACATTCCTGACTTGTCTTGTAGATGGTGGACAGGCTTTGTGAAGTCAGATGAGACGTTACTCGCCACAGAATTCCCAGTCTTTGACCTGCTCTTACAGTCACAGTATTTATCTGGCTGGTCCAGTTAAGTGTCTGGTCAATGGTAACCCCCAGGATGTTGTTGATTGGGGTGGGGTGGGGGGGTTCAGCGATGGTAATGCTATTGAATGTCAAGAGGAGATGGTTAGATTCTTGTTGGAGATGGTCATTGCCTGTCACGTGTGTGGCGCGAATGTAACTTGCCACTTATCAGCCCAAGCCTCAATGTTGTCCAGGTCTTGGTGCATGTGGACACGGACTGCTTCACTATCTGAGGAGTCACAAATGATGCAAACACTGTGCAGTCGTCGGTGAACATCCCCACTTCTGACCATATGATGGGGCGAAGGACATTGATGAAGCAGCTGAATATGGCTTGAATACTACCCCAAGGAACTCCTGCAGCAATGTCCTGGGCCTGAGATGACTGGCCTTCAGCAATTACAACATTCTTTCATTGTGCAAGCTATGACTCCAGCTAGAGCAGAGTTTTCCCCTGATTCCCACTGTCTTCAGTTTTTCTAGGGCTCCTTGATGTCACACTCTGTCAAATGCTGCCTTGATGTCAAGCGCAGTCACTCTCACCTGACCTCTTGAATTCAGCTCTTTTCTCCATATTTGGACTAGGGTTGTAATGAGGTCTGGAGCCAAGTTCCTGGCGGAACCCAAACTGAACCTTGGTGAACCGGTTATTTCTGTGTAAGTGCCACTTGATAGCACTGTCGACGAGACCTTCCATCACTTTGCTGATGATCAAGAGTAGATTGATGGTGTGGTAATTGGCCAAATTAGATTTGTCCTACTTTTTGTGGACAGGACATAACCGGGAAACTTTTCATTGTCTGGTAGATGCCAATGTTGTGGTTGTACTGGAAGAGCTTGGCTAAGGGTGCGGCTAGTTCTGGAGCACAAGTCTTTAGTACTGCTGTTGAGATGTTCTCAGGGCCCATATTCTTTGTTGTATCCAGCCATTGCATGATATCATGTGGAGTGAATTGAATTGGCTGAAGACTGGCATCTGTGATGCTGGGGACCTCAGGAGGTGGCTGAGATGGATCAGCGATTTGGCATTTCTGGCTGAAGATGGCAGCAAATGCTTCAGCCTTGACCTTTGCACTAACGTGCCATCATTACCACCATTCAAGATTGGATGTGGCAGGATTGCAGAGCTTTGATTTGATCCATTGGATGTGGGTTCACTTAGCTCTGTCTATAGCATGCTGCTTCCGCTGTTTAGCATGCATGTAGTCCTGTGTTGTAGCTTCACAAGGTTGCCATCTCATTTTTAGGTACGCCTGGTGTTGCTCCCAGGATGCTCTGCTGCACTCCTCATTGAACCAGGGTTGTTCCCTTGGTGGAGTGAGGGATATGGCAGGCCATGAGGTTACAGATTGTAGTTGAATGCAACTGGATACCCAGTTTTGAGCTGCTAGATCTGTTCTGAATCTATCCTATTTAGCATGGTGGTAGTGCCACACAACATCATGGCAGTATACTCAATGTGAAGACGGGACTTTGTGTCTTCAAGGACTGTGATCCCAGTGGTGTCCCCAGTCTGCCCACAATTGGGCCCTTAATTCTTCAAATTGGCTATCCGCTGCTAATGGGCAGGTAACTGCTGCCTTTGACTCGCCTGCGGCAAGATCACCCAGAGACAGGAACACATTGGACAGCTGATCTGATGCTCTCATATCAAAATTTTCAGCCAATCCCACCTTCAAGGCCTGGGAATTTTTAAAAAACTCTTTCATGGGTTGTGAATGGTGGGGTAGTGCCAATGATTGGAATATTAAACCAGTGCGGGGATTTTAAGGGCGAAGGAAGGGGAATTCAAATCTATGATGGTCGAAGGGGATGTTGGGGGTGATTTTGAGCCATCGGATAACCAGCCATTGTGAAAGGATAATACGAAGCAATGGGGAAAAGCATTGTTTTGGTTGGGAATTACAGTAGGAAGAGAAAAGTAAAAGGGGAACGGGATAGGAGTAGCCTCTGAGGTGGAGCTCCAGGCAGTGAGTAAGTTGGGAGGAAGGGATTGGCCGCCTGTCAGGGAGTTGGAGATGCAGCTAACAGTGAATGAATGGGAATTTTTACATGGTAATGGGGTGCGGTGATTGCAACCATGGCATTCTGCCCCTTAGAGGCGTATGTCCACTTTTTCTGCTCAGCCAGGGGAGGTGTCTAGGTCTGGGGGAAGTGTAAACAATGGGCAGCTTCTTTAAACATTTTTAGGTCCCAACCCGCAGTTGCTGGCAGCGCACCCGCTGGCGTGATCTTATGGGATATGGCCTCCTAATTGGCTCCTCCTTGTCTGTTGTCCAATTAAGGATGGCAGGTGTGTTACTGAGACTGCAGGCCCAATCAGAGGGCTTGTAGCCTTGGAAGAATTGCAGCCTCATTAGCAGAGGTGGGTACTGCCACTGCAGGAGAGGGACTGTGAGGCACTTTCATCTTGAGGCACCCTCTGAAGAGGTATTTACTTTTTAAAATTGAAGGGGAAGGCCCACCACAGGATGGCCTGCGGCTGCACTTGTGGCTCACTAATGCATCTTCAGTGGTTGGGGGAGAACTGAAAGAGGCCTCATGGGGCCCCCTGGCCAGCCGCCGGCAAGCCACCTGCAGGCACCTGCCAAGCTTTGGCCTCAGCGGATGGCCCATACGCTGCTGGGATAATCCCCCGGTGTTCCCAGTCTGCCCAAGATTGGGCACTTAGTTATTCAATTTGGCTATCTGCCACTACTGGGCAGGTAACCGCTGCCTTTGATGACTTGCCTCCAGCAAGATCGCCCGGAGGCAGAATGCTTCAGACCGCTGAACTGACAGTCCTATCACTATTTCCACCCAGTCCTTCCTTCAAGTTTGCCTCGGCAGGACCAGAGAAATTCCACCCACTGAGTGCATTATTTTCTTTAATCAAATGCTGGCAATTTCACTTTTTTCAGGATTCCAGCATCTAACAGAATTGCTAACTTGGACTTGTCTTCCAGCAATTGCTCTCCATGAATGACACCAGGACTTTTTTTTTAAATGAACTATTTCATTATTCGTTTTCTGGGTTTTTCTTTGGGGCCCATTTTGCATTCCTATTTCACTTTAATTCTCCTTTCTTTTCTTCACTTTATTTTTCTTAATTGGGGCTGTCCATACAGAATTTGTTTTTATTATTTTCTGATAAGCGTACAGTTTAATTTGCGCCTTTTTGCCATGCCACTTTCTCATCTTTGAAATTCTGAGACATCACCATTTTCAGCATTTTCCAGATTCATTTTTCGACTCCAGAATAAGATCATGATGTAAAACTAGATGTGGTCTACTAGTAATGTAGATGCAGTGAGTGGTAAATTAGATGGTCTGAGTTTCAACTACAAACTGTTCAAAATTATTTTTAAGTGGTTGAGCTCTAAGTGTGTTATTGCTAAGGTGCATATATAATGTTATAGCTTGTAAATCCAGGACTGTGGGGGGTGAGGGAGCAGCAGAAGATTGATGCTTTTGTTGTAGTCCTGTCTCCAATCCCTGTTCCCTTAGAGCATTGCTCCCTGCTGGTAGTGCAGGAATTTATCTTTATATATCAAATATAATTGTGTGACATTTCAGTTTAAAGTACCTGCTACATAAAGTGCCTACTCAGATTAATTTATTTTATCTTGGTAGGCAGGCATATTCAGTATGTACGCCTGTGAAGAAGGTTTTGCTACTGGAGGGAGAGATGGCTGCATCCGATTATGGGACACTGAATTCAAATCAATCACAAAAATTGATCTGCGCGAGACTGATCAGGGATACAAAGGTATTGTATTCTTCTTTTGTGCTAGGTGCTGTTAATTTATTTAAGTCACATTCTAAGGCATAAAGCTTTCCGCTCTCCCAGAATATCACAGCAAGTTAATGTTCTAAAACTATAACAGTTTCTTTTTCATATTCATCTACATAATTGTGGTATCAAAGTTTTCTGTATCAATCAGTTTGCTTTAACTTTTTTTCAAGGTTTGTCTATCAGAAGTGTTTGTTGGAAAGCAGACCGTATTCTAGCAGGAACCCAGGACAGTGAAATATTTGAAGTGATGGTTCGAGAACGAGATAAACCTCTCCTGATAATGCAGGGCCACTGTGAAGGGGAACTTTGGGGCTTGGCAGCCCATCCTAAGAAACCATTGGTTGTCACAGGCAGTGATGATCGATCTGTACGGTCAGTATTCTTTCATACTTTGGATTTTCAGGGCTTGTTTTGTCTTCCATGATGTGATAGTTTCATTTATTTTTGTACTGAAACTATTATTAGGAAAGAAAGTACCATTTTCAACACATCTGTTTTCCAGTCATCCTGAATAAAACCAAAATATTCTTATGTTACTTACACAGTAACAAATTCAAATAGTAAAACAATGGTATGAACATAACACATGCAATATTTCTTGGGTTAAAGAATCCTATTTTTAAGTGTTCTTGATATCTAGTACAAGTTTTCTATACATTGATGAGAATATTAATTTAATGGTTTGTGTTCTGGTAGCTGAATTTCTAATGTGCTTTTAAATAGGAAGCAGTTCTGGGGAACAAGGAGGTAGAAATTCTTCACACCCAGTTTTGGGCATGAAGGAGGTGTTCTGGCTGCATTGCACGCTCAAAATTGGAGACCTAAGACTGGGCCAAAATTGGGCCTCATTAATATCAATTGGGTGAGCTGCCAGTGTATGTTGCCTCACAGGCAGCAGTCCGAAGGTAATTCCCAAGGGGCTGGTTGGTGGGGGTGTCAATGAAGGGGGCACCAATCAGAATACTTATTTACATATGTAAGGGGCCGAATACCTGTTTCGAGCAGCTGCTAGTAACACCTGAAAATTTTCCCAAATCTATAATGGATCAGACATCTTTCAGAAATCCTTTCGGCACAGGACATTGGTTCCTGTCATAAATGGGTGAAACAAGGACCAATTTCTACCCCACTTTCGAACATTGTATAAAAAAAATGTTCCTGCACAATTATCATTACCAATGACTTTGGTCTATACTTTTGTTGCCTCTCTACCCAACATGATATATCATAAGAGCAAAATACTGCGGATGCTGGAACTCTGTAATGACAACAGAAAGTGCCGGCAATACTCAGCAGGTCTGGCAGCATTTGTGGAGAGAGAAACAGAGTTAACATTTCAGGTCTGTGACCCTTCATCAAAACTGGCAAAAGTTAGAAATGTAACAGTCTTTGAGCAAGGGGGAGGGGGGAAGAAGAAGGAAGAACTGTGATAGGACGGAGGGGGGAGAGGTTAAATGACAGATGTCATGGAACAGAATGCAAATGGAGTGCTAAATAGTTGGAGCAAAAGACAAAGCATGAGTCCAGAGAGAGTGCTAATGGCAGAATAATTTATGAAAGCAAAAACATGAAAAATAAGTTTAAGACTAGCACATGGTTAAAAAATAAATAAAATTTAAAAAAAACAAAAAATAAATAATGGGCTCATCGTCTGAAATTATGGAACTCAATATTAAGTTACCTTGCGGGAGAGCAGCAGAGAGGAGCAGACCTCTGGGGAGAACGCCGAATGCGGAGCGGATAAATTGAGCCCGAGGATCGTGGCCCAGTCACGTACCTTCCAGAAACGGAGCGGAGAGCAGTCCAGACGTGCCGGAGTTTGAAAACAAAGTGAGAAGTGATGTCACAGGAAAGCTGCAAGATGATTGGTTGGTGAGTAACTGCTGTTAGGGAATTACTCTAAATAGCTGGGTAAGTAACAAAAAGTAAAGGGAAAGGTCTACATTTTTATTATTATAGCAGGTAGTGTTTTTTTTTAGGGAATCCAGGACCCTAAAGTAAATCAAGTTTTTGGGTAATTTAAGGGGATAAATTAAGGGTAGGTCATGGCAGGGCAGCTCGGCAGTGTGGAATGCTCCTCCTGTGCAATGCGGGAAGTCAGGGACACTTCCAGTGTCCAGGGCAAACACGTGTACAGGCAGTGTCTTCAGCTGTAGCTACTCGAAATCCGCGTTTCGGATCTGGAGCAGCGGCTGGGGGCACTGTGGAGCATCCGTGAGGCTGAGATCATTGTGGATAGCACATACAGGGACGTGGTCACACCGCAGGCAAAGACTGCTCAAGCAGAAAGGGAATGGGTGACCGCCAGGCAGAGTAGAAGAACTAGGCAGGTAGTGCAGGAGTCCCCTGGGTCCATCTCCTTATCTAACAGATTTTCCACTTTGGATACTGTTGGGGAAGATAGCTTCTCAGGGGAATGCAGGAAGAGCCAGGTCTGTGGCACCACGGATAGCTCAGCTGCACGGGAGGGGAGGAAAAGGAGTGGAAGAGCTATAGTGATAGGGGATTCTATCGTAGGGGCTACAGATAGGTGTTTCTGTGGCAGCAAACGTGACTCCAGGATGGTATGTTGCCTCCTTGGTGCGAGGGTCAAGGCTGTCACAGAGCAGCTGCAGGACATTCTGAAGGGGGAGGGTGAACAGTCAGAGGTTGTGGTACACATTGGTACCAACGACATAGGTGGAAAGAGGGATGAGGTCCTGCAACAAGAATTTAGGGAGCTACGTAGCAGGTTAAAAAGCAGGACCTCAAATGTTGTAATCTCTGGATTACACCAGGTGCCACGTGCTAGTGAGCATAGGAATAGGAGGATAGAGCAGATTAATGCGTGGCTGAGGAGATGGTGCAGGAGGGAGGGCTTTAGTTTCCTGGATCACTGGGTCTGTTTCTGGAAAAGGTGGGACCTGGACAAGTTGGACAGATTGCACCTGAACCGGAATGGGACTAACATCCTTCCTGGGAGGTTTTCTAGTGCAGTTGGGGTGGTTTAAATTAATTTGACAGGGGGATGGGATACAGAGTGGAGGTACAGTAGGGGGTGAAGCACAGTCAAATATAAAAGAGAAACTGAGTCAGTCTGGAAGGCAGAGCAAATCCTTCCTGTAGTGTGGTGCCCAGAACTGTACACAGTACTCCAGCTGTGGCCTAACAAGCATTTTATACAGCTCCATCATAACCTCCCTGCTCTTACATTCTGTGCCTCAGCTAATGAAGGCAAGTATCCCAAATGCTTTCCTAACCACTTTATCTACCTGTGCTGCTGCCGTCAGTGATATATGGACGAGTACACCAAGGTCCCTCTGACCTTCTGTACCTCCTTGGGTCCTACCATCCATTGTATATTCCCTTGACTTGTTAGTCCTCCCAAAATGCATCACCTCACACTTCTCAGAATTAAATTCCATTTGCCACTGCTCCGCTCATCTTACTAGCCCATCTATATCGTCCTGTAATCTAAGGCTTTCCTCCTCACTATTTACAAAACCACCAATTTTCGTGTCATCTGCGAACTTACTGATCATACCTCCTATATTCACGTCTAAATCATTAACGTACACTACCTACAGCAAGGGTCCCAGCACCGACCCCTGTGGTACACCACTGGTCACAGGCTTCCACTCACTAAAACAACCCTCGACCATCACCCTGTGCCTCCTGCCACTAAGCCAATTTTGGATCCAATTTGCCAAATCGCCCTGGATCCCATGCGCTCTTGCCTTCTTAACCAATCTCCCATGCGGGACCTTATCAAAAGCCTTACTGAAGTCCATGTAGACTACATCAACTGCTTTACCCTCATCTACACATCTAGTCACCGCCTCGAAAAATTCAATCAAGTTAGTTAGACACGATCTCCCCCTGACAAAGCCATGCTGACTATCTCTGATTAATCCCTGCCTCTCCAAGTAGAGATTAATCCTGTCCCTCAGAATTTTTTCCAATAGTTTCCCTACCACTGATGTTAGACTCACTGGCCTGTAATTACCTGGTTTATCCCTGCTACCCTTCTTGAATAATGGTACCACATTCGCTGTCCTCCAATCCTCTGGTACCTCACCTGTGGCCAGAGAGGATTTGAAAATTTGTGTCAGAGCCCCTGCTATATCCTCACTTGCCTCACATAACAGCCTGGGATACATCTCATCTGGGCTGGGGATTTATCCACTCTAAGCCTGCTAAAACAGCTAATACTTCCTCCCTTTCAATGCTAATATGTTCAAGTATATCACAATCTCCCTCCCTGATCTCTACACTTACATCGTCCTTCTCCATAGTGAACACAGATGAAATGTAATCATTTAAAACCTCACCTGCGTCCTCCGGCTCCACACATAGATTGCTACTTTGGTCCCTAATGGGCCTTTCTCTTTCCCTGGTTCCTCTTGCCCTTAATATACTTATAAAATGCCTTGGGATTTTCCTTTATCTTGCCCACCAGTGTTTTTTCATCTCCCCTCTTGGCTCTCCTGATTACTTTTTTAAGTACCCCCACTACACTTTCTATACTCTTCTAGTGCCCCCACTGTTTTCAGTGCTCTGAATCTGCCATAAGCCTCCTTTTTTTTCCTGATCCAATCCTCTATATCCCTTGACATCCAGGGTTCCCTGGACTTGTTGGTCCTACCCTTCACCTTAACGGGTACATGTTGGCTCTGAACTCTCACTGGTCTGATGTAGACTTTCCTGCAAGTAGCTACCCCCAGTCCACTTTGGCCAGATCCTGTTTTATCATATTGAAATCAGCCTTCCCCCAATTCAGTACTTAAATCTTAGAGTTGTGGTCACAATCCCCGAAATGCTCCCCCACTGACACTTCTATCACTTGTCCAGCTTCATTCCCTAGGATTCGGTCCTTCTCTTGTAGGATTTCCTACGTACTGGCCCAAAAAGCTCTCCTGTATGCATTTTAAGAATTCCGCTCTCTTTAAACCTTTTGCACTAAGACTATCCCAGTTGATATTGGGGAAGTTGAAATCCCCTACTATTATTACCCTATTATTTTTACACCTGAGATTTGCTGCCATATCTGCTCCTCTATCTCTCCCTGTAGGGGATGGAGATGTAGAGAGTTTGGACGTCCATAGTGAGGAGGAGACGGTTAGAGCCAGGAAACTGGAAACTGTCAAAATGACGTAGGGCATCAGAAGAGTCATGGATGTAGATGGGAAGAGACAGGACAAGGGAAGAAAAAATAGAATCAAGGTAGAAGGAAATAAGTTCAGTGGGGCAGGAACAGGCTGAAACGATGCGTCTACCGGGAGAGTCCTGTTTGTGGATTTTAGGAAGGAGATAGAAGCGAGCTGTACGGGGTTGCGGGACTATGAGGTTGGAAGCTGTAGAGGGAAGATCTCCAGAGGAGATGAGGTCAGTGACAGTACTGGAGACGGTGGCTTAATGTTCGGTGGTGGGGTCGTGGTCCAGGGGGAGGTAGGAAGAAGTGTCTGAGGGTTAGCTCTTAGCCTCTGCAAGGTAGAGGTCAGTGTGCCAGACAATAATAGCACTACCCTTGTCAGTGGGTTTGATCACAATGTCAGGGTTAGACTTGAGGGAATGGAGTGCAGCAAGTTCAGAGGGAGAGAGGTTAGAGTGAGTGAAGGGGACAGAGAAATTAAGACAGCCAATGTCACACCTACAGTTTTCAATGAAAAGATCAAGACTGGGTAAGAGGCCAGAGGGAGAGGTCCAGGTGGAGGGAGAGTATTCTTTTTAATTATTTCATGGGATGAGGGCGTCGCTGGCTAGGCCAGCAATTATTGCCCATCCCTAATTGCCCTTGAGAAGGTAGTGGTGAGCTGCCTTCTTGAACTGCTGCAGTCCATGTGAGGTAGGTACAGCCACAGTGCTGTCAGGAAGGGAGTTCCAGTGCTGGAGGTGGGTGAATGGGTCTGCTGGTCAGGGGGAGGACTCCTAGTCAAAGAAGTGAGCCCGGAGGCGAAGGCGATGGAAGACGAGCTCAACATCATGTCAAGCATGAAATTCATTGACGTGGGGGGTAAGGGTATAAAACTAAATCCTTTGCTCAGTACAGATCATTCAGCATCAGAGAGGGGAAGGTCGAGGGTATTGTGAATATACGGCAAGGGGTGAGATTAGGAGAAGGGATGGGATCAGAGGGAAGGGAAGGGGAAGAAAGATCTGGAAGGGCATTGGTACCCATGAGTTGCTAGTGTTTGCATCCCTTAATACCTGAAAGGAGAAGAAAAAGATTTTTGTTTATGTGTCAGATAAGGCAAAGGATGAAATGAAACTGTGGAGCAGGACAGCTTTGAGATAGGGTGATTCAGTGCTGTTGGAGAGAGAGGTCGAGTGTGTGCATGTACTGGCGCATGGCACTGAGCATGGATTTCAGAATGCGACAAGAACAGCAGTTCCAGGAAGGTAGTACGTCTTGGAGATACCTGTAGTCCTGGGTGGATTCGTAACACCAAGGATGAAACTTCAGTTGGAATCCACATGGAGACAGTCGCTGAGGAAGGAAATGAGTTTTAGCAGAAACCTTATAGAACACCAGGAGGGAAATGGAAAGCAATGAAGATGAGCAAGCTTAAAAGAGATAAAATGGAAATCCTGTCGGAGAGAAGAGCAGAGCTTCTTCATGGTAGGCATTCCTGGAAGAGAAGTGGCAGTGAATTAAACACTAAAATAAGAGTTAAATACTGCAGATGCTGGAACTCTGAAATGAGAACTGAGAGAAAGGGCGGGGAGAGAGAGAGGGGGAACATGGGAGGGATGACACCGAGGGGGACGACACAGAGAGGGGTTAACGAAGATCGGGGGACACAGAGCGCGCAGAGACAGGGGGACAGCGAGTGATGTTGCAGAGCGAGAGGGAGGGGACAGAGTGGGGCAGAGAGAGAGATGGGTGGCAGAGAGAGAGTGAGAGCGGCTAGGTTATTTTAAAACTAGTTTAAAGGCTTGCGTTATGTAATCTCATTTTAAAATGGCAAAAGTCACTTAAGGAATGTCTCAATTTCTACGCTCTGGCACGCATTACTTTTGTTACAACCGAGGTGGGAGGAGTGCACTGTTTATTCTAGTTCCAGTTCTCCACAGGTCACAACATATATTTAAGTTTTCTCACTTACCGATACGGTCAGTCATATACTCTTATTTTTCCCAGAATAAACACACCAACCAGGTTTCTTTTAATAAACAACAAAATTATCCGTTTATAATAAAAAGGTCTTAACCAGTAATGAAGTAAAGCATAAACACACAGATCAAAATATAAAAGTTCCCTTTTTACCTTAGCCCCTCAGACTCTCTCTCACACACACGCGGGCACACGCACACGCACACACATATACACCAGTTAACCAGAAAAATAAAGGGACTTTCGTTTTAGAGCTCTATTACAAAAAGAGATAACACTTGGGTTAAATACTTGCTAATTCTTGAAGAAAGAATTGGTTTGGTGTCCCAAAAGCATATAGACGACTGTCACTGGGATCTGCCTAGAACAGTTCTATTCAGGCGACATTGAAGATCAGTTTGGGTAGGCTTTCTAGGAGAAATGCAGCAACAGAGGTTTCAGTCAGGCCTTACAGCAGAAGATCTGCAACCGTTTCAGTCTGCTTCTTGCACTTGCTTTTCAGCTTCTCGAGAGATGGAAAACTGGCAGTCTTTTCAAACTGCTGGAACAGACTGAGTTGGGGTGGTTTGTTCTTCTTGACAAGTTTTCTCCAATTGTCTTTTCAAACCATTGTCCATATCCCAACTCACTGTCCAAAGCGAAACCATAAATAATGTCAGAAGAGACAAGACTTACATCAATCTTGACCTGTCACTTCTCTGTAAGCATCTTCCCCAAGTCAAAAACAACACCTGCTGGGTAATTATTTGAAAACAGATGCCTTTCAATGACTCTGGTAAAAACCCATCCATGGAGCCTTTCCAGTTTTCCCAAAATAAACCAATGTCCAGCTCTAATATACATGAGTCCGCAAAAAAAACTTAAAAATATGGAAGCACTCGTAACACTGTCACCTGGGATACAAGCTCGGTGACATATCAAAGATTGCTGAACTTTTACTTCGATATAAATGTCAGCACTGTAAGTTGCTCACGAATACAAGAGTGCAGTTAACGGGGCTGAGTAATATTGGCAAAAACAGGATGCTGCTGACCCATATGAAATAGTTAGTAAATACAATGTAATGGATAGCTTTAATAAACCTTAATCTATGATGAACTGTTTACAATTCCTTAACAAAATCTATGCTGCATTTGCAATTTTAAAAACTGTCGGGGAAGACATATTAAAAATTTATTATGTTTCAATCACCATGTTAGAAACAGTCATTAAATGATTTTTTTGCTGCGAATTGGATTGGATTGGATTGTCAAAAATCAGTAACTGCAATGTGCATCATTTACTATCCAGTTTGAGGACAGATAACCTGAGTGGCCAATGTCATTTGAAAGTTGTATGTATCATATAATTACATAACATTAAAAGTGCACCTTTGCTAATAGGTAAGAGATTTGGCTTGGACCTAAATTTGTTAGTCTGGAGTACAATCTTACAGATAATGACTAAACATTTTGTTACTGAAAAATACATGCAGTAACAACCCTCAACTTTTTGCAGTCAAGCTTTTTGTTAATAATCTTGTCAGAGCTGAATCGGAATCGACAGTGATAAACTGAGATATAGACATAAGTGAATTTAAGAGAATCGCTTTATTGGAGGAACTGAAGAGCACTATTTGTAATTGTGTTTATCTAATTCTGTCAGTAGCTTTGGTGAGCAAATGACAATTTGTCCATGAGAAATCCTGTTGTTTCTGTATTTTAGAATCCAGGACCTAGTTTAACGGCCTGTTAAGATGAATAAACTAGTCTTGGCTACCTACCGTTAATCTCTCTGTCCCTTCCTGTCCTGCTCTTCTTTTCTCTTTTACATGACTCTTCTGAAGTACTATCTGCTTCATCCTATAAAACTCTCCTTATTTGGAGATCACTGCCCTTTTGTTGGCTGCCCTGTCTTCAGACACATATTACAAGCAGGTGTGGAGAAGTTGCACAAATATTGACCATCAAGGGTTAAATTGTCTTGTGACAACAGCAGGTTAAGAAATGTTACATCGTCCTATTGCTGATTTTTCTACTGCCTCACCCCAGGAACCGTAATTACAATCCTGTCCTTGAGTTTCATGTTTATTGGATGAATTTGCACTCCTGTCTCAGTGTGAATCCCACAAAGGTCATCTGATAAGGCCCCTCTACCACCCCGTGACATGGTGTAGCTAGTTTTATTCTGTTAACAAAAATAATTCGCATTGGCATTGCATGCTATTTTGCTTGCTAGCTCGCTAATACAGTGTGCTGCACTTCATTGATATCTGTATGCTTAGCTACTTTATAGGGAGAAATGTGTTTTAAATTGTACTGTGCTTTGATGGCATTGGATTGGCTATATACTTTATATACAGATTAATTGCCCCCATATCCGTGGCTAAGTCAATAATTTTGTCAAATATCTGCAGTGCAACATGTCGGTGCCTATCCCTGGAATGGAAAAACACATGGAATCCTTTGAGTCCAAAAGAAGGACAGATCATCCAGGTACAGGCTGTCCTGATTTCCAAAAAAGCTGAAAAGGTGGCGTTCAGGACAGTTCATGTGTCTTGGAGCTGTCTCCAGCAGCTTGAGCTCGAGTTCAGGATTTCCCAGCTTGAGGGGCAGCTTGGAGTCACTGGTCCGGATGGCTTGCATCCCAGGTTGCTAAAGGAAGTGAGAGTGGAGATAGCAGAAGGGCTTGCCATAATCTTCCCTAGATATGGGGGAGGTGCCAGACGATTGGAGAGTGGTAAATATGACACCCTTATTCAAGAAAGGGGGTAAGGACATTCCTGGTAACTACAGGCCAATCAGTTAAACATCTGTGGTGGGTAAGGTTTTGGAAACAATAATCAGGGGAAAAATTCAACAGGCACTTGGAGACGTTTGAATTAATTAAAGAGAGCCTGCACACATTTGTAAAAGGCAGATCATTTTCGACTAATGTAAATTGATATTTTTGATTAAATAACAGAGAAGTTTGATGAAGGGAAAACAATTGATGTTGTCCACATGGATTTTAAGGAAGTGTTTGACAAAGTACCACATAAAAGGCTGGTTAACAAAATTGAGGCTCATGGGATAGAAGGGCCACTGTCAGCTTGGATAAAAAATTGGCTTAAGGAAAGAAAACAGTGAGTTGTGTTAAATGGTTGTTTTTCAGACTGGAGGATGGTAGACAGTGGTGTTTCCCAAGGTTGGGTGCGAGGATCATTACTTTTTTTCGATATACACAAATGACTTGGATCTTGGAATACAGAGTAAATTTTCAAAATTTGCCGATGATACCAAACTTGGAGGTGTTGCAGATGGTAAGGATGATGTGCCAATCAACTACAACAGGACATAGACTAGCAAAATGGGCAGACAAGTGGCGGATGGAATTTAATACCGAAAAGTTTGAGGTGATGCATAAGGGATAGGGAGAGGCAATGAAGACTGAATGATACAGTTCTAAAAAATGCACAGGGATAGAGGGACCTGGAGGTTCATGTGCTCAGATCTTTGAAGGTGGCAAGACATATTGAGAGTGTAGTTAGCAAAGTGCATCGGATCTTGGACTTCATAAATAGAGGTATTGAGTATAAAAACAGGGAGGTAATGCTGAACCTTTATAAAACTTTGGTTAGGCCACAACTAGAATATTGCATCCAGTTCTGGACACCAGACTTGAGGAAGGATGTGAGAGTCCTTGAGAGGGTACAGAGGAGATTTCCCAGAATGGTTCCAGGGATGAGGGATTTTAGTTACAAGTTTGGGTTGGAGAAGATGGGGCTATTCTCCTTGGAATAAAGGAGATTGAGGGGAGATTTGATAGAGGTGTACATGATTTTGACAAGTTTGGATAGGGTAGATAAAGGAAAAATATTCCCATTAGCTGATGGTACAAGGACTAGGGGACACAGATTTCAGGTTTTGGGCAGAAGATTCAGGGGCAATATCGGAGAAATTTGTTTACGCAGTGAGTGGTAATGACCTGGAACTCGCTGCCTATGAGATGATGAATGATTTCAACGGGAAATTGGATGGGCACTTGAGGGAAATAAACTAACCGGGCTGCAGAGTTAGAGCTGGGGAATAGGACAGATTGGATTGCTGTACAGAGAGCAAGCATGAACCCGATGGGCCGAATGGCCTCCTTCTGTGCCCTAATGATTCTATTACTCGAAATTGGCCTAGAAAGTTTTGTTTTTCAGGTGTCAACCAGTGTCTGGTCAATCTCACTCCCTCAGGGGACATTGGGCTGAAGTTTCCTGTGGGTGTTGGGACCGTATGTGGATTCTGAGCCCGCGCATGGCCTCAGCATGCCCACTGGAGCAGCTTTACGTGAGGCAGTCTCATAATTGGCTGACTCTGCATTCGCCTTCCAATTAAGGATGCTGGGTGGACCAAAGAAGTGGGATACCAAATAGGAGGGCCTGCAGGTACGTCCGGATGGCGGACTTACTGGGAGAGGTAAGCACTGCTGGAGAAGAGGGAGACCTCAGGGATGCCTCATTGGAGGCACTCATGGAAGGCCTCTCTGTTCGGTGGTGAAAAAGATGACAAAGTACTGTGAAGGGCCTCAGTGTGGAAGGTTGACCCCTCCAGAAGAGTTGCCCCCTCCAGCCACTCCTGGACCCCTGTGAGTACTTTGGCCCTCTGATGCCCAATTAAATCAGCCGCTCATGGCCTGCCAACGTCTTGGCAAGAGGTCGTCTCTGCAGTGTTGTCGGGCTCATGACATAGGGTGGGAGGGGGGCCATGTGACACCAGGAAGTTGCAGCGCTGGGGGCAAATAGCCCTTGATTGAGGCCTTTATTGTCTGCCCGCCTCTGTGGAGCGGGCTGCCGATTCCCGTAGCAACCCGTCCCTGGAAAAGTTGACCGGAGGTGGAAAAGTGACGAGGAGCCGTCCCGATGGGGTTTCCTGCTGCTTTCCCAGTCCACCCCACCTTCAAACCCGTCTCCACGGGGCTGGCAATTGTCTGTCTCAGTATTTGGATCAGATTTTTCATTGTGTCCCAATAAAGTTGCAGTTGATATCCTGGCTATTGAGACGATCCTTTTTTCAATCAAGATTAACCATCGTTGATGATTGGTATCCATATGTTTTCTCAAACTTCAGTTTATGTGGTTTACAATAGAAAATGGAATAAAGTTTGTACATAGATTCTGCTCCAAAAATGTCATTCCTCCCATAGAGTCATAGAGTCAAGCTTGCATTGACATAGCACCTTCAGGATAGTAAAACGTCCCAAGTCACTTCAAAGGAGTGATTATTAACCAGAATTTAACATTGAGCCACACAAAGAGATATTTGCTTGGATTTTACCAGCCCCCTGACATCGGGGGTCGTGGTGGGGGTGTCCGGAAAATTCCTCTGGGAGAGGCCTGCCACGCTCGCCAATGCCGGGAAAGCCCCACCCCATATGACCGGTGGCGGTGAGGCCTTGTGGCGGCCACCCCACCACTTGGTGACGGACACTTAATTTAAATATTTAAATAAATGGTAATTATTGCATCATTACTTACTTCATCACGATGGCAATCCTATGCCGATATTCCAGCTGGTTGCTGGAACTCCTGCAGATCTCTCTGCAATCTGAGGCAGCACACTGGTGGGGAGTGGGGGAGAAGTGAAGTTATCAGGACAGGAGGGGGGTGGAGTGGGGAAAACGCTTGCTATTGGTTGAGGGGATGGTAGGAAGGGGTTGAAGGCTAAAGTGAAGAATGTTTGGTGGGGGGAAGGTCGATCGAGAGTTGACTTTTTTGGGGGGGAGGAGGGCAACTAATAAAGTTTTCATTCATTGTGGGGGGTGGGAGAGGGTATTGAAACTGTTAATAAAGTTTTCCATTTAATTTTTCATGACCTGTACCTTTAAAAAAATTTAAATCGAACTGAAGGGCTGCAAACCCTTTAAAAATGGCGCCGGTGCCTGTGCAATGGCGCCGGATGCTGTTGTAGGGGATGGATCGCCCAACCCCTCTACGGCATCGGGGGCAGCCATTCTCCCACCTCCATGTAAATAAGCCGCTGCAGTAAATAATGCGGCAGCTCAGCAGTGCACTTCTTGTCCATGCGCCGTGCATTTTTGAAGCTCGCCGCCAATCTCGGTGGTGAGCTGTAAAAATTCAGCCCATTATGTCAAGAGGTAGATTTTAAGGAATGTCTTAATAGAGGAGAAAGTAGAAGATAGTCAGCAGAAGCTAGGGAGGGAATTCCAGAGCTTGGGACCTAGGCTGCTGATGTCATGATCACCAATGGTGGATGAAAAAAATAGGGGATGTGGAAGAGGCTAGAATTGGAGGAGTGGCGGGATCTCAAAGGGATGTAGGGATGAAGGAAGTGACAGAGATAGGGTGTGATGAGGCTATGGAAGGATTTGAAAACTAGCATGAGAATTTTAAAATCAACGTGTTTCTGGACCGTGAGCCAATGTAGGTCAGCGAGCACAGGGGTGATGGATGAATGGGACTTAGATACAGGCACCAGACATTTGGATGAGCTCAAGTTTACATAGGGTGCAAGGTGGGAGGCCTTGCCAGGACAGCATTAGAATAGTGGAGTCCAAAGGGTTTCAGCGGCAGATAAGTTGAGACAGGGACAAGATGGGTGATGTTATGGAGATGGGAAATAGATGGCCTTCGTGATGGAAAGATATGGGGTTGGAGGCTCAGCTCAGGGGCAAATGACAAATGGTTATGAACAGTCCAGATCAGCCTCAGGGACTGGCCAAGGAGAGGGACGGATTTTATGGCAGGGACTGAAAACAATAGCTTTGGGCTTCCCAATATTTAATTGGAGGAAATTGCTGATGGAGCCGAGGGGCAGCATTTGGATGAGAAGTAGTAGGTGGTTAAGGAGTGGTCCTTGGGCGACTTCAGAGGTAATAGTGTAGGAGCGGAAAGAGGAGGCATTGCAGATGATTCTCTGGCTACATCTGGTAGATATGAATGGGACTAGACGAGGGCAGTCCCACCAAGCTAGACAATAGAGGAGAGATATTGGAGGAGGACGGTGTGGCCAAACATGTGAAAGACTGCAAATAGGTTGAAAAGGATGACGAGGGTTGATTTGCCACGGTCACAGTCACATAGAATGCCATCTGTGACTTTGCTAAGAACTGTTTCAGTGCTGGGGCAGTGGGAGAACCTGATTGGAGGGTATCAAACATGGAGTTGTGAGAAAGATGTGCAAGGATTTGGAGGCAACAACACATTCAAGGATTTTGCAAAGGAAAAGGAGTTTGGAAATGGGTGGTAGTTTTCAATGATAGAAGGATCAAGGGTGGGTTTTTTGAGAGGGGTGAGAATGACAGATTTCAAGGCGAGAGGGAACCACTAATATCATCAGCTAACATGGGGGCCAGGAGGACAGGTTGAATGGTCAGCAATTTGATGGAAATAGGGTTGAGGGAGCAGGAGATAGGCCTCTAGACAAGGTGATCTCGGAGACAGCATAAGCGGGGCTAAGAGAGAAACTAGAGAAATATGCAAATTCAGGATTAGGGTAAGGTAGAACCTTAGGGAAAGTTTGGCTCATTGGGATAGGCAAAGGGAGGAAAGCAGTAAAGGTAGTGCAGATTCAATCATGGATTTCAAAGGGAATTGGATAAGCACTTGAAGAGAAGAATTTCAGGACTACAGGGAAAGGGCTGAAGAGTGGGACTAGCTGATTTACTGTTGCAGGGAGCTGGCACAGACATGACAGGCTTAATGGTCTCCTTTGTGCTGTAACCATTCTATGGTAAAACACACTCCTTCCTGGGAAAGATCATCGCTGTCAATTGTTAGAACAGATTTTTCAATAAATTACAATTGAGAGGGATCGTTTCTTAAATCAAGAATAACCATCATTAGTGGTTGACTTTCATAGGGCTTCTCAAACTTCATCCTATATGGTTTACAAAAGAAAATTGAAAATGTTTGCACATGGTTCTGCTCCAACAATATCAGTTCTCCCTTCTGTGATGTAACATTAGTCTGCATATTTTCAGCTACTGGTCAACCCTCATCTAAAATCAAAGTTAATTTGTTTTATGATGTCATAACTATTTCCGCATTTCATGATGCTTTTGCTCATTAAGGGTAATCCATTGCTATTTCATTTCATGCAGGGATTTCAAACCTATCATCTTCTCTACACCCTTCCTAAGCAAGCTAGAGAGCCTCACCTGCCCTTTCTGCATCACCATCCAGTCCGTTTACACTGTCGATGTTCTTCTGTACTGTCAGTGTCAAAGGTTTTACTACTTGGCCCATAGCTGGGGTTTAAAAATCTGAGTTTACCTTCTCTTAGGTAAGCTGCCAACCAAGACTGAATAACCCCATCTGCCAGAGCTATCTGGTTTTGAGGTGCCAGACAATCACCTTCACACCTCTGCCCACAGTTTTAAACAGGAATCAATACGTGAAGCCGGGCAGTAGGAGTTTGATTAGGAGAGGCTATTCGAGACGCTGACCGTATGGGACATTTTGTGGATAAGAGCGTCTCAACTCTCTTCACCATCCCAGTCCTTAGCTCATCTAGTAGAAGGACAACTCCAAAATTAAAACCTGCATCCTTTTAGCTCCTGCACTTGTGGCACACGTTGCATCAGTGCAGCATTAGCTGTTTAGGACGAGAGAGTGGGAGTGGCTCTGCTCAAATCTTGCCCACTTAAATTAGCTGAAACTAATCAATGTGCAGGTTGTTAGCAATCATCAACCAACCTTTCAGACTTCCAAGCCCTTTGGCGATGGGGAAGTGTTGATGGGGACAGGTAGAGGATGCTACTGGCAGTTTTCAGTCATGACCCTGCACACAGGCGGCCTCAGGGTGATGATTGCTCTCCCTAGATCAGGGCAGATGTGGAGTTTGTATCCTCCTATGGCAATAGAGTAGACCTTTTTAGGTTCATAGCTGCTCTCCCCAATCCAGGGAATGGGAAGAAAAAGAACCCCCAATCACAGCCTACCCTCCCTGCACCTGCCAGGTCACCGGTCCTGGCTGGTCACCAAACACTGTGGTCGAAACAAAAACTCAAAGGACAATTGACTATTGGATGACGCTTGGCTCATGGAATATCAGAAAACTTTTAGATAATAATATAATACCAGAGGGTAGAACAGCCCTCATAACCAGAATGCTGGGCAGGTACAATATTGACGTAGCTGCTCTCAATGAAAAAAGGTTTTCAGAGGAGTCTTATCTTGAGGAAGTTGGTACAAGCTACATGTTCTACTGGATTGGCAAGTCCAAGGACCAGCCTCGACAGTCAGGTGTGGCCTTTGCCATTCGATCTAAATTAACGCGCAAGCTCGACTCACTTCCCAAGGGTATCAACGACCAACTCACGGTACTTCAAAGATGTCTTGCTAGAAACCAGTATGCAACACTCATCAGCACCTATGCACCAACAATGACACACACAGATGAGGTCAAAGAAACATTCTATGACAATCTCAGCAGGATCATCAGAGGAGTACCACACCAGGACAAACTTGTCATCCTTGGCAAAATATAAGAACATGAGAAGTAGAAGCCGGAGTAGGCCATTTGGCACCTCGATCCTCCTCCGCCATTCGGTAAGATCATGGCTAATCTGATTGTGGACTTAACTCCATTTTCCTGCCTGCCCCACATAACCCTTTACTTCCTTGCAGATCAAAAATCTAACTTAACTTTGAACATATTCAATGACCCAGCCGCCACTGCTCTCTGGAGTAGAGAATTCCAAAGATTAATGACCCTCTGAGAGAAGAAATTCTTCCTCATCTCTATACTAAATGGGAGACCCCTTATTTTGAAACTGTGTCCCCTAGTTCTAGATTACCCACGAAGGGAAACAACCTCTCAGCATCTACCTGGTCAAGCCTGCTCAGTATCTTTATATGTTTCAATAAGATCACCCCTCATTCTTCTAAACTCCAATGAGTATAGGCCCTATCTGCTCAACCTTTCCACATAAGGCAACCCCTTCATCCCAGGAATCAACCTAGTGCACCTTCTCTGAATTGCCTCCAATGCAAGTATATCCCTCCTTAAATAAGGAGACCAAAAATGTGCTGTACTCTGGATGTGGTCTCACCAATACCCTGTACAGTTGTAGCAAGACTTCCCTCTATCCACTTCAATAAAGGCCAACATTCCATTTGCCTTCCTAATTATTTGTTGTCCCAGCATGCTAACTTCTTGTGATTCTTGTATGAGGACACCCAGATCCGTCTGTACTGAAGCATTCTGCAGTCTCTCCCCATTTAAATAATCTGCTTTTCTATTTATTGTGGAGTACTATTGAGAACACTTTACGTGAGATGGCTTTAGGTGAAACAAGCAAAATTTATTCAGAGATACAAGTATGCATATAGAGAAGTATGTCTCTCATCCAAGAGGTGACTCAAAACTCCTTTGTTCAATCCACATACTTATACATTAACTTCGCGTTACATTCTCTGCGACAGCTATCCTTTCATATATTCACTTAGCCAGCAACATACGCCTTCCTTTGTTTTAATTATCTAGCCGTTCCAAGGCCATCACCTTCACTTGAAATTATATCTTCACAATTGAGGTTATACATTATTTGCAGTGTTAGCAGTTTTCTACTTCAGGGGCCTACCGATCAGTGTGAGTATTTTTTAGTATTTTTCTTGCTAATTATCCCATGATTCCCTACTTCAGTGCCCAGTTGGTCATTCCCCAATCCGCTGCCTGTTGAACAATCCGGGGATCCAACCAGGCCTCAACAAGCTTCAGATCCCTTCCTGTTGTCCTCTTATGGCCTTACCGAGGTCCTAGTGACGTAGGCTGAACCTGGGACCGATCCTACCTATATTGCATAGTTGTTACCTCTCTGAAGTTGCCCCCCTAAGTGGGTATGCAACCCTATGGGCACCGGGGTGTATCCTTTGGTGGCCAGCATCACCATTTGTTCTGCTTCAGTCATCCTCAATTTCTAGTAACAGCAGATACACAGGCTGATTAGCAATACTACAATGGATGCTCCTGCCACCACAACTCTCCCTATCTCCCACCAATCATACTGCATTCTTGCCATTGCTACACTTTCTTGTGCTGAATCCTCCAGCTTCCTGGCTTCCTCTGTTTCCAGGTATACCTGTACTCTCCCCCTGTTACTGCCTGGTGACTTTCCTCCATTATTTACTAGCGTAATCAGGGCCTTACCTATCGCCTTCCGGGCTATCACTCCCAGGGCATCATCTATGTTTAGCTTTCCGTCCCACCATGGGCTGAACATATATCCAGTGAGAGCCCTCCCGTTTAGGTGGAAGTCTCCGACAGTAAATGAGTCAATAATCTGCAGGCAGAAAGTGTGGTTGTTGCCACACGCTAAACTTTCGTAAATGAATCGCGTTCTATCCGTCAGGAAACACTATTGCGTGAGGGAGGTTTGGACCGCCTTGAAGGCCTTTTGCAGATGATTTACTGACACCACGACGGCAGAGCTATTACTGATGGGCTTTAGGGTGTTGCACGAGCAGACAATGAAATTCTGTGAGGTATTCTTATTGGCCACCAAGTATCCCTGGTATACCCACCCATTCTTTTCTAATCGTAACAATTCGAATTTACATCCCCCTTGATAAGTCCCATTTGTCTGTTCCTGGGGCATAATCAGAAACTTTATTATTTTCTTTCCTCCACCCGTAGTGGGTCTAGTAACCACAAGTTCCTGTATTTCCTTGTTAAGATTGATGAGATCCAATCTCTTAACTGCATGATACATGTGCCTAGGTGCAGTACTGAATTTTTTATCTTCAATGTCTGATCTAACTTCATCTATCAAGTCCCGAGCCAACATCCCACATACCCTTCCCTTTGTTTGTGAGTCGGTGGCCTCAGTAACAGCCTGTGACAGCTCCTGTTCCTTCACTATCCCTTCTCCCTGAAGTTCAGTTGCTGTTTGGGCTGTGAATCTCAGCCCTCCAGCTGTTTTCTTGGCAACCCAGGAGGTGTAATCATTTAAAACATCCCATATTGTTACAATCCAAACGATTAACAACATATTTACATAGTTCTTGACAATATTGTCCTGTACTGGTGGTGTAGGTCAAGTTAGACTCGCGTATGTATCACCAACAAGAGGAGTTAATGCAGCCTGCAGGCTCGCACAGCCAAGATACTGCTTCGTTTCTACGCGAGGACCACAGGTTTGACAGGCGGAATGTAAGACTTGGTCTGGACAGTGATACCTGTGTTGTCCCATTTCTCAAACTAATCTAGATGACCCGATGGCTGTCTCCAGTCACCATGTCTGATATCCAGACATTGGGTCGCCTTATTCACTCTCCACAGCCTCCTTTGGGCAGCTGTACGTACTGGCCAGGATGCAAACAGGTGTTGTTTGCAGTAAGTACTAGGGGCTTTTCCCAGGCTGCCACAGTTCCCAGGTTGCGATGATCTCATCTCTCCAATTCGCTATTTCCCTGTTGGGAGAAATCACAGATGATGCTGGTCGTCACTTGTTAGTCCTTATTATCCTTTGCGCCTTTAAAGATTTTAAGTTGGATCCAATGGTTCCATCTACCCTTTCCTCTCATTATCCACGTAGGTGCAAATGTCGCTAGTCATGAGGACTTCATTGGGTTCTTGCCACCTGGGTGCTAAACCTGCCTTTTCAGGTAAAATCTTGACCATCACCTGATCTCCTACTCCCGGTATATTTTTCCTTTCCTCTGCTCCATCCTTTTCCATATCTGTAATAATCTGCTGGCCCTGACCTCACCCCTCAGTTCATGCAACTGTTTACACAATTCTTTAACAAATCTCCTAACTCGCTCTTTTGCAGAGCCCACGTTGTTGCTTCCTGCGCTTGCATCTCCTGGTAGCATCATAGCTCGTCCCGTCATTAGCTCAAACCGCGTCAGTCCACTCATCCGCTTAGTTGTGGCCCTCAGCCTCATCAGGATACTTGGCAATAAGTCTTCCCAGCCCTTACCAGTCTCAACTATTGCTTTTCATAAAGCAGTCTTAAGTGTCCTGTTCATTCTTTCTACCATTCCGGAGCTCTGTGGGTGATAGGGTACATGATATTTCTGTCTCATTCCCAGTAAGGTACAAGTCTGCTTGATAACCTTGGTCAGAGTCTAACTGGAGTGGTAGCCCCCACCGTGGTATTATTTCTTAACTGTATATTTTCCCAAGGTCCCATCAGCCTCGGTTGGTGAGCCATTCTGATTCTTACGGCTTTCCCTGTGTTATACTGTGCACAGATCACACATCTCTGGCAAAACTTAGCTACGTCACTTCCCAACCTTGGCCACCACCAACATTGCTGCATCTTCCCCTGCATGGCGTTCCTCCCAATATGGCTGTTTCCATGGTATATCTGGAGGAGGTTCTGTCGAATACATGCAGGTGCTATTACCTGTCTCTCTTTCCTCCATATTCCTTGCCCATCCTGAGTGGCCCCTCTCCTCCCAATCCTCTTTCACTTCCTGCTGTACTTCTTCATGTATCTTATGCATGTTCACTTCCTCTGGTTCTATGACACATACCACTTCCGAGAGGGGACATTGCTCCTCTTCCTCAGCTGCCTGTTTGGCTGCCTCGTCAACTCAGTGATTGCCCTGATGTATTGGGGCTCTTACTTTCTGAAGTGCTTTTACTTTGATTACTGCAGCTTGCCTAGGGAGGCAGGCTGCTCCCACCAGCCCCCTTACTACGTCTTCATGCTATATATGTCCCCCAGTGAATGTTACATACCCTCTTTATGTTAATTTTACTCCCTCTGACAGGTACCATCTATCCTGATTAATTTAAAGTCAGTTTCTCTTTGGAGTATATTTCCAAGAGAAAGCTGTCAATTACAATCCTTATCTACACTTTCTTAACTTCCACAGGAAAGTGCAGGACTTCTTGAAAATTATACACTATATTAATTTTAGATTTTAATTTTCTAATATTCCCAAAATTCCTTTATTAGCTCTTGCACCAGCCAGATTTAACTTCCAAAATTATAATTAATTCCATTAATTATAATTCTATTTCATTTTTTTGAGCCCAGGAGGAACTTTACAGTCCAATACAATATTATAATATCTTTAAAACTGAGAATCAAACATTTCTATTTGATTCCAGTGTCATGAAGACCCCCACCTGCCAAGAATGAGGCATATTAATTTTGTCATGACCATTAATTTTAAACTGTTGCTGGAGTGAAGAAATGACTTGTTTTACAAGAGATCACCAGACACTTGGCTGGAAGAACGTTTGCATACTAAGAGACTGTGCTTGGAGAGACAAAAGAATTGCTCACTGATTCAATTAACAGAGATTGGGCTGGGCAATGGTGATCTACATCTTGTCAGGGTGGGAGACAGCACTACACCCCCCCCCCCCCCCCCCACCGAGAGCTTTGAACTCTACAAACGCAGGTGTGGTTAAGCCAGTTACTCACATGATTAACCTGCGGGTCAACTTGGAGCTTTGAATTGTGCTCACAGGTCAGTTTAGTCAGACTGCAGTTTGTAGCTGAACCTGGAACAAGAAATCCTCTCTCCTGGCTAGCTCGCTCTCGCTTTCTCCCAAGCCTCCGGACCTACTAAAGTCGTGCTATCCTCAAGAGAGAAAAATCTCCTACATTGAAACAAGTTAAAGTGCGCACTGGGCCCCAACGAAAAGCAAGACTTATCGGCAACCAAAGACTCAACATCAAATTCAAAGGACAGTAAATAGAAATCCAGCTAATGCCTCAGACTTTTCCCCTTTATTCTTTCTACTTTTTCTGTCTCTATCTTTGTGTGTTTATTGTGTATGCATGCGAGCGTGGTCGCGTCGCGTATTCGTAGCCATTACCTGAATTAGGGTTTAAGATTAATAAACTTCCACCTTTCTTGTTTAAATCTAAGAAAACCTGTCTAATTTCTTTGTGTTACAATTGGAAAATGGTGAACAAGGATTCACTGAGGAGTAGCTAAAACATGGTGTTACAGTTAAACCAGGCAAAGGCTGAGAGGGAACCCCTAGACCCCTTCTCATCTGGTCTTAACACCAGGCATTACAAGATTTTGTTCTTTTTCTTAGATGACATTTCAGTTTCTCAAAAGTAATTTGCTAAATTATGCTGGACTCTTTGCATCTCAAATTCAAATAACAGTGTTGATGGGGTGACAGGTTTTGTTAATGTTCAATTTAGGTAAAGCCTTTAGTCCAGATTTGATGTCTGCTGGTAAGTTCTTAAAGTCTTTTTAAAAAAAAATCTAGATCTCTTGCTGTGGCATCAGTTCTCATTTTGACTGTTTAAAAAAAAAAAGAATCCCTTGTGGCTCTGCCTCAGAGCCCAATGGGTTAATGTGTCCAAATATTGTCCAATATCCAATTTAGAAACTTAAAATTTAATAAATTAGCTTTCACAGTTAAACAATACCTTCAACATTTTACAACAGAGAAAGGGGGCAGAATCTTTCCATGTCTCCTTTATTTATCCTTCTTTCTCCCTTAAACTAAATTTCAATTTTTGATGTCTGCTACTTAGCCTCATTTGAAAGAAACAGTCACTGATATGTGTCTTCTAAGTGTTCTGAAAAGTTCAAATTGGATTTTTGCCACGTTTCTGCTTCAAGGCTGAAGTTTTATCTCTTACAAGGCAAACCAGTGCTTTTGGAAAAGTAATTCCTTAAAAAGACAATACTCACATTTTAAATTAAAATGCTGGTGTAATTCTGTTTTGTACTGTTTCCACAAAGATATACATGGGCATAGATATGTAGATAGGATCAGTGACAAACTTATGCTTTCAACATTAAAAACCAGGCAACGAAGGGTTAAAGACTTTAAGCTCTGCAAACCAGAGCACAGGTATACACAAACATAAAAAGACTTTCTCAAAGCAGCTCTAACATTTTGGTGTGGGATTTTTAGCTTATTTCTTTTCCTTTTAGCCATTCTTCCTCATCCAAGGTGGTCCTTTTGAAGAGTCCCTTGTTTCAAGGAGCAGCATATGATGGTGCTTTGGAGGGGTTCCTTCATTTTAACTGGTAGCTATTAATTACAATTATCATACTCTTTTGTTCCTTATCCTTGGTCTGTTTATTCCACCAAGCCTTCTGCCTGGCGGGAGGATCCAACGGATTCCATCCTGTCTTTTTCATTTTCTCTATTAGTTTCCTATATTTGTCTGTGATAAACCTTGTAATGGACCCCTCCAGTCCCCACTCATTTCCCTCTTCCTTTGACATGTCTGTCTTTGTCTAGCCTCTGGCTTGCACTTTTGTGGTTCGGACCTGCCTGATTCTTGGGGCGGTTCTCTTGGCCTGCTCTCTTGGGCAATTCTGACCTGCCTGGACCTCGTCCCTTCTCGGCTGCTCGTGGCTCTACTGTGCAGTTTTGCTTCCTCACTTGCAGCCAGGTCTCGGGTCTTTCAGTCTCCGCATCCTGTCTTGTTCGACTTCCAGACTGACACCCTAACTATGCATGGTAAAATAAACTTACTCGCCCATTTGGTGGGTCCGGTTGTCTGGATCCTCAGTTGCTCGTTGGAGACCCTGCTCGCAGCACCAATTTGTTGTGGAGTACTATTGAGAACACTTCACACGAGATGGCTGTAGGTGAAGCAAGCAAAATTTATTCAGAGTTACAAGTATGCATACAGGGGAGTACGTCTCTCATCCAAGAGGCAACTCAAATCTCTTTTGTTCAATCCGCATACTTATACATTAACTTTGCATGACATTCTCTGTGTCAGCTGTCTTTTCACATATTCACTTAGCCAGCAACATATACCTTCCTTTGTTTTAATTATCCAGCCGTTCCAAGGCCATCATCTTCACTGTTGAAATAATGGGCTGAATTTTATTAGTACGCCGCATGTAGCACATTACACTGGATGCCTCCCTGCTCAGTCTCCTCCAGGCTGTGCAGGCAAGGCGGGAGGTCCTTTTCCTTAGTGATAGGGCAAGGAGAGGCCCTCCCGCCTGACCGTGGCAGCCTGGTGGAGGTGGCGGAGGAGGTAAGTGGCCGTAGGGTCATCTGGCGTGAAAGGGTCCAATGCCAGACCAGGATGAACTATCTGCTTCGCACTGTAAAAGTAAGTGGCTCTCTGTATCATGGCCGCACTGAACCTGAGTGCCAAAGACAGGGAGGTTGGGCAGGGTTGAATGACGTGACATGAATGGATGAAAGTATGACAGAACACACCCTTGTTTGCAGTTCACAACATGGTGCCTACATGAGTGGCTCACTCAGTAGTGCACACTGAGCCTTCCGCACCTTTGGGCCCAGCACCTCTCTTGTTTCATGTTTTGGGTTTTTGCCTCGTCATCCTTAATCTCTGCCTCCTTGCTCCTCTGAGCAAAGAGAGCCCATAATGCTCGTGAGGCGAGTCGGACTGTTGGAGGAATGCCTGATATGTGGACGATGACAACAGGCTGAAGAGGCGGCCCTCGAACTGGCTGCGGCAGATGTGGACCGTGCATTCGGTACCATTGAGCTCAGGCTTCTGGGCGAGCATGCATCCATTTGATATACACAATAATCAGTGTGAAACTTGTCCTGTTTGAGACAATGTTGTCACAATCGTTACATGCTCACCATAAAGACTGGCAGTGTGCTCTTCTCATTGTATCTTGCAGGTCAATGCTCTGAGTCGGCAGTGGCGGCTCAGGACACCTCCTGCACCTCAGAGGAAGAAACATCTTCAGAGGATGCAGTGTTCCATGACCCCCCTGCACCTTCCACCAGCACGATACAGTCACCTCAGTGGAATCCAGTTGGGCTTACAGTCGTGTTCACAAGCTGGTGAGAGCACTGCACACGCTTCTGAGCAGCTGACCAAGGCTGAGACAGGCGAGGTGCTTGACAGTCGGAGCGCTGTGGGTGGCTAGGCCCATTCTGAGCCCCAGGCTGATGATGACCCTCTGTTGTGGACAGCACAGGGCATGCTGGAGCTGCAGCAGCAGTCATGGCAACATCTGGTGGAGATGCCACAGGCCATGCGCAGCCTTGAGCAGATGATGTGGGAGTCCATTCAAGCTATGACAGCTGCTGTGTCCCAGGCATTTGAGCATATAGCATCATACATGGAGACACCAGTGGCCCTCCTGGTGAGTCACGTTCCATTTATACGCACTGATCCACAATCCCTCGCTGAGGCCATCAGATCCACAAATCAGTAGTAAGGCGAGAGGGGGATGAGGGGCATGGAGCCTGCCCCTGCCTCTGGCCCTTTCTGGGAGAGCAGAGAGTTGAAAACGAGCCTTGAGCTAGAGGAGGCGAGCCTGTGCACCATATCTGGGGTCCACCTTCAAGGTGTATCCATTGTGGCCACTGGCCCCTCCGCCAGTGAGTCAAGCTCCAGCAGTCACAAAGTCTAAGGAGCTTTGTGCAGTGACACAGGATTCCCCCAGCCAGCTGGGACCCTCCAGGTCTCGTGCACATGGAGGACGACTACCAAAGTCATCCACAGCCAAAGGGCAATGTGATCAGCAGCCTTCCTCCAGTCAGCCCGCTAGCGCAGAAGCAGCACCGTGAAGCAGCATCTGCAAGTGTCTCCAAAAAACACTGTGACACAAATGGGTCTGCATGGGTGACACAACAATGTAGAAAGCTCGTGATCAAAATCTTCTTCACTAACGTGTGTTGCTTTTACTGTGTGAATGAATTGTGTAAGCATGCACTGATCATGTCTCCCATAACACCATTGGCTTTTCAGAAGTGCCAATGTATGGAATAACATCAATGCCATGTCAGTATTACTCATGTGTGTCTCTACCGATGCAGTACCATGGACAATGACTCAGACAATGCTGCTGCCAGTAATGGTGGACGCAAAGATGTTGCAGATGCGGACTTCTGCACGACAGGTGAACAAGGGTGCTGTGTGGCTTGCAGAGCCCACGGTGGTTCCTATGGCGTGGAGAACCTTTCATCAATGAGGCACTGCTGTGCATCACCAGCTCGCTGCTTGCCCTGCATGTGGCACCTGGATGCTCTCTGTCCTCCCATGTGCATTTTCTGCTATAAGTCCTCATCGTCCAAGGATAAGTCCTACTCATGTCTGGCCTCATCCTGCAAGGCATCCTCCCTTTTAAGTGCCTTGTTGTGCAGAGCACAACAAACAGCAACAATGCGAGCTACCCTTTCCTGCTTGTACTGCAGGGCACCACCTGATCTATCCAGGTAGCGGAAGTGCATTTTCAGCATGCCGATCGCCTGTTCAATGGAGGCTCGTGTAGCTCTGTGGCTGGTGTTGTATATCTCCTCTACAGCAGTGGTGGGGTGTCTCACTGGTGTCAGGAGCCATGTCTGCAAGGGGTAGTCCTTGTCTCCAAGCAACCACCCCTCCATCTGAGCCATATCAGTTAACAGCAACAGCAGCTGGGACTGGCGCAGGATGAAGGCATCGTGGCAGCTGCCTGGAAAGTGGGCACAGATTTGCATGAAGCATTTCCGGCGATCACATATGAGCTGCACTTTGAATGGAAGACCTTATGGTTTACGTATTCATCTGGTTGCCCGGTGGGAGCCTTGATGGCCAAATGGGTGCAATCTATGACCCCTTGCACCTGTGGGAATCCGTCAATGGAGCTGAAACTGATGGCTTTCTGAGCCTGGCTTTCAGGGTCCATCATGAAGCAGATATAGTCACCAGCCCTCTGGTACAGAGCATTGGTGACCTCCCTGATGCAGCGGTGCACTGCTGACTGTGACCGCACAAAGGTCGCCGGTGGGCCCCTGAAATGATGCAGAGGCGTAAAAATTAACAGTCACTGTCACTTTGAAGGCCACAGGCATAGGATGTCCGTCGAAGCCCCTGGGCTGCAGGTCATTGTTGAGCAGGGCACAGAGATGTGTCACCGCCTCTCTCGACATCTGCAGCTACCTCTGACACTGGAGCACTGACATTTGCGGGTATGTCATGCGGGACTTGTAAATGTGCGGCGATCTGTAGTGGCGAGCTCTCCTTGGACGCTGCTGTTCACAACCGGGGGCCTCTGTCTGGGCTGCAACTACCTGTTGGTTTTGCCTGCGGCGCATACGGATCCTCACGATAAGTGGAAAAACGCATATAGGGTGAAACATCTCCATCACAAAGTTGCAATTAAACTCGCTTCCTTCACTTCTTCGAAGATACCCAACCGGGAAGAGATTTCTGTTGACTGGTACATCAGGTGCTTTCATGCATCAACTATATGGCATGGCATGACATTGCCCATCTTAGCTCCCGCTAAGAGTGGCATTGCATGACCGCATAATGATTGTACAAGCTGCATCGATTGACCCACCAGACATATAAGCTTTACATGCCTTCCGTTTCTGATACTCTCCCCACATACGGGGTTTACGGAGGGTGGCACTGCACTGGCTCCCTACACGTCTGCAGATATGATCCCTGTAATCCCATCACCCCCCCCCCCCCCACCTCCCTTTCAGTATGCACTTGTGCCCCTGTCATCCCATCCCCCCTCCCACCTCCCTTTCAATATGCACTTGTGCCCCCTATAATCCCATTCCCCCTCCCATCTCCCTTTCAGTATGCATGTGCCCCCATAATCCCATCCCACCACCTCCGTTTCAGTATGCAGAGCTGAGACCTCGGTATATCCAGACTTACCTACACTGCGAGTGAGTACTCCTGCTTCTGATATCCTGTCGGCTTTTCAGATTCGTGAACAGGATGACGGCTGTTCAGCGAAAATTGCAGAAATGTAGAGCAACAGGCGGCGGGATGCATAATCAGGAAAGGTCAGTAGCGCTTTACATATGGTAATTGGGGTGCCACCGCCAAGCAGCGGGCGTGCAGCATTGAAGTCCCGCCGCTGCTGGTAAAATGCGGCGGGGCCTTCTCGGCATCGGAGGTCAAGGCAGGCCTCTTCTGGCAGCATTTTACAATGTTACATTTGCAGTTTTCCATTGTCCTGGGACCTTTCCAGAATCCAGGGAATTTTGGAAGATTACAACCAATGTATCTGCTATCAATGTGATTTCAATACCTGTGCTGGTACAGACTGTAATATATGGAGGGGATTATTGGGACACCATGGCATTGGTAAAGTAAACTCCAATGGCCAGCTGCTTCTCTGCAAGTGCAGCGAGCTTGACCTCACAATCACAAACACAATCTTCCAACAAGCTGATAAATTGAAAACAACATGGACGCACCCCAGATCTAAATATTGGTACATGTTGGATTATATTATCGTACAACAGAGAGATCTCAAGGACGTGTGCTCTACCTGCTGCCTTAAAGGTGCTGAATGTTGGTCAGACCATCGGCTTGTCAGCACCATTATGTCCTTGAAAATAACACCTAAAGCGCTACGACGCAGTATCAAGCCAGAAAGGAAGTTTGACGTAACTAGCCTAAAAGACTTGGCCAAGAGATAGGAGCTGGAACAAAAATTAGCCATAGAGCTTGCTGGTATCTGAGAAGATAACATAGTCATTGAAAATTCTTGAAAGAAGTTAAGGGATGTCACTCATAGCACGGCATCTGAGGTCCTTGGATTCGTCAAATGGAAGCACCAAGATTGGTTCGACAAGAAAGACCAAGATATAGTCAAGCTACTGGATGATGTTCACTATGCTCACAGATTCACAGATCCTACATATCTGAGAAAAAAAAATCACCAAAAAGAAAAGCCTGATACCATCAAGTAAAACATACGCTGCAGTTCAAACTAAGAGAGATGAAGAACTGATGGTGGGAGAACAAGGCTGCAGAGCTTCAGGAAGCTGCTGATGAGCATGACATGAAGGCTCTCCATGAAGGTCTCTGATCTGTTTATGGCTCTAAAACCAATGGTATGATATCCTCTCAGCCGACGGCAGTCAGCTCCTAAAGAACAGGCATGAGATTCTCGCTCGTTGGGCAGAGCATTTAAACGATCTCCTAAGCCAAGAATACACAGTGTGCTACAATGCCATCGAATCACTTCTGCAGCATCGCATTCTGGATGAGCTTGTTCTCGATCAATCTCAAGCCGAAGTCACCAAGTCAATGAAGCAACAATCAGTGGGTAAGTCTCCAAGACCTAATGGCATTCCATCTGAAGTGTTCAAGTATGGAGGAGCTCCCATGGTTAGGAAACTCACTGGCCTTTTCTGCTTAATATGGAACCAGATTATTGTGCCCCAAGATTATGAAGATGCTTCCATAACTCACCTGTACAAACAGAAAGGAAACAAGTCCACCTGTGATAATCATTGCAGAACTTTACTTCTCTGTACAGTGGAAAAAATTCTTGCAAGGGTTATTCTCAACAGGATTATCATTCATCTTACAGACTCAGTGTGCCCAGAATCACAGTGTGGCTTTCGTGCTGGACGAGGAACAGTCGACGTGACCTTTGCGACACGTCAAATTTGAAAAAAGTGTTGTGAACTGAACAAGGACTTCTACATGTTGTTCGTTGACCTGGCCCGGTCCTTTGACACAGTAAAACGTGAAGGCCTGTGGAAGGTGCTGTACAAATTAGAGGGGATTTGAGGAAAAATGTTTTCACCCAGAGGGCGGTTGGAATCTGGAACACACTGCCTGAAGGGGTGATAGAGGCAGGAACCCTCACAACATTTAAAAAGTATTTAGATGAGCACTTGAAATGCCATTGCATACAAGGTTACAGGTCAAGTGTTGGAAAATGAGATTAGAATAGATAGGTGCTTGATGGCCAGCACCGACACGATGGGCTGAAGAGCCTGTTTCTGTACTGTATAACTTTATGACTGACTCTAAATATGGCTGCCCTGAAAAGATAGTCCGGGTCATCTGCACGTTTCATAACGGTATGATGGCCAGTGTGATGTAGAATGGTGCCTTATCAGATGCATTTTCTGTCACTAATGGCACCAAGCAAGGCTGCATAATGGCTCCAGTTCTGTTTGGCATCTACTTTTTGGCCATGCTCTTGTACGCACTCAAACATCTCGACATAGGAGTACACATTCAGTTCAAGACAGACGGCAACTTCTTCACTCTGCAAAGGCTCGAGGCTTTCACAAAGATCAAAGAACATCACTAAGTGGACTCTTGTTTGCTGACGACTGTGCTCTCATAGCACACACTCCAGAGGACATCCAGCTGCTTGTTGACCGCTTTTCTCAAGCCTCAGAATGCTTCGGCCTTACAATAAGTCTGAAAAAGACAGAGATCTTGTACCAACCTGCCCCTGGCCACAAACTCCAAGATCCCACAGTCACAATCAATAATACACCCCTCAACTCAGTTCAAAAGTTTTGCTATCTTGGGAGCATCCTCCAACAACAGCACGTTGAATAATGAAATCGCCCATTGCCTGGCAAAAGCAAGCTCAGCATTTGACAGGCTCACTTACAGGCTTTGGAGAGAACATGGATCTATCTCAAAACAAAGATCAAAGTCTACCAAGCAGTAGTTCTCACATCACTTTGCTATGACTGTGAGGCATAGACAAAGCTGCGTGTGTCACATAAAGCAACTAGACACATTCCGCCTTTGCTGCTTAAGATCTATCTATAACATCAAGTGGCAGGAAAAAATCCCTAACATTTCAGTTCCTGCAAGGTGTCGCATACCTGGTGTCGAGAGCATACTTCTCAGAACTCAGCTTCACTGGATTGGCCATCTGGTTCACATGGAAGATTTCCGCATACTAAACGTGGTACTCTACAGCCAGCTGAGCATGGGAACCCATACCATAGGACATCCCAAATTTAGATACCAAGACTATCTGAAAGCCAATCTCGCAGCCTGTAAGCTGGACCCCACTACATGGGAAAAACAACCATGGACTGATCCAAATGGAGCAGTCTCTGTCATCAAGCAATCTCAACATTTGAGGAGAACAGAGTCAGGTCCCTACAGGATGAGCAAGCACGGCACAAAGCCAGTGCCTTCACCCACCCATTCAACAGTAATTTTGTATGTAATATCTACAAATGTCGGCAAATCAAAATTTGGTTTAACTTCACATAACAGACGACACCAACCTAGATGGTGAACAACCAGTCCCTTTGCTGAAACCTCATCCATCGAAGTGATGGGAGAATCCATCATCACCCTTTCTAGAACCTTAGTTCTATAAAAATTGATGAATGCCCCTCTTGATCCAATCATGAAATTCCTCAACTGGGAGAAAGCTCTTCTTGGAGTTTTGATTTCAGCATGATTGATGAGTAAGATTCAGCCATTGGTTATCCTTATTTGCAATCTTGATCATTTGGTATTGTGTACTAACCTGAAATTCCTGCCGCAGGTTGTTTCTGACATCTGTACATCAGGAAATTGTTCTTCCAAATTTCAACCTAACTCAACCTAGCTCCTTACTAGTTAGATCATGGTGATCATCTATTTTCCTTCAACCCCCAATGGCCTTTGCCTTGTTGCAGTGAATGAATTAAGTCACTGTGTGACTCAAACAAACTTTTTCTTTATTATGGTCTCAATAATCTGGGCTAATTGGTCATCAATGTGTAGCTTAACCAATGTCTTGTTGAGTAAATCGTCCACTGGTATCACTGTAATGACTGAAACCCTGCAGGAATAACAAAGGTCCAGTGCGCTTGCTCCATAACTACTTCTTGTGTAGCAGTCAAACAAATATCCCTCAATAGCATTTGCCATGTAATGACAAAGCATCTGACTTACTTTTGCCAAGGTCTACTGCTTAAGTTTAGCCAGAGAATCATGCATATCTTGCAGATCACTTAACAGCTGAGTTGCTTGAGGGTAGATGCAGGAAGGATATTCCCGATGGTGGGGGAGTCCAGAACCAGGGGTCATAGTCTTAGGATACGGGGTAAACCATTCAGGACTGAGATGAGGAGAAATTTCTTCACCTAGAGAGTGGTGAACCTGTGGAATTCGCTACCACAGAAAGCAGTTGAGGCCAAAACATTGTTTGTTTTCAAGAAGGAGTTAGATATAGCTCTTGGGTCTAAAGGGATCAAAGGGTATGGGGCGAAAGTGGGAACAGGCTACTGAGTTGGATGATCAGCCATGATCATAATGAATGGTGGAACAGGCTCGAAGGACCGAATGGCCTACTCCTGCTCCTATTTTCTATGTTTGCATTACTCCCCCATGATAACTCCCCTCCTTCTGGTTGGACACTGGGTATAATCTTTGGGCAGAATTCTACCAAAATAGACCTGCTCACAGTGAGGGGTGGGTTTCCCACAACAGGTCAGGAACCCATTTGTTTTATCAGAAAGCTTTCCCGTGGCTCTTCAACTCAGCCACAGCATTAGTATCCCGCATTCTGGATTTCCTGATCCATCACAATGTGCGGGCATGGTGGTGACCTGCATTCTGTCAAAGGAAGGACCTTTAGTTTAAAGGGACTCCTGTATGGGTCAGAATGGCTGAATTCTGCATTGCTTCCTGAGGTTTCAGCAACCATGGAAATGGAAGCGAGATGTGGGAAGGCCATCCCCAGGTAACTGACTCTTCCCTGGAGGTCCTCCTGTGGGTTCTGAGGGACAGAAATGAAGTGGACAGGAGGAAGAGCCCTACATCTCAAATCAAGATTAGGTGGCCGAGTGAATGAGCGGCATGAGTGTAGTCCCTCAAACGTGGATACATTGCCCCAAGAGATTCAATGACTGATGAAGGCAGGATCTAACTTTAAGGTGCCAACCCACACACACTCTGACTTCCCCAGCATTTTCCTGCCCAGCTATCCTCAGTCCAACACACCTTGCAGCTCCACTCATTCTTCCCTCTCCAGTGCCACCTCACATCCCCATCTGAATAGCTAACACTGTATGGCATCTCACACCCATGGTTCACAATCGGCCTCCACAAATGTTGTCATTTCCTCCTCTCCACGCAATCCATTTCTCACAGTCATAACTCTCTACTTTCTCTCCTTGCAGGAGAAGAGAGCACACAATTCCATGGAGATGCAGAGAACCGGGGATGACCCTCCATTGAAAGCCACCTTGATGGCTCCTGGCAATGCATGTCCATGCGGCCAGCGGAGAAGGAGGTCTTGCTTCGGGAGGCTGCAAATGTCAGCAACAAACTACTGTGAAAGCCTGAGCCTCCTGAGGCACTGGTGCTTAGACATGTCGAGAAAGCTGATCCTCTGCCTGTAGACCCTGTTTTTGGGGGTATCACCTCCTTAGAGCTGGATTTCTGTGTCCATTTCCTCTGCCCTGTGGATGGGCATGTGACTGAGAAGGCAGCTGATGCTGGTGCTGTTGGTGTTCCTGGTGCTGCTTATCTTGTTCCTCATCAGAGGTTCAATATAGAGCTGCATAAACTGCACCCATGCTGCAGTGAAGGCTGACAGCAGGGAAGATCAGAACAAGGTGAGTTAAGTCCAAAGTAGGTGAAATAGCTTCCGAGAAACTGGAAATCACCTGTGTAGCAGTGAAATTTGACTTTCTGAATAGGTGCTGTGAGCAAAAGTCTTCCACATAGGTAGCCCGGCAGCTATGCAGTTTCACTGTTTAAAGCTTGTCAGTTTTAATGAACAGTGAATCCCCACTATGTTCTTACCTTGTTGACCCTGGTGAGTTTCACACAGCTGAGGAAACTCGTATGCTGACTAAGAGACTTGTAATCACAAGTTCTATCTTCAGGCAATGCACTTGCATTTTGAAGCTTGGAAGTTATGATCCCATTTGCTGAAGATATAAATTCACATTCAACAGAAAAGCCTTTCGCGTGCTGTTTATTCAAAAATGATTTAGTTCAATGAAAATACTAAATGCAGATTAGAGTTTATTAAATATGTGAAAATGATCCATACATGAAGGAGTTCTATTTTCTATATTGGGGTCTTATGAGGGGTAAAGAATTTTAAGTTGAATTTTATTCATTGGCTGGATTTTATCCAGTCCCTGGGGGATGGTGGTGGGTGGGAGAAATTCTGAAAGCGAAGCATCGGACTGGTTCCCCAATATTCTCACCTCCGTGCACTTTTACCAGAGGTGGGCTCCCAGTGGCAGCGACAGGAAGGCAATTCAGGTAATTATATGTTGTTACGACCGAGGTGGGAGGAGTGCACTGTTTATTCTAGTTCCACTTCTCCACAGGTCTCAACATATATTTAATTTTTTCCCACTTGCCGATATGGTCAATCATAGACTGTATTTTTATCCCAGAATAAAACACACCAACCAGGTTTCTTTAATAAACAAAATTATCCGTTTATTATAAAACAAGTCTTAACCAGTAATAAAGTAAAGCATAAACACAGATTGAAATATTAAAGTTTCCTTTTTATCTTAGCCCCTCACACTCTCTCTCTCACACACACACACACACATATACACTGGTTAAGCAGAAAAAGGGATTTTGTTCTTAGAGCTCTATTACAGACAAAAAAACACTTAGGCTGAACACTTGCTAATTTTTGAAGAAACAGCAGATGAGATATGTTATGTTCCAAAACTGGCATACTGTCTGGCCTCCGAGTATACGTAGACAGATCACTGGGATCTTTTAGAACAGTTCTTTTCAGGTGGCGCTGAGAATTAATTTAGCAGGCTTTTCTTCAAAGACAGGAGACGAGATGAGTTGACACAGGGTCTTTTAGAGAGGTGCTTCTCTCCTTCCATGGGAATTCATTCCCTTGTCTCCTTCCTTGAGAATTCCCTTCTCTCCTTGGAAGTTCTCTCCTCTCCTTGGGAGTTCTCTTCTCTCCTTGGAAGTTCTCTCCCTTTTTATCCAGTTCACTCCAACTCAAAACAATTCAAAAGCGAAACAGACAACAGGAGGTCATCCTTTTGACCTTCATCAATCTTGACCTGTCACTTCTTTGTAAACAAATTCTCCAGGTGTCCAAAGTTCTCTGTTGTTTATTGAGCTGGAAGTCAGGTTGTTTGCCTTAAACTTTCTATGATTTCTACTTCTATAGTGTCCTCATTGCCTGCAACTGACAGACATTCAGTTCAACAAAGCAGCAAAATGGCAAGGCTAAGGGGAGGGCTAAATGAATTAATGGATTGATCGGAACCAAATAAGAAGGAAGAATAACATACAATAAAAGCTTTGTTATCCGGCACTTTACCAACTGGCAAGCTCTATTATCAGGAATTTCCACGGGAATTCAGGTTGCCATCTGTGGTTAGAAATGCTACCTTGTCTCTGTGACTGGTTGCAGTCAGACGCGTTTTGCTCCAGAGTTCCATGTCCGATCTCCACTGAGAGATGGCCCGTTGGAAAGGGTGGATTCTTGGTGCACTGACCCAAAAGATTAAAGAAAAATTAACAATTGACTTTCCCAATGCCAGACCCTGGGTACCCTTCGTTCTCCTGGCAATAACTTCAGAGAGGAAGGTTGGATTTCCACCCTCCTTGGCAGGTACAACTTTTGATTAACCGGAATTTTTGCTTATCTGGAACCTCTCATGTCCGGCAAATGTCGGATAACAAAGCTTTTACTGTACATAAATCCTGTAGGAAAAAAGGTAAAGGAGTTCACTGGGATGAATACAGAGCATACGGAACCATGATTAGAGGATAAACAGACGGTCAAAGAAGGACTTGTAATAGCTATAACTGGAAATATAAAACATAACTAAGTATTTTAGTAGTACAACAATAAGAAGGTAGGTGAAGAGAAGTAAACAAATTAAAATCTGAGGTTGAGCCTGAGATAGTTGGTATAATAAATGATTCCTTTCCTGGTTGATACCAGGTAAAAACAGTGAGCAGCATGCTCTTCCTCAATAGGGATACTCCAAGTAGAACTAACTTTAGCATAAATCACATGGAAGCCTAAGATAGACTAAAACAGCCCAAAACAAATGATTCTCTCTGAATAGATGACTTCACAGAATAGTGAGAAAGCCAAGGGATGAGATGTGTCAAGGACTGACCATCATTTTGGAGGGAGTCAATCATCACTGGGGGTGGGGTTTTTTTTATCTGTACACTTGAGTTGCTTCGTAAGATGTGTGATCAACAAGAATGACAATTTGCATTTATATAGTGCCTTTAATGTTTTAAAACGACCCAAGACACTTCACAGGAGTAACTATCAAACATAATTTGACGCTGAGCCACATAAAAAGATATCAGAAATAAATACAGAAAATGTTGGAAATTCCCAGCAGTTCAGCATCTGTGGAGAGAGAAGCAGAGTTAACGGACTGGATTTTAAAACTCAATCAAATTAGTTAAACATGATTTGACCTATCCTGGAACATGTTAGGTCACCTTTGGGGGTCGGAGAAGAATCTCCCAAACTTTATTCATAAATTAGCCTAAAGATGCTTCTCCAGTGTGGTAGTGGTGGAAGCATGTCCTGGATGGGGGTGATGTGTATAGAAGTTGTCAGTATAGGACAGCCTCAATGGACCAGCTGTTTTTCTCCTGTCCTTTATTACATGTTTTCGTAACATTGTTCTGCCAGGTATGAATTTTTAAAAGAGTAGCCATGTAAAACAACCTCTCTGTGACATCCCTAATTATAACTTGACTCGAACACAAACTTGTTTTTTGTATGATTAGGAAAGATATCTTTGTAGATCATATATGTTGCTATGGAATTTGCAGGAGCGGGGAATCTCATGGTGTGCTCTGTTAATTAGCTTTTTTCCCTCAGTCTTCAGCTTGAAAAAACTTTGCCCTGCCAGTTGCTGGATGTCTAAATTGATAATGGCGAGGGCAGCGGGCATCTGGGACCTTGGTGAATGTTGTGACAAAAAATCTGTCTCAAAAAATTAGACTTATGGATTGAGAAACAGAGGAATGACAGAGAATGGAATAGGGTGAATTAGAATCAAATAAGAAAAATAGAGAGAAAGAAAAAATGTAAGGAGAGAAAAAGAGACAAAAAAGTAAGGAAAAAATTTGAATTTAAAATTTTAAATATCTCTAACAATAATTTACGAAATAAAACGCCACAGTTTCAGTTGTTCCGTTCCTAAGAGGTTGAGTGGCATTGTGACAACATAAATCTTGTCTTTAAATATGACAAGCCTAACTTTCTGGTGGTTTTAATTGGCAATTAATGTCAATTTCAGCAAATGAAGCTTAGCACTGCTTTTCTGAAGCACTGTGCACTGTCAGTCACTTCTTGCATGACCTGCACATTGTTCCATCAAGAAAAGGCGCATGTGGGGGTGCCTCCAACGTGCGCTGGAACACTATGAATACTTCAGCTGATGTGATACCAGGATACCAAATTTGGACCATGTAGGTCCAGGCAATTAATTTGCCAATCACTCAGCAAACAAGAATGTGAACCTGCAAGATGAGCCTTATACTAGCGTTCCTTAAAGGGCCAAGCACCCAAATTGCAGGTAAGGTAATCTTTAAAAGCATCTCGTTATGCTCTGAAGGAGCCATGATGAAATAAGCAATGAAATGGAAGAATTATGAATTTAAAAAAGTCAACTGTTAAAACCACAAGAACATGGACACTTTTACCACAAAATTACCAAAAAATTAAACGAACATCAAAAAACATATTCCACTATAGAAAAGGAGGCATTAGGGCTCCTACTCGCCCTTCAACATTTCGAAGTCTATGTCAATAACGGACATCGAGAAATTCAAATTTACACCGACCACAACCCCCTGAAATTCCTGGAAAAATTCAAAGTTAAAAATTCCAAACTATTTCAATAGAGCTTGCTTCTCCAGCCATTCAACCTGAAAATTGTACATATAGCTGGAAAGAACAACGTTATAACAGATGTATTGTCCAGAATGTAAAACACAGTGCAACCAAAAAGCCTGTACAGTCGTCATGATAACCTGAAGAATGCATGGGATAAATGTATACATGTGTGCTATCCTATACTTTTTGAGAGAAAACAAAAAAAGACAAAAATTAAATACCAAGGAATTTCACTTTTTTCCCCTTTGTGGGGAGGTGTCATGCACCGAAGGAGCCGTGATGAAATAAACAGTATAATGGAAGAATTGTGAATTTAAAAAGTCAACTGTTAAACAAAACCACAAGAACATGGACACTTGTACCACAGTCAAAATGGAGTAGTGGTCACCTGATCCCTCCTGTACTGGAAATCCATAAACCTGTCTACAAGGATGAAACTCATTAACCTCATCTGAAATAGCTCTGGGTAGAACCCCTTTGAAATTGAAAAGAGCACTGTTGCATATTAATGACTCGTATCAACATGAATGAACTGGCAAAGGATTCTGGAGACAGATGGACTCGCACTCAATCCAAAATTGAATAGGAGTGAAATAGCACTTTGTTAACAGAATGGTCCCCATTCAGACATCAATCAATAGCCACAGTCTCTGCATCCTGGTTTATTGTGTGGTCTTGGCCGGCAGTGTGGGCCATGTGTCTCCTAACAGAAACTCTAAAGTGATACGTTTTTACCTTAGAAAGGTAACCCTCTGGAGAGAGAGAGGGGAGATTAGGCCAACACCTTCAGAAAGCAGTCCAGCCAGAGGCTGTGAAAGAGATCCAGCCAAGCAAAGAAGAAGTCCTGCTGCTAATTCTGTACTTCAACTTACTGCAGCGGAGAACCTAACATGACCACCACCACCAGTCTGAAGTTTTAACTACCAAGAAATCTACAACACCTCAACAAGTGCAAGATTACTAACACCCGGGCCTGCACTGAAGATTCAACAGGTTTACCGTAAACTACGACAATTTACCTCACGTTGAACTTTAAATGACTTACCCTTTTTCTCGCTATCTATCTAATCTTCTGTATGTGTGTGTGAGGTTGCGACCATTTCGGAAATTGTGTAATAAATAAATAGTTATATGTTTTTTAACCTATGAGAGAACCTGTCATTTTTCTATTTATTTGACCCAAAAAACACTCGGGCTAACGCAACATGTTAACAAAACACACTTAGTCAGTTGGGAGGTGAACACTGGGAACCATCCACAAACTTTTCTACCTGTCCGTAACAATCTGTTATTGTAAATTGTCTGGAACTACTCTAGAATGTTTTTGAATATTGTGGTGAGATCGTGGAATTTCCAAAGAGTGTTGCTGCATCCTCGTAGGGATGGCAGGCATGTGGGTGACCTGTCCATACGAAGACTGCAACAGCTATGGGTACAGCAGCGCTATGCCTCTGGATCTGCGGTACAACAGGGAGATGGAGCAGAGGCTGTGGCAAGTGTAAGCTCTGTGCGATGCCCTCTGACAAATAGGACCTGACTCCTCCATGCTTCTTGATAGTGACAGTCGGCTGTCTGGCAGGCCAGCCAATGCACCCAGCATCTCGGTGTGCCGCCCACCAAGGTCCTCATCTGAGTCCTGTGTTGCAGAACTCATCTGCAACCTCGTCTTCTGGTGAGCTGGATAATGAATCATCCTTTTCCCTGGCCTAGCTGCAGTCCACTCATTCCCAGATGATCCCAACTTTATACTTGCGTCCGTGCAGTGGTACGTGCAGTACCAGTGTCTGAGATGGTGGCTGCAAGTGTGAGATCAAGTGACAGGACCTCTTCAACTGCTGTGTGGTTGCTCTCTCTTTTCCTCCTTGGGCTATTGTGGTGAGGCAAGCAGCAGTACTTGGTTGTCTAAAGACAGGAAATTGGAAGGGGAAGGTTGATTTGAGGGAAGGGGTGGGGTGGGGTTGGGAAGCAAGAGGTCTATGGTCACACCATCAGTAGCTTGCCTTTCATGCCAGATAGGATGAGGATGTTCTGGGAGTTGAGAAGGAGCATAAGACAGGAACATACCATCATCCTCAATGTTCTCAGCAATGCCAGTCGCAATGGGTCCCGTTGCAGCTGGTCCCATGATGTGGAGAGCCATCTCCTTTGTAGGATTCAGGACATGTAGGCATACTTGTCCACTGCTGGCTCTGCCCTGCTCCCTTCTATTGTGTGCGACCTTGTCCTGCAAGCGAGAGAAGGCAGAATGTCAGTGATTCTGTTCCACTGTGCCTTCCACTAGTTGCAAGTATGTAGAGCCTGTGAGCGGTGGTTGTGAGGCTAGCAGCATTGGTAGGTGTGTGATGGTGAAGTGTGAATCCTAAGTGCGAGGGAGTACTCCTGGGTGAATGATGGGGGTATACTGTATTGAGGAACGTGAGAAGTTGGTGGACAGGAGATGTCATGTGAAGATGCATTCACTGATCTCGACCACGCTCATGAGGTCGTTAGAGTCCTTGTGGCACTGCTGCCAGGTCCTCAGGTCTAAACTCTGGGAATTGACCTTCCTGGGCTTCTGCTCCGCTCTCTTCTGATGGCCTTCTGCCCTCTGCAGAACCATGGTATCTCTCCTACTAATCCCCTCCAGCATTAATACCTCCGGCTCCACATTTTTCACCCGGGAACCCTCTCTTTTTTTCAATCATTTGAATTCTGCCAAAATTTCAGTGCAGTTTCCCTTTAAGAAAGACAGACTGCCTTTAAGAAGAGCAGGCAGGCTGCACAGTGCTGATTAGTTCTAGTGTTGAGCACAGAGGCAGTCAGCAACACACATGACGCTAGTAGCTCATCCATAGGACACAATCATGCAGATGAGTTAGTGCACCAAATTTATATGCTGCCCACCCAGTGCAGGCCAGTTGCAAATCGTGAACCCTGTGCCCAAAGATCAAGGCACAACCATTTCTAGCCCAATGTAACTTGATTGACCACACCCACTGAATTGCTATCAACTGTTTCTGCAGGGATCCAGTACAGCTACCTGGCAATGATCATGGTAAAATAAAAGGTCATGGTAACTTGTCTTTAGAGTGTCTAGTTCAGGAACAAGCCAGATGTAGTGCTTTGCCATCTACTGCATGGGTACCTGCAGCTATCATGCAGCATAAGACTGGCACATCCAGTGACAACAATCAATTTTGGTGTGAAAATTGGCTCCACCTCTTTGCAAGCTTGCTGCAGTGCCACCCCAAGGGGATGGCATTATACAGTGACAGAGAGGTGAACCTTCCTTGTAACCACATCATGCAGCAGCACCTCTACTTCAGGAGGCATCAAACAGAGATTTGAGTATTGCATTTCTCTGTAACTGTATCCAAACATATTTCTGCACCTTAAGTTTACTTCCCATTCATTTTTTACTTATCGTTTCTTAGACACTTCCCTTTTTAGCCTTGACAAAAGATGCTAATGGATTGAGGTGCCTTCTGAGCCTTTCAAAAAGCTTTCAAAATTTTATCCCATTGTTCTGATATTCCTTTTAATTTCCCTTTAAATATCATTTACATGCAGTCTTTTGCACCCACCTCAAATGTGTGGTCTCCATCTGTCAAACGGAGAGAAATTGGTCCCTGCCATGTCCATTTAGGGGTGAAATAATAGATTTGGGGATATAATTTCAGGATGCAATCTCTCAATCTCCCCCAGAAATGCACAGGATGCCAAATTAGAAGACATAACTTCCAAGCATCCATATCTCTCACCTGAAACAGATATTTGGCACCTTGAAATATGCTAATCAAGGACCTAATACCTGTTTTAAGGTATTCATTGTTTCTGTAATCAATAATGGGATGTGTTGGCAAGGCCAACATTTATTGCCCATCCGTAATTGCCTTTAAACTGGTAGTGAGCTGCCTTCTTGAACTGCTACAGCCCGTATAGTGTGGATAGTCCCATAACTGGGTTGAGCATTGTGCTGGGTCTACAGTGGTCTAACCAGCTGGAGAGAACCGCTGGATGAATAGGTAAGCTAGCTTTTTCATACTTATGGTTACATAGAACTAGGAGGAGCACAACAATACTACAGGCTACTGCTGCCTTGAGCTTGCCCTCTCTATTTTGCCTCCCTCCTCACTCCTTCTAGGAAAAAGGGCGAATAATTTTAAAATTAGACTATTTAAGAGTGAAATCAGGAACCAATTTTTCACACAATGGGTAGTGGAAATCTGGAACCCTGTCCCAAAAAGGCTGTAGATACTTGGTCAATTGAATTTTAAAAGACTTAAAGACCTGCCTGAATCAGATGTAAGTCTTATTACTCCATGATAATTAGGATCCAATGATGGTCTTATAATGTGGTTGCGGCCCACATTATACTTGTGGAGTACAGAAGAGCACTCTGCTCTTCCTAGCCCTACAAAAATAATTCTAAACTTACCATTGTTAGTTCTCTTTGGCTGGCACGCTCTGCCCAGTGTCTCATAAAATTGCAACAGGGATCCTATATACCTCATTGGGCTCTAGTTTCCATATCAAAAAGGCCTACCACCTGCAACAGGCCAGCGTTCCGGCCATCCAATGGTAGACCACGTTTTTCATCACGGTCTTTTGATCACCCTGGCATGCTTTCTCTCATGCAGCATCACTGAAATAAAGTGATTGGAGTGCTTCTGAGAAATGTTTCGGTGCGATATAAATTAAAATGCTACACTCACATCTTCCAAGGGCATCATACCTTAAGTTATTGTGAAACAACCTATCTGTATGATACAAAGTCACTTGTTGACATGCAGGTTGGCATGCAGGCTTTGCCATCATGGCTTTGTCTGCAAAGCAAGGTGTGTTCATCTTGGTAGGTGCGTGTGTGTAGGCTCCAATGGATAGACACAGAGCATCTCTGGTTCAGTCTTTCATAGATCCTCCTCTTCCAAATATGCCAAACAGTAGGAGTCTCATTGGTGCCAGTAACGCTGCTGGGAGCGATGATTTACAACAATTGGCACATTAGAGAATCTTAAACCTGGGCAGGGGGAAACAAACAAAAAAATGAATATCAGCAGTCAAGAAATGGCTAAAATAGACTTAACTTAATATTACTTTGTCTACTCCATGATCCGTAACGTACTTACCACTGTCAAGCAACCTTAGAAGCCATTTCACAGAGAATCTGATGTTCTGCATGCCAGAATGGCAGGAAATGGTATGTAGGATGGAAAAAACCCTAACTTGTGTTTAAATGGCATATCTGCTTGTTTGAGGTGGGTGGTTTCACTGATGCAGAGTCCTACTAATAGAAAATACATCAGGACGCAAAGTCAACAGTCCTACAGGGTGAAATTTCCACTCATTTTCTGTCCCTGGACGTCCATTTTTCAGTGCAATACTATATTTTGCCTAACATCTCTGCAAGTTTGAGCCTGAGTTCTCTGTGGCTTGTTACTTTAATTCCCTGTCCTGTTCCCTCTGTTATCTCTTTGTTTTTAGCCTTCTACACTGTTCCAACAAAGCTCAGGGAACAGAACGTATATTTTTTCTTAGCATCTGAAGATTCCTACCCTTTAGTAACTTCAGACATTATAGACTTTGTTTTCTTTACAGTGGAGAATGCTGATGACGTGGGGTGGGTCTGTCAGTATTCAAGGGAGGACAAGTTGGTTGATACTTAAGGTGAATATACCTTGTCAGAACACAGTACTGACAGGGGAGTTTGTGCTCTGAATGTTGGCTTATTTCTTTTTTCTTTTTTTAAGGCCAGCGACCCCAAATGTATTTTGCCTGCATCTCTTTCTTTACTTTCAGATCTAATCTACGGACTTTCAGTGTCTCTCATCTTCTTGTTTCTACCTTGGAGGTTCCTCTCATTGCTTCAGCTATTCTATAATGTTTATTTCTATTATGCCTTTAACTCTTTTAAATATTCTTTCCATGTCTGACATTAAGATTATCTTAATCATCTGTTTTTCATTTAAGCATGTTACACATTTCACTGGTACATCAGGCAAGATTTTAACTCATTCAGAACCCGTCCACTTACATAGAGTTAAAATTGTGCCCAAACATGTCTGTTTCAACCCCTGTCTTTGTTTTAATTCTATTCAAATGCTTGGCTATCTTTAGTTTTTTTGGTTATGAGGAAGAGCTAGAATCCAAAACATGAACTTATCTGTTTTCTCCAAAGATGCTAACTGATCTGTTGTGTATTTCTAACATTTTCTGTTGTTTCAGATTTTCACCTGTCCATAAATTGGCCCCTATGTTAGCCAAATGTGCTCAGTGAGAACGGGGTACATTCATGTCAGATGTATGATTTACACAATGCTTGATTTCAATGGAGCAAAAAATCAAGTTGGGTGTAAATCGAGTGTTCAACCTGCATATACATCATTCTTGCCAGGCACAATAGGTTAATGTTTTTTTTAAATTGCTACATAGTAATCATAAGTTTTATAAATTTGGGAAGGATGAATGCCTTTACAATTTAGTGAAATATTTCTTACAGTGTAATATTAATGGTGTTTTACCTTATAGAGAATATAAATCATGATTGTTCTGACAGTACTTCAGAAAAATGGATATTAGTATTAACTTCTGACTTCAAGAATATTCTAGAAAAAGTTTGGAAAAGAAAATATCTATTAAAGCAAATAGGTTTCAATGAACATAAAAGTTAAGCCATATGATAATTTCAGAGGGCAATACAAAAAGATCTTTATGTTGTCATATTTGATGTTTAATTTTTTTCTTGCAGTTTATGGAGCCTTGTTGACCATGCTCTTATTGCACGCTGTAACATGGAAGAGGCAGTACGCTGTGTTGCCTTCAGTAGTGATGGATCACAGCTTGCTCTAGGAATGAAGGATGGCTCATTTACTGTACTCAGAGTCAGGTAAGAAAACATTTTCCTCATTGCCCTCAGAACAGAAGAGAAACTTTGTAAAGGTCATTGATCTTTCTGATGTCAGTTACCTTTCCCTAAGGCTCAGACTGCAACTCAGACCTATTGCCAGCAGGTATAGTTCCCGCTGGGCCTATCGCAGCAAGCATGGTGAAAATCCTGGGACAGCTGTCTGTGTGACATTGCGGGTTTTGTCCTAAGGAACACTTGCCCGCTCCAGAACATAATTGGTTAGGGATATTACAAGAGTCAAAAACCCTACGGATCTGGGTTCCTTTCCATATTAAGCCCCCCTCTTTACATTGAGCCTCAGTCTGCAACCCGCTTTCAGAAGTTTTAGTCTATTCTGTATCTCTGTTAAATTTAAACTGGTTCATAAGAACATAAGAAATGGGAACTGAAATAGGCCATTAGGCCCTTCGAGCCTGCTCCACCATTCAACAAGATCATAGTTGATCTTCTACCTCAACTCCACCTTCCTAAACTATCTCCATATACCTTAACTCCCTTAGTACCCAAAAATGTATTGCTCTCCATCTTGAATATACTCAATGACTGAGCGTCCACAGCTCTCTAAGGTAGAGAATTCCAAATATTCACAACCATTTGAGTGAAAAATTTCTCATCATTTCAGTACTAAATGGCCAACCCCTGATTTTGAGACTGTGACCCTGTGTTTTGGATTCCCCAGCCAGGACAAACATTTTCTCAGCATCTATCTCGTCAAACCCCTTAAGAATTTTGTATTTTTCAATTAGATCACCTCTCGTACTTCTAAACTCCAGGGAATGTAGGCCGAGTCTACAATCTCTCCTCATAGGACAGTCCTCTCATCCGATGAACCAGTCGAATGAACCTTGTCAGTGTCCTGTTACCATGTCTCTAATAATAGATTCAGGCATTTTGCCTACTACTGATATTTTCTCTCTTCCTTTTTTAAATAGCAGAGTTGTGGGAACTGTTCTGGAATATCAAAACCAATGCATCCACAATTTTTGCAGCAACCTATTTTAAAACCCTAAGATGCAGGTCATCAGGTCCAGGTGATTGTCGTCACTTAGTCCCATTAGTTTCTCCTTTACCCTTACCTCTGCCTCTTGAAATAATTGAAATGTTTAAAATGATGAGAATATTCGATAGAGTAGATATAGAAAAGCTATTTCCTCTTGTGCGTGCATCTAGAACAGGAGTACACAAGGAAACAGATATACAAGCCATTAAAAATAGTGAAATAAAAACAAGAAATGCTGGAAACACTCAGCAGGTCTGGCAGCATCTGTGGAGAGAGAAGCAGAGTTAACGTTTCAGGTCAGTGATCCTTCTTCAGAACTGGAAAATATTAGAAATGTAAAAGGTTATAAGCAAGTAAAGCGGGGGTGGGGCAAGAGATAACAAAGGAGAAGGTGTAAATAGGACAAGGTCACAGAAAAGCTGACCAGAAGGTCATGGAGCAAAGGCAAACAATATGTTAATGGTGTGTTGAAAGACAAAGCTTTAGTACAGATAGGCTGTTAATTGGCTTAAAATTGAACAGCCGCAAGTACAAACATGAAAAAACAGTGGGTAAGCAAACTGAACAAACTAAGATGAAATAAAGTAAAATAAGCACAAAAAATTTTTTTTAAAAAGGAAAAGAAAAAAATAACTAAAAATAAAATTAAAATGGGGGGCCTGTCATGCTCTGAAATTATTGAACTCAATGTTCAGTCCGGCAGGCTGTATCTCTAGGCACACTACAGCCTAAAGATGTTTATGAACCCCACTTCTACCCTCCAATCCTCTGGTATCTCGCCTGTATCTAGTGTGGATTTGAAGATGATCCTCAGAGCATCCGCTATTTCCTCCCTGACTTCTTTTAACAGCCAAGTGATGTCTGCAAGCAAGGCATTCAACAGAGTGCCAATATTTATCAGATGAGGTCCCAAGAGTACAATGAACAATGTCAACAGTGCGAGATGTACAATACTCGAAGCATGCGCTACCAGCACTGTTCGTTTAAATCATCCCAAGGCCAATCTTCATACTTATTAGAAAGGAGAGAGATTTCTGAGCAATGATGGGTAGGAATAAATTTTGTCAGTTTGAGGCAGTCAGGCAAATCAAGGTGAAGTCTCAGTGTTTGATGAGCTGACTGAAGCTTGACACGCTGAGCCACGTCCATGAAGATCAGCAAGCAATAGTTGAATCCAGTCAATGAAATGGAGGACTCAGGTGAAGTGCGGTGGTAGAAGATGAGTCTTGAACATCAATTGGTAGGCTTACAAAAGGACTGTTCAATACTGTGATTAGATGCTATTCTTAAATCCAAAGAAATCTATTTTATCTGGAAAAAGCTGGAAAAGGTAATTCCACCACATTTCACTGTTGAAGAGAAGTTTTATTTAATAACCAAAATGAGGATCATGAGTGAGTACTTGAATGATGTATGAGAAGGCACCAAAAGTACTTCCAGATGTTCCTGAGACAGTATCAGTGATCCATTCAATAGCAGATTTAGTAACAGAAGCTAACCCTGGCCTTGGCGTTTCTTCGCGGATGAAGATTTTGGGAAGGCTGTAGTCATTGGTTGCAGGCCCGCTGGTGGCTAGTCAGGCCTACCCGTGACCAGCAGATTCTGCCACAGCGGGTACATGTGAAGGTGTAGTCGCTGCTGGGGGCAATTGGATCTGTCTTTCTCCTCCTTTTCTCTTTCATGCTGGTTCTTCACTCAGTCTCAAAGGTGGCTGTAGCCCTCCTGATGTAGCATCTCCAGGCATCACGATCCATGGCCTGCACTTCCCACTGGCGATGGTCGATGTGACACACAGAGAGGGACTTCTCCAGGGAGTCCTTGAAACGTTTGCATGGGGCCCCCTATGTTCCTTTTCCCCATGGTCGCTCACCATACAACACAATCTTGGGCAGGCGACTGTCGTCCATCCGGGCAACGTGACCCGCCCAACATAGTTGACTTTGCAGGAGGATGGCCTCAATGCTGGTGATGTTGGCTGTTTCCAAAACTTCAGTGTTTGAGATACGGTCTTGCCAGCGGATCTTGAGGATGCTGCAGAAGCAGTGCTGATGGAAGTGCTCTAGAAGGCGCAAATGACAGCAGTGTAGGACCCATGACCCGGCACTGTACAGAAAGGTGGTGAAGACTATGGTTTTGTACACTTTGAGTTTGGTCTGTGCTCTGAGGCTGTGGTTGCTCCACACATATTTGTAGAGTCTGCCGAATTTACTGTTTGCTTTTGAGAGCCTATTGTCCACTTCCTTGTCTATGGTGGCATCAAACGAGATCATGATCCCCAAATAAGTAAATTGCTTTACGGCATTCAGCTCAGTTCCCTCGATGACGATGCTTAGTGGTCTATATTCTTCTTGGAGTGCAGGCTGATGCAGGACTTCAGTTCTTTTTAAACTGATTTTTAGTCCAAAGAGTTGTGCCTCCTGGAAAAAATGTGCTGTTATAGGCTGCAGGTCTGACTGACTGTGGACCAGGATAGCACAGTCATTGGTGAAAAGAAGTTCACGGATGGGTTTTTCTTGTGTCTTTGTGTGAACCTGAAGACGCCTGAGGTTGAAAAGGCCACCCTCAGTCTGGAAGCGTACATAAACTCCCTCCTTAAGGTCTTGCATTACCTGCTGCAGCATCATGAAAAAGATGGTGAATTGGGTCGGGGCCAGAACATATCCCTGCTTCACGCCATTGGAGATACGGAAGGGACTTAAGAGGTTGCTGTTTTGCTTGACTTCTCCGTACTGATTTTCATGAAACTGCTTTACCATGGCCAGGGACCTGGGTGGGCATCCAAGTTTTTCAAGTATTTTCCAAAGTCCATCTCTGCTCACTGTGTTGAATGCCTTTGTGAGGTCTATGACCTTTGTTTTGCTCACGACACTTTTCCTATAATTGTCTCAGTGCAAATACCATGTCTGTGGTGCCTCTGTTTTCTCTGAAACCACACTGGCTCTCTGGGAGGTTTTCTTCTGCAATGGTAGGCACAAACCTGTTTAGAAGTATTCTAGCCAGGATCTTCCCAGCAGTAGAAAGGAGGGTGATCCCACAATAGTTGGAGCAGTCTGATTTTTCTCCTTTGTTTTTGTACAAAGTGATGATAATGGCATCACGAAGATCCCGTGGAATCGTGCCCTGTTCCCAGCAGGCCGTGAAAAATTCATGGAGCTTTGTGTATCAGGCAGGGCCACCATGCTTCAAGGCTTCGGATGAAATTCCAGCGCCTCTGGGGTTTTTATTTATTTTATTTAGAGATACAGCACTGAAACAGGCCCTTCGGCCCACCAAGTCTGTGCCGACCATCAACCACCCATTTATACTAACCCTCCACTACCCCCATATTTTCTACCACATCCCCACCATTCTCCTACCACCTACCTACACTAGATTCTTCATCTGGTTGATGGCAGTCACAGTTTCCTCCAGAGTTGGGCTCATCCATTTCTTCTTTGGCAGGTTGTTGTTGGATGCGATTGATGGCAGTATCATGCAGTGTGCACTTGGCACTGAAGAGAGTTTCAATGTACATTGACTAGCGATCCAGGACTGACTACTTGTTGGTGTGTAGGATCTGCGCTCCTCAGGGGGTTTTGGGTTTGATATGCTGGTCATAGACAGATTTTCTATGAACTTCATAGAAACTTCTAATGTTGCCAGTATCAGCGTACAGTTGAGTTTTTCCGTAAATGCGCTCCACCAGTCATTTTGGATGTTCCTCAGTTTACATTGAAGGGTGCTGCATGCTTGACAATAGGCTATCTTTTTCACTTGGCTGGCCGGATGAGCCAGGTGAGCCTGATGAGCTGACCTTTCTTATTTTTAGCAGAACTTGAATTTCCTTGTCATTTTCATCAAACTAGTCCCTATTCTTCTTGGTGCTGGGTCCGATGACCTCGTTGGAAGTATCCAGTACTACAGCTTTGGTGTGCTCCCAGAGTTCTTCTGGAGTGGAATCAGCAGTGAGATCAGGATGTTCCAGTCTAGTACGTAAGGTTGCTTGATATCTATCTCTGCAAGATGAGGTTTGCAGGTTGCTGACTCGAAATTTCTTTGATGGGTTGTCTCTAGGCCTGTTCTTGGGCTTCAGCTTGAAGTAGAAGTTCAGCTTTGAACGAACGAGCTGGTGGTCTGTATGACAGTCAGCACTGGGCACGGACTCTAGTATGCAGGATGTCCTTTAGGCCACACCGGTGCACCAAGATGTAATCTATCAGGTGCCAGTGTTTAGAGCAGGGATGCATCCAAGTGGTCTTGAAGCGATCTTTTTGTTGAAAGAAGGTGTTGGTTATGGACAGCTGCTTTTCTGCACAGAGTTCCAAGAGTAATCGTCCGTTTTCATTACAGTTTCCAACTCCATGATTTCCGAGCACTCCCTTCCATGCCAGGCTGTCATGGCCCACTCTGGCATTGAAATCGCAAAGGACGACAACTTTGGGCATTCTGGATGAGTTCACGGAGATCTGTGTAGAACTTATCTTTGTCAGCTGGGTTGGCCTTCAGAGTTGGAGCATAAACACTGATGAGGGTTGCATGCTGCTGGTCTTGGAGGGACAGGCGCAGGGATATGATGCAATTGGAGTGGCTGATAGGCAGGCTTGAAAGTTTAGTGGCGATAGTCTTCACCATGAAGCCAACACCGAAGAGATGTTGTTCACCTTGAGGTCTACCTGACCAATAGAGGGGTAGCCAGCGTTGTGTTCTGTTAGGCTGCCTTGCTCTGAGAAGCGGACCTCACTCAGGGCCACTATATAAATGTCTAGTCTGGCAAGCTCACGGGCCACAGGGCTGACCGTCGTTGGGGGCAGCTGTTGTCACCAGAGTTGAGCATTGTTCTCACCTTTCAGCAGGTGAGTTTCAGAATGTTTCTTTTCCCATCTTTTGAAGCGAGGTTAGCAGTTCGAATTTCCTTCTCTGTCATAGTTTGACTGCATTAAGAGATGCCTGTTGACCGCAGCAACCCAATTGGGTGGTAAGGAAGTGAGCATTTGTTTAGGCCACCTTTTCTAGGCCCCTGTCCAATTTTGGATCAAGCAGTGCTGTCCTTCAAAAAGGCTGCTTTGTCGCTCAGGGTGCTACCGTTCTCTAGGTCATCATCAAAACGAACAATATCCTGAGCCACCTGCATGCAGGATTGGAACTGCAGCTGCCAGTGCCATCTTGCACCTGCTATTTTCGCCCATTTCCCATTGCTACAGGACTTACTTGTTGAGTTATAGTTGGGGTGGATGGATTTCCTTCCTGCCTGCGCAGTGGTGCTTTAAGGTGGAGTACAGTTTGTGCTGACTGATCCCACACTTTAAGCCTGGAGCTCATCCGTCGTGGCCCAGTGAACCGGGACGGTGGCAGTGAGGTCTCCAAGCCGTAGGTTTGGATTCAGAGTTTCCCTCTCCTAGGTGGGTTGCTGACTAAGGCTTGAAGGGACCCTCCTTCCCTTGCTATTTTATCCATAGCTGGTATACCAACAATTGTAGCCCATGCAATATGGTTTGGTATTGCCTCTATAATACCTTGACCTATAGCCTGAAGCCAATCTAGAGCTTGCTAAATATTATTTAATTCAATTTGCAACAGCAAGTGCTGTGCGCTTCTCACAGTATCCTTGACTGAGTAATTGGTAAAGGTAAGAATCAGTTCCATGCCCTGTAACTGGCTAAGAACCATACTAAGTTTGATAAGTTTAATAGGTAACACAAGGGGTGTAGGAATTTCTAGATTTAGAGGATTTAATATATTGGAGAGTTTGGCCACAACAGGTGACATCTCTAGAGGGTGTTATCATCCAGGTATATCTGTCCAGACCACAATCAAAACACCTGGAAGCTGTAATGACCGCATAGGAGCCATTCGCCAAAGGGAAATGTCATCAGTAATCCGGTTTAATTGGTGTGGAGGTGACAGGGCAGTTCGTGTTATCTGAACCTTATCCAAATTGCTTAAATTTCGCTCATTTATGACAGATACCAGCATGAACTTGATGGGTCGAGTGGCCTCCTTCTGTGCCATAGATGACTCTATGACTCTATAGGGAACACTTGATCAGTGCATTCCTCTGCATGAAGGAAATCATATATCGTGGATGTAGAATTGAAAGTGGAATTAGGCTCCAAGCGTAGATGGGACATTCGGTCACACGATGCCTAACCGTTACCAGGGCCCTGAATGTCCCTGAGGTCTTAATGAGACCTAAATTAAGGATCTTCCACTTCCTGTAATAGATTTCTGTTTGTTTTATCAATGGGACTGGAGGGAGGATATCCAGTCTCCAATTAATAGATTCAGTTAACGAAACCGTATCAACAAGGATGGTTCTCTCAGTGGGAAGGGAACTAATATTGTGAAGCATGGCATGAGATGTGAGTTTAGCAAGGGCTTTTTCTCTTATGGTATTGAGTCCAGGGTCATTGAGGAAAGAATCCCTATACCTTGACTAAGGGACCTGATTTGACTGGAGCTTTAAAAGGGACATGTGAATAGCTGTCATAAGGCTATTGATTCTAATGCCCTTGTAAGCGAAGAGAAGCTCTTTGTGGATAGTTCGAAGGCCAGTGACTATAAGAGATTTCTGAAGTTTAATGAAATCGCCAATCATTTCAAGGCTGTGATCTTGGTCTCTGTTCCATTGATCCAACACGAGGACAGATTCTGTTATCAGCAGAGAGGACTGTTGGAGCCAGCGGGTGTTCATCAATGTAGAATATTTCTTGCGATGTCGGGAAGAGTCATTTGGTTTAATGAAGTCCACCAAAGAGTGATTCAAAGGCACAACCACTCTAAAAACATCAGATTAGTATATCGGGAGAGAAGTGTTATCAAACTTTTCCCAAGACGGTGATGAATCAGTAAAGAGGTAAGATTTGATAGCTTCTGTTCAATTTTGAATCGCTAAGGTTCTGTTGACATAAACTAATATTGTTTGTAGTTTATTCTTGACTGTATCCCAGCCAACGTCCTTACACCAAGAGTAAAGTGAATAAACTCTGATCCCAAATAGCTCTGGCGTGTCCTGGATGAAAGTGTCATTGGAAACTCGATTATCTATATAACCGGTTTATGTACTGTCGGAAGATAAATTTGCGATGCGAAGAAGGTTCCTTCCTCCGTGTTTTCCCTTGTGTCATTGTACTTGATCAATGTTATAGTGAATGGGTCCGTCAAAGTCGTTACCACCCATCCAGACGTGATTTGAGTTAAACTTAGAAAAGTACTTGATCTCCGCACTTCTGCAGGAAATTGCATAGTGTGAGGGGTTTAAATAATAAGACATTTCTGGCATTTCGCACACACTGCCCACATCTGGAAGGTCTTTAACAAGAAATCATCCAGTACCATTTGAATTCCAATTGTGGGGCAAGCAAGATCCATTGAGGCGATACTTACCATCTGATGAATTGGAATTTTTAGTCTTGCAGTCGTCTGTGAGCATTTGATCAATCTCATCCATCCTGTCATAACTTTAAGTGCTCTTAAAGGAGTCAGAGTAAAATTTTGAAGAACAAAATATTGTCGAGTTGTAAGGAAATCCTCTATCAACAGGGAGTAAAATTATGGGTTTATTATGGTGCCACAGGCAGAATGATGGAGCTGAATAAGGGACATATTGCCGAATAGGGGAAGTGGATCCAAACACACCTGATTCTTGGGGTGATTCACAATTATTCCACATCATTCCTTTATAAGAATATGGCTGTGTTCACTAACACGCCATAGTCATGGGAAAATCAGTGGTCAGGGATGCAGAATGGGGTTGTTTTCCAATCCCGTCGGTGTGAGGATAATCTTTTTGCTTACCCCAGTCAATAAAGTAGCAATGTCCCACCTCCTTAAAACATTGTTCATGTTGAGTCTATTCATCAGGGTCTCCAGCTGACATCTGGAAGGCTGGGTTTTCTTTTTGAAGTAAAAACAAGAAATGCTGGAAATACTCAGCATGTCTGGCAGCATCTGTGGAGAGAGAAGCAGAGTTGACGTTTCAGGTCAGTGACCCTTCTTCAGAACTGGAAAATATTAGAAATGTGAAAGGTTATAAACAAGTAGAGCGGGGTGGGGCAAGAGATAACAAAGGAGAAGGTGTAGATAGGACAAGGTCACAAAATAGCTGACCAGAAGGTCGTGGAACAAAGGCAAACAATATGTTAATGGTGTGTTGAAAGACAAAGCATTAGTACAGATAGGGTGTTAACGGACTGAAAATTGAACAGCCGCAAGTACAAACATGCAAAAAAAAAGTGGGTAAGCAAACTGAACAAACTAAGATGAAATAAAATAAAATAAACGCCAAAAAAAATTTTAAAAAGAAAAAAATAACTAAAAATAAAAGTAAAATGGGGGCCGTCATGCTCTGAAATTATTGAACTCAATGTTCAGTCCGGCAGGCTGTAGTGTGCCTAATCGGTAACTGAGATGCTGTTCCTCGAGCTTGCATTGATGTTCACTGGAACACTGCAGCAATCCCAGGACAGAGATGTGAGCATGAAAGCAAGGGGGAGTGTCGAAATGGCAAGTATCCGGAAGCTCGGGATTCTGCTCACGGACTGAGCAGAGGTGTTCCGCAAAGCGGTCTGCGTTTGGTCTCCCCAGTGTAGAGGCGACCACATTGTGAGCAGCGAATACATTATACTACTTTGAAAGAAGTACAAGTAAATCACTGCTTCACCTGAAAGAAGTGTTTGGGGCCTGGGATAGTGAGGAGGGAGGAGGTAAATGGGCAGGTACTACACCTCTTGCGTTAGCAGGGGAAGGTGACAGGGGAAGGTGTTGTTGTTGTTTTATGGCGTACTGACCTCTACCTTGCAGAGGCTCAGCGCCAACTCTCAGATACGTCTTCCTACCTCCCTCTGGATAATGACCCCACCACCGAACATCAAACTACTGCCCACAGGACTGTCACTGACCTCATCTCCTTTGGAGATCTTCCCTCTACATCTTCCAATCTCATAGTCCCACAACCCAAGACAACCCGCTTCTACCTCCTTCCCAAAATCCACAAACAGGACTGTCCTGGCAGACCCATTGTGTCAGCCTGCTCCTGCCCCACTGAACTTATTTCTTCCTATCTTGACTCTATCTTTTCTCCGCTGGTCCATTCTCTTCCCACCTACATCCATGACTCTTCTGACGCCCTACATCATTTTGACAATTTCCAGTTTCCTGGCCCCAACTGCCTCCTCTTCACTATGGATGTCCAATCTCTCTACTCCTCCATCCCCCACCAGGACAGTTTGTGGGCTCTCCGCTTCTTCCTTGAACAGAAGCCCAACCAGTCCCCATCCACCACCACCCTCCTCCACTTGGCTGGACTTGTTCTTACATTGAACAACTTCTCCTTCAACTTCACTCACTTCCTTCAAGTAAAAGGTGTTGCTGTGGGTACCCGCATGGGTCCTAGTTATGCCTGTCTTTTTGTGGGATATGTCAAACATTCCTTGTTCCAGTCCTACTCAGGCCCCCTCCCCCAACTCTTTTTCCGGTATATTGATGACTGTATCGGTGCCGTTTCCTGCTCCTGTCCCGAACTGGACATCTTTATCAACTTTGCTTCTAATTTCCATCCCTCTCTCACCTTTACATGGTCCATCTCCGACATTTCCCTTCCCTTCTTCAACTTCTCTATCTCCATCTCTGGGGATAGGCTGTCTACTAATATCCATTATAAGCCCACCGACTCCCACAGCTACCTCGACTACACCTCTTCACACCCTGCCTCCTGTAAGGACTCCATTCCATTCTCCCAGTTTTTCCGTCCGGCTCATCTGCTCTGATGATGCAACCTTCCACGGCAGCGCTTCTGATATGTCTTCCTTTTTCTTCAACCAAGGATTCCCCCCCACTGTGGTTGACAGGGCCCTCAACCATGTCCGGCACATTTCCCGCACCTCTACCCTCACCCCTTCCCCTCCCTCCCAGAACCGCGACAGGGTTCCCCTTGTCCTCACTTTCCACCCCATCAGCCTCCATATCCAAAGGATCATCCTCCACCATTTCCACCACATCCAGCGTGATGCCACTACCAAACTAATCTTCCCCTCCTTTCTCCTGTCAGCATTCCAAAGGGATCGTTCCCTCCGTGACACCCTGGTCCGCTCCTCCATTACCCCCACCACTTCATCCCCTCCCCATGTCACCTTCCCTGCAATCGCAGGAGGTGTAATACCTGCCCATTTACCTCCTTTCTCCTCACTATCCCAGGCCCCAAACACTTCTTTCAGGTGAAGCAGCGATTTACTTGTACTTCTTTCAATGTAGTATACTGTAGTTGCTGCTCACAATGTGGTCACCTCTACATTGGGGAGATCAAACGCAGACTGGGTGACTGTTTTGCGGAACACCTCTGCTCAGTCCGCAAGCAGGACCCTGAGCTTCCATTTGCTTGCCATTTCAACACTCCCCCCTGCTCACATCTCTGAACTGGGATTGCTGCAGTGTTCCAGTGAACATCAACGCAAGCATGAGGAACAGCATCTCAGTTACCGATTAGGCACACTACAGCCTGCCGGACTGAACATTGAGTTCAGTAATTTCAGAGCATGACAGGCCCCCCATTTTACTTTCATTTTTAGTTATTTTTTTCTTTAAAAAAATTTTTTTTTGTGTTTATTTTATTTCATCTTAGTTTGTTCAGTTTGCTTACCCACTTTTTTTTAATGTTTGTACTTGCGGCTGTTCAATTTTCAGTCCATTAACACCCTATCTGTACTAATGCTTTGTCTTTCAACACACCATTAACATATTGTTTGCCTTTGCTCCACGACCTTCTGGTCAGCTACTTTGTGACCTTGTCCTATCTACACCTTCTCCTTTGTTATCTCTTGCCCCACCCCCGCTTTACTTGCTTATAACATTTCACATTTCTAATATTTTCCAGTTCTGAAGAAGGGTCACTGACCTGAAACGTCAACTCTGCTTCTCTCTCCACAGATGCTGCCAGGAATGCTGAGTATTCCCAGCATTTCTTGTTTTTATTTCAGATTTCCAGCATCTGCAGTATTTTGCTTTTATTTTCTTTTTGAAGGTTGCTCATGGTTGCATTAAGTCTTGTAACCAGTTCATTTTCCTTTTGAACAGATTTAATTTCAAGAATCTTAGCTAATATTGTAGTGTTCAACTCAACTTGTGTAGGCTGATAAATAGAGCCATGTGATAACACAAGTGGTTGAGGCTGAGGTATTGAAATGATGCCAAAAGTGGTACCTTAGTAAGAGTAGATGTGTTATGAGTCATAGCATGACGCTTTCTAGGAACAATTGTACAATTTGCGGTAGAATTCTTACTACCATTGTGGGACGGAAGGTCTGGAAACAAATCTTCTGTCAGTTGAGTATGGGTATAAGCACCATATTTAACAATAGTCCACAGGATAGTAATCAATGCAACAAGTTGAAGGATAATTAAGGCTGAAGTAAAATAACAGCATTCCAGTCCTTCATGCGAGAGCTAGTCTCATCATCAAGAGACTGAGGTTTTCCTAGTCCGCTTTCAAGCCTTTCCAGAGGCCTGGGTGATTTGCCCTTTCTCTGGAGTGTTTCCCTCCTTTGCTGTTGTGACTTGTTGTCACTACTTTTGTCGATTGTGGTTTCTTGTGAAACCAATTTCTGAGGCGTTGCCAAGTACTATGTGGAGGAGGAAGAGTTAGTGATGCTGTCGTCAGTTATTTGATTATGTCCACTTCCGGTCTCGTATTTCAAGCTGGGTCTTGGAAGACAGTGTATGACTGCACCTTGTATCCATTCTTGTATACTACAGGACACCTCTTCAAGTTGTCTACGGAGACAGTTTTAAGAATTTGCTCGCCATTTGACTGATTAGCGAAAATTTTTACAGTTCTCTCATTAATAACTGATTGTATTTGAACAGGTTTCTTCCACTTGGGTCTCTGTTTGAACCTTCTTTCCTGGACCTACTCCCCTGCTAAGGTTTGCCATGATTTGTTGGTGAGCTGTTTTTGCCCATTAGTCTCCCTTATCCTCTGATTGATCTTACGAATCTAATCTGTTATTTCTTGTTTTAAATCTAACTGTTGCTGTCGGATCAAGGAGTCTGAAAGTGTAGAGGCAATAAAAGAACCGTGGATAAGTGGTGTATGCATCTCAACCCCATACATTAAATAATATGAAGTTTTAGGGGACACTGTCCCTGATGCAAATGAGGGCACATTTTAAAGTGATAGTTGTACTTCCAATATGATAGTGGTCCACCTATTTCCCCTGATTCTCAACAGCTTGATGAATAACTTTTTTACTTCCTGATTTTTACGTTCCACCGGTCCAGACCATTGCAGATGATGTGGTGTGCTGTTCTCTAATCCAATCCCCCTTTGTTTACAAAAGTCTTTGAAGACCTTGGAAACAAAGGCTTCGCCATGATCGGTGTGTAAGATTTTGGGTGCACCAGCTACAGTAATGATGTCAGAAATACCATTGACAAGTGCGTTTTCCGAAACAGTTTTTGTGGGGAACCAGCCAGCAGAAGGAAATGTATCCATCAACACCAATGAGAACATGGTTGTCTCAGAGCAAAATACTGCAGATGCTGGAAATCTGAAATAAAAACAAAAAAATGCTGGAAATACTCAGCAGGTCCGGCAGCATCTGTGGAGAGAGAAGCAATGTCAATGTTTCAGGTCAGTGACCTTTCATCAGAACTGGCAAAGGTTAGAACTGTAATATGTTTTAAGCAAATAAAGTGGGGGTGGGGCAAGAGATAACAAAAGGGAAGGTATTGATAGGACAGAGGGTCACAGAGAATAACTGACCAGAAGGTCATGCAGCGAAGGCAAATGGTGTGTTAATGGTGTGCTGAAAGACAAAGCGTTAGTGCGGTGAGGGTGTTAATTGACAGAAAAATGAACAGCCCTGGCCAAAAGCACAAACATGAAAAAAAAAAGTGGGCAGGCACATGGTAAAGAAATGAATGATGAAACAAACTGAAATAAAATTAAAATAAAAAATATTACTAAAAATAAAAAAGGGTGGCCCATCATGCTCTGAAATTATTGGACTCAATGTTCAGTCCACCAGGCTGTCGCGTGCCTAATCGGTAAATGCTGTTCCTCGAGGTTGCATTGATGTTCACTGGAACACCGCAGCAAACCCAGGACAGATATGTGGGCAAGAGAGCAAGGGGGTGTGTTGAAATGGCAAGCAACCAGAAACTCGGAGTCATGCTTTCGGACTGAGCAGAGGTGTTCCACAAAGCGGTCACCGTATCTGCGTCTGGTCTCCCCACTGTAGAGGAGACCGCATTGTGAGCAGCGAATACAGTAAACTAAATTGAAAGAAGTACAAGTAACTTGCTGTTTCACCTGAAAGGAGTGTTTGGGGCCTTGGATAGTGAGGAGAGAGGAGGTAAAAGGGCAGGTATTACAAGGTGTTGGGGGTAATGGAGGAGTGGACCAGTGTATCACGGAGGGAATGATCCCTTCGGAATGCTGACAGGGGAGGGGAGGGAAAGATTCGTTTGGTTGTGGCATCACGCTGGACATGGCGGATGATGATCCTTTGGATGTGGAGGTTTCATACTTCATGTTTTGAATCCACCCAGGATTACAGGTATCTCCGGGAAATACAACATTCCTTGGACTGCTGTTCTTATCGCATCCTGAGATCCACACTCAGTGCCAGGTGCCGCCACATGCACACCCTCGACCTCTCTCCAGAAGCGCCGCCTCACTTTATCTCAAAGCTGTTCTCCGCAGTTTCATTTCATCCTTCATCTTATCCGGCGCATTAACAAAAACCTTTTTATCTTCCTTTCAGGTGTTAAGGAACACAAGCTCCAGCAGCTGATGGGGGACTAATGCCCTTCCAGATCCTCCTTCTCCTTCACTTCCCTCTGACTCCATCCCTTCTGATCTGACCCCTTGCTGTGTATTCACTATACCCTCTGACGTTCCCCTCTCTGACGCTGAACCTTCTGTACTCAGCAAAGGACTCAGTTTTTTTCCCCCTCATACCCCACCTCAATGAATTTTGCACTCAGCATGACATTGATATCTCCTTCTGTCGCCTTTGCCTCCGTGCTCACTTCTTTGACCAGGAGTCCTCCCCCCGATGAGCAGACCCATTCACCCTCCTCCAACATTCTCTCTCCACCTGGACCCCTCCCTCTGGCCTCTTACCCACTCTTGATCTTTTCATTGAAAACTGTCGGCGAGACATCGGCCGTCTCAATTTCTCTGCTCCCCTCACTCACTCTAACCTGTCTCCCTCTGAACTTGCTGCGCTCCGTTCTCTCAGGTCTAATCCTGACATTGTGATCAAACTTCAAACAAGGGTGGTGCTGTTGTTGTCTGGTGTATTGACCTCTACCTTTCAGAGGCTCGGCGCCAACTCTCAGGCACTTTTTCCCTACCTTCCCTGGACCATGACCCCACCACCGTACATCAAGCTACTGTCCAGAGGACTGTCACTGACCTCATCTCCTCTGGAGATCTTCCCTCTACAGCGTCCAACCTCATAGGCCCACAAACCTGGACAACCCACTTCTACCTCCTTCCTAAAATCCACAAACAGGACTGTCCTGGGAGACCCATCGTTTCAACCTGTTCCTGCCCCACTGAACCTATTTCTTCCTATCTTGACTCTATTTTTTCTCCCCGGTCCAGTCTCTTCCCATCTACACCCGTGACTCTTCTGACGCCCTACGTCATTTTGACAATTTCCAGCTTCCTGGCCCCAACCGCCTCCTCTTCACTATGGACGTCCAATTTCTCTACACCTCCATCCCCCACCAGGACGGTTTGAGGGCTCTCCACTTCCTTGAACAGAGGCCCAACCAGTCCCCATCCACCACCACCCTCCTCCGCTTGGCTGAACTTGTCCTCACATTAAACAACTTCTCCTTCAACTCCGCTCACTTCCTTCAAATAAAAGGTGTTGCTATGGGTACCCGCATGGATCCTAGTTATGCCTATTTTTTTGTTGGATATGTCAAAGATTCCTTGTTCCAGTCCTACTCAGGCCCCCTCCCCCAACTCTTTTTCAGGTACATTGATGACTGTATTGGTGTCATTTCCTGCTCCTGCCCCGAACTGGAAAACTTTATCAACTTTGCTTCTAATTTCCACCCTTCTCTCACCTATACATGGTCCACCTCCGACACTTCCCGTCCCTTCCTCAACTTCTCTGTTTCCATCTCTGGGGATAGGCTGTCGACTAATATTCATTATAAGTCCACCGACTCCCACAGCTGCCTCGACTGCACTTCTTCACACCCTGCCTCCTGTAAGGATTTCATTCCATTCTCCCAGTTTCTCCGTCTCCGACGCATCTGCTCTGATGATGTAACCTTCCATGACAGCGCTTCTGATATGTCTTCCTTTTTCCTCAACTGAGGATTCTCCCACACTGTAGTTGACAGGGCCCACAACTGTGTCCAGCCCATTTCCTGCACCTTTACAGGAAGTGTACCCAGTTGCAGCTCCTCACAGACCGCATGGATCCGTTGGATCAGCAATTGGATGCACTTAGGAGCATGCAGGTGGCGGAAAGCATCGTAGACAGGGGTGTTAGAGACGTGGTTACACCCAAGGTGCAGGCAGATAGATGGGTGACTGCTAGAAGGGGCAGGCAGTCAGTGCAGGAATCCCCTGTGGCTATTCCCCTGTCTAACAAGTATACCGTCTTGGATACAGTTGGTGAGGGATAGCCTATCAGGGGAAAACAACAGCAGCAGCCAGAGCAGTGGCACCACGGCTGGCTCTGTTGTTCAGCAGGGAGGGACAAAGAGCAGAAGAGCAATAGTTATAGGGACTCTATAGTCATGGGCACAAATAGCAGCCTCTGTGGACGTGGAAGAGACTCCAGGATGGTATGTCGCCTCCCTGGTGCCAGGGTCAAGGATGTCTCTGAACGGGCAGGGGGCATTCTGAAGGGGGAGGGTGAACAGCCAGAGGTTGTGGTACACATTGGTACCAATGACATAGGCAGGAAGAGTGACGAGGTCCTGCAGGGGGAGTTCAGGGAGTTAGGTAGTAAGTTAAAAAAACGGACCTCTAGGGTTGTAATCTCGGGATTACTCCCTGTGCCACGTGCCAGCGAGTCTAGGAATAGGAAGATAGTGCAGCTAAACACGTGGCTGAACAGCTGGTGTAGAAGGGAGGGTTTCAGATATCTGGATCATTGGGATCTCTTCTGGGACAGGTGGGACCTGTACCTGAAGGACGGGTTGCATCTAAACTGGAGGGGCACAAATATCCTGGCTGCGAGATTTGCTAGCGTCACTCGGGAGGGTTTAAACTAGTGTGGCAGGGGGGCAGGAACCAGAGCAGTAGGTCAGCAGGTGAAATAACTGAGGGGGAACTAGTAAATAAGGCCAGTAAGAGGAAGAGCAGGCAGGGAGATGTTGCTGAGCACAGCGGGACTGGTGTTGTGAAGTGCATTTGTTTCAATGCGAGAAGTATAAACAGGTAAGGCAGATGAACTTAGAGCTTGGATTAGTACTTGGAACTGTGATGTTGTTGCTATTACAGAGACTTGGTTGAGGGAAGGACAGGATTGGCAGCTAAACGTTCCGGGATTTAGAAGCTTCAGGCGGGATAGAGGGGGATGTAAAAGGGATGGGGGAGTTGCATTACTGGTGAAGGAGAATATCACTGCTGTACTGTGAGAGGACACCTCGGAGGGGTCATGCAGCGAGGCAATGTGGGTAGAGCTCAGGATTAGGAAGGGTGCAGTCATGATGTTGGGGGTTTACTACAGGCCTCCCAACAGCCAGCAGGAGATAGAGGAGCAGATATGTAGACAGATTTTGGAAAGATGTAAAAGCAATAGGGTTGTAGTGGTGGGTGATTTTAACTTCCCCTGTATTGACTGGGACTCACTTAGTGCTAGGGGCTTGGATGGGGCAGAATTTGTAAGGAGCATCCAGGAGGGCTTCTTGAGACAATATGTAGTTAGTCCAACTAGGGAAGGGGCCATACTGGACCTGGTATTGGAGAATGAGCCCGGCCAGGTGGTCGAAGCTTCAGTAGGGGAGCATTTCGGGAACAGTGACCATAATTCCGTAAGTTTTAAGGTGCTTGTAGAGAAGGATAAGAGTAATCCTCGGGTGAACGTGCTAAATTGGGGGAAGGCTAATTATAACAATATTAGGCAGGAACTGAAGAATTTAGATTAGGGCGGCTGTTTGAGGGTAAATCAAGATCTGACATGTGGGAGTCTTTCAAACATTAGTTGATTAGAATCCAGGACCGGCATGTTCCTGTGAGGAAGAAGGATAAGTTTGGCAAGTTTCGGGAACCTTGGATAACGAGGGATATTGTGAGCCTTGTCAAAAAGAAAAAGGAAGCATTCGTAAGGGCTAGAAGGCTGGGAACAGACGAAGCCCTTGAGGAATATAAAGAAAGTAGGAAGGAACTTAAGCAAGGAGTCAGGAGGGCTAAAAGTGGTCATGAAAAGTCATTGGCAAACAGGATTAAGGAGAATCCCAAGGCTTTGTATACGTATATAAAGAGCAAGAGGGTAGCCAGGGAAAGGGTTGGCCCACTCAAGGACAGAGGAGGGAATCTATGTGTGGAGCCAGAGGAAATGGGTGAGGTACTAAATGAGTACTTTGCATCAGTATTCACCAAAGAGAAGGACTTGGTGGATGATGAGTCTAGGGAAGGGACTGTAGATAGTCTGGGTCATGTCGATATCAAAAAGGAGGAGGTGTTGGGCATCTTGAAAAGCATTAAGGTAGATAAGCCCCCAGGGCCTGATGGGATCTACCCCAGAATACTGAGGGAGGCAAGGGAGGAAATTGCTGGGGCCTTGACAGAAATCTTTGTATCTTCATTGGCTACAGGTGAGGTCCCAGAGGACTGGAGAATAGCCAATGTTGTTCCTTTGTTTAAGAAGGGTAGCAAGGGTAATCCAGGAAATTATAGGCCGGTGAGCCTTATGTCAGTGGTAGGGAAATTATTGGAGAAGATTCTTCGGGACATGATTTACTCCCATTTGGAAACAAATGGACTTATTAGCAAGAGGCAGCATGGTTTTGTGAAGGGGAGGTCGGGTCTCACTAACTTGATCGAGTTTTTTGAGGAAGTGACGAAGATGATTGATGAAGGAAGGGTAGTGGATGTTGTCTACATGGACTTTAGAAAAGCCTTTGACAAGGTCCCTCATGGCAGACTGGTACAAAAGGTGAAGTCACACGGGATCAGAGGTGAGCTGACAAGATGGATACAGAACTGGCTTGGTCATAGAAGACAGAGGGTAGCAGTGGAAGGGTGCTTTTCTGAATGGAGGGCTGTGACTGGTGGTGTTCTGCAGGGATCAGTGCTGGGACCTTTGCTGTTTGTATTATATATAAATGATTTGGAGGAAAATGTAGCTAGTCTGATTAGTAAGTTTGCGGACAGCAGACGGTTGGTGGAGTTGCGGATAGTGATGAGGATTGTCAGAGGATACAGCAGGATATAGATCGGTTGGAGACTTGGGCGGAGACATGGCAGATGGAGTTTAATCTAGACAAATGTGAGGTAATGTATTTTGGAAGGTCTAATACAGGTGGGAAGTATACAGTAAATGGCAGAACCCTTAGGAGAATTGACAGGCAGAGAGATCTGGGCGTACAGGTCCACAGATCACTGAAAGTGGCAACGCAGGTGGATAAGGTAGTCAAGAAGGCATACGGCATGCTTGCCTTCATCGGTCGGGGCATAGAATATAAAAATTGGCAAGTCATGCTGCAGCTGGACAGAACCTTAGTTCGGTCACATTTGGAATATTGCGTACAATTCTGGTCTCCACACTATCAGAAGGATGTGGAGGCTTTGGAGAGGGTACAGAAGAGGTTTACCAGGATGTTGCCTGATCTGGAGGGTATTAGCTATGAGGAGAGGTTGGATAACTCTGATTTTTTTCACTGGAACGATTGATGTGGAGGGGCGACATGATAGAGGTTTACAAAGTTATGAGCAGCATGGACAGAGTGGATAGTCAGAAGCTTTTTCCCAGGGTGGAAGAGTCAGTTACTAGGGACATAGGTTTAAGATGCAAGGGGCAAAGTTTAGATGGGATGTGCAAGGTGAGTGCTTGGAACTTGCTGCCGGGAGAGATGTTGGAAGCAGGTATGATAGTGACGTTTAAGAGACATCTTGACAAATACATGAAAAGGATGGGAATAGAGGGATACGGACCCCGGAAGTGCAGAAGGTTTTAGTTTAGACAGGCATCAAGATTGGCGCAGGCTTGGAGGGCCGAATGGCCTGTTCCTGTGCTGTACTGTTCTTTGTTCTTTGTTGTTCTTTACCCTCACCCCTTCCCCTCCCGCCTAGAACTGTGACAGGATTCCCCTTGTGCTCACTTTCTGCCCCACCAACCCCCACATTCAAAGGATCATCCTACGCCATTTCTGCCACGTCCAGTGTGATGCCACTGCCAAGCGCATCTTCCCCTGCCCTCCCCTGTCAGCATTCCCTCCGCAACACCCTGGTTCACTCCTCCATTACCCCCAACACCTTCTCCCCTTCCCAAGGCACTTTCCCATCTGATCGCAGGAGGTGTAATACCTGCCCTTTTACCTCCTCTCTCCTCACTATCCAAAGCCCCATCCACACCTTTCAGGTGAAGCAGCGATTTGCGTGTACTTTTTCACCTTCCCGTTTGTTATCTCTTGCTCCACCCCTGCTTTATTTGCTTGAAACCTATTACATTTCTAACCTTTTCCAGTTCTGATGAAAGGTCACTGACCTGAAATGTTGACTCTGCTTCTCTCTCCACAGATGCTGCCAGACCTGCTGAGTATTTCCAGCATTTTTTGTGAGAACATGTTTATATCCCAGTGATGGGGAAAGTGGTCCAATTAAATCAATAAGAGACATGGCTGCAGGATGACATTGATTGGGACCTGAATATTGAAGGGTACCTGACATATAGGAAGGACAGGAAGCTTTGAAAAGGTGGAAGGGCGACTCTGTTAATTAATGATGGTAATAGCACATGAGAGAGGGCTGACCTAGGTTCAGGAAACCAGGATGTAGAAGGGTAGTGATGAGAAATGATAAAGGCAAGAAGTGTCTTGTGAGAGTGGTGTACATGCCCCCTAAGAGTAACCACATGGTAGGACCGGGGTATCTAGGAAGAAATAATGGGATCTTGTCAGATAGGTACGGCGATAATTATGGGGGATTTTAATCTACATATAGAATTGAAAAATCAGATGGGCAAAGGTAGCCTAGATGAGGAGTTCAAAGAATGTTTTCGGGATAGTTTCTTCGAACATCATGTTCTGGAGCCAACCAGAAAGCAGCCTATACTAGACCTAGTATTGTGCAATGAGGCAGAATTGATTAATGACCTCATAGTGAAGGCATCCTTCGGCAGCAGCTATCATAATATGATTGAATTTACGTTCAGTTTGAGGGGGAGAAGAGTGGGTCCAAGACTAATATTTTAAATTTAAATAAGGGTAATTATGAGGGCATGAAAGCAGAGCTAGCTAAAGTGAACTGGCAAAGTAGGTTAAGGGATGGGTCAATAGAGATGCAGTGGCAGACATTTAAGGGGATATTTCAGAATACACGGAATAGATACATTCCAACGAGGAAGAAAAATTCCCAAGGGGAGGACCCACCATTCGTGGTTAACTAAAAAAGTTAAAGATAGTATAAAACTTAAAGAAAAAGCATATAATTACGCAAAGATGGGTGGCAGGTCAGAAGATTGGATAGAATATAAAAAAACAACAAAAATTGACTGAAAGGTTAATAAGGAGGGAAAAATTAGAGTACGAGAGAAAGATAGCTAGAAATATAAAAAACAGGTAGTAAGAGCTTCTATAGATATTTTAAAAAGAAAAGTTAACAAAGTGAGCATTGGTCCTGCAGAAAGTGAGTCTGGTGAAATCATAATGGAAAATAAGGAGATGGCAGATGAATTGAACAGGTATTTTGCATCAATCTTTACTATAGAGAATACAAGTAACATTCCAGGTTCAGGCCTAAACTGTCTTTGGCTCTGGATACCAGAGGTCTCCGGTAAAGCCTGCCTTGGGTATAAAATTAAAACCCGACGTGGGCCCGACCTGACAACAGCCGCCCCGGGCCCAAGTCCTTGAATTTTTTTAAATGCCTGACCCGACCCGAAAATAACAAACATATGTAGTCGGGTTTGGTCGGGTTCGGGTCGGGTAGCCAGGCTTTGGTCTCTGGCATTTCTGTCTTTCTGGTTTAACTACAGGCTTAGACTGAGGCCTACCACATTATGATTTAGTTGAATAATGCATTTGACATGATCCCATTTTTGTTTCGTTATCTGGATAGTCACTTAGAACACCCTCAAAGATCAGTCTGAGGGCGCTATTTTGATATTGGTTAGCTAGGCAACCAGTTACCCTGTTTAAAGATTCTGCCCAATCGGTAGGCAGCTACCAACCCTTTAGTTCTGGCAGTATTAGTAAGTATTTCCTTGATTGAACCCACTACATGCCCTCCCTGAGTTAGAGTCATAGAGTTATACAGCACAGAAACAGGCTCTTTGACTCATCGAGTTTGTGACGGCCATCAAGCACTTATCCTAATCCCATTTTCCAGCACTTGGCCCGTAGCCTTGCGTGCTATGGCCTTTCAAGTGCACTTCTAAATACTTCTTAAATGTTGTGAGGGTTCCTGCCTCGACCACCCCTTCAGGTAGTGTGTTCCAGATTCCAACCACCCTCTGGGTGAAAGTTTTTTTCCTCAAATCCCCTCAACCTCCTGCCCCTTACCTTAAATCTATGCCCCCTGGTTATTGATCCCTCCGCAAAGGGAAAAAGTTTCTTCCTATCCTATCAATGCCACTCACAATTTTGTATACCTCAATCAAGTCCCCCCTCAGCCTTCTCTGCTCTAAGAGGAAAAGTCTCTCCTCTTAGCTGAAATGCTCCAGCCCAGGCAACATCCTGATGAATCTCCTCTGCACCCTTTTCAGTGCAATCACATCCTTCCCATAGTGTGGTTCCCAGAACTGTACACAGTGCTGCAGCCTAACTAGCATTTTATACAGCTCCATCTTAACCTCCCTGCTCTTTTATTCTATGCCACAGCTAATAAAGGCAAGTATCCCATATGCCTTCCTAACCACCTTATCTACCAGTGCTATTGCCTTCAGTGATCTATGGACAAGTACACAAAGGTCCCTCTGACCTTCTGTACTTCCTAGGGTCCTACCATCCATTGTATATTCCCTTGCCTTGTTAGTCCTCCCAAAAGGCATCACCTCACACTTCTCAGGATTAAATGTCATTTGCCAGTGCTCCGCCCATCTTACCAGCCCATCTATATCGTCCTGTAATCTACAGCTTTCCTCCTCACTATTTATGACACCACCAATTTTCGTGTCATCTGAAAACTTACTGATCATACCTCCTATATTCACGTTTAAATCATAAATGTACAACCAGCAAGGGTCCCAGCACCGATCCCTGTGGTACATCACTGGTCGCAGGCTTCCACTTGCAAAAACAACCCTCGACCATCACCTTCTGCCTCCTGCCACTAAGCCAATTCTGGATCCAGTTTGTCAAATTGCCCTGGATCCCATGGGCTCTTACCTTCTTAACCAATCTCCCATGCGGGACCTGATCAAAAGCCTTCTGAAATCCATGTATACTACATCTACTGCTTTACCCTCATCTACACACCTAGTCATCTCCTCGAAAAATTCAATCAAGGTTGTTAGACACGATCTCCCCTTGACTAAGCCATGCTGACTATCCCTGATTAATCCCTGCCTCTCCAAGTGGAGATTAATCCTGCCCCTCAGAAGTTTTTCCAGTAGTTTCCCTACCACTGATGTTAGACGTACTGGCCTGTAATTACCTGGTTTATCCCTACTACCCTTCTTGAATAATGGTACCACATTCGCTGCCCTCCAGTCCTCTGGTACCTCTCCTGTGGCCAGAGAGGATTTGAAAATTTGTGTCAGAGCCCCTGCTGTCTCCTCCCTTGCCTCACATAACAGCCTGGGATACATCTCATCCGGGCCTGGGGATTTATCCACTTTTAAGCCCGCTACAACAGCTAATACCTCCTCCCTTTCAATGCTAATTTGTTCAAGTACATCACAATCCCCCTCCTTGATCTCTACACCTACATCGTCCTTCTCCATAGTGAACACAGATGAAAAGTAATCATTTAAAACCTCACCTATGTCCTCTGGCTCCACATACAGACTGCCACTCTGGTCCCTAATGGGCCCTACTGTTTCCCTGGTTATCCTCTTGCCCTTAATATACTTATAAACACCTTGAGATTTTCCTTTGCCTTGCCCGCCAGTGCTTTTTCACGTCCCCTCTTCGCTCTCCTAATTAAGTACCCCCCCCCCCCCACACATTTTCTATACTCCTCTAGGGCCTCCGTTGTTTTCAGCGCTTTGAATCTACCATAAACTTCCTTTTTTTCCCTTATCCAATCCTCTATATCCCTTGACATCCAGGGTTCCCTGGACTTGTTGGTCCTACCCTTCACCTTTATAGGAACATGTTGGCCCTGAACACTCTCTGTTTCCTTTTTGAATGACTCCCACTGGTCTATTGTAGACGTTTCTCTCAGTAGCTGCTCCCAGTCCACTTCGGCCAGATCCTGTTCTGTCACATTGAAATTGACCTTCCCCCATTCAGTACTTTTATTTCCGGTCCCTCTTTGTCCTTTTCCATAACTAACTTAAGTCTTACAGAGTTATGGTCACTATCTCCAAAACGCTCCCCCACTGACACTTCGACCACTTCTCAGGCTTCATTCCCCAGCATTAGGTCCAGTACCGCCCCTTCTGTTGTAGGACTTTCTATGTGCTGGCTCAAAAAGCTCTCCTGTGTGCACTTTAAGAATTCCGCCCCCTTTAAGCCTTTTGCACGAAGACTATCCCAGTTGATATTGGGGAAGTTGAAATCCCCTACTATTATTACCCTATTATTTTTACACCTCTCTTGGATTTGCCTGACTGTTTGGAGGCCTGTAGTACACTCCCAGCCAAGTGATTGGCCCTTTTTTGTTTTTAAGTTCTACCCATATGGCCTCATTTGAGGAACCTTCTAAGATATCATCCCTCCTTACTGCAGTAATTGACTCCTTGATCAACAGTGCAATGCCACCTCTTTTCTACCCTCCCCTGTCACGCCTGAAGATTCTATACCCTGGAATATTGAGCTGCCAGTCCTGTCCTTCCCTCAACCATGTCTCTATGATAGCAATAATATCATATTCCCATGTGCTAATCAATGCCCTCAATTCATCTGCCTTACTAGGAAGACTCCTTGCATTAAAATAGATGCAATTCAGCCATGCATTATTCACTTGTGCCTTAACAGGTCTATATTTGCTCTGCCTTCCAGGCTGACTCAGTTTCTCTTCTATATTTGACTGTGCATCATCCCCTACTGTACCTCCACTGTATCCCTTCCCCCTGCCAAATTAGTTTAAACCACCCCCCAACAGCACTAGCAAACCTTCCAGCAAGGATGTTGGTCTGGTTCCGGTTCAGATGCAAACCGTCCAACTTGTACAGGTCCCACCTTCACCAGAAACAGACCCAGTGATCCAGGAAACTAAAGCCCTCCCTTCTGCACCATTTCTTCAGCCACGCATTCATCTGCTCTATCCTCCTATTCCTATACTCACTAGCACATGGCACTGGGAGTAATCCAGAGATTATAACCTTTGAGGTCCTGCTTTTTAATCTGCTCCCTATCTCCCTAAATTCTTGTTGCAGGACCTCATCCCTCTTTCTACCTATGTCGTTGGTACCAATGTGTACCACGACCTCTGACTGTTTACCCCCCCCCCCCCCCTTCAGAATGTCCTGCAGCCACTCCATGACATCCTTGATCCTAGCACCAGGGAGACCACATACTATCCTGGAGTCATGTTTGCGGCCACAGAAACACCTGTCTGTTCCTCTTACAATGGAATCCTCTATCACTATAGCCCTGCCACTCTTATTTTATTTTGAGATACAGCACTGAAACAGGCCCTTCGGCCCACCGTGTCTGTGCCGACCAACAATTTATACTAATCCCACATTAATCCCATATTCCCTACCATATCCCCACCATTCTCCTACCTACATTAGGGGCAATTTACAATGGCCAATTTACCTATCAACCTGCAAGTCTTTGGCTGTGGGAGGAAACCGGAGCACCCGGCGGAAACCCATGTAGTCACAGGGAGAACTTGCAAACTCCACACAGGCAGTACCCAGAACTGAACCCAGGTCGCTGGAGCTGTGAGGCTGCGGTGCTAACCACTGCACCACTGTGCTGCCCTTCTTCCTCCTCTCCTGTGCAGCAGAGCCACTTATGGTGCCATAAACTTGGCTCTTGCTGCTTTCCCCTGAGCCATCTCCCCCAACAATATCCAAAGCGGTATATCTATTCTAGAGGGGGATGGCCACACGGGGCTTCTGCACTGCCTGCCTTCCTCTACTCTGCCTGGTGGTCACCCATTCCCTTTCTGCCTTTGCAGCATTTGCCTGTGGTGTGACCACCTCGCTAACTGTGCTATCCATGATGATCTCAGTTGCTGTGAGATCATGTTATTACACTGGTTCAATGGGGGCATTAAGTCTAAGCTTAGTATCATTTGAAGGAGTTGCCTTATATGTGCAGCATACCAGCCTTGACAGCAGTTTTCCAATTTATCAAGGTTGTTTAGAACTCCATTGCTTTTTTTCTTGGTTGGTGTATCCAGGTTTACAACACATAGTGTATATAGAGCTAAGGTTTACATTGCCTAGGGACATAATTTGTGGTTGCTGGGATTGGCATACTGTTACACAAGGCGGGAGGAGTGCACTGTTAATTCAGTCACACAACGTATATTTAAATTTTCCCACTTATCGAAACAGTCAGTCAGATACTCTCTTTTCCCCAGAATAAAGCACACCAACCAGGTTTCTTAAATAAACAAGAAAATTATCAGTTTATTATAAACCACGTTTTAACCAACAATGAAGTAAAACATACACACTAATTGCAATATTGAAGCCTCTTATTTATCCTAGCCCTCACGCGCACACACATATACACAACTGGTTAACCGGTGAAAAAAGGGATTTTTGATTACAGCTGTTGGAAAGAAATAGAAGGAATAGAAAAAAATCACTTTGGCTTAAAAGAAGATATGGAAGGAAGTCCTTTGGTTTGGTGAGGTGTGCCAAAGATGAATAGGCGGCTGTCAATGGGATGTTCCTAGAACAGTTCTTTCCACGTGATGTTGATGGTTACTCTGGGTTGGCTTCTAAGAGATACAGCACAGAAAACTCCAGTCTGGCTTTACAGCAGGAAGCAGCAACAAGGATTTTCTTAGGTCTTATAGCAGAAATGCAGCAGTAAAGGTTTCTTCAAATACAGCTGGAAATAGTAAACACACTTGATACAGAAATTCTTCAAAGATGCTGCGATTCTTCAAAGGGAGAAAGATATCAGCTATCATCTTCTGGCAGGCATGCAGCAACTCTTTTTCTTTTCTCAGGCCAAACACCAACTAGCTTTTTTAACAGTTCGAAATGAAACTAAACTGTTCAGCAGCAAGTCACATGACAACCACAAATCTTGGCTTGTCACTCCTCTGCAACCCAAAACAACCCCTGCTTTTTTACTTGAAAGCAGATGCCTTCCAGTAAGACTTTTTTTACTAGCCAAACCTTCTGTTGACCTTCCTTTTAAAAAGGTTCAGCAATCTCCAGATAAATCAATATCCAGAATTCAACTATAAGTTCTTAAAACATATTTTACAAAAGAAACAGAAGCAGTCTCGTAACAATACAGGTACAGCAAGTCCTGCTTCTCAAGCATTGAGATAAGACTGAGCAAGTGCCCATTTCCATTGATTATAATGGATCCTAAATTGCCTATAATCTACTCGAAGATTTAAAAGATCTATTTTGTCATGAGATTGCCACCTTAGCCGGAATACGTGGCTCCCAGGAACATATGCAGCCCCGAGTCCTGTGATTCGGCCATGGTTCCCTCTGCCTTGCCGAGTGCCGTTCATCAGGCTCCCAATTGTGCGGGTGTGCAACTTATCATTAAGGAATTTTGTTTGTCTGGAGCATGAGTTTGATTATCCTAATGGATATCTTGTATCCCCTGGTTCTGGTGATCAACCTCAGTTGTGCCATGGGTACTATTAGCTTCAAAGCCTTCTATTTGAAAGACAATTACTTGATTTTGTGGAGGTATTGGGATAGGATAATTTGCTCTAACAAAGCAAATGTTTGGATTTCCTAATAGAAAGACTTGGCCAATTCTGACAGGGTTTGCTATTTTGTCAAGACCTAATCTCGGTTAGGATTTACACTGAACTTTCTAAGAAATTTCTAAACATCAATGTTAAATTGAAAGACTTCTTATTTAAAATAAAAACAAGAAATGCTGGAAATACTCAGCAGGTCTGGCAGCATCTGTGGAGAGAGAAGCAGAGTTAACGTTTCAGGTCAGTGACCTTAAACGTTAACTCTGCTTCTCTCTCCACAGATGCTGCCAGACCTGCTGAGTATTTCCAGCATTTCTTGTTTTTATTTCAGATTTCCAGCATCTGCAGTATTTTGCTTTTATTTTGGAGTTCTTATTTAAGCTCTGCAAGACCTGATCAGTGTTTTGTTGTCTCTAGAAACTTACATTTAGGTCTTAGTACCACTGTCAGTAAAACACTCCTTCCAGACTTAGTAATCTAACGGATATATTTTAGATATAAACATAAGTATAGGTTTCTGTATCAACCTGGAAGCACACCTTGGGTGTCAATTGAAGTGGATTATAATCCTAGCCCCTTTTTGGGACCATCATGGACAAGGAGTACTCCTCAGATGGTCACTTTCACTTAAGGTTGAGAAAGGCAGATCTCACAGACACTGAATGGGTCTGAAGAACTGATCTAACTTCCCCCAAAGGAAAGGAACCAGCTGAGAATATTACCTTCATTCAGATCGCCTTTTAACAAGTTTTAGCCACATTATAACAACCCGGATATTATAAAGGTGTAGGCATTTCTCCTCAATAATGTACCTCCCCACCTAAAAGTCTACAGAGATGGGTTCTCGAGTTTGCGATAAAGAAAACTATATGAGACAGTATAATTTTGAAATCATATAAAAGTTTATTAAAGAACCAAACCAATTTACTTTTTGTGGGAAAGTCAATCGCAACGTTAATAGCTCTAGGAAAAGGAAGTGTAATCTCGTTCCTCGTAGAGAATCCAATTATTAAGTCCAAATATTGTTAAGTAAAATATTCATGATATTCATCAACATTTAAGTTAACATTTACCTTAAATCCCCAAGTAAAAAGCTGCAGAGTTTAGCAAAATACTCTATCCCAATTAAGTGGAGAACTATCATCGCTGCATCACAGCAGCAGTATTTGTACCGTGAGAAACGCTGTAGTGAATCCAACGAATCTAGAGATCTACTTCGTGGTTCCAATATTTATACTGTTTCTAAGCTTCAGAACCAATTTCCTTACATATGGGGGTGTTACCTCTTTGCAAGTAGGTTCGTCCCACTCTATTTCCGAAATAAGGCTACATAACTGTTAATTTCGAGTTAAAATCCACATTGTTTAATTTCTAAAAAAAGGCCGAGCCAGCAGAAAGCTGTGAGCAGAGATGTTGGTCAACATATTCTTAGAGCCAGCAGGAGGCTGGAAGTTGCAAGTGGTGGTAAACTTCCTTAGAGCCAACTGTGTTTTAAGATTATGGGCTGAATTTTACCAGCCCCTCGACACCGCGGGTCGCGGCGGGGGCAGGAGCCGGTAAAATTCTGCGGGGAGAGGCCCGCCTCGACCCCTGATGTTGAGAAGGGCCCGCCGCGTTTAACCGGCAAGGGGGGGCCCTCGGTGTGGTCCACGCCGCATGGTGGCGGGCCCTTCATCTAAATATTTAAATTAAAAATAATGGTATGTAAATGACGGTGGTCGTCCCACGCTGATTTTACGGCCGAGACAAGAGCCTGGTTGGGAGGGGGGGAGGAATAAAATTTTCAGGACGGGAGGAGTGGGGGAGCAGGGAAAACTGTTTATTTGTTGTGTAGATGTTGGGAAGGGGTTGAAGGGCAAATGATAGAAGCTTGGTGGGGGATAGTTCGGGTAGGGAGTAAAGTGAGTTATGTCAGTGAGGGCCAATTAAATGACCGTTGGTGGGGGGCCGTCGGGGAAGGGCCTCCATATCATAATTGTTTATTTTTTTTAAATCGGCACTAACGTAACTGTATAAATTAAAATCTGTGTTAAGGGCTTAAAGCCCTTTAAAAATGGTACTGGCGCCTGCCTGGTGGCGCCGGATGCCGTTGCCAGGGATGCGGCGGCCGCCGCCTCTACATCATCAAGGGTGGCTGCTCAGCCCCTCTATTTAAATTAGCCCCTGTGCGCAAGATTGCAGGGGCTGTGCAGCGGCACTTCCATGACAGAAGGCCGCCGCTCTCACAGTGTGCCGTTGCGGAGCACGGCGCACTAATAAAATCCAGCCCTATAACTCAGCTTCCCGGATTTAGTTGACAGGTGATTTAGGTCCATCTGTAGAAAATTATGTTATCAATTGTTAAACTGTGGTAACTTTCAATGATTATTTATAAAACCTATGTTATTAGTGCCTTTCTGTGGTGATGATGTCCATGACATTTTTGGAGTGAGTTCCTGTTTTTCAGAACCTATCATTGTGTCCCAGGAAGAGGCAATTATGCTGAGTCCTTAACCAAAGGAGCGTGTCCTGGCATGTTTATGAACAGCTTCTATCCTTTCAGGCAGACGAATCCTGCTTTTAATTTTTTAATCCCTTATTCATAGGAAAATAACTCTCTTAACCTTATAACCCCTTATTTTGGCGGGATTCCTTCACAAAGGGGCACAGTTTAAAAATAAGGGGTCTCCTATTTAAGACAGAGATGAGGAGGAATTTCTTTTCTATTTCCCAAAGAGCAGTGGAGGCTGGGTCATAAAATATATTTAAGCCCGAGTTAGACAGATTTTTGATCTACAAGGGAGTCAAGGATTATGGGGAGCAGGAAAGTGGAGTTAAGGCCATAATCAGATCAGCCACATGACCTCCATGGCCTTGCCCCTCCCTATCTCTCTAATATCCTCCAGCCGCACAACCCACCAAGGCGCTTCTGATTCTGGCTTCTTGAGTATCCCCGATTTCAATCTGTCCACCATTGGTGGATATATCTGCAGCTGCCAAGACCCTAAACCTCTCCAACTTTCTGCCTCTCTTTCTTCCTTTAAGACATTCCTTAAAACCTATCTCTTTGACCAAGCTTTTGGTCATCTGCCCTAATATTTCATGATGTGTCTCAGTGTCAAATTTTGTTCTATACTTCCCCTGTGAAGCACCTTGGGACCTTTTGTTATGTTAAAGATGCTATATAAATGCACGTTGTTGTTTCTGTGCTGTAGAGTCTGTAATTCTATGTAAGCGTACACAGTCATAAAATTAAAGCTAGGTCATTCAGGAAACACTTTTTCACACAAAGGGTATGTGGCTACTGGAAATGTGGAATTCTCTCTCACAAGAGGCTGTGACTGCTGGGCCAATTGATATTTTCAGGACTGAGATCGATGGCTTTTTTTTATTTATTAGAGTATTCAGGGATATGGATCAAAGGTCAGTAAATGGAGTTGAGGTACAGATTAGCATGATCTAATTTCATGGCGGAACAGCCTCGAGGAGCTGAAGGTGTAATCATGTTGCCACATTCCTTTATCTTGCAGGCTAGAGTTTGTTTTTCTTCATTTATATTGCATGTAACCTTTCCCATATATCTATACTGCTACTACTTAAATGGCAATATTACAAGCATAAGCAAATAATCTTGCCTCACAGCGACTGACACCACTGACCACCTCTAGGCGCTTACCCATTGTCTCTCGAGACAAGGAGGCCAAAGAAAGAAAGAAAGAAAGATAAGTATGAAGACATCTAAAACACCACTTGACAAATCAGGAGGACCAAGTTTCCTGTACCCACCTCTCAAATAACGCTTGAAAATGAGTGTGAAGCAGAAGAAAAATAGGCAATAATTCTTTGCTCCCATTTTGTTTGAAGAGGATGCAGCATTATAAATTTCATACAAATAATTATCAGAGGAACTTTGCAGTGGCAGCCCAGGGTGCTTAGCCAGCCGAGGATCTGGATGTACTAGTTGGAGCTTACACTTTGCAAACTCCAACTAGTCCTAATGAATTTTGTAGTCTGGCTCTGAAAAGGGCACAGGAACCACTTTCAATATTGAGGAAAATTTTGCTGCAGTAGGGCATCTAATGCACCTGTTCTCAAAATAACACTGGTGGAATATGAAAAAAGACTTGCATATATATGTACAGTGTCCTTCACAACCTCAGGACATCCCAAAGTGCATTACAAGTAATAAAGTAGTTTTGAAGTGTAGTCACTATTGTGATGTAGACTTGACCTTGCACATTTAAGTGTTTAAAAATTTTTTTGGCAAGTCAAGTTGTTGAAAGTGCAAGCAAATAATGTTGTGCAGAAATGGAAACAGAGCATCTGTGACTTGAGTGAATAGGGCAATCTCCTTAACCAATCAGGTTGAAGGGCTGTGAAATTAACAGTGGAAGGACTGAGAAGAAAGAAGACTGGGTGTGTTCAATGTCAAATAAGGTACAGAAAGAGAAATATATATAGAGAGGAGCAAGATTGGATTAACGAAAGAGAAAAAAGAAAGGAAAGGTAAAGAAACAATTTACTTTTATATTTTAAGTTTTTAAAAGCTCTAAAGAGAGCTCAAACCTGAAGAAGTGATGCTCCACACTTATAATAGCTAATTTTCAGTACCAGAGATGTTGATTGGTTGTAATTGACACTTGTCACTGCATTAAAAAGGTACTTAGATTGTAATGGACAAGACTTAACTTTAGCTTGTGTCCAATGCACAAATACTGCAACTGAATGTCATTCAATGCATTTCAGTGATGAGACAGACAGTAGCATGCTGTTTTCGAAAAGTAACTCAGACAGCAGCTTTTGGATATTTGTGTTTACCCATGCATCTACCTCCACTTAAATTTTCTGTACCCTTTGTACATAAATAATGGGAGTGCCATTAGCTGCAGTGTTATTTTGAGAGCTAAATTTGGCCCATAGAAATGTGAGGCCTGCACTCATTTCAGATGGCCACCAGGACAGATCCAGTAGAGGCCTCTACGTACCTAAATTGGCTATTATGCTTCTGTTTCTGGGTGTACCCATGATGAATGTAGGATCCCATCAGTTTTAAGGGACAGACTCTATTGCCAGGAACCTATTTTTTATTTGTTTCTTTGATTTTTTTCATGTAGATTTAGTTTTTTTTACAATGATTTATTGAGGCAGTGCGTATTACTGTGCCAGCCCCTCTCTTTTCTGCTATAGCTTATTTGAAAGTTGACCAGTGGAAACAACCACATGTCACTTTGACAGCTGCAGAAGTCATTATTCTGGCCTTCTCCTGAGCCACTAACAACTATTTCTCTGTTACAGAGTAGGAATTCTCCCTCTTCCTGATGCTACAAATTTTCACACCACCTGGAATAAAAAGAGAAGCCGCACAAACACAAAGGGACATGGATAGATTAGGAAGGTGATCTGATGAGTGACAAATGGCATTTAATATGGATTGCAAAGTAATAGGAAATATGAACTAAATTGCTTTCGGTTACAGGACACATAGAAGACAGATCTGGGAGTAATTGTGGAAACTTCATTGATACCAACAGCACAGTATGGGCAGCAGTAATGAACATAAACCACAGGCTGAATTTTATCAGCCCCTCGAAACGTGGGGCGTGGCGGGGAGGCCCGTAAAATGCTATGGGAGCGGCCCGCCATGACCCATGACAGTGAGAATGCCCCGCCAGATATTAGCAGCAGCGGCGGCGAGGCCTCAGTGCGGGCCGGCAGCGGGGCCTTCATCCAAATATTTAAATGAACATCAATAAAATGCAAATGACCTTACCTGCTGGTGGCGGCCATCCCACGGTGATTTTACCTCTGCCGATCGCAATTCGTGCGCCTTCGCAACTCCGTACAGAGTTCCGAGGCAAGAAACTGGTGGGGACGAGGAGGACTAAAATTATCAGGGTGGTGGGGGTGGGGAGGGGGGAGCGGGGAAATGTTTTTTATTGGCTGTGGGGATGGTGAAAAGGAGTTGAAGGGCAAAAGTGACAAGGTTGTTTGGGGGGTGGGGGGGGTGGGGTTTGCAATGCCAGTAAAGTTAATTCAGGGTTGGTGGCTCTAAAATAGACATTGAGGGGTGGGTTGAAAGGGCCTCCAGGTTTCAGTAAAATTTTAAAGTGAGATTTTAACCAATTTGCCCTTTGGATATTAAAATTTCATCTAAGGGCATCGAAGACCTTTAAAAATGGTGCTTGCGCGATGGCGCCAAACGCCATTGTTGGGGACACGGCGGCTGCCCCCTCTACGTCATGAAGGGCAGCCGTTTCGCTCCCTTTATTTAAATGAGCCCCTACACATAATATTGTGCGGGCTTGGTGGCAGCTGATAAAATTCAACCCCACATCATAGGATATATAACCAAATCCCAGGATATGATATAAAAACAAGAAATGCTGGAAATACTCAGCAGGTCTGGCAGCATCTGTGGAGAGAGAAGCAGAGTTAATGTTTCAGGTCAGTGACCCTTCTTCAGTGACATATTTAATGATGTGTTAGAAAAAGGTGTAATGGGTTGAATATTCCCAGCCCCATGGAGACAGGTTAGGGGGCTGAGGGGGCCAGGAAAATGAGGGAAGGTGCTTCAGGACAGCTACTTGACGTATCCCCTGCTCCACTTAGGGGTGGCCAATTACGAGGCCAACTTCCAGAAGGTTGTGCCACTGACTGGTACACTGCCAACATGAGCAGGCTTGGACCCCCGTATGGGCCGGATGTTGGAGTCTCGACGCCCACCGGAAAATTCAGCCCAGTGATTCTGTACAAAATACTGGAACGTCCAAACCTAGAATACTTTGTTCAATTCTGATTGGCCTGTTACAACAAGAGCATGCAGGAAGTAGAGGTCGTCCAGCAAAGAGCAACCAAACTGATACATAAGTTATGATGTATTTTATAAATCTGATCAATGGCGAAGAGGTTTATGAGCTTAGGATTGCTAACTTTGGAGACGATCAGGCTCAGCTGAGATGTCCAAGTTTTCAATGTTCTTAAGGGAATAGATAAATTAAACCCAATGATACATTTGAGATTAGAAAAGATTCAATTGAAGCATTCAAAAGGGAATTAGACTGTTATATGAAAAGGAACAATGTGCAGGGTTATGAGGAGAAGGCAGGGGAATGGAACTGAGGGAATTGCTCTCTTAGAGAGCCATTGTGGACACGATGGGCTGAATGGCCTCCTTCTGCAACAATTCTGTGATTCTGACTGTGTACAGCCAGTTCAGTTAACTACTTTGTGCAGAAGGCATTGCATTCCTACATTACAACAGTGACTACACTTCAAAAGTACACATTGGCTGTAAAGTGCTTTGTGATGTCTGGTGGTTATGAAAAGTGCAATATAAATGCAAATCTTTTTTGCTTTTACATGGTAAACATGTGGAATGTTTATCCAAGGAGGCACTAAAGGCATGTGGTGTGGATCAGGGGAAAAATTGAATAGACATTTGTGGGACTGGGCAGTTGAGAGGTATTAACAGTTTGTGGGATGGGCTAGCTGGGCTACACAGTCTTTTAATGGGAAAAGAGGAAAATAACTGTCAAATTCATTTGAAAAAATTGCAGAGCCACTTTTGTACAGTTTGTTTAAATTTGCAACTCAAACTCTGAACTTCATAACAGATATTTTTAAAAGGTGAGAGACTATTAAATGTTGGGATTCAGAGGAATTTGGGTTAACACGGTCACAGCAAGCAGTAAAGAAGACAAATGGTGTGTTAGCATTTATTGCAAGGTGATTGCCATGTAAGAGTAAGGAGGTCTTACTGCAATTATATAGGGCTTTGGTGAGGCCACATATGGAGTACTGTGTACACTTTTGGTCTCCTTACCTAAGGAAGGAGGGGCTACAACAAATGTTCAATAGATTGATTCCTGGGATGAGAGGATTGTCCTGTGAGGAGAGGTTGAGTAGAATGGGCCTATATTCCCCAGAATTTGGAAGAATGAGAAGTGATTTCATTGAAATGTATGAAATTCTTGAGGGCTGGGGAGTTTAGCACTAGGGGTTATAGTCTCAGGATAAGATGCAGCCATTTCGGACTGAGACCAGAAGAAATTTCTTCGCTCAGAAGGTTGTGGATCATTGGAATGCTCTACCCCAGAGGGCTCCAATCGATCAATATTTGGGCACTAAGGGTATCAAGGGATATGGGGTTAGCGTGGGAAAGTAGAGTTGAGATAGAAGTTCAGCCGTGATCTTATTGAATGGTGCAGGACAGTGCCTTATGGGCTATATGGCCTAATCAATCTCCTATTTCTTATGTTTTCAAAAAGTTGGAAAATTATGATATGTACATTTTTATGAACATTAAAAGTACAAATTTAAATTTCCTGCAAAAGTAACCAGTTTCACGGTATATGTGTAATATTTATTTATATGTGCAGTGTCAAAATCTCTTTATTGTATTTTGTAAAATTATTCAGTCCAGTTCATATTTTAGAAATGGTATTTATTCAACAATTCTGAAATGTAAACAAAAAAAAACAATTTGCCAAGTTGTCTTAGTTATACAGCAAGTAAACATGTCCCATTGTGAGCCAGAGTTCAATATACAAAAAGGGATTTAAAAGAATCTAATATTTGATTTGTTGTTTTACTCTATTCTGCAGCAAAGTAATTGGCATTGCGGGGAATAGATGGCTGACATTTTCAATTTGCTGATTCTGTAATGATGAACATAGCAAATAATGGTATCATCACTGTCCTGTTACAGAAAAAAGGCACCTATCAGGATATACAGACATTGTTTTTTAATCAGTTGATCTGATTCATTTTATAAGGTTTTTTTTGAATAAGAAATTCAGTAAGAAAATGTTTTGAAAATTATACATGAAAATTTGGAATTGCAAGTTTACACCAATTATGCTAGTTAAAGTGACCAATGTACTTACTTTCCATACTATCAGTCAGAATAATCATGAACATCATTCAGCCAAGAGTGCCTGGGATAATCTCTCATGATGTCACTATTTTGCTTAGGAGAATTCCATACCACATCAATTTTCCTGTGTCTTAACCAGAAAAAAATTTTATTTTTGATGTTTCTGCATTCTCTACTCTCCCACCAACTAAATAGCCGCTCTGCACACCCACTATAATTATGCCTTTCTATTTGTAATTGAAAAGATTTGGGCTGCATTTCATGGAGCTGGTGGGGAACCCGACACCGGGCCTAAAAGGTGAGGGGAAACCCGCCTTGGCCCTGTGGAGCTCCCGTAAGCTCTAATTAATGGCTCTTGGACAATTAACTGTCCGGCGCCATGGTCCCCTTAAGGACAGGGATCCCACCTCCCAGAGCTGCCAGCCAATCAGAGGGCTGGCAGCTCAGTAGTATTGGCAGCTCCACTGGGAGCAGTGGCCACTGCAGGTAAAACAAGATGCCCAGGACCAGGCCCATCGCTGAAACCCCGGACCCCGAGTAAGTGGCGGGGTTGCCGGGGCCAGTCCGGCAGGCCCAGGCAAGTGGGGTGAGGGGAAGGTGGTCTTGAGGGCTGGGGTGGGTGTTCGCAGAGGGGGGGCCTTTGCCGCTGAGGGCCCTCCGTGGACCACAGATTGCTCATGGAGGAGGCCCCGCACCCCCCAAGCCTGCGGAAGACCACCTTGTTTTTATGAGTGACCTCCCTACGTGGCAGAACACCCCCACCCCCCATTTTACTAGTGGCGGCGGGAAGAGGCTTTTAAGTGGCGATTAATTGGCCACCTAATGGCCTCAATTGGTCTCTGGGCAGGGAAGGCCGTCACTGGCCCTTCCCGCCCACCAACAAAATGGCATGGCGATGGGAAGGCGACAGGTAGTCCATTTGCTGTCTTCTGTCACTATTTTATGGGCCCCACCATCTCCCATCCTGTCTCCCAGGGGCCCATAAAATTCCAGCCTTTAATTCTATGATACCTTTGCCAGAATCTCCAGCTGTACACATGTCTCATTTATTATCACTAATTCTGGATTAAGCTAGAGATTTATAGGAAGGAGAAATGACTGCAAGATGACTGTGAGGCTATTAATTTAGAATTTTTGGGTTTAGTTTTCATTAAATTTGAGGCTACAGTGTGTATCCATGATTTATAACCCCAGTGCTCCAAACCTAACTGGTATAATGGCACACACAAATTATTCAGGATTGGCACTCAACTTTGCATCTTGAAAATATGGCATCTGAGACAGCCCTAAAAAGCAAACAATTTGGCGCGAGTTCATTATGAAGCATCAAGACTTTCCTTGGTAGTAAACTCTACAGTCAGCTGTCTATTCCACTACTAAGCATTTTCTTAAACCCTTCCCTCTGGCTCCCCCCCACCCCAGCCCTTCAACTCTCACCTCCAACAGCAAGTTCAAGGAACTCATGCACTTCTTTGTCACTAGGATTGAGGCAATCCGTTCAGCTGCCTTTGTCACATCCCTCCCTTCCTCTAGCCAACCAAACCAAACTTTCCCCCCCCCCACCCAAGGTTCCCCCCTTCCCTAGCCCTGAACTCACATCTTCCTCCAGTTACTCTCCAAGTTCCTCTTAGACCCTCTCCGAGCTTATCTTGTCCATGTGACCCAACTCCTGCTCTCTCAACTCTATTCCCACTAAACTACTGATCACCCAACTTCTCTTCCTGGCTCCCCATGCTAGCTGATATACAGTTGCCCTCTCACTGGTACTGTTCCCCTCCCCTTCAAATCAACACCCCACCCCTGCTCCCCCACCTCCTCAAGAAACCTATCCTTGACCCCTGTCCTTGCTAAATACTGTCCCATCTTCACCCTGCCTTTACTTACCTTGAATGAATTGTTGCCTCCCAAATCTGTGCCCATCTTTCCCAAAAATCCATGTTTGAACATCTCTGATCAGGTGTCTACTCGTCCACAGCACTGAATTGACCTATATCAAAGTCAGTAATGATATCCTATGTGACTGTAGCCATAGCACACTATCACTTATCATCTTTCGCAACCTGTTTGCAGCCTTTGATACAGATAATCACACCATTCTCTACCGTTCCTGGTTAGCTTCTTATTTATCCAGTTGTAGCTAAAGATTCTCTTAAAATGGTGTCTCTTCCCACTCACTTAAGCACTCATTTAGCAAGAATACATTTTTAAGATCCATTATAGTTTTACCTGCTTCTGTCTTCAGTGGGCCCACCTTCCACTTTACCACTCTCTCTTAATATATTTCTTTAAAAATAATGTTGTTGGCTTTGATATCCCTTGCAAGTTACCCTTTTTACATCTCATTACTTTATTTGTGTCTCTTTGTTGTTTTTTATAGCTCTCCTAGTCCACTTGCATTTGTGTAAATTGTTTCTTTGATCCTGATACTATATCTTACATAATTTGTTGACCATGGTTGCTTAGCTATATAAGTGAAATTTTTGCCTTTTAGGAGTATGTACCAAGTTTATGTCATACCAAATACTTCTTTGAGGACTTCTCCCTGTTTGTCTTTAAGTTTACCCATTTACAATTCAGCCCAGTTTACTGTACCATAATTCAAAACCCAGATTCATATCTATAATATTTTTCTGTATGCATTGTTCCGATTTGTCGTTGGGTTGGTTTGATAGGTGGAGTCTAGGGCATGCGAAGGACGGGAGCGTGGCTGCCAATGGGGGCGACATAGGAGGAGGGACGGCATGGGGGGAATGGCCTTGAAGGGGGTGGGGCTACATGAGAGGGGGATGGGAGGCATGGTGGGAGTAATGCATGCGAGGTATGGAGTTGGGACGGGAAGGCATGGGAGGGATGGATTGGAGATAGCATAGGAAGAAGGTGTGGGATGGGGATGATAGTGATGTAAGGAATGGGATGGGTATGGCTTGAGAGAGATGGCATGGTAAGGTTGGAATGGCACGAAATGGGGATTTAAAGAAGTACTGTTGCAATAAAGATAATTTCACTGCAAATGTTTTGCAGGTCTTTACTTGTATTATATAAATTGAATATGCGCAGTAGATTCAGGAATGGTCCCACCAGATTGGAAATTGGCAGATGTTACACCGCTTTACAAGAAAGGAGGGAGAGAGAAAACAGTGAATTGCAGACCAGTTATTCTAACATCAGTCATTGGGAAAAGGTACACACTGCTTCCACTGTGCGTCGGTGGTGGAGGGAGTAAATGTCGATGGGGTGCCAGTCAAGCGGGCTGCTTTGTCCTGGATGGTGTCAAGCTTCTTGAGTGTTGTTGGAGCTGCATCCATCCAGGCAAGTGGAGAATATTCCATCACATTCCTGACTTGTGCCTTGTTCATGATGGACAGGCTTTGGGGAGTCAGGAAGTGAGTTACTCGCCGCAGGATTCCTAGCCTCTGACCTGCTCTTGTAGCCATGGTATTTATACGGTTACTCCAGTTCAATTTTTGGTCAATCGTAACCTCCAGGATGATGATAGTGGCGGATTCAGCGATCGTAATGCCATTGAATGTCAAAGGGAAATGGTTAGATTCTCTCTTGCCTGAGATAGTTATTGCCTGGCACCTGTGTGGCACGTATGTTACTTGCTACTTATCACCCCAAGCCTGGATATTGTCCAGGTCTTGCTGCATTTCTACACAGACTGCTTCAGGATCTGAGTAATCGTAAATGGTGCTGAATATTATGCAATCACCAGTGAACATCCCCACTTCTGACCTTATGATTAAAGGAAAGTCATTGATGAAGCAGTTGAAGATGGTTGGGCCTAGGACACTACCCTGAGGAACTCCTGCAGTGAAATCCTGGAGCTGTGATGACTGACCTCCAACAACCAAAACAATCTTTTTTTGCACTAGGTATAACTCCAACCAACAGAGAGTTTTCCCCCCGATTCCCATTGACTCCAGTTTTGTTAGGGCTCCTTGATGTCATACTCAGTCAAATGCTGCTTTGATGTCAAGGGCAGTCACTCTCGCCTCACCTCTTGAGTTCAGCTCTTTTGTCCATGTTTGGACAAAGACTGTAATGAGGTCAGGAGCTGAGTGACTCTGGTGGAATCCAAACTGAGCGTCACTGAGCAGGTTATTGCTAAGCAAGTGCCGCTTGATAGCGCTGTCGATGACACCTTCCATCACTTTACTAATTATCGAGAATAGACTGATGGGGCAATAATTGGCGTGGTTGGTCTTGTCCTGCTTTTTGTGTACAGGACATACCTGGGCAATTTTCCACATTGCCGGGTAGATGCCAGTGTTGAAACTACTTGAACAACTTGGCTAGGGGCGCAGCAAGTTCTGGAGCACAGGTCTTCAGTACTATTGCTGGAATGTTGTCAGGGCCCATAGCCTTTGCAGTATCCAGTGTCTTCAGTTGTTTCTTGATATCACGCGGAGTGAATCGAATTGGCTGAAGACTGGCATCTGTGATGCTGGGGACTTCAGGAGTAGACCGAGACGGACCATCCACTTGGCACTTCTGGCTGAAGATTGTTGCAGCACATCAGTGCAAATGCTTCAGCCTTATCTTCTGCACTGAGGTGCTGGGCTCCCCCATCTTTGAGGATGGGGATATTTGTGGAGCCACCTCCTCCAGTTAGTTGTTTAATTGTCCACCACCATTCATGACTGAATGTAGCAGGACTGCAGAGCTTGGATGTGGCAGGACTGCAGAGCTTAGATCTGATCCATTGGTTGTGGGATTGCTTAGTTCTGTCCGTTGCTGTTTGGCACGCAAGTAGTCCTGTGTTGTAGCTTCACCAGGCTGACACCTCTTTTTGAGTTATGACGTACTGAGCAAACTGTTGGAGCTGCAGGCTGACAAGTACCCGGGTCCTGATGGGCTTCATCTTAGGGTCTTAAAAGAGGTGGCTAATGAGATAGTAGATGTGTTGGTGTTAATTCTTTTTAATTCGCTAGATTCAGGAAACGTTCCATCAGAGTCGAAAGTAGCAAATATAACCCCTCTATTCAAGAAACGGGGGAGGCAGAAAGCAGATAATTATAGGCCAGTTAGCTTGATGTCTGTCGTGGGGAAGGTGTTAGAATCGATCATTAAGGTGGCTATAGCTGGGCACTTGGAAAAACTCAACGTAATCGGGAATAGTCAGCATGGTTTTGTGAAAAGGAAATAATGTTCAACCAATTTATTGGAGCTCTTTGAAGGGGTAGCATACGCTGTGGATAAAGGGGAGCCCGTTGACTCGTACTGTACTTGGATCTCCAGAAGGCATTTGACAAGGTGCCACATAAAAGGTTATTGCGCAAAGTAGGCGCTCATGGTATAGGGGGTAACATATTAGTATGGATGGAAGATTGGCTGGCTGTCAGAAAACAGTGTATGCATAAATGGGCCCTTTCCTGATTGGCAGGAAGTGACGAGTGGAGTCCTGCAGGGGTCTGTGCTGGGGCCTCAACCTTTTACAATTTATATCAATGACTTAGATGAGGGGAGCGATGGCATGGTAGCTAAATTTGTAGACGACACAAAGATAAGTAGGAAAGTATGTTGTGAAGAGGGCATGAGGTTGCAGGCTGATATAGATAGGTTGAATAAGTGGGCAAAAATCTGGCAGATGGAGTATAATGTGGGAAAATGTGAAGTTGTTCACTTTGGCAGGAAGAATTAAAAAAGAACGACTGCAGAATTCTGGGGTGCAGAGGGATCTAGGTATTCTAGTGCATGAGTCACAAAAATTTAGTATGCAGGTCCAGCAACATAGGAACATAGGAGCAGGAGTAGGCCATTCAGCCCATCGAGCCTGCTCCACTATTCAGTACGATCATGGCTGATCATCCACTTCAGTGCCTTTTCCCCATACTATCCTTATATCCCCTATGTCATTTGTAGTTAGAAATCTGTCAACCTGTGCTTTAAGCATATTCAATGACTGAGCTTCTACAGCCTTCTGGGGTAGAGAATTCCAAAGATTCACACCTCCTGAGTAAAGAAATTTCTCCTCATGTCTGTCCAAAGTGGCTTCCCCATTATTTTCAAATTGTGTCCTCTGGTTCTAGACTCCCCAACCAGGGGAAACATCTTAGCTGCATCTACCCTGTCTATCCCTTTAAGTATTTTGTAGGTTTCAATGAGATCACCTCGCATTCTTCGAAACTGTAGAGAATACAGGCCCAGTTTCCCCAATCCCTCTTCATAGGACAGACCCACCATCCCAGGAACAAGTCTGATGAACCTTCGTTGCATTCCCTCGATGGCAATAATATCCTTCCTAAGGTAAGGGGACCAAAACTGCACACAGTATTCCAGGTGCGATCTAACTAAGGTTCTATACAATTGAATCAAGACTTCACTACTCCTGTACTCAAATTCTCTTGCGATAAAGGCTAACATGCCATTAGCCTTCTTAATTGCTTGCTGCACCTGCATGTTAGCTTTCAGTGACTTATTGACAAGGACACCCAGGTCCCTTTGTACTTCTACACTTTCTAATCTCGTACCATTTAGGAAATACTCTGCACATTTATTCCTTCTACCAAAGTGGGTAACCTCACATTTTTCCACATTATATTCCATCTGCCATGTTCTTGTCCACTCACTAAGTCTTTCCAAATCTCCTTGAAGCCGCTTTGCATCTTTCTTACAACACACATTCCCACCTCTCTTCGTGTCATCCGCAAACTTGGATATTACATTTGGTCCCCACATCCAAATCATTGATATATATTGTGAACAGCTGGGGCCCAAGCACTGATCCCTGTGGTACCCCACTAGTCACAGCCTGCCAACGTGAGAATGACTTGTTTATTCCTATTCTTTGTTTTCTGCCTGTTAACCAATCCCTAATCTATGCCAGTATATTACCTCCTATCCCATGTGCTTTAATTTTGCTCACCAACCTCCTGTGGGGGTCTTTATCAAAGGCCTTTTGAAAATCCAAGTATACCACGTCCACTGACTCCCCTTTATTAATTCTGTTGGTAACATCCTCAAAACACTCCAACAGGTTCGTCAAACGTGATTTCCCTTTCACAAATCCATGTTGACTATGGCCAATCAGATCATTATTATCCAAGTATCCATTTATCACATCCTTTATAATAGATTCTAGCATTTTCCCAATGACTGATGTAAGACTAACAGGTCGGTAATTCCCTGTTTTCTCTCTTCATCCGTTCTTAAATAATGGAGTGACATTGTGACCTTCCAATCTGCAGGATCCACTCCAGAATCCATAGAATTTTGGAAGATGATCACTGATGCATCCATTATTACCATAGCTACCTCTTTCAACACTCTGGGATGTAGAATATCAGGTCCTGGGATGTATCAACCTTCAGCCCCATTAATTTCTCCAATACAACCTTCTTACAAATACTAATTTCCTTCAATTCCTCATACCCCCAATCCCTTGGATCTCTAATTCTGGGAGATTTCTTGTATCTTCTTCAGTGAAGACAGACACAAACTCATCATTTAGCTTCTCTGTCATTTCTCTATTCACCATTATAAATTCTCCTGACTCTCTGTAATGGACCCGCATTTGTCTTAGCCAAACATTTCCTTTTTACATACCTATAGAAGCTTTTACAGTCTGTTTTTATATTTTATGCTAGGTTATATTCATATTCTATTCTCCCTTTCTTTATCAGTTTCTTGGTCCACCTTTGCTGTATTCTAAAATCCTTCCAATCCTCAGGTTTACTACTATTTCTGGCAACTTTATAGGCCTTTTCTTTTAATCTTATACAATCCTTGACTGCCTTTACTTTTGGGGTGTTTGTGCCTTGAAGGAATGTATAGTTGCTATAAACCATATAATGTTTCTTTAAAGACTATCCATTGCCTATGTACTGTCATACCTTTTAATGTATTTTCGCAATCCACCTTGGCCAATTTGCCCCTCATACCTTCATAATTTCCTTTGTTCAAATTTAACACCCTGGCTTCAGATTGAACTACCTCACTTTCAAACATAATGTAAAATTCTATCATATTACGGTCACTCATCGCTATAGGTTCTTTTACAACAAGATTATTAATTAGCTCTTTCTTATTACATAATATTAGAACTAATATAGCTTGTTCTCTAGTCAGTTTCTCAACATACTGCTCTAGGAAACCATCCCTAACACACTCCAGAAACCCATTCTCCACAGCATAAGTGGAATGAGGAATTGAAGGAAATTAGTACTAGTCATGAAGAAGGCTAATGGAATGCTATCCTTTATTACAAGAGGAATTGAAAGTAAAAGTAAGGATGTTATGCTTCAGTTATACAGGGCATTGGTGAGACCACATCTTGAATACTGTGTGCAGTTTTGGTCTCCTTATTTAAGGAAGGATGTAAATGCGTTGGAGGTGGTTCAGAGGAGGTCTACTAGATTGATACCTGGAACGAGCAGGTTGTCTTATGAGGAAAGGTTGGTCAGACTATGCTTGTTTTCACTGGATTTTAGAAGAATGAGGGGACACTTGATTGAAATATATAAGATCCTGAATGCTCTTGACAAGGTGGATGTGGAAAGGATGTTTCCTGTTGTGGTGGGTCCAGACTAGGGGGTCACCCTTTTAGGACAGAGATGAGGAGAATTTTTTTCTGAGGGTTGTTCGACTTTAGAATTCTCTGCCTCAGAAGGTGGTGGAGTCAGGGTCATTGAATATTTTTAAGGCTGAGGTAGATAGATTCTTATTAGGCAAGGGAATCAAAGATTATTGGGGGTAGATGGGCGTGTGGAATTCGAGACAGAAACAGATCAGCCATGATCTTATTGAATGGCGGAGCAGGCTTGAGGGGCCGAATGGCCTACTTCTGCTCCTAATTCGTATGGTCGTATGGCCTGGTGCTGCTCCTGGGATGCCCTCCTGCACTCTTCATTGAACCAGGGTTGATCCCCCGTCTTGATGGCAATGGTAGAGTGGAGAATATGCCAGGCCAAGAGGTTACAGATTGTGGTTGAGTACAATTCTGCTGCTGCTGATGGCCCACAGTGTTTCATGGATGCCCAGTTTTTCATTGCTAGATCTGTTCGAGATCTATTCCATTTAGCACGGTGGTAGTGCCACACAACATGATGGAGGGTATGCTCAATGTGAAGACGGGACTTCCTGTCCACAAAGACTGTGCGGTGGTCACTCCTACCAATACTGTCATGGACAGCTGCATCTGTGACAGGCAGATTGTTGAGGACTAGGTCAAGTATGTTTTGCCTCTTGTTGGTTACCTCAGCACCTGCCGCAGACCCAGTATAGTAGCTATGTCCTTTAGGACTTGGCCAGCTCCGTCAGTGCTTCCGAGCCACTCTTGGTGATGGACATTGAAGTCCTGCATCCAGAGTACATTCTCGCCCTTGCTACCCTCAGTGCTTCCTCCAAGTGTTGTTCAACATGGAGGAGTACTGATTCATCAGCCGAGGAGTGGGGGTGGGGGGGGGTGGGTGGGATGGTGGTGTGGTGGGTGGTAGGTGGTAATCAGCAGGAGGTTTCCTTGCCCCTCTTTGACCTGATGCTATGAGACTTCATGGGGTCTGGAGTTGATGTTGAGGACTCCCAGGGCAACTCCCTCCTGACTGTATACCACTGTGTCACCACCTCTGCTGGGTCTGGCCTGCCAGTGGGACACAACATTCCCAGGGATGGTCATAGCGGTGTCTGGGACATTGTCTGTAAGATATGGTTCCTTGAGTATAACTGTCAGGCTGCTGCTTGACTAGTCTGTGGGACAGCTCTCCCAACTTTGGCACAAGCCCCAGATGTTAGGAAGGAGGACTTTGCAGGGTCGACAGGGCTGGGTTTGCATTGTTGTTTCTGGTGCCTAGGTCCATGCCGGGTGGTCTGTCCTGTTTCACTCCTTATTGACTTTGGCAAGATGGAGTATAATGTCAGGAAATGTGAAGTTATTCACGTTGATTATAAGAATAGAAAAGCAGAATATTTTTTAAAAGGTGTGAAACTTGCAAGTGTTGATGTTCAAAGACATTTGGGTGTGCTTATATAAGACATGCAGAAAGTTAGCATGCAGGTACAGCAAGCAATTAGGAAGACAAATGGCATGTTGGCCTTTATTGCAAGATGCTGGGAGTACAGGGTTTTAGTGAGACCACATCTGGATTATTGGGCTGGATTTTGTTCTCCCCCAGGCATTGGGTTCCATGGCGGGGGCTGGTGGTTCGGGGGTCCTGAAGATGGCTCCGGATGAGGTCTGTTATGGACCTTGACACCCGGAAGGCTCGGCCCGATCCTCCCGTCAGCAGTGAGGCTCTGTGGCAGCTACCCTGCTGCTGTGCGACGGGACAACAACTTAAACATTCAAATGAATAAAATTAATAAATTTAAATAGACTCGCATGTCATGTTGAGGCACTCCTGCACCTTCAGATCCACGTCCGGGGAAACGAGGCATCACATTGGTGGGATGGGGAGATGAGGTAAGTTTATCAGTGCTAGAGGAGGGAGGATCCAATACGCGAAATGGGTATAGCGGTTGGTGGGAACCTTAAACTTTGTACAGTTTGGCAGGGGGAGGGGAGGAAGTCAGATGTAAAAGCTAAATGTTTTGAAGAGGGAAGGGCAAATAGTTATTATAATTGTTATTGAGGGGGTGGGAAAGGGGGTATTAGAAATTTATTTAATTTTGGGGTGGTCTGTCTTTAAAAATTTAGATTGGGTGGCAGGGCTGGCAGTCCTTTAAAAATGGCACCAGTGACTGTGCACAGACCGGCAGCTCTCAATCCCAGCAGTGCCACTGGGAGCGGTTTCTCGACCACCGTTCCCAGTGGCACTGCTGGGACTGCAGCTAGCTTCAGTCGCAAAAGGGACGTCGGCCCTAGAAACAATGTAAGTGACTGGGGCCTCGCCAGGGACAATCGGCCAGGCCCCAATGAGGCAAGGCGGAGGCGGGAGTCGATTGTGGGGGTGGGGGGGCGAGTGTTTTGTAGTGGGGGCAGTTGGGCTGTGGGAGGGCCCTTCATGGGGCACAGAGTGCCCGTTTAGGAGGGCCCCCCCAAGCCTACAAGGAGGTTGCGGGGTTTTACTTGGCAGCCTCCTGGAGGGCCTGAACTGCCTGCCCGTGAAAGGAGGCCTTTAAGTGGCAGCTAATTGGCCACTTAAGGGCCTTTATTGGCCTGGGGTGGGAGGGCTGTTGCTCGCCACTGCCGCCTCGTAAAATCGCAGCGAAGGTGGGAAGGCACCAGCAACGGGCCCCCCTGCCTCCCACTCAATTTTACGACGCCCCCCTCCCAGCCCCCCGCCAGCAGGCCGGTCCTGCGGAGGGGCATAAGATTCTGGCCGGATAATCCAGACTCAAGCTCAGGATAAGGGGTGTGGAGAAATCACCACTTTATAAAGATGGCATAGAGATAAGCAACATCTAAATGCATTGTCTAACAATGGCCACACCATTAAACTTAAACACCATTTATGAAAACACAATGGGAGAGAAAGTTTGGTCACCTGACAAACCAAGTCCCTGATTAGGAATTTTAATAGGAAACATTTTCAGTGTTGAAAAAGCCAAAGAGCCAGAAGGAAGAGAGAGAAACATTCCTTACAGAAGAAGGACTCTGCCAGCATACCATCTTTAAACTACCTTGAGGCAGAGATAAAAGGTGGCCTCTGAAACTCCCTATCTGAGAAATGGTAGCAGGATCTTTGCCATTGAACAGTGTCTGAGATTTGACCAAAGAAGTCTGCAACCAAAGCATTCATCCATCTGAAACTTTACAAAGTTTGATGTCAATGAACCAAGAAAAAGGGAAAACAGGCCTGCACCATTTTTAAATCTCCTTCCTGGGGAGAGAAGGAAAGTTTCACAACAAACTCTTTTAAAACCATCAGAACTAAATGCATGCTATCTTTTAATCGTGTGTGTGTGTGTGTGTGTGTGTGTGTGTGTGTGTGTGTGTGTGTGTGTGTGTGTGTGTGTGTGTGTGTGTGTGTGTGTGTGTGTGTGTGTGTGTGTGTGTGTGTGTGTGTGTGTGTGTGTGTGTGTGTGTGTGAATATTTTTGGGTATTATTTAATAAACATTCATCTTTCTTTAAACCTGCAAGAAAACCTGACATTTGACTGTTTATTAACCATTAAAACGCTTAAGGGTTAAAACACTTTTTATAAACACGCTGTCTTCGGTCAGTTGAGAGGTGAAAAAGGGAAACCACCCCTATCGTTTCCCACCTGTCTGTAACACTATCATCGGCAAATTATAGACCACATCCACTGCATTCCCTTCATCAACTTTTTCTGTTACTTCATCAAACAATTCAGTTAGATTAGTCAAGCATGATCTGCATTTTACAGATCCGTGCTAGATATCCTTAACTCAAACCTCTCCAAGTACCTGTTGATTTTTTTCCCTGTTTATAGGTTTCTAAACCCTTACCCACCACTAATGTTAAACTAACTGGCCTTCAGTTGAAGGTGGCAGTGCAGGTTGAGAAACTGGTTAAAAAGGCATATGTTATCCTGGATGCACCCATTTCGCGCATTTGTGCTGCCACCCCTTCTCCTCCCTCCCAGAACCATGATAGGGTTTCCCTTGTCCTCAATGTCCATCCCACCAGCCTGTGTATTCAATGGATGTCCTTGCATCATTCTTGAAAAGAGCTGTCCCATTTGCCACTCTCCAATCCTCTGGCACCTCCCCCATATCTGGGGAAGATTGGCAAATTATGGCAAGCCCTTCCACTATCTCCACTCCCACTTCCTTTAGTAACCTGGGATGCAAGCCATCTGGACCAAGTGACTTACCTGCCCTCAGCATAGCCAGTACCTCCTGCCTCTCAGTTTTTACCCTATCCATTGCCTCTACTCTCTCCTTTTTTACCAATATTTTGTCAGATTTTTCTCTTCCTTAGTAAACACCGATACAAAATACTCAAAGTATTCTAGCCTTGCCCTGCTCCTCTAAGCATATATTACCCTCTGTCCCTAGTAGGCCCCACTCCACTGCTTACTACATGCTGGTAGAAGATTTTTGGGTTCCCTTTTATGTTGACTGCCATCTATTCTCATGTTCTCTCTTTGCCCGTCTTAATTTCCTCTTCACCTCCTTTCTCAACTGATTATATTTGACCTGGTTCTCCCTTGTGACTTCACCTGAAATGCATCAGACACCCTCTTTTTTTGTTTTTCGTGATATATATCAATGAGTTAGACTTGGGTATACAGGGTACTATTTCAAAGCTTGCAGATGACACAAAACTTGGAAGTGTAGTGGAGGATAGTGATAGACTTCAAGAAGACATAGACTGGCTGGTCCAATGGGTGGTAATGTGGCAGATGAAACTTAAAGCAGAGAAGTGCAAAATGATACATTTTGGGGGGAAGAATTAGGAGAGGCACAATAAACAAACGAGTACAATTCTAAAGCGGGTGTAGGAACAGAAAGACCTCTGGTTACATGTGCACAAATTGTTGAAGGTGGCAGTGCAGGTTGAGAAACTGGTTAAAAAGGCATACTGGATCCTGGATGCACCCATTTTGCGCACTTGTGCTCCCACCCCTTCCCCTCCCTTCCAGAACCATGATAGGGTTTCCCTTGTCCTCAACGTCCATCCCACCAGCCTCTGTATTCAACGGATCATTCTCTGCCATTTCTGCCTCCACCAGAGTGACACCACACCAAGCACATCTTCCCCTCCCCTCCCCTTTCAGCATTCTGAAGGGACTGTTCCCTCAGTGACATCTTGGTCCACTCCTCAATCACCCCTAATTCACCTTCCCTTTCCTACGGCACCTTTCCATGCAAGCGCAGGCGATACACCTGCCTTTTTTTTAACCTCCTTGGTGTCCAAAGCCCCAAGCATTCCTTCCAGGTGAAACAGCAATTTGTGCGTACTTCTTTGAATTTAGTATTCTGTATTTGCTGCTCACAATGCATTCTCCTCTACGCTGGGGAGAGCAAATGCAGATTGGGTGACCACTTTATGGAACACCTCCATTCAGTCCACAAGCATGACTCCCAAGCTCCCCTCCCAAGCTTCCTTCACCTGTCATTTTAATTCTCCACCTTTGTCCAACACTGCCCTTGGCCTCCTGTAATGTTCCAGTGAAGCTCAGCGCGAGTCTGAGGAACAGCACCTCATCTTTCGACTGCACACTTTACAGCCTTCTGGACTCAAAAGGGCAGAATCTTCCCAGTCCCACGAAGGCGAACTTGAAGGCGGAACTGGGAGGAAATTTAGATATAAGGACGTCAGTTCAGCGGTCCAGGTGATCTTGGCAAAGGCGGATCATCAAAGGCAATGTCTACCCAGGTGTAATGGACAGGGGAGAAGTGATGTGGGTGATTTCCACTTTTCTCCTCTCAACTGACTGCAGATAGCATTTTAGAATTAGTGTTTTAGTCCCTGAGTGCTTCTGTCTCCACAGATGCTGCCTGACCTGCTGAGTATTTCTGGCACTTTCTGTTTTTAATTCAGATTTCCAGCTTCTGCAGTATTTTGCTTTTATTTTAGGGTGCCTGCTTAGCTGGAACAATCTGACAGCTGTTCTGCTGTAAAAGGCCTTCTCTGGCTGTTCTGCAGTTCTCCTTTCTCTCAGAGAGATACCTTTTAAGGTGGAAACTTTTCAGGTTGGGATGTCGGTCAGGTGACTAAGGGCTCTCTCCCCTGGAATGATTCATACAGAATATGGGAATCATTGTTCCAAGAAGGCATCTGAATGTGCTCCATTCTGGAGAATAGGTGCTACTTCACACCTATTATTTTAGTCTTAGCTGCAGACTCAGTCTGTCTACAACAATCTTTGTTAGCTCCATTCCTGAAGATAGGACTTGTTTGCATGGAATGGGCTGTTTTACATTTCAATATGTTTTCCCCAAAGCTAATTCAGATGTGGATAATGGGTTTCATTTTCAACAGACCATTTATTTATTGACCATCTGGGAGGGGTCATCTGACCTCTTTTCCATTTTGTATGTGGCATAAATGTGTCTATATTGTAGTTCACTTCAACAGTTGACTTTTATTTCATAATTACTCTGGTTCATTTCATATTTCATCACTGTTCCATTTCTGAGCGTGACACTGGGTTGGTAGCCAATTTAAATAATTAAGTGCCCAACGGTGGACAGATTGGAGATGCAGCTGGAATCTTTCCAGGGGCAGACAGGCCCCCCATTAAGCCAAAGCCCGGAAGGTACCTAGAGGCAGCTGGCTGGGGTTTTCAGGCCCCCCGCTACCAGAGATGCAGGGATCAGTGGACTGCAGCTGCGTCCACAAGCCGTCCTGTGGAGTAGCTTCCTCTCCACAGGGGTGGCCTGGCAGCTGTGACCGCATCTTAATGTAAAAAAGTAAATATTTCTTCAGAGGGTGCCACAAGATCTAGGTGCCCTCGCAATCCCCATCATGCAGCAGCAGGATGCACCTGTCAGTGGGGCTGCTGTACTTCCAAAGCTGAAGGCTTTCTGATTGGGCCTACAGTCTTAGGAACCCGCCTGCTATCCTTAATTGGATGGCAGACATAGAGGCGAGCAATTAGGAGGCCACCTCCCAGAAGATCATGTGGCGGACGAGTTGCTGGATAGTGCAGGGTCAGGACCCAGAAATGGTCGTGCCCCACGAATATTCTTAAAGGGTATATGATTCCACCCGACAATGAGTTGAACAATTTCAGACCATAACCTCTGCCCCCATTTTGTTTCCTTTTTCTTTGCTGGTTTTGGTTTTACTGTCTTGATTTTCTCTTTTTCCTTTGTTTTCAGACGGCAGGTAGTCACCATTCTGCCATTCACACCTCCTCTCGACACATCTTTTGTTGCTTGACTTGTCCCATTACCACTCGCTTTAGCCTTGCACCACCAACCCTTTTGTCATTTAATCTCTCCTGTATTCCATCCTATCACTGACCTTCCCTTTTTTCCCACCCTCCCCCATTTCACTAATTACACCTGTAACTGTCCCAGTTCTGGTAAAAGGTCCTGAACCTGAAGCGTTAACTCTTTTTCTCTCTCCACAGATGCTGCCTGAACTGCTGAGTATTTTCAGCATTTTCTGCTTTTACTTCAGATTTCCAGCATCCGCAGCATTTTGTTTTTGTATTGATGTTATGCTGAACCTCTATAAAACACTGTTTGGGCCATAACTGGAGTATTGTATCCAATTCCGGACACCGCACTTTAGGAAAGATGTGAAGGCCTTTGAGAGGGTGCGGAAAATATTTACGAGAATGGTTTCAGGGATGAGTTACATGGATAGATTGGAGAAGCTAGGGTTGTTCTTAGAGCAGAGAAGATTGAGAGAAGATTCGATAGAGGTGTTCAAAATCATGAGTGGTCTGGACTGAGTAGATCGAAAGAAATTGTTCCCATTTGTGGAAGGGTTGAGAACCAGAGAACATAGATTTAAAGTGATTAGTGAAAGAACCAAACGTGACATGAGGAAAAATAGTTTTACGTAGTGAGTGATTATGATCCAGAATGCACTGCCTGAAAGGGTGGTGGAGACGGATGCAATTGTAGCTTTCAAAAGGGAATTAGATAAGTACATAAAGGGAAAACCATTGCAGGGCTACAGGGAAAGGGCAGGGGCGTGGGACTAGCTGAATTGCTCTTGTAGAGAGCCGGCATGGGCTCGCCAGGCTGAATGGCCTCCTTCTGTACTGTAACTGTTCTATGATTCTGATTCCTATTAGTTAGCTGACATTCACAACACCAGTCTTCTCACCATCAATTCAGAAGTTTCTGCATTGATTTTGTGCTGTAAAATTTAAAAGGACATTAATCAATGGAAACAGCATTCTATACATGACCACCTTTTCTATAAAATATAAACAGTACCTTTAGATAACCTTTAGATAAATCAGAAAGTGGAGGAAAGGCTTTTGACTATAATACCCTTTATTTCCTATCTGATAAAGTCTTAATTAAAACAGGGGGTACAAAGTGGAGTTTTCCTACAGAGAGGGAGAGTATGAAAATTGGCAACCTTCTGCTTCCCAAATAGCTGGCATCCGACAGCTGCATTGACAGAGAATGAGGCAAAGGATAGCTCAAGAAAATATATATTTTTTTGAATTAGAAGAGGTCCTGATGCATTAGTAATGGGTTATGCCCCAAGGAGTGGAGCACTCGGGTGGGAAATGGAGCAGTTGGGAGGGCAATGCAATACAGTGCCAGGAACCAAAGCAGTTGAGTGAAATGGGAGCTGGGGTTGGGATGGAGCGAGTCATTAGATTCAATTTGAAATAGTGATAGAGTGGGATTGATTTCCTCTTTCTGGCAACTGGGAACAGCAGAGACTCGTCACTCCGGTGAAGCCTGTACAATCAGGAAAGGCAGTATCTAACATATAGATAATTGTGGGAAGGAGAACTTAAGTTGCAGGCGTTTGAAAGAGAGGGCTTCACAATTGTTGGAGCAATTACATTTACAAAAAGGCAAATGTGTGGTTAAGTTTAATGATAATGACATAATTCTTTATGCATTTTTTATATTAGAAACCTTGTGGCCTATAAATCATTCACCTTTCTGACAACCTTTTGCAGGAGTGGGCTGGAAATCAGGCTGGGATCTGGTTTTGCTTGGTCCTAGACTAACAACAGAGATTCTAAGAGCCTGTAATGGTCAAACCATCTGCCTGCTCCTTAGAAGGCCGGCAATAAAAGAAGGCCGGCAATAAAGGAAGCCCCTGGGAGTTCTTACTTCACTTGCGGTATGCTGGTTGCAAAAGGGCTCATGTGGTTCCCCCATCCCTATAGGGAATCAGACCAGGTTTGTGGTTTTGGCCTCATTAAATGGCTAGTTCGTTATTTAAATGCATTCTCAGGAAGCACCTTCTCGTTCTTCCGAGGGAAAGGCCTGAAACCCCTCCTATAGCTCCAGCAGCAGTTAGTGGATTATCCAGCATGTTGGGGCAGGCAGGCGACTGTGATGCACTCTTATTGTTGTGGATGCCTGTAATCAGCATATAAAATAAAAAACCTCACGAACCCTTTAATATCAGCTCGGATAAGCCACAGACATGATCTTGGTATAATTGTAGGCACTCACATTTGCAGGGCTTATACTTGTAGTTCTCTGGCCTCAGGTGATTGACAAACACCAATGCTGATGGAAGTGCTTTGAAATAAAGCTTTTATAAGTTCAGTGGTTCCTCTTCTCCTTGCTAGCTGTTTGCAAACTACTAAATCTTGATTGGTAGGGTTTATACCTACTTGTTTTTTGTTTATTGGTAAGTTCCCTACTGGTTCAATTGTTATTGTTTATTTTCTGAATATGCTATATGAGCCATTCAGGCCGTGTGATATGTGCTTTCTATAAATGTCACTTTCACATCTAACACTTGAACTTTGACGGTGTGAAACTTAGATGTGACAGATGCAAATCTTTTGCTTTTATGAACAGTGCAAAGTTGGTGTACAGACTTTAAAATTAAAAAAAACTAGATACTGGCGCTACAACAGTAAGAATGCATGCAGGACATTAGAGATAAAAAGAAAAATCTGCAAATGTTGAAAATCTGAAATTGAAAAGTTGCTATTAACTTTGCATCTTTAATCTCTATAAAATGGAAATCATCTTAATAAAACTCGCTAAAAGCGCAGGTATGAGCCTGTGGTGATCCTGTTCGCATTTTTATTTTGCTTTCGTTCAGATGGTGATACTGGTGGGATGAATCTATTGTTATACATTTCATTTGCAGAACTTATTAGGAATGGAATAGAATTAGGAATTATATCAATCTTTACAGATTTAACATTCTCAATCCAGAAATTTAAATACCCAAATAATTTATGACAGATTTGTTTAAATGTCTAGCTCATCCTGTAGGAATGTATAACTATAACAAAAAAATAAATAAATGATGACATCATGTCCTTACCAGTAAAGAATGCCACCTGCTTTACTTCTACACTGAGTGTTTAGTGGTAAGACTATGATGATGGCAATTATTTGTGTTACTTAAATTTTGACAATCCAGTTAGTTATGCATGGTAACATGTTTATGCTAAAAACAAGAAGTATAACAACGAGGAAACCTGGCAGAGAATCTGCATTGCAAATTAGTCCAATCTACTGAATTCAGAATTACCAGAATAGATTCCAGCATTGAATTTATTAAGGAAAAGCCTGAAAATTAAAAGGTTTAAATTAATTATTTTACTACTAACTATTTATAAATCCTGATTTCCATTAAAAATCATTTACAGCTTCAAAATATTTCTCTCCTAGCAGATCTCCCCTAATGTTACTCGGGCAATATGCAAGTTTGTAACAAAAGAGGTGTTAGGCGAATTGTGGAAGAGGAACCTGAAATTTGGCAGAAAATGAGGGATAGAGTGTAGCTTTTGTTGCACTGGTGGACTCCTGGAGTCTGTCAGCAGTGGGTGAGAGGTCATGACCTGACAATATTGAAGGAGGTACAGGTCTGGCAGCAGTGGTTTGTAAGTTTCTAAGGGATTGCTGTAAAAATTAATTTGATTCATTCTTGGACATCTGTATGACTGCTGTCTCTCTTTCACTTATGTCATGAATTAGAATGTTTACATTGGTAACTATCAATAAAACACTGGTGTTCATAATCAGAACTGTTTGTTTGCCTGAGTAGCTTTGAAAATTCAATGTTTTTATTATTTCAAAAATAAATTAGAATGAAGAAATATACTTTGTCTATTTGTCTATTTCTCTTTCTGTTGGCTTGACATACTTAAGTTAAAACAAGAATAACATATTTAAATGTTGAATGAAAAACCTATTCAAATTCATTATTTGGTTTGCATTCAACCGTTTTAAGAAATGCATAAACTGAATTATTGTAATACGTAGAGACACAATTTAACTATTTCACTCAGAAAAGTGAATAATAGAATGTTTTAATTTGAGCATAAACATAATCAGCAAAATCAATAGTCTTTCAAAGACAGGGCAGATGTGGGGTTAATCCAATTTGGTAGACACAACAGGGGATTTAAGAGCAGGATGAACAAGAGAAAAGAGTGGGGATGAAAGAGCAGGGAGAGCCAGGCTGCTTGACAGTGCAGAACCAGGACCAAGGCAGGAAGAGGAAGATAATAGGGCAGAGCCCAAAGGGTATCTAAAGCAGCTCGGAGTAGTACAAGATTGGCTGACAGTATAAGGCATGAATGTTTAAGGGGTCCTAAAGTGGTACAGCAATACATTTGCCAGGAAGGTGTAATTACAGTATGACAAGTTTATATAGGCGCTTTTCAATATAATTGTGGACAAAGGAATTTATAATGGAAAAATTGGCACAGTAATTAAGCTCAGATGTACAATCTTTGTTATAGATAAATAAATATATTTGGATTAAATAAAATTAATTGTGTTTGTTATTCATTTTGCACATTTTAAAGGACAATTGGAGAAATGTAAAGAATTGCAGTACTTTCCCTTTATGGTAGTCAGAAGCAAGAACCCATACTGATTTTTTTCTTTGAGATCTAAGGAAATTTATAATGACATTCTGAGTAAGAGTTACCAATTCAGTAGAGATGATCTGTTTGAATGAACATGTTTTATTTTATTGCAAAAATGCTACTGCGGCTGTCAAGTGAAAATACTATGCTACTTTTATCATATTATTTGCAGAGATATGACAGAGGTGGTCCACATTAAAGACCGAAAGGAGGTAATTCATGAAATGAAATATTCTCCAGATGGATCTTACCTTGCTGTAGGTTCAAATGATGGTCTGGTTGACATCTATGCAGTTTCACAGCGATACAAGAAAGTTGGTGAATGCAGCAAATCATCCAGTTTTATTACACACATTGACTGGTCCATTGATAGTAAACATCTACAGGTCAATGATGGTGCTGGAGAAAGACTATTTTACAAAATGCCATGTAAGTACTGATCTTTTTCTCCCTTATTTGAAAATGAATACCATCGCAGATGACATGTTACGGTTACTTTATTTTCATTTCAGTATGTTTAAAGAGTAAAGCTTTTCAGGGAAAAATCAGTGGAAACTGCTCTCAACTCAATAAGTGTTAAATGCATAATGCTAACTGTATTTTTTATTTTATGCAATTCCAACTGGGGGAAAAGACATTACTGGCACTTCTAGCGGGACTATGCAAGCCTACCTGCAGAGTTGTAGCACAGAAAGCTCTGCTGGCCACTTCATACATGGCCCGCACAGTGTGAGTTAGCTGGAGTGGGGCATGCAGGTATGTCCCTTGTGTGCACCTGAAGTTGCTGAAGATGCACGATCATGACTTCACTGACATCAATAATTCAATGCAAGAACGCTAAAATTGGCCAATGAATGAATGTGCAGGCAGTGCCTTTCTTTGTTTATTCATTCATGGGATCTGAGTGTCACTGGCAAGGCCAGCATTTATTGGCCATCCCTAATTTCCTTTGAGAAGGTGGTGCTGCGCCACCTTCTTGAACTTCTGGAGTCCAGGTGGTGTAGGTAGGCTGTTAGGAAGGGAGTTCCAGGTTTTTGACACAGTGACAGTGAACAAGCAATGATATAGTTCCAAGTCAGGATGGTGTGTGGCTTGGAGGGGAGCTTGCAGGTGGTAGCATTCCCATGCATCTGCTGCCCCTGTCCTAGCTGGTAAAGGTTGCGGGTTTGGAAGGTGCTGTCAAAGGAGGCTTGACAAGTTGCTGCAGTGCATCTTGTAGATGGTACACACTGCTGCCATTGTGTGCCAGTGGTGGCAGGAGTGAATGTTGAATGTGGTAGATGGGGTACTGATCAAGCAGGCTGCTTTGTCCTGGATGGTGTCAAGCTGCTTGAGTGTTGTTGGAGCTGATTCATCCAGGCAAGTGGAAAGTATTCTACCACACTCCTGACCTTGTAGATGATGGACAAGCTTTGGGGAGGCAGGAGATGAGTTACTCACTGCAGAATTCCCAGCCTCTGACCTGCTCTTGTAGCCACAGTATTTATATGGCTGGTCCAGTTAAGTTTCTGGTCATTGATAACTGCTAGGGTATTGATGGTAGGGGATTCAGCGATGGTAATGCCATTAACATCAAGGACAGATGGTTAGATTCTCTTTTGTTGGCAATTAATAAATCTGGAATTTAAAAAAGACTAGTCTAATGGTGATCATGAAACCATTGTCGATTGTTGTAAAAACCCATCTGGTTCACTAATGTCCTTTAAGGAGGGAAATCTGTCATCCCTACCTGGTCTGGTCTACATGTGACTCCAAATCCACAGCAATGTGGTTGACTCTTGAATGCCCTCCAAAATGGTCTGGCAAGCCTCTCAGTTTCTCGAGGGCAATTAGGGATGGGCATTAAATGCTGGCCTAGCCAGCGACGCCCACACCCGTTGAACGAATAAAACAAAGGTTATTGTCTGGCACTTGTGTGGTGCGAATGTTACTTGCCACTTAACAGGCCAAGCCTGAATATTGTCTAGGTCTTGCTGCATGTGGGGACAGGCAGCTTCAGTATCTGAGGAGTCACAAATGGTACCAAACACTGGAATAATCAGCTAACATCCCCACTTCTGGCCTAATGATGGAGGGAAGGTCATTGATGAAGCAGCTGAAGATGGTTGGGCCTAGGACACTACCTTGAGGAACTCCTGCAGTGATGTTCTGGGACTGAGATGATTGACCTCTAACAACCACAACCATCTTCCTTTGTGCTAGGTATGACTCTAACCAATGGAGAGTTCCCCCCCCATTCCCATTGACTTTAATTTTGCTTGGGCTCCTTGATGCCACACTGGGTCAAATGCTGCCTTGATGTCAAGGGCTGTCACTCTCACTTCACCCCTAGAATTCAGCTCTTTTGCCCATGTTTGGACCCAGGCTGTAATGAGGTCTGGAGCTGAGTGCCCCTGGTGGAACCCAAACTGAGCACTAGTGAGCAGGTTATTGCTGAGTAAGTGCCACTTGATAGCACTATCAATGACATCTTCCATCACTTTGCTGCTGATTGAGAGTAGACTGATAGGGCAGTGATTGGCCGGACAGGATTTGTCCTGCTTTTTGTGGATTGGACATACCTGGGCAATTTTCCATGTAATCAGAAGATGCCAGTGTTGTAGCTGTACTGGAACAGCTTGGCTAGGGGCACAGCTCATTCTGGAGTGCACGCTGGTATGTTTTCAGGGCCCACTCCTGAAATAACTAATGTTGGAAAGCAGGATTGGCCCTGTTCTTGGGTTATTTAAAGGGCCACTCAACAAGTTGCAGCTGAAGTGCTTTTGACTTACTTATACTCAGCAAAGTTAGTGGAAGCACTATGGTGAGTTGCTGGAAGAGTTTGGAGATTTCTGCTGACCAAGGAAAGACAGCAGATAACATTGCCTTGATTAGGCATAGGGGCAGTGGTTCCAATGCTACTTGCTGTGCAACATGAGAAGAACATGCAGAGGAGGAGGTGGAGAGGGGAATCTGTGAGCAGGGAGAAGAATGAGAGCTTTCTTTACAAGTCCTTACCCTGAGAGGTTCTTCCCAGAGCACCAGATGTACATTGTGATGAGCCAGGACCAGTACCTCGGAAGGCTTCACTTCACTAAGGAGGTAGTGACAGAGTGGTGTCACCTCCTTCACGACAACCTAAAGCTCCAAACCAGGGCAAAGATGGCCCTCCCTCTGGCTGTGAAGATCACCATCACTCTTTTTTGACATCAGCAACGTGTCGCAATTCGCAGTCCACAGAAGCATCTGAGAGATGATAGAAGTGCTCTACAAGAAGAGAGTGGATATGGGTTTGCCAGGATAGCAGGCTTACTGATGGTGCAGGGCACCATCGAGTGCACGCATGTGGCTCTGCGGGTTCCCCACGTCAACAGGGAGCGTTACCCGCAACTGTCAGGGTTACTACTCTCTTAGTGTGCAATTGGTGTGCGACCACATCCAGAAATTAATCGCTGAATGCCCACTATCCTGGCAGCAGCCAAGATGCTTTTATCCTATGGCAATCAGCAATTCCTAATATCTTCGGGCCTCCAAGACGCCATAGGATGGCTGCTTGGTGTCAAGGTAAACCTCCTCCACACCTTTCTCATGACCCCCTTCCGCCATCCCACCACACGAGGTCAGAGGGCCTTCAATGAAAGCCATGGAGCCAATCACAATACTGTGGAGCAAGCCATCAGGCTCCTTAAGCAGAGGTTTCTCTGCTTAGATCGCTCGGCAGAATGGCTGCAGTGCACACTTGAGAGGGTCTCCATATTTGTGGTGGTGTGCTACATCCTATGGAACCTTGCTATTATGAGGACTGAGCCACTACCTCCTGGGCTCCGGAAGCCACCTCAGGAGAAGCAGAAGAAGGAGGAGGAAGGGAGAGACCCATGTGCAACTGGACAGAGCAAGAGGGACCACAATGTGAGGCTTCACTTCAGTTGAAAGGAACTTCCCCACCCAACATGGACCCACTACTCCCTTACAGTAGTTACCATTTCAGACACCCCATGACCAAGTCCCCTTGGCCTACATCACTCAATAAAGGCCAACAGCAAAAAACTTTGCATAACAATTTTGTCCAAGAATACATCAATAATATGAAAAACCCAGATCTTATTGCCCTTGTGCTTCATCTTAGTGACTGTCTTGTGGGTTCCCTTGCTTGGCTTAGTGCTCCGAAGTAGTGCTACCTTAGTGGCTGCAGCATGGCCGGTGGAAGGCTGGTGACTTTCAGTGGTGGACACTGCAGGTGGTCTTGGAGGACGTCCTTGAGAAACTCTGGGCCTTGAGGACCCTGGCTTCTGACTGCACCACCTCAGCATATGTGGTAGTAGAAAAAACAGAAAATGCTGGAAGTACTTAGGTCAAGCAGCATCTGTGGCGAGAGAAGCAGTGTTAACATTTCAGGTCTGTGACCTTTCATCAGAACTGGGAAAAGTTATAAATGTAATAGGTTTTGAGCAAGTGAAAGGAGAGAGGGTGGGAAGAAGAACAAAGGGGAAGGTCTATGATCAGGTGGAGGGCAGGAGAGATTAAATGACAAAATGCAAGGCCAAGGGGAACAGTAATGGGACAAGTAAGGAAACAAAATATGCATCTAGAGGAGGTGTGAATGGCAGGATATCTACCATTCAAATGCAAAGTAAAGGAAATGAGAGAAAAAAAAAAAAACCAGCAAAGAAACACAAAACAAAATAGGGGAAAAGGTTATGATCTAAAATAGTTGAATTCAATTTTGAGACCTGAAGGCTATAAATTGCACAGTTGAAAGATGAGGTGCTGTTCCTCAAACGTCTGTTGAGCTTCAATGGAACACTGTAGCAGGCCAAGAATAGAAAGGTCAGAGTGGGAGGTGATTGGAAGCTTGGGTCACGCTTGTGGACAAAGCTGTTACCCATCTGCATTGCGTCTCTCCAGTGTAGAGGAGACCGCATTGTGAGCAGCAAATACAGCATACTAAATTGAAAGAAGTGCAAGTAAATCAGTGTTTCATTTTGAAGGAGTGTTTGGGGCCTTCAATGGTGAGACCAGAGTTGGTAAAAAGGCAGGTGTTACGTCTCCTGCTGTTTTATGGAAAGGTCTGTAGGAAAGGGAGAGTGTGTTGGAAGTAACTGAGGAATGGACCTGGGTATCACAGAGGGAACAGTCCCTTCACAATGCTGAAAGGGGAGGGGAGGGGAAGATGTGTTTGGTGGTGGTGGTATCATGCTGGTGGTGGCAGAAATGGCAGAGGATGATCCATTGAATAGGGAGGCTGGTGGGGTGTAAGGTGAGGACAAGGGGAACCCTATCGTGGTTTTGGGAGAGAGGGCAAGGGGTGAGAGCAGAAATGTATGAAATAGATGGGACACAGTCGAAGGCCCTGTCAAACACTGGGGGGGTGGGGGGAGGTGAAATCCTTGGTTGAGGAAAAGGATGACATATCAGAAGCGCTAGTATGGAAGGTTGTATTGTCTGAATGGATGTGACTGAGACAGAGAAACTGGGTGAATGGAAGCCGGGCGTGTGTTCCCCTGCAATTTTACCACTTCATCACCCCACCACCCCCCACCTCCGATCTTGTTGTCCTGGGCCTGGTAAAATTCTGCTCCAAGTTTCACTGTCACGAGCACATGCTATGCTAAAAGATGATTTTTAATCTATCGGCTGGAAACTTGAATTAAAATTTTTTAAAGGGTGACTGCTAGCAGCTAAAATGGCCACCGAAATTTGCGTCAATATCCTCTACATTGCAATGTATCGCAAGGAAGTTGAATTGTCTGGCCAGTCCCCTCCAGAACAATGACTTGGGAAGTTTGGAGTGCATCACCTGGTCAGTCCCGATTAACAAGATATTTAAAGGCAAACACTTGGGACATTAAACTGGTGGAGACAAGCCACTAAAAGGTAATCATGTGAACAATGCGACCCTGATTGAGAGAAGGGAATTCCTAGACATGAACTCATTAATTTGCAAGAGGAAATACACACTGAGCCATCATGTGACAGGCCCACCATCTGTGTGTTTTAAGCTGGGTTTTCTCTCCCTGCGGCAGACAGTCTCTCTCTCCCACCCTCTCTCTCTCCCTCTCTCTCTCTCCCACTCTCTCTCTCCCACTCTCTCTCTCTCTCTCTCTCCCACTCTCTCTCTCCCCAGTCCACCTGGCGAGTTTTGAACCCTGCCTGCTGGACATAAAAACCTAAGCCTATCACTGTGGCAGACAGAGACCCCGTGAAGGAACTCATCCACATCACTGTTTCCAGGAGGACCACTGAATCTGCAGCCTGTGTCAGGATGTAAAACTAACCTCTGATGCCTGAACTGCAAGGTGACACTTCTGGCACAATATCTATCTCAACTGGGTAATATAACAGCTGATACTCAGTTCAACCACATCATTATAATGGATTTGGGGTTACACATCGATGGACCTCTGCATCACTAACTGGTATCAGTTCCCATCTTTCTACTCAAGCACTTGGGCATTTCAGATTGGAAGCAGACTGGCATTATCCTAAAAACAAAGATCTCTGCATGTGATTCGTCCATTTCCCCTAATACCCAGTGGGGCTACAAATGCAATAGCAGGCATCCATAGTGCTTACCAACAGTGTGCTAGGTTTATGTAGGACCAAAAGCTTTTAAAATTAGGGATGCATCTCATAGCAGATGCTCACTAGGAGGCCCTGTTTATATTTGCTTGCTTAGTGGTTATGATTTTGTATCAGAGCCACCTAGACCACCCCCTTCTCACCCTTTGGCCTCTGAATGCAAACTTTTCCTCTGGCGCTATGCTTCTTACCCCTACTTTCCCTTGAACATCAGTTTCTTTCTATGCATCAGTAGCATGTAAACATCTTCTCGTGCCCAAGATCTCACCCTACAAAACTCAACAAATTCCCAGCGTGTTATGTGCTATGCATTGGGAATAGCATTTTTATATTAGAATAAACTAACGTCACAACCTGAGAAAGATAAGTTCATTACTGTATAGCATCATGCAGTGTTTCTGGACTTTTGGTCCTAGCACCATATTCAGGATCGCATTATCTGCTTTAATGCATTACAGAACATAAGAACGTAAGAAATAGGAGCAGGAGTAGGCCATTCAGCCCCTCAAGCCTGCCCTGCCATTCAATAAGATCATGGCTGTCCCAGGCCTCAACTCCTCTTTCGGGCTTGCTCCACCTAACCCTCAACTCCCCGAGATTTAAAAAATCTATCTACTTCCTCTTTAAATACATTTAGTGACCTAGCCTCCACAACTCTCTTGAGGCAGAGAATTCCAGAGATTCAACACCCTCTGAGAGAAGAAATCCCTTCGCATCTCAGTTTTAAATGTGTGCCCCCTTATTCTGTAACTATGACCCCTAGTTTGAGATTCCCCCACCATTGGAAACATATTCTCAACATATACCCTGTCAAGCCCCCTTGAAATCTTATATGTTTCAATAAGACCACCTCTCATTCTTCTAAACTCCAATGAATAAAGGCCTAACCTGTTTAGACGTTCTTGATAAGACAACCCCTTCATCCCAGGAATCAGCCTAGTGAACCTTTTCTGAACTGCCCGAGTTTGACCTGATGCCATGAGACTTCATGGGGTCCAGAGTCAATGTTGAGGACTCCCAGGGCAACTCTCTCCCAACTGTGTGTACCGCTACTTCTGCTGGATCTAACTTGCCGGGGGAACAGGACATACCAAGGAATGGTGATGGTGGTGTCAGGGACATTGTCTGTAAGTTATGATTCCGTGAGTATGATTATGTCAGGCTGTTGCTTGACTAGTCTATGGGACAGCTCTCCCAACTTTGGCACAAGCCCCAGATGTTAGTAAGGAGGACTTTGCAGGGTCGACAGGGCTCTGTTTGCTGTTGTTGTTTCCGGTGCGTAGGTCCAGTTTCATTCCTTTTCTTACACTTTGTAGCAGTTTAATACAACTGAGTGGCTTTAGGCCATTTCAGAGGGCATTTAAGAGTCAACTACATTGATCTGGAGTCACATGTCGGCCAGACCAGGTAAGGACCACAGATTTCCTTCCCTAAAGGACAGTAGTAAACCAGATGGGTTTTTACAACAATCGTTTCATGGTCACCATTAGACTCGCTTTTAATTCCAGATTTATTAATTGAATTCAAATTTCACCATCTGCCATGGTGGGATTTGAACCCATGTCCCCAGAGCATTAGCCTTGGCATCTGGATTACGAGTCTAGATTACTTGTCTGGTGACATTACCACTACGCCATTGCCTCTGCATGTTAAATTTACACTGCCTGCTCTTTTAAGTGATTGGCACATGCAGCCAGCACTACCTGCGCTGTTCATTGGTTGCACGCATCAGCAGAGGGTCCAATATTGTAAATAGTTATAACTACTTCTTGCAGCCTGCACCTCTTAAAGGGAAGGTGTATTGTGGCTGCAAGAAGTGATGGGAGCCCTTTGAAAAGTGAATGTGTGTGTGATAATTTGAGGAAGGCCTGAATATGCGAGAGAGTATGCACCAAGATTTTCTGACAATGCACTGGAGGTCATGGTGCAAGAGAAGGAGATATCCTGTATTCGCAGGGGAAAGCATATGAATTGAGGGGTTGAGGACTGATTGATAAAGATTGTTGGTAGGTGAGTGATGGGGGTGTAGTAAATTGAGCTGTGAATCAAGTTAGTGCTGCATTTGATAGGATATGCTATTTGAAGATTGAATTTACTCACTTGACACATGTCTCAGATTGTTAAACTTCTTCCTGCATGGCATCTATGCTCTTGGGACTACACTTCTTGCATTGACCTCCACCAAATATCTATCTGGAGGGTGTTGCAAGCCCCGCACCCACAACTCACTGCTTGCACACAGTGGCAGCTATTCAATCTTGACAGGCAAGCACAAAGCTGTCCTTGCCCTGTTTTGAGACTGCAACTGTGGCTGCGTAGTTGGCATATTTCAGTCACAACCTCTTTCAAGAAGTGATAATATCTCCTGCATTGGTACTGCTGAAGTTGAAGTGAGAGAATTGCTCCCTGAAGACCCTCTGCAGATATGATCTCCTGCTGAGTGCCCTCCTCCTAATCCCTCTTCTAGAAGCTTGTCTTGCTCTGAGTGGTCTTTCTTCATTCTCCTAGTCATGTTCAATTCCCAGAGGAAGCTCTACCTGGCTACCCATATCTGGAAGCAACTTGTTTCAACACATGATTTTAGATGACCAAAATAACTACTTCAAGACCAGTCAGATCATCCCTGTAGAGTATTCAAACTTTAGTCAGGAATAGAAAAGGCCCAAAAACACATACAAGTGCACCAGCAGCCAAGAGAAATAATCCAGTAACTAACTTGTAAGTAGCTCATGATTCCTTTAAATAGCGTAATGGGAGGTCCTTCACTCCATTTAACAATGCGATCAGCTTTGCCAAGTTAAAACAGGGTGTTAGCTGGAGTGTGGAGTTCAAAAAGGCAGCGGTGCCATCAAATCAACATTGCACACTGATTTGTGCCTTAATATTGTTACTCTACATGCTGCTGGTGGTCATTAGGCATGTGCCGCAAACCCCTTTACCAAAATGACATCCTGCGTACTGTTACGACCGAGGCAGGAGGAGTGCACTGTTAATTCAGTCCCACTTCTCCACAGGTTGCAGCATATCAATGTAAATTTTCCCACTTACTGAAACAGCCAATTAGATACTCTTATTTGTCCCCAGAATAAAGCACACCAACCAGGTTTCTTTAATCAACAACAAAATTAACCGTTTATTATCAAACCAAGTCTTAACCAATAATGAAGTAAATCTATATACAAATTGAGATATTAAAGCTCCTTATTTTTCCCTAGCCCTCATGTACATGCACATACATCCAAAAACTGGTTAACTGGGAAAAAGGGATTTTTGTTTACAGCTGTTTCATAGGAGTAAAAGGAATAAAAAAACTTAGACTGCCATCTGAAAGAAAGTTCTTTGGTTTGGCGAAGTGTCCCAATGTCGAATAGTTGGATGCCACTCGTAGACTTTCCAGGTGAGGTTGATGAACAGTCTGTGATGGGTAGGCATTCAAAGGACTGTAGAAGGCTTCACATAGCTCTTCCATCAGGGGTGTAGCAACAGGTGTCAGTTCTCCACATTTGATGCAAAAGTCCTTCTTAAAGATGCAAGGTTCCTGCAAATTCAGCATTTCTTCAATAATGCAGGAGGCAACAGTACCACTTCATACAAGCTTTAGCTTTTCAAGAGCAAGGATTCTTTACAGAAAGGTAATACTTGTCTGGTGGTTCTTCTGACCTCCTGGCAGGTCCAAATAAATTCCAATTGCCTGCTTTGGTCCAAACCCACTGGCTTTTAAACAGTTCAAAATGAAACCAAAACCTTCCAGAAACAGATCACATGCCAAGTAATAAATTCTCTCTTGTCACACAAAGGGTAGCTCTGAAGTCAAACCCCTTGCTGGTTTCCTTGAAATTACCTGGTTTCTAGTATTTGTTTACTGGTCAAAACCAGGAACCTCTCGTTGACCCTGCCTTCCTTCCAAAAGCATCCATAAAGTTAAGCTATCTCCAGATGTCTCAATGTCCACTGAAATCCTTTTCAGTTTAAAAAAATATTGAATGCCAAGTTTTAATACAAAAAATGGAAATCCTTGTAACTGTACTTCCCTGTCATAAGTGTGCACAGGCATCTTGGACCCCATTTGCGTTCCTTATTGCCGGGCAGATAAGAGTGGAACCAAACAATGTCTGTTCCAGTCAGCTGGACAATGGACAAGAGACATTACAGGGGAATGGTATGGTCAACTGTGTCAAAGACTGCAGATAGATCAAGAAGGATGATGAGGGATAGTGCACCATGGTCATACAAACAGAAGATGTCATTTGTGACTTTGATTTCATTGCTATAGTGAGGCGGAAAGCTGATCGGAGAGGTTCAAAGATGCAGTTTTGGGAAAGGTGGACATGAATTTGGGAGGCAATAGCACATTGAGGACCTTGGAAAGGAAAGGAAAATTAGATTTGGGTCAGTAGTTTGCAAAGACCTGGGGGGAATCAAGGGTGGTTTTTGAAATTCAATCAAGGTATTGCATTTTTGGTACCAGTTTATGCATCAGGTTAGTTGTGAATACTGTCAGCACTGAGTCAGCAGTTTGTAGCTTCAAAGCCAATACTTTGATTTGAGCCCACCTAAGCTGAGGGAGTGCACAGCAGCTATGGAAAACAGGTAGGTTTGTCATGGTGGCTACATTTTTTTATTATTCCGTTCTTTCACAAGAAGCTCATTTTGAGGTTATATTCAGTCAGTAGTGTTTGGAGGATGTAATCTGTGGAAGAGGGAAGAAATGTTATATTACTTAAAATCTGCAATTATGTCAGGTCTTCTGGGCGTTAGAGAGCACTATCAGTTTTATGTTTGGTTCACAAAATGGCGGACTGCACGCTGCAGAGCTGCCGCAATCTCCCGTTTGGCAGCTCATTTAAAAAGCCGGGGCGACCCACCCCTCCAAACACGTGGAGGGGGCAGGCTGTCTGACACCAGCAATGACATCAGCTGCCTGTGCGCAGGCGTGGCACCATTTTTAAAGGGCAGCCAACCCTGCCAGCATATTTAAATTTTTTAAGAGACACCCCCCCCAAAATTTATCGAATAGAATTCTAACACCCCTTTCCCACCCCCCCAATAATAATTACATTAACTGTTTGCCCTTCCCCCCCTCCCCAAAACACCTACCTTTTAAATCTGACCTTCCGCACCGCCACCACCCCCCCCCCGCCTCAGACTGCACAAAGTTTCAAGATCATCACTTCCCACCATCCCTTACACCCATTACGTTTATTTGATGCTGTGCACCCCCCCCTCACTCGACTGAAAATCTTAACTCCTCCACCTGCTCCCCACTATTGTCATGCCTGCTTTCCCCAGACGGGGAATTGAAGGTGCGGGAATGACCGCTGCTGCGGCCTGGAAGATTGCTGATAAGTATATTAAATGAATTCATTTTATTGATTTAAATATTGAATTGCTGGACTGGATTTTACCAAGCCTCTGACGGTTGGGCTGCGTGTCGGTGGGGGGGGGTCAGGAAGATGGTTCCGGCAGCTCTGCGGCGGTGGACGTGCAGGCTGCCATTTTTTTGAGTCCACCGCCAAGAGCAGTGGCAGGCGCTAAAAATCCAGTCTGCTGTTTCCGTTGCTCAGCGGTGGGGGTCCACCACGGAGCCTCACCGCCACCGGGAAGATCTGACTGGGCCCTCCTGGCGTCGGCCTCCATGGCGAGCCTCTGCCGCAACCATCTTCTGGCACCCATCACCACGGCGCCTGACGTCGGGGACTCGGTAAAATCCAGCCCTTAAGGTCTGCAGTGACAATATTAAAATATCTTGAAAAAAATCTACTCTTTGGGTCTTCATTATTCTTTAGATAAGCAATATCCTGACATCAAGAATCTGATATTTGCAGGGAGGCAGGAGGGGGCAGGGAAGTGTGGGAGGGGGGAGAAGGGAAAACTGGAGATGCAGAGATCTTGCCAAATTTAACAGTAGGACCTCATTATCATTTTCATTCTGTTTTCCACTGGGCAACTGGCCAGATTTACAGGCTGGATAGCACAGCCAGCAGTAGGAGGCCGCAGCCAGGCACTGTTGGGGATGGTCTGTGGCAATCGGGAATGATCAGGGCTTGGTGGTGAGTGTCGGAGCTAGCAATCAGGAGGCAGGGAAAGATTGGAGCTTGACGGAATGATGTGGGGGTGGGTGGTGTTTGGCTGATTATGAGCCAGGGGCTCAAGACTGGGGCTTGAAGGGGTGTGTTGGCCGATTGCAGAGCACGCAGCTCAAGCTCAGGGATTCGGGTGGGGGGGGTGGTGCGTGGGGTTGGCTGATCTCAGAGCAGGCAACTCAAGGTCGGGGATGAAGCAGAGGGATCTAGACTGATTATGCAGCATGCGACTCGAGATTAGGACTTGGTGGGGAGGTGGGTTGGCTGATTGCACAGCGATGGATCAAGATTTGTGCTTGGAGAGAAGATGTCATCTGATCACGGCAGTGAGGAGAGGCTGGGATTGACAGAAAGGAGGCTGAAGTTTTGCTTGAGATGCCCAGAGAGCACTCCTGCTTCTCCTAGCTCAGGAGGAGTGCCCTAACAAATACTTAGCTTCTACCACCGGCTGGGTTTGTCTTCATTTTGCTGCCAGCTTTCTTGAGCCCTGGGGAACCTGGCCACAACTGTTAACATTAAAGAAGAAAGAAAGTCTTGCTTTTATAAAGTACTTTACACAACCTTAGGACACCCCAAAGTTCTTTACAGTCATGCAATACCTATGAACTACAGTCATTTTTGGAGGCATCCAATTGCAGTTTGGGAACCTAATTTAAATATAATGAAACATTCCGCCTGCTAAAGACAGGACACAGGTGTATGACGTAACCTGCTGTGGCAGCTGCATACATGGCAGATTGGGAATGCATTCCCCAATACTTTTTTTTTACCCTCTCCAACCCATAACGTGGTTAAAATTGACCCGCACATTTCTACAATCCGTGCTTGAGGCCTTAATGTACAGTCCATCTAAGGAAATTATTTTAAGCAAACCAAACTGGTGCTCCAGAGCAACGAACGTATGAACATATGAATTAGGAGTAGGCCATTCGGTTCCTCGAGCCAGCCCTGCATTCAATACGTTCATGGCTGAACTGATTATTCCACATTCCCGCCTACTCTCGATAAACTTTCACCCTCTTGCTTATCAGGAATCTATCCACCTCCCTTAAAAATATCAAAAAGACTTTGCTTCCATCGCCTTTTGAGGAAGAGAGTTCCAAAGACTCTCAACCCTCTGTGAGAAAAAATTTCTCCTCACCTCTGTCTTAAATGGGCGACCCCGTATTTTTAAATAGTGACCCCTAGTTTTAGATTCTCCCACAAGAGGAAACATCCTTTACACATCCACCCTGTCAAGACCTGTCAGGAATTTATATGTTTCAATCAAGTCGCCTCTTACTCTTCTAAACTCCAGCAGATACAAGCCTAGCCTGTCCGACCTTTCCTCATAAGACAACCTGCCCATTCTAGGTATTAGTTAGTAAACCTTCTCTGAGCTGCTTCCAATGCATTTACATTCTTCCTTAAATAAGGAGACCAATACTGTACACAGTACTCCACTTGTGGTCTCACCAATGCCCTGTATAACTGAAGCATAACCTCCCTACATTTGTATTCAATTCCCCTCGCAATAAATGATAACATTCTTTTAGCTTTCCTAATTACATGCTGTACCTGCATACTAATCTTAAGCGATTCATGCACTAGGATACCCGGATCCCTCTGCATCTCAGAGCTCTGCAATCTCTCACCATTTAGATAATATGCCTGCTTTTTATTCTTCCTGCCAAAGTGGACAATTTCACGTTTCCCACATTATACTCCATTTGCCAGATCCTTGCCCACTCACTTAACCTATCTATATCCCTTTGTAGTCTCCTTAGGTCCTCTTCACAACCTACTTTCCTACATATCTTTGTGCCCTCAGCAAATTTAGCAACCATAGGAAGGCCTTTACATAGCAGACAGGAGTGGTCACTTCGGGATGTTTCCCAATATCTGATACCATATCATCACAAAATATCTCAGAAAGAACAAAGAACAGTACAGCACAGGAACAGGCCATTCGGCCCTCCAAGCCTGTGTCGATCTTGATGCCTGCCGCAACTAACACTTTCTGCACTTCCGGGGCCCATATCCCTCTATTCCCTTCCTATTCGTATATTTGTCAAGATGTCTCTTAAACGTCGCTATCGTATCTGCTTCCACCACCTCCCCTGGCAGCAAGTTCCAGGCACTCACCACCCTCTGTGTAAAAAACTTGCCTCGCACATCCCCTCTAAACTTTGCCCCTCGCACCTTAAACCTATGTCCCCTAGTAACTGACTCTTCCACCCTGGGAAAAAGCTTCTGACTATCCACTCTGTCCATGCCGCTCATAACTTTGTAAACCTCTATCATGTCGCCCCTCCACCTCCGTCGTTCCAGTGAAAACAATCCCGAGTTTTTCCAACCTCTCCTCATAGCTAATGCCACAAAAAATTGTGGGGTTTTTTCCCCCAGCCAATATGCCCTCATGCTAGACCTCTCTGGCAGTATATGAAGGATTCTTATTTGGGAATTGAGTACACTACAAGTTAGAAGCTCCTAGTTTTGCAGAACAGATTTATTAAGTGGAGTCTTCATGAAAGAATGAAAGATTCACAGTATCCACAAATTTAAAAATTTATTGTCACTTTTATCTCCTGATTACACAATGGCTAAAAATATGAATGCCATGTTTCCTAAACTTCCATTTCAATTAAAATGATATCAATAAAATGTGTATAGCTGTATCTTTGATATCTTGGTCCATATTTTATATATTTTACAATTACACTCATGCATTCGAAGGGACAACTCCTTTAAAATTTTGGGGAGCATCAGGTCCAGAAGCATTTACCGGAAAATGTTAGCAGACTATTCTCTCAAATGTGCAACCAAAATACTTTATTTTAGCAAGTCTTTTTGTCACAATAATGGTCTGGATTTTGAAGTCAGTAGCGAAGGAATGGCGTATGTCCTTCACTTCGCTGAAAGCTGTCCACAAAGATTTGAATGGCTTTAGAGTGGAGACTTCCTGTCATTGGGCATCTGTTCCAGCATAGCATCCTTGATAGGGGAACTGTGTGTCTGTGACCAGGGGAAGAAACACCAGGGGCCAGATTTTCATTACGGAGGTGGGAAACCAAAACCGGGTCGGGTTTTGGGTCAGAAACCTGCCTACTCTGGGAAACTGATTCAGATTGCAATTTTCAAATGGGTAAGCCCTTAATTGGTAAGGAAACAGGTTTCCTGTCCACTTAGAGCCTGTGGGATTGAAAATGGATGTGGGTCAGATCAAGTGTGGGGCTCATGTAGACACCCCACAGCAGCAATCGTTGAGGATACTGGTTGTCCTGAGGAAAAGATCGCCTTCCACAGTACCAGAGGGAAGTGTGATGTCATAGGGGAGCTGGAGGTTGGGCAGATCCTTGCTTCATCGTTGCGCACCTGGATCTAATGCTACAGGCTGCAGGGGAGAGGAGGGAGGTGGAGGAGGGTGGCAGAAGAAGGCCACTTCGTCATGCAGAAGGGCACCTTTCTGCTCAGTGTTATCTCTCTCCACCCCCCCCCCCCCCCCTTCCTCATCCTGTCTTACCTCCTGCTCCTCCCCTGATAGGCTGTCTCCTTCAAGGGCCTCATTGTCCTCAAGGTCCACACCTGTCTGGCAGGCCATGTTATGGACAGCACAGCAGACCACCACAATGATTAAGACCCTTGCAGAAGGGTATAGGAGGATGCCACCTGACCAATCCAGGCACCAGAATCGCATCTTCAGAAACCCAATGGTCTGCTCAATGGTTGGCCGACTGAGGAGGTTGCATTGGCTATTTCACTTCTGTGCCTCTGTCTGGAGCTCCCGTAGAGGGATCAGTCACCATCTCTTCAAGGGGTTTCTCTTGTCCCCTTGGGTCCATCTATGCACTTTGGGGATGAAGTGAAGTACTGAGGCAGCCCGGACTGGCGGAGGATGAAGGAGTCATGGCAGCTGCCAGGAAAGTGAGCGCACACATAGAGGAAGCTCTTATTGTGGTTGCTGACCAGTTAGACATTGAGAAAATGGAAGCCCTTCCTGTTGATGGATCACACTGGCTGGTGCTGGTTGCTAGGTGCCTTGCTGGTCACGCAATGATTTCCTGCACCTGGGGGAATCCAGCGATGGAGGCTGAACCCAATGCCTGGGCAGGTCTGTCTGTGTCAAAATGGATATTGTCCTCTGCCCTCGTGAAAATGACCTGCCTGACAGCCTGATGAGCTGACAACTGTGAGATAACACCCATTTCCACAGCTGATCCCTGTAATGACCCAGTTGCATAGAAGTTCACAGTGACAGAGACCTTGATGGCTGCAGGTAGGGGACTGCCATGGGGCTGTGAGGCCTCAGGTCATTGTTGATCAGAGCACAGGTCCAAGATCATCTGCCTGGATAGGTGCAGGCTCCCACGGCACTGGCACTCATTTGCAGGTAGCTGACTCTTGCGCTGTGCACCCTGTTATGACTGAGGTGGGAGGAGTGCACTGTCTTTCTCTAGTTCCACTTCTCCACAGGTCACAACATATATTTAAATATGTACCCAGTTACCGATACAGCAATTATATACTCTTTTTATTTCAGAATAAAATCCACCAACCAAGTTTCTTCCATGAACAACAAAATATAAATCTATTATAGAACAAGACTTAGTCAATAAAGATGCAAAGCTTTAACACATAGTTTTAAATATGACAGTAAATATATATATTTCCTTCTAAAGGAAAAATAAAGATGCTTTGGCCAAAGTACTTGTTAATTCTTGAAGAAAAAGGATAAGATATGTTATGTTCCAGATGGGATACAGTCTGGCATTCAAGTACACGTAGATGGGTCACTGGGATCTTTTCAGAAACAGTTCGTTCAGGAGATGTCGAGAGGAAGTCTTCCAAAAGCTTCTCAGGAGAAATGCGGCATGAGGCGTTACAGCTATCACACACTGGATTTTTTGGAGGGTTTCTCAGAGAGTTGGAGAAAAGATGAGCTGGGTGTTTCTTTCAGCGGCTTGCAAACCCAACTGACACAAAACAGTATTCAAAAATGAAACCTGCTCTTGAGCATAAATTTTGGCATGTCACTTCTCTTGTAAACAACTCCCATAGTCAGAAGGCACCTGTTGTTTGCTTAGCTGAAGACATGTGACATCCAGTAAATGCTGTTTTTAAATAGAGTCCTTCCAGCGACCCTTTAGAAAAAACACATCCATGAATCCCTTCAGTCTCAAATGAATCCATCTCCACAATTCGAAAACACAAGTCCTCAAAAAATATTTTAAAAATGGAAGCACTTTCATGACAACCCGATGTCTTGGTAATGCCTTCCTCCCCTTGCAGCCCTCCCCTGTGCTCCTCTGGTCTCCTGCTGTCCAGGAAGTTGCACCTGCTGCAGCTCATCCTGGCTGTTCAGTCCAATGTCAGAGTAGCCTGTTCCCCTCTGATCTCTCTCAGCTGGGCTTTGTTTGTTCACCAGGCCTTCACCTGCCAAACCCAGGTGCCCAAGTGATGTCAATGGCCTCACATCCCTCTCTGGATTCCTGCCACTCACCACTGAAAAAAGCAAGTCTTACAGCTGCAGCAGTGGCCACTCTGGCACTTTTGAAACAGCTAAGCTTCACTTTGTGCCTCTGCAGTATTTTAATCAGCCGTTCCCATATACCTCATGGCCCTCTGCTGTGTTCACGTCTTGAACATTCTGCCATGTTCCCCACATGGTGTCCTCCACGTTCCCAACCCTTGAAAGTTAAAAACTGCTGCTGTCAAGCCTGTTAATGAGCTCTTCAATGAGCTCAACAGACACTTAATTGGAGGCATGCACCTGACCCGTTCCATCCCTCCCGGCGATCCTTTAAAAATGGCGTTGTGTCCGGAGGCGGCGGAACCCAGTGCTGACCTCTGGGAACACGATATTCAAATCATGTTTGCCTCCGCATCCACACTCAGCGGGCTTGAAAAATCCAGCTGCAAAGCTCTTCAACCAGTCAGATTGAAGAATCCTTATTGAGCCACGCAGAGTTTGAATCAGGAAATATAAAGCAGGATGTACAGAAACAAAATAAAGATTTGTAAGTGCAGTTGGGATTAAGGAAGAGAGATAAAAGAGACATCAAGAAAAAGTTAAAAAAATTATTTTTTTAATTCTCCCGCTAAAAGCTGGATTTTAAGAGCGGCGAGCTCAAAACATTGGGAGGGTCGCACATCAAAGAGCCGCCACAATCTCCCGCGTAGCGGCTCATTTACATAGTCCCCAGCAATAGTGACTGTTGCCTATGCGCAGGTGCTGGTGCCCTTTTTATAGGGCAGCCAGCCCTGCCGGCATATTTTAATTTTTAAAGCTACAGCCCCCCAAAAGTTATTAAATTAATTTCTAATGCCCCTTTCCCATCACCCAATAATATTTACATTAAGTATTTGCCCTTCCCCCCCCCCAAAACACTTACCTTTTAATCTGACCTTCCCCCACAGATTGCACAAAGTTTAAAGTTCACCCCTTCCCACCATCCCTGAAACCCATTATGTTTATTTGACCCTGTTTCCCCCCCCCCCCACCACACTGAAAATCTTAACTCCTCCCCCCTCCACACCAGTGTCACGCCAGCGTTCCCCGGGCGGGGAATTGAAGGCGCGGGAATGCCAGCCACTGCATTGATGATCACAGCGGGCCCGGACGATTTAGGTAAGTTGATTTAAATTTATACATGTCAGTAATTTAAATATTTAAATCCAGGTCCCATCGCCCAGCAGTGGGGGGCCACAATGTATTAATTTCTCAGGGCCAGGGAGGTTGTTCAGTATTAATTGTCACTTATTATGCCGTTAGAAACTCGCTCACACCCGAATGCACCAGTCTGAACTTTTACAGCCGTTTTTAGTACGGAACTATTTGGCAAGTACATGCCATTGCAGTTATTTCAATGCTGAGTCTATTGGCGAGACCTGCAACAGTGCATCCTATGAAGGAGCAGGTTATCTCTGATAGCAATCTCTGGATTTCCACGTTTAACTCTGCATGTGCAGACGTCAGAAGTTGCTGTCCAAATTGCCCGCATAATAATGGTGAGTGCTGACAGCCTCTCCATCATTGCAGCAAAATCTGGGTCAATAGAATCCCATTTCTCATGGAAGAAGTGACTTGTCTATATTTTATTTTTTTAAATTACATGCTGAAAGACTGGGAATAGTCTGTAGGGAAATTTGTGCAGTAATGTTTTGACCAGCCATTCTTCTATGTTTGAGCAAAAAGTAGGAGTTTTGGCTTCGTGGTGCACTGTAAGTCAAGTTATGCATGTATTTTAATGTTTATTAAATGAAGTTACATGAACCTGTATCCCTTAAAAAAGCGATAAATTTACACTGAAACTGAGTGACATCAAATTGTGCGAACGCTATTAATCCATATACAATAAGGCCCTGTGATTTTAAAATGTAAATAAAATATGAAATTATATTTTTCTGTATTAATATACCAAATATATTTTTAAGCTGGAAAGCATTTAACAAGTAAAGATGAAATAAAAGGAATTCATTGGGCCACCTGGACTTGTGTAATTGGACCTGAAGTAAATGGAATTTGGCCTAAGTATACAGACATCATGGACATCAATTTTGTGGATGCGAACTTTGGCAGTGCTACCCTCGTGTCTGGAGATGACTTTGGATTGGTCAAACTATTTAGGTTTCCTTGTTTGAAGAAAGGTAAGGAATTTGTTTCTTGACTGTCACAGGTGGTGATTGTACTGTCTATAGATGATGAATGTTATCCTAATACATCAGATATCTGTCTTCCAAAGGCTCATAGGCGGAAACATTTGTTCATGTAGTGCCACTAGAAGCGGCACTACACAGACTATGTTAATTACATGGGGGCAGGCAGCACTGTGGCCATGCAGGTAGCAGCCTGTGGCACTGCTTATCCCCGGAAAATTGACTAGATATGCTAGATGCAGTGCTACATGAATTAATTTCTCCCCCATATTCTTTCATTTTTTTCGTTTCCTTATGTTTTTTATTCTGTTTCTTATGTTCTTTTCAATGCACATTTCTTTCCTCATAATTACCAGCAACACTTTACCCAGGTGCTGGAAATCTGCAGCAGTGTACTTCTGCCAGAAGGGCCAGGAGCTAGGCTGGGATGTGGATAAGCTTGATCCCAGCCTGCTGTTGAACTTTCCTGGATGACCTTTTAAAGAAGAGCCTCCACTCAGCCTAAACATGCCTTTTAGCATAAGAGGGAGCAATAAGTCCCTTTGTTGGGGAGTTCCCATGTTCTTGACTCACGGTGGGACGTGATGTATAGTTAGTGGAGGTATGTCGGGTCAGACCAGATATAACTACCTGCTAAGGGACAGAAGTGAGCCCATCTAGGGGTCCATACTGGGGTCATGATCATGGTTTTAAAAGAAGTGGCTGCAGAGATAGTGGAGACATTGGTCATAATATACCAAAACTCACTGGTACCAGAGGATTGGAAAACCGCTAATGAGACACCCCTATTCAAGAACGGAGGGAAACAGAAAGCAGGAAACTATGGACCAGTTAGCTTAACATCTATCATTGGGAAAATGTTGGAGTTCATTATTAAGGAAGAAATAGCAGGACATTTAGAAAAACATAATGCAATCAAACAGAGTCAACATGGTTTTATGAAAGGGAAATCATGTTTGACAAATTTGTTAGCGTTCTTTGAGGATACAACAAGCAGAGTGGATAAAGGGGAGCCGGTAGATGTAGTGTATTTGGATTTTCAGAAGGTGTTCGATAAGGTGCCACATAAAAGGTTATTGCACAAAAAAGGAGCTCAGGGTATTGGGGGATTGAGGATTGGCTAACACACAGAAGGCAGAGGGTTGGGATCAGTGGATCTTTTTCAGGTTGGAAAGCCGTAACTAGTGGGGTGCCACAAGGATCGATCCTAGGGCCTTAACTATTTACTATCTATATTAATGACTTAGAGGAAGGGACAGAGTGTAGTGTATCCAAATTTGCTGACGATACAAAAATAGGTGGGAAGGCATGTTGTGATGAGGACACAAAGATCTGCAAAGGGATATAGATAGGTTAAGTGAGTGGGCAAAAACTTGGCAGATGGTGTTCAATGTGGGAAAGTGTGAGGTAATCCACTTTGGTAGGAAGAATAAAAAGGCTCATTATTATTTAAATGGAGGAGACTCCAAAAAAGTGCAGTACAGAGGGATCTGAGTGTTCTTGTACATGAAACACAAAAAGTTAGCATGCAGGTGCAGCAAGTAATTAGAAAGGCAAATGAAATTTTGGCCTTTATTGCTATGGGGTTAGAGTTTAAAAATAAGGAAGTCTTGTTACAACTGTACAGGGTGTTGGTGAGGCCACACCTGGAGTACTGCGTACAGTTTTGGTGCCCGTATATAAGGAAGGATATACTAGCATTGGAGGCAGTTCAGAAAAGGTTCACTAGGCTGATTCCTGGGATGAAGGGGTTGTCTTATCAAGAATGTCTAAACAGGTTAGGCCTTTATTCATTGGAGTTTAGAAGAATAAGAGGTGATCTTATTGAAGCATATAAGATTTTAAGGGGGCTTGACAGGGTAGATGTTGAGAATATGTTTCCACTGGTGGAATCGCAAACTAGGGGACATAGTTACAGAATAAGGGGGCACTCATTTAAAACTGAGATGCGAAAGAAGTTCTTCTCTCAGAGGGTGTTGAATCTCTGGAATTCTCTACTTCAGAGAGTTGTGGAGGCTAGGACACTAAATGTATTTAAGGAGGAGGTAGATATATTTTTGAAATCTCGGGGAGTCGAGGGTTATGCGGAGCAGGCCCGAAAGAGGAGTTGAGGCCTGGGACAGATCAGCCATGATTTTATTGAATGGTTTACTCCTGCTCCTATTTCTTATGTTCTAATCCACAAAGATGAGGAGGTCAGATTTTTCAAAATTTGCAGTGCAACCTCCTTATAAATGGGCAGTTAGGTGCAAAATAAAATCTGTCACAGGGGAGAGGCCTGGACCACCCCCACCCATCCTGTGCTCTTAAAATGGACTCTCCAGCCCCTTCAGCAGGTGGATGCCCTAAGTGCGCCTCTATGACAGGCAAATTAGGAAATTTCCCCTGACCCTAGAATGCCTATCAGGGACAGGTTTCCAGTCAGCACATCTCAGCACTCATTGAGAGATGTGACTCATTGCAGATTCCTGGAACCCTAGTCCTAGAAATTCGATGGCACTGTGCCTTTTTTAAGATGTATTCAATATAGCAGGTGTGACATGGCGCTCGTTACAAGCTGGAAGTGCACCACTCGCCATGTAGAGAGTTGGGCTGCTCCATACGTGTCCAGGGCACGTGCCAGAACTTTTTAAAATGATGAATAAAATGTTCAAATTAGCTTGTTTTCTGACTGTCAAAACTTAATCCTGACTGCTGAGAAGAAGATTTTGCTAGTGCTGCACTGTTTTCGGTTGCATTTTAAATAGTTGTACTGCAGTCATGGGTGGTGTGGTAGAGGTACCTTTGGGGTTGGAGAAGGAAGATGAAGGGGTATGGCCAGCAAGACGAGAGCACGAGCAGCTGATAGAGGAAGGAAGAGGAGGGCACTGCAGGCGATTATAACATCAGCAGATCTCAGGGAGCACTTCTATATGAACTACTTGGCTTTTGTGTTGCAAGGAAGGCTATCACCAAGCTATGTCATCTGCTGCAGCCACAATTCAGCCTCATATCAGGGTATGGACGGAACTGTCTCTGAAATAGAGGAGAGACAGAAGTGAAGGAAAGACAAACAGAAGTGGAACAGAAAATAGAGCGACGAGTGAAGGAAGAGATAAAAAGAGTGAGAGATACTTTTTCTCATACATACTGGGTGTAAAATTTAGTCACTACTGCCTAATTGTTTTTGTGAGGGTAGACCTTCCACCGAGCTGCCTTCGTCAAGGGGCTTGTCAGGGAGAGTTCCTGGCCAACCTAGAAATTCCATTCTGTACGCCTTTCTAAAGCTTCAAAGGACCTCTCAACAGCTGTGAGCTGGCATAAGTCTGATTGAAGCCTTTTCAAAGACGTCAGACCTTACTCCAGACAAAGTAATCAATTCTGGATGGAATTGGACAGCTTCTATCTGGAGGCAGAATGGTTCATTTTGAAGTTGAAGATTATTGCTTGTTTTTTCCTCAGTCTGGGTAGAGCCTTGGCAGTCACCAGGTGGGGAGATGGTGGGCCATTTTGCCTTACAAGGTGAGATTGCAGTGAGTGCTGCTGAAGTGCTTGTACAGGTCCTAGCAGCCTGTCGTGGCCATGCAAGTGGCCCTGCTGCAGCAATTTGGGTTGGAGGCTACACCTTGGGGATTGAACAAGAGGTGGGGGGTGCGGTGGTGGAGGGACAATGATCCCCACTCTATCCCATTTACACCATCAAAGTGGGATCTCTGAAAATTCAGGCACATTAGTACTAGTGTTCTTAGCTAGAGGGTCAGGAAAGGAGGAGAATTTTTAATGGGGACTGGGCCCAAAAATAATATGAATAAAGGAAGGGTTAAAAATACAAGTAAAAAACAAACATTTTATTTGCAACAGTTTTCTGGAACAATATGTTCTTGAACCAACAAGAAAATAGGCTTTATTAGATTTAATGATGATAATGAGTCTGAATTAGTCAACAATCTAATGGTAAGAGAACACCCAGCTAACAGTGACCATAACATGATTGAATTTAATATTATGTTTGAAAGGGAGAAGGGCAAATCATGAACTAAGGTTTTAAATGTAGGCAACTTTGGAGGGATGAGGCAGAAATTGACCACAGTAGACTGAGATGAAATACTAATGGATAGAAGTACAGATGAGCAGTTGGAGGTGTTCAAATAAATATTTGGTAAATACAAGACCTGTATGCAGCCTAATGAGCAAGAGCTCCACTTGTGCAATTAAACAGCCTTGGTCAACAAGAGAAGTGAGAGGTAGTATAAAACTAAAAGAAAGGGCTTATATGTATTACACAAACTAGGGTTGTAATCCCTGGAATTTAGAGAGTTAAGTGGTGATTTGTTCAAAGTTTTCAAGATATTAAGGGGATCAGATAGGGAGAACTAGGGGGCATAACCTAAAAATTAGAGCCAGACCTTTCAGGAGTGAAATTAGGAAACACTTCTACACACCAAAAGTATGCTCTACCCCATGGCGGGTTTGGAGTCAGGGAGAGCATATATCAGGTGGTATGGTGGCAGGGGGGACCCCGCCATTTTCCCGCTGCCAAAATTAAGTCAGAGGCAGGAAGGCCTGTGATCCGCCTTCCTGCCTCGCCACCGATTGAGGCCCTTAACTGGGCAATTAAAGGCCTCATCCTGCCGCCGCAATTAGCCGAGCTGTGGGCGGCCATGTCGCCACACGAGAAGCACGGCAGGAAAAACCATGTGGGCTGCTTGCCAGCTCCGTTGGGGGGGTCCCCCATTAAAAGGCACTTAGAGCCACCCCCCTGACCTTGCTACTAACCCTCTCTACAGCCCCCTCCCCCACAATCCCCCACTCCGCGAGATCCTTCCAGCCTGACCTACCTGTGGCATCGGTTCAGTGCCTTCCTGGGCCTTGGCTGGGTGCTCCAACAGCAGCAACCACCACCTCCATGATGGCGCTGCTCAGTTAAAGAGCTGCCCACCAAGCTGAACTGAGGGGCTGGATCCATGGGAAACCCCTTGAACTGTATCCAGAAATTCTTTGTTTGCTGTAAAATGTATATGGCATGAAAAATGAAATGGAAGGGTGGTGAGCCAACTCACTCCTGTATGAAGGAAACTGATCTCCTTTGCACTGTTTGTATTTTTTGACTTGGTGCTGTTTGGAACTGTTTTGTAATGTATTTTTTACAGATTTTTATGAATAAAGTATATTTTGGAAAAAAAGGTTAAAGAGCTGCTGCCCTCTGATTGGCTGGCAGGTCTCAAAGGGCAGGACTTCCATCCTGATCCTTGATCCTGTGGAAGGCATGCCGCTGTCCAGTTAAGTGCTTATTTGGCACTTGATTTGGCTGGTCTCCCACAGAAGGCATGACGTGGGGTCCTCGGCATTGCTTTTGCCAGACGCTAAGACCCCTGTTGCCTAGATAAAATCCCGGCCCAAGAGTGGTAGAAGTTTGGAACTCTCTTCTGCAAACTGCAATTGATGCTTGATCAATTGTTAATTTTAAATCTGAGATTGATAGATTTTTGTGAATGTAAGTTCAGCAGCAGGTGGGGAGCAGCAAGATTTACTCGAGACTAAGTTGACTGTCTAGCTATAATGGATGGTACTCATGAGATTTTGTGGCAATTTTATTGTATGTTTTCTACTGGGGGAGACCAGAGGCATTCAAAGAAGGGAGCAGGGCATTGCAAGAAGGAAATAAAAAGCACAATATTTTAATGAGGTTGTCCTTCAGACATATGTTGATGAAATAGAACCATGGAGATGCTGACAGCTGGGTTTCATCGGAGGAAAGCATACCAGGTATGAGAGAATATAAGAGGGCAGTGGAGGCTTTATGGATGGAATTAAGAAGTAGAAAAGGATTTAAGACTATAGTGAGAGCTGCATATGGGCCTCCTGGAAGTAGCCGTGAAGTGGCAGTATGTAAATGTGCCAAAATTAGACAGGCATGTAACAATGGTTTTAATGGGGGATTTAAAATTTCACATGGATTGGGATAAGTAGACGAGCTTATGTCAGAAAGGTAGCAAATTCTTGAGTGTGTTCAGAATAGTTTTCTGCAATAATATGTCCTACAACAAACAAGGGGACAGGCCATATTAGATTTAATAATGAGTAATGAGTCATATTTAGTTAACACTCTAAGGGTGTGTGAACATTTATCTAATAGTGATCATAATATGATTGAGCTCAACGTTGTGTTTGAAAGGGAGAAATGCAAAACGGCTACTAAGATATTAGATTTAGGTAAGGCTAACTTCAACGGGATAAGATAGACTGTCCACAGTAAACTGGGAAAATTTGTTAATGGGTAAAAGGGCAGAAGATCAGTGGGAAGTATTTGAAAAAAAATTTTACATGATATAGAACTAGTTTAAACCCCTAAAAGGCAAGAGCTCTACTTGCCAAAAAAAAAAAGCCAAGGACAGGAAACGAGGTGAGGGGTAACCTAAAACTGTGGCAAATGGATTTCAATATTGTTACGACAGGGCAGGAGCAACGTACTGTCAATTTAGTCCCATCACTCCACAGGTCACAGCATATTATTAAAGTTTTCCCACCCAACGGAAAACAGCCAAATTAAATCCGCATGTGACCCCCAGAATAAAACGGACCAAACCAGGTATATTTAGACAACAACAAATTAACTATTCATTAAAACTAAATCTTAAACATTATTAGGATAAACCTATGTTTAAAGACGTTATAACTTCTTATTTTAACCTAACTCCCTTATTCACACACATGCACTCAAAAATTAATGGTTAACCGTTTTTTAAAGAAATGATGTTTTAAAAATTAGTTGTTAAGAATAACTAAATAACTGGGTTAATAAGTCCTTATGGGTTACATTCCTGATGGGTGAGGTATCCAAGTGTAAAACTAATCAAATGCCACTCAAAGTCTCCACATGGATTTGATGAAATAGTCTCTTAGTAGATGGGCATTCAAAACACTACGGCTGTAGCAGACATCAAACAGTTCTTTCAACGATGAGCACAGCAACAGGTCTATTTGAATTTTAAAACTGACAGTCTCTCAGTCAAAACTTTACTTCAGCAATACAAATGGTCTCTTTAAAGAGAAGAGACCTTAGGCAATTCACTTGGCCTATAGCTTCTTGTAGAATTTCTGCTGAGAAATAGACAGCTGTTTTCTTCAATAGCATGCCTTGCTGGTGTCTCTCAAAACTGGTTTCAGCTGCTTTATGCACACAGTTAAATTATTACAGTACACCAGAGAGACCTCTCTCTCCTGCTGTGGCCGAGGAGCAGGTGCAGATGGCATACTGTGCCTCAGAAATCCAAAACTTCTCTCCCTATCTTAAAGGTACACTGTTTTTAACAGTCTTAAAGGCACACTGTTTTAATCTGAGCAGAAAATAAATACAGTTCCATGACAATATTGGAAAATGTGAGGTCATCCACTTTCAACCTAAACAGGAAAGATCAGTGTACGTTTTAAATGGTGAAAAGCTAGAAACAGTGGTTGGGTGTCTATGTATATAGATCATTAAAATGTCATGAACAGGTACGGAAAATAATCAAAAAAGCTAATGGAATGCTGGGCTTTTTATCTGGAGGATGAAAATACAAAGAGGTGGAAGTTATGCCACAGCTATACAAAGCCCTGATTAGACCATACTTGGAGTACTGTGTTCAGTCCTTCACACCGCACCTTAGAAGAGAAATATTGGTTTTGGAGAGAGTGCAGTGTAAATTTGCCAGAATGATACCTGGACTCCAAACTTCAATTACAAGGAGAGATTACGCACACTGGGGCCAGAATTTCATCAAAGCGCAGGATGTCCCTCTGTCAGAACCTAAAGTGGGTCTCTAGTCCACACAGGTGGGCGGCAGGCCCCTGGGCAGCCAATTGAGGGCCAGCAGCTTCGGCAGCACCATCGAGAGAGATGGCCGGTGCTGAGGCTACAGGAAGAAGAAGAGACAGGCCCCGGCAATCGGAGGGGTGCTCCCTCCAGCAGTGATGCCGGAGCTGCAGGGGCGGCTATTGCCATTGGGGGCAGGGGGTGGGTGGGCCCTCTGTGGGCCATGGAGCAACCATAAAGAAGGTTAGGAGATGATTTGATTGAAGTTTCCAAGATATTGAGGAGAACGAATAGGGTGGATAGAGACAAACTATTCCACTGGGCTGGGGGACATAGCCTAAAAATTAGAGCTAGGCCTTTCAGGAATGAGATTGGGAAGCACTCCTACATGCAAAGGGCTGTAAAAATTTGAAACTTTATTCCACAAACAGCCATTGATGCTAAATCAGTTGCTAATTTTAAATCTCCGATTGATTGATTTTTGTTAAGCCAAGGTATTAAGGGATTTAGGTCAAAGGTGGGAATATGGAGTTAGGTCACAGATCAGCCATGATCTTATTAAATGGCAGAACAAGCTCAAGGGGCTAAATGGCCTACCCATGTTCCTATGTTCCTATATTAAAGAGTTGACTTCCTATGAGGCGCAGATCATGGAGCTGCGGGGAAGACTTACCGCTCTGGCAATGTGAGATAGCGCGATGAGTACAGTGCAGTTGGTTAATTGGTGCACACCTAGACAGTTGCTGTGGCTTTCCTGTGAAGCAGTGGACAGCCAGATGTTTCCTTACCCTTCACTGTCTCCTTCATCGCAAGGAGCTATGCTCACCCAATCTTCGCTTATGCCCTCCTTTCCTGCAGATTCATCACAACATTAAGCAGATGATAAATAAGAGAAGGAAGATGATGATGGGAAGGAGCAGGAGGGAAGAAAATTCTAATGATGTTGAAAAGAAAAATTATGTGAGCAACACAAAGGTTCCTTGTCACAGGAGATGACCACATGTTCCTCTGCTCTAAGCCCCTTGATCTCACCCCCTGTGTCAGTTGCTTTTTCATGGTCATGCACCAGCTCAGGTACATGCACCTGAGGGGAGTCAAAGGTGTAAGTGAAGATATGACACTGAGTTATTCACAAGTATGAGGGAGCAGGAAGAGTAAGTAAGCAGGTGAGAATGCTGCCTTTGCCTTTGGAGTCATGGGCGCAGTTCTGTTGGATAGCTGTCTGAAAAGTAGAATGTTTGAGGCACATCACAGCTATGTACAAGCTCTGAGATCAGTCTGAAAGATCTATGGCAACTGACAAGTCTGACAGATGAATGTGATCCACCATTTGTGAGAGCGTGAAGCGTTTTTTTCTTCATGCAACATGTAACAACTACACTGTCATCTGTGGCAGACCCCCACCTTAGAACTGGCCTGGGACTAGTGGGTGCTTCCTCTTCCACTGAAGCTGCCCTGGTGGCAGTAATGGACAGATTAATCAGAACTCTGCATATCAGCTTTCAGGCACTTGGGTCTGGGATGCAGGCCACTGTGTCACAGGACCATTGAGATCCCATAGCAGCTGTTTCACTGATCAGCGTATTAAAGATCCATGGCCCAGAACAATGGTGACGGCTTGAGATGACCTGCATAAGGCTGCCATATCTCCATACAGTAACACATGCTAGGCATCTAGCCTTTCCCCTCAGAGTACGACATGAGTTGTATGTAGGAGACAAGACCAAGCTGCCCAGGCAGGCGCTCAAAGGATGCAACTCACATCAGGTCCTTCCTAGGATCAAGCTGCCCCAGGAGAAGGGCCACCTCAGATCCACGTCTTTTGTACCACAAAAGTAGCCAGCTTTCTCTCTCAATCTTGGTACACAGGTTATTCCTAGAAGATGCATAAAATAAGGGGAAAAGGCATGTTTTCCCAGTGAAGCACAGTGAAGAGGTGGTAAGCCGGCTGCTTATTGCTCTAGAATTGGTTCTAGTTTAAGAGAAGTGCCCTTATTGGGTGCTCATGTTTTCGTGAAGGTCAGAAAGGCTAGCAGGGAAAGAGATCTAAGGTGCTGTGAAGTTCTAGGATGTGAACTGCAGTGAAGGAATTGCTATTTCTCTGAAAGCAGGGGAAATGTGGAAATGACAGTTGCTCCAGAAGGAGTCTATTCAAACAGATGAGGACAATTTATTGATAAGTTTTGTGGATGCCCTTTGCAGCCATTGTTGAGGACCCTGCTAAGTGAGGGTCCTTCTGATGATCCATTCCATGCTCCTGTGCCTCCAAAGCAGCTGGGGCCATCTCCTCAGGAAGTTAACTGTAGAAGCTTGGATTTCTATGTGCATGCCATCTATTGCACTCTGCACTTTGAAGAACCATACAACTTGGTAAAACTGCACGTGCTTCTGCCTATGCCAAACTGGATTAATTTTTCCACCTCTCCTAAAAGGTGTATCAGTTACCTAACCATTGCACATCTGGATGGCAGCCTGGATAATATACAGATGATGTATGACGTTTTAAAGGAATCAGCAGCATAAAAATTAAATGCAATTGGAAATTTCACATCCACAGGCGTAGCTGTCCAAAAAATGATCCTATCTGAAAGGTTTCATGCAGAGATTGACACAGCTCTCCTATAGCCACTTTGTTGAAGCACACTCTTCTCATGCAGAACTCTTCATTGAAGCTGTTACGCTAGTGATGAAATATGAAATGAACTGGAGGATTTATGAAATAAAAGTCAACTGTTGAACTGAACTATAAAAAATGGATACTTTTGTACCGCAGACAAGATGGAGTTGAGGCCAGGTGATCCCTCCTGTACTGTCAAGAACATATTTGTCTTTGAAGACGAAACCCATTATCCACATCTGAATTAGCTTCGGGAAAAACACATTGAAATGGAAATCAGCCCATTCCATGCTAACAACTCCTATCTGCAAGAATGAAGTTAACAAAGATTTTTACAGACAGACTGATTCCGCAGCCAAGGCCAAGATAATAGGTGTGAAATGGGCAAGAACATGGAATATAATATGAGTAAGCGCAAAGTTATCCATTTTGGTAGAAAAAAACAGAAGGACAGAGTATTTCTTAAATGGTGAGAGGTTGGGAAGTGTTGATATCCAAAGGGACCTGGGTGACCTAGTTCATGAATCACTAAAAGATAGCATGCAGGTGCAGCAAGCAATTAGGAAGGTCAATGGTATGTTGGCCTTCATCGCAAGGAGTTTTGAGTACAGGAGTATTAAGTCTTGTTGCAATTGTATAGAGCCTTGGTGAGACTGCACCTGGAGTATTGTGCACAGTTTTGGTCTCCTCATCTAAGGAATGATATACTTGCCATAGAGGGAGTGCAACAGAGATTCACCAGACTAAACCCTGGGATGGTGGGATTGTCTTATGAGGAGAGATTGAGGAAACCGGGCCTGTATTCTCTAGTGTTTGGAAGAGTGAGAGGTGATCTCATTGAAACTTACAAAATTCTTACAGGACATGACAGGGCGGATATAGATAGGATGTTTCCCCTGGCTGGTGAGTCTAGACCAGGGGACATAGTTACAGAATAACAGATAGGGCATTTAACACTGAGATGAGGAGGGATTTCTTCACTTAGAGGGTGGAGAATCTTTGGAATTCTGTACCCCAGAGGGCTGTGAAAGCTCAATCATTGAGCATGCTCAAAACAGAAATTGATAGATATCTGGATATTAATGACATCAAGGGATATGGGGATAGCGCAGGACAGTGGCGTTAAAGTAGATGATCAGCCATGATCTAATTGAATGGCGGAGCAGGCTCATCAGGCTGAATGGCCTACTTCTGTTCCTACGTTCCTACGAAATAGCACTACTTAAGCATAATGGTCCACATTCAGACTCCATCATGTATCAGTGGTTCCCATATCCTGGAACATTGTATGAATCACCCCGGGGAGAGAGCCCTGTGTCACCTGACCAACACCCCACCTTGACAAGTTTGTACCTGAAAAGGTTCTGGAGAGAGAGAGAGGCATAACAGTGAGAGAAAGCCATTCCAACCAGAACAGCTGTGCGACAGTTCCAGCTAAGCAGGAGCCCTGCTGATAACATCTTTTAACAACAGCAGCAGAGAAATTGCAAGGTCACTTTGGAACTCCCCATCTGCAAAAGTAAACCAGGATTTCCATCATCGACTTCGGATTGAGGCTTAAACACAAGGAGCCTGTGACACTTCATTCTTTTCAAGACAACAGACATTCAGGCCTGCACCACTGAAAGATTTCCTCCCAAAAAGCTGCTAAAGATGTTTTTTAGAACAATGAACTAACTCTTACAACATTTGGACTCTATTTGCATTCTACTCTCTTGTGTATGTATGTATGTGAAGGCGTGAGTGGGTGAAGATACGAACATTTTTCGCTTATTGTATAAAAAATAAATATCTTTCTTTTTAATCTATGAGAAAACCTGTCATTTGTCTATTTATTTGACCCTTAAAACACTCAGGAACTAAAATATTATTTTTAAAACACTATCTGCGGTCAGTTGAGAGGTAAAAAGTGAAAGTCACCCACTCCACTTCCTATCTGTCCATACCAAAACCTTTATAAAATCTTTATGGCCTGTAAATTAATTGGTGGGGATAATATCTTGTTCAATCTCAGACTCTAAGGCTATCAGAAAGAAGGTCAGATGTCTTCAGGTACAAAGGACAAAAACTATTCCAAAATATCTCGTAATTTAAGTCATTACTGTTCAAAGCTTCTCCGGGCTGCAGGCTCCAAGGAGAGGTTATATCAGGAATTGATGCTGTTAATACATGCCTCTTTTATTTGGTTCTGAATTAGTTTTTATTTATTGGGGCCACAAGTCACAGGGTTTAGCTGTTTCATGCCAGTCTACCTCATTACCATTTATTATAATGAGCTCTAGGCAGCTTTGGTGCATGCATCATGGGGAAGCCCCAGATCCACACAGAAACAGCAGCTCAGCCAATACAGAGTGGAAACATATTGTAAATGAGTTCCACTCCAATTTGCAGATTTTAGAAAGTAAGGGCAGAATATAGTGGCACCGGCGGCGCTCCCAGCCAAAAGGCGGGGGGAATCCTGCCTCGGCCATTTGGAGGCCCCCCCCACATCCAACAGTGATTTTACAGTGCCATGCCAATTAACAGCCGGGTGCTGGGATCCCCATCCCTTTAAAGATGGGGCTTCTGCCTCCAAGAGCTGCTGGCCAATCACAGGACCCGGGAGTGGTGGCCACTGCCGGTACTGCACCAGGCCTTGGACCCAGGCCCACCACTGGAGACCCGGACCTGAGGTATGTGAGGAGTTGCTGGGTCAATCCAGCAGACCCCGGTGAAGGGTGGGGGGGGCAGGATTGGCATTGAATACAGGGGAGGGGGCTGCAGGGAGGTGAGTTGTTTGCTGGTGGGGGCTCTCCATGGGCCACAGATTTCCTATGGAGGAGGGCTGCCCCCTCCCAAGCCCGCAGGGAGGTCGCCTCGTTTAACTGTGCCCACCAGCAGTGTGGAGATGCCCTTAAATGGCTGTTATTGGGCCCCTTAAGGGCCTCAATTGGTCTCTGGAAGGGTAAGGCTGTCTTTGGTCTACCTCACCCCAACTAAATTGCAGTGCAACGAGAAGGAGCTGGGCCCTCCACACCCCCTCCCAACCCCACCGCCTCCCGTCGCAATTCTATGGGCTCCCCCCACCACCCCCATCTCCTAACCCATCTTTAGGGGGCACATAAAATTCAGCCCTAAAGGTACAATTCCAATGCTCCTCCCATTCTAACCACTTCTTCCCACTCTGTATTTCTGTATTTCTTTCTCTCACATTTATGTGTCAATGGTTTCCCTTAAATGAACCAGTGTTCCCTGCTTCAACCACTCCACCAGCAGCAAGTTCCTTATTCTCACCGCTCTGTATAAAAATTTTCTCCTGATTCATTATGAATCTGTTAGTGGCTATTTTAATTAATGATCCCAGTTCTGGAATGATCACAATCATAGGCCGGAATTTAAGCACCCCCACCCCGCGCAACCCCCAGCAGCAGGCTTGGAGGCTGGGGAGCGTAAATGCCTGTCGCCTATCTGTCCCCGCTGCTATTTAATCAGTGATGGGGGAGGTAGAAGGCATCCCGTCCACCCTTAGGGAAATTGAGGTCCTTAACTGGGCAATTAATGGGCACCTAGGCACCTGTGAAGGCTGCCTAGTACTACCTGGCAATCTCTTTGCGGGCTGATGTGGGGGACCTCCTGATCAGGCACCCTGTGCTCCATGGAGGGCCTGCCCCAGCAGCACGGGCCACCCCTACTGAAACAACCACCCTGACTCTACATTCCGAACCCCCACCCCCACTTGCCGGATCCCAGCTGATTGCCCTTGGCGAGGCCCGACCCCAGTTATCTTTTTGGAGGCCGAAGTCCATGTTCCTCCTCTCCCTGGGTGTAGTTCCAGCAGTGGCCACTGCTGGGACTGAAGAGCTGCAGGCCCTCTGGCTGGCAGCTCTTGGAGGTGGGACGTCGTGCCTCAGAGAGACAGAAGCCACGACTGCAGGCACTTAAGTGCCTGAGCCACACAAAATAGCACCATGGTTTCCAGGGCTCGCAGAGGCAGATCGCCCTGGCTTTCCAGTTATGGGTGGGGCCACCAACTCATCTTGAAATTCCAGCCATAGAATTATGTAGCACAGTAGTAGGCCAATCGATCCATCGTGCCTTTGTCAGTGCATAGAAACAGTTTATCCAAATCTACCCTTGTGAGCCACTTCATAATTTTAAAGACCATAATTAGGCCTCCTCTTAGGCTTCCCTTTTCCAGAAAAAGCACCCCATCCTGCTCAATTATTACTGATAGTTTCATCCTCTCAATTCTGGTAATAACCTTGTAAGTCATTTCTGCACTTTCTATCATGCTTTAATAACTTTTTTTTGTAATATGGAGACCAGAACTACACACAGTACTCCAAATGTGGTCTAACCAAAATTCTGTATGAATTTAACATGAACCACCTGCTTTTGTATTGATAAGCAAGGACTTAGAAAATCTATCCCAGAAAATCATAGACTGTCATTTCACAGAAGCAGGCAACTTATTTCATCAAGTCTGTTGTGGTGTTTTTCTCCACTGATCCACCTAATCTAATTTCACTCTCCTTGCTTTCTCTACCCTTTAATATTCCTTTTTTCAGAGCAACATTCTAATTGCCCTTTGAAATAATGTATAGACTGCTTCAATAATAATTTGTGGCTGAGAATTCCTTATTCCAATCACCCTCTTATCTGAGTATATTTTTCTACTGTCTCCGTAGGGTAGATGCACCTAGAATACATTAGATTCTACCTAGAATACATTAGTTTGTTACTCAACTAAGTGTTATTTTGACTCTAGCCATTATTTAGATTCTTTTGAGTTTCATGCTGATATTTTCTCTGGTCCAGCTCTCCTGATTCCAAAGATACAACAGGGTCATAAAGTACTTCATATGGTAATGAAAGATAATACAGGATGTCAAGGAGTAAGCAAATTTATGTAGCACTTATGGGGCAATGCTAAGCTTATCTTCAGAATAATGCTTCAGAAATAAAAATGTGTGGTATCAGAGCACATTCTTACCTAGTCAGAGGTTATGTTTCATGACAACATCTGTGCAACTATTTTTGAAATATATTCAATTCTCAGCAGCTTTCTTTGATATCAAAATCAACTACGTATAACAAATTCTCACTGCAATTCAGAAGTGTGCATCGATTGATTCGATGTTCTTCACTCATCTGCCAAATCTTTTCTACTGCTATAAAGTGCTTCACTTCTGCTCCTACCACTGATAAAAACAGTGTAAAACCTCTTGGTTTCTTTCCAAATATTTAATTTCTTTGCAGATTTGTGTTTTCTAGTTCCTGGGGGATTTTAACTTCTTTTAAAAGCACTTTTGGTTTTGTCAAAGAAATTTAATTAACCATATCTACTATTTTATTTTTGCTGCATGGTTATCTGTTTCCTTATTTTCAGGAGCAAAATTCCGTAAATATGTTGGACATTCTGCTCATGTGACTAATGTGCGCTGGTCATATGATTTTCAGTGGATAATTAGCACAGGTGGTGCTGATCACTCTGTATTTCAGTGGAGATTTATTCCAGAAGGAGTGTCAAATGGAGAATTTGATGCATCACAAGGTAAGAAAAAGTATATATATGTTATGTTGCAGGATTATTTATGTGTAATTATGGTTGTGTTGTTGGAGCCCAACCATCTCAGCTCCAGGACATCTGCGTAGAAGTGTCCTGGGCCCAACTATTTTCAGCTGCTTCATCAATGACCTTCCTTCCATCGTAAGAATCCAAATGAGGCTGCTTCTCAAATAATAAAGCAGTCCATGCTGGCATGCAACAAAACCTAGACAGCATCCAGCCTTGGTCTGATAAGTGGCAAGTAATGTTTGGGTCACACAAATGCTGGGCGATGAACATCTCCAACAAGAGAGCGACAAACCACATCCCTTTGCCCTTGATGGTCAATGGTACTATCATCACTGAATGCCCCAGCATCATCATCCAGCATGTCACCTGGACCAGCCATATGAATGCCATGGTTACTGTAATAGGACAGAGACTGGGTCTTCTGCTGTGAGTGGCTCACCTCCTGACTCCCTCCTTTCTATCACCCACAAAGAACGGACTTTTTGGAATATTTTCCACTTGCCTGGATGGATGCAGCTGCAACAGCACTCAAGAGGCTTGGCACCATCCACCAGCTTAGATATCCACACCCTCCACCACCAACTTCTTTTCTTCAGTTGTCTTCTTGCTCTTAAAGGTACATCATTGTGTTTGGTGTATATGTTTGTAGGTCACTGTTTCTCCACTGTATTGTATATTGTATATCAATGACATAGGTAGGACTAGGAAAGAGGTTCTGATTAGACAGTTTGAGGAGCTAAGCACAAAATTGAAGAGCTGGACTCAAGGATAATAATCTCCAGATTATTACCCGAGCCGCGTGCCAATTGACAGAGGGCACATAAGATTAGTGAAGTGAATACATGGCTCAAAGACTGGTGTGGGAGAAATGCGTTTCAGTTCATGGAGCACTGGCACCAGTACTGGGGAAAGTGGGGGCTGTACCATTGGGATAGTCTGCACCTGAACTGTGCTTGGACCAGTGTTCTAGTGAACCGTATAACTGGGGAAGTAGAGAGGGCTTTAAACTAAATGGGGGGTGGTGGGGGGGGGGGTGGGGGTGAGGGTTCAAGCTTGGGTAGATATAGCAAATCAAGGGGTAGAGTCAAGGCAGGACAGCAGAATAGAAATATGGGAAATGAAGGTCAGAGAATGGCAGGAAGGGACATAGAGAAAAAGCCTAAGAACACACCAACAGTCAAGACTAGATGTTACAAAGAAAACAAAAAGACAAAACTAAAGACTCTGTATCTGAATGCATGCATAACAAAGTAGACGAATTGAAGTAAGTAAATATTGTTACGACCGGGTGAGGAAGGGGTCTCTGGCTCCCCTCTTGCCCCTTTCCTAGTTTGGCCGTAACAGGGTTTATCTTTTAAAATGCAGTGATTTTAGCTTACCACCTCAGTAAGTCTTTGCTCACTGCTCTCTAATTGTAATTGCCAATGAACTAATCAGACAGATTTTCTTAGGTTTAAACAAGAAAGATGTACCTTTATTAGCCTTATCACTCTAAATCGGTTAAAATTACTAAAATACGTGACGCAACCACGCTCACATGCACATGAGATAAACACACACACAAATAGATACAGAGGGGGAGAAAGAATTGGGGTGGTGTTGAAGTCGAGTTCGTAATAAATGGAATTCAGTTACTGGGTGGTGATGTCCTTGATACAGTGTCCTGAATTGAAGTTAAGGTCTTGGAGTCCACACTGGGCCTCAGTGCACAATTTCAAGCTTGCTTCTCTGGTACCAGAAGGCCGAAGGGAGGTTTCAGTTGTCTTCTTGGTGGTCGCCTGGAAAGTTCCATAGTCTTGAGGCTTATGCTGGCACTGTGGTTTCCTTGAAACTTTGCTGGAGACAGAGAGGTCTTCTCTTTGTTCTTCAGAATTGCAGTCTGTCCTTTCTGTGTGGCACAATTCAAAAAGACCCATTTTGGCCAGCAGGTAGGTCATGTGACCATCTCTTTGTTTGAAACAGCAGCTTCTTCGGGGGTTGCTGGACTTCAAAGCTTTCCGGACACGCGCGGTGGGGGGTAGAATTCTGGCTCTTACACAAGCAAAGGATGTTGATCATCACTATTGCCCAGACCAATCTTGTTAATTGAATCAGTGAGCACTCCCATTGTCTCTCTATTCAACTGTCTCTCAGAATGCAAATGTGCAACCATGATTTCAGCCACTCAGCTCTTTTTTTAATCAAGGTATTTGCAATGTCCAGTAAAAATGGGTTTGAGTAGTGTTCCATATGACAAAATTAATATGCTTCCATTTGGCAGGTGCAATTTCCATCATACCCTTGCTGAATGAAATACGACATTAGGGGAGCATTTCATTATGAGGTAGAAAGAAGAGGAATGCGAACATGCATTTCTCTCATTCATTCAGAACTCTTAAAAATGTTTCAGCCTGACTTTTCTTTGTAGCAGTGCTGCTTTAAACTGCCCTTTTCCTTGAGGCGGGTCTGAGATAGTTATGTGTTGCCCAAGGGGTTTAAAGTTTCTTTGTTATTAGCTTGCAATACATTGGAATGGGAATCCCAATAAACATGTGATTTTTGGGGAGGTTTGGGGTTTACACATTTCCATAATTGTCTAATGTGCCTTTGTTCCTGTTGGGGCCTGCAGGCAGGTTGTTAGATTGCATTAGCTCTGAGTTTGAGCTCTGATCTTGGAAGTCTGTAGTGGGTGGATCCATTCTGACCTCACTTTCAGTGCTCTGGGGAATCATGCAAGTGCTGTTCACTTCAGGGCATTGTTGGTTCCCTTTGCTCCTGACTGTGGGGTGGGGGGGGGGATTCTTTGTAAATCTTCTCTTTGTCCTCTGGGGCATTCCTGCTTGCAAGTATTTGTCCAGATTCCACTGCTGTCCATGCAGCACTTCGACTAGGTGAGGCATCACCTCACGGTTTCTCTGCCCTCTTGAGGACTTTCTTTGTTCCTGCAGGTTTCTGCAAATGCTGTTAGCAGCCTTGGTAGGGTGCTTCTGTTGTCTGCATTTACATAGGAGGATGTGGGGTCTAACTTTTCCAACATTTCGGGGTTGGCTGACTGACAGTAGGGGTTTTCATTTAGGAATCCTCCCAGACCTCTTTGTCCTTTTTGTCCCCTTCCTCACCATCTCTGTGCCAGATCTGTGCCTGTCTGTCCCCTTTTGTTCTTGGTAGGGGTCCCTTACAATTCACCAGCCCTCTGCTGGAGGGTTTCCCAAAAGCTGGTGCAGGAATTAGGGGTGCAGATTTCAATATAGGTTGGGGCTTTCTCACAACCTGGCACATGTGGCAAGTTCTACAGTATTCTACTACATCCTTGTGGAGTTTTGGCTAGTCTAACTGCTGTCTTATGCGGGCTTTGGTTTTTCGTATACTGACATGTATAGCCATTGTAATCTCATGGGCTATTCTTAATATTTCTCTCTGGTACCTCTGCGACAGCACTAACTGGTGAACCACTGTCCACTCTTTGTCCTCAGATCTGTGAGGAGAACTCCATTTCCTCATCAGTACCTCATTCTTTAAATATTAGCAATCAGAGACTCCCTCAGCTTCAATTTTGGTCTGGGCAGCCTGTGCTAACTTTCTCAATACTGGGTCGGCTTGCTGAGCCTCAGCTAGGAAAGATCCATTTAATCCATTCCATGGGTCCTCTAACTTTCCAAAGAAAGTTTCAGACAGGCAGACCACATGTTCATCTGTCTGCAGTGCCAAGTCAATCTCCTCTGGGGGAGCTGGTTTGGCCATGGCCCGATTCATGACACAATCAGGGAAGTCTAACAAGAGAGGGTGCAGTTTTAGACTTAGTTGTAGGAAATGAAGATGGGCAGGTGGAAGGGGTGACAATGGGAGAGCACTTCGGTGGTAGTGATCATAATTCAGTGAGTTTTAACATCATTATGGAAAAAGACAGATAGAACAGGAGTTAGAGTTCCCAATTGGGGCAAGGGCAATTTTACTAAACTGAGGAGTGATTTAGCGAAAGTGGACTGGAAACAGCTACGTGAAGGTAAATCAATGTCAGAAGAGTGGGAGGCATTCAAAAGGGAGATTCAAGGGGTTCAGAGTAAACATGTTCCCACAAAGAAAAAGGGCGAGACGGCCAAATCTAGAGCCCCATGGATGTCAAGGAGCCTACAGGGTAAGATAAGGCAGAAAAGGGAAGCTTATGTCCGACACCGAGAACCCAATACTACAGAAAGCCGAGAGGAGTATAGAAAGTGGAGGGGTGAAATCAAAAAGGAAATTAGGAAAGCAAAGAGAGGGCATGAAAGAATAATGGCAAGCAAAATCAAGGTGAACCCAAAGATGTTCTATCAATACATTAAGAATAAGAGGATAACTAAGGAAAGAGTAAGGCCCATAAAAGATCAAAAATGTAACCTATGTGTAGGGGTGGAAGATGTGGGTATGGTTCTTAATGAATACTTTGTGTCTGTCTTCACAAAAGAGGGGGACGATGCAGATATTGTAGTTAAGGAGGAGTGTGAAGTATTGGATGTGATATACATAGGGAGAGAGGAAGTATTAATGGGCTAGGCATCCTTGAAAGATGATGAATCACAAGGGCCAGATTAAATGTACCCGAGGCTGTTAAAAGAAGCAAGAGAGGAAATAGCAGAAAGTCTGGCCATCATTTTCCATTCCTCACTGGATACGGGTGTGGTGCTGGAGGATTGGAGACTGGCTAACGTTGTACCTCTGTTTAAAAAGGAGCGAAGGATAGACTGAATAATTACAGGCTAGTCAGTCTAATCTCAGTAGTGAGCAAATTATTGGAATCTATTCTGATAGACAGGATAAACTGTCATTTAGAAAGGCACAGGTTAATCAAGGATAGTCAGCATGGATTTGTTAAGGGAAGATCTTGTTTGACCAACTTGATCGAATTTTTTGAAGAAGTACAAAGAAGATAGAGGAGGGTAGTGCAGTTGATGTGGTCTACATGGATTTTAGCAAGGCTTTTGACAAGGTCCCACATGGCAGACTGGTTAAAAAAATAAAATCCCATGGGATCCAGGGAAATGCAGCAAGGTGGATACAAAATTGGCTCAGTGGCAGGAAACAAAGGGTAATTGTTGACGGGTCTTTTAGCAACTGGAGGGCTGTTTCCAGTGGGGTTTGCAGGGCTCAGTAATGGGTCCCCTCCTTTTTGTGGTATATATTAACGATTTGGACATAAATGTAGGGGGCATGATCAAGAAGTTTGCAGACGACATAAAGATTGGCTGTGTGGTAGATAGCGAGGAGGATAGCTGTAGGCTGCTGGAAGATATAGATGGTCTGGTCAGATGGGCAGAAAAGTGGCAAATGGAATTCAACCTGGAGAAGTGTGAGGTGATGTATTTGGGGAGGTCAAACAAGGCAAAGGAATACACGATAAATGGTAAAATACTGAGAAGTGCAGAGGAAGTGAGGGACCTTGGAGTGAATGTCCACAGATCCCCGAAAGTAGTAGGACAGGTCGATAGGTGGTTAAGAAGGCAGATGGAATCCTTTCCTTTATTAGCTGAGGTATAAAATATAAGAGCAGGGAGGTAATGCTGGAACTGTATAACTCATTGGTTAGGCCACAACTTGAGTACTGTGTGCAGTTCTGGTCACCTCTTTACAGAAAGGATATAATTTCACTACAGAGGATACAGAGGAAATTTACGAGGATGTTGCCAAGACTGGAAAATTGCAGCTATGAGGAAAGATTGGATAGACTGGGGTTGTTCTCGTTGGAACAGAGAATGCTGAGGGGAGAGTTGATTGAGACGTACAAAATTGTGAGGGGCCTGGATAGAGTGGAGGTGAAGGGTCTATTCACCTTAGCAGAGAGGTCAGTGAAGAGGGGGCATAGATTTAAAATGATTGGTCGGAAAATTAGAGGGAACATGAGGAAATTTGTTTTCACCCAGAGGGTGTTGGGGGTCTGGAACTCACTGCCTGAAAGGGTAGTTGAAGCAGAAACCCTCAACTCATTCAAAAGGAGTCTGGATATGCACCTCAAGTGCCATAATCTGCAGGGATACAGACCAAATGCTGGAAAGTGGGATTAGAATAGATGCATAGTTTTTCAGCAGGCACAGACACGATGGGCCAATTCGCCTCTTTCTGTGCCTTAAACTTGCTATGATTCCATGATTCTAAAAACTGCAAGGGATTGTCTCCTGCCACTGCCCTGTCTCTCTGACCTCCTTCGGTCTCTCTATCACTACTAGGGAAGCTACCACCTTCGTCTCCCCCCCCCCACCCCCACCCAGATCATTACCTAGGAGCAGGTCAACCCCGTCCACAGGCAAACTGGGGACAATCCTTATGGTCACCGGTCCTGAAACTAGGTCGCACTCCAACTGCACCCGATGTAAAGGTACACTGCCTTCCCATACCATTTTCTATAATTCTGGTACTTACTACGCTCCCTGGGGGAAAGGTCAGGCCTTTTTTCAGCAAAAGGGATCTAGTGTCCCCTGTATCACTGAGTATTACTTTGGGCTTGCTTGCCCCACTCGAGGGGTATGGGGTTACTCTCCCTTCAGATAAAATCCTGATAACCTTCAGGGAACCTATTAAATTTTCCTGCACCCGCAACAGTATGTTTTCTGGGTCTTACTGCTGCTGCAGTTAAAGCCACAGCCTGCTTGCTTTCCATCAGGGTCCCTTCACCTGCACTGATCGGGTGTGCCCTGATTAACCCTGCAGGCTTTCCCGTAGTTTCTCGCAGTCAGCTCTTAGGTGACCTGCCTTATTACATTGGAAGCACACAGGTCGCCAGGTCTCACTCCTACTTTCAGCACCATCCTTTTTGGCTTGAGGAGGGCCCCTGTGTGTACTGTTTTTCCTTCTCTCCCAGGACTGCTTGGGCTCCTATCACCTTCCCACCCTTTGTCCTTTTCGGGTTTGTGGGGATGACTAGGAAAGGTTTTCCTTTGGGGAACTGACTTGTATATGAGGGTGAAAGCATCAGCTAGAACTGCGGCTTGCCTTGCTCTATGTACTTTTTGTTTCTCCACATGGGTCTTTATGGAAAGTGGGAGAGAGTTTTTAAATTCCTCGAGGAGAATTACCTTTCATAGGTGGGCTGTACTTTAAGAGCCCTCAACCATTGGTCAAAGGCCAGCTGCTTACTTCTCTTCAACTCCAAGTAAGTTTGATCATCTTGTTTCCAGAGGGTTCGGAACTTCTGGCAGTCGGCTTCCGGTACTGGCTCATATGCCCCGAGGATAGCATTTTTAGTCAGTTCATAATTTGATGAACTCTCATCTGTCAATAGGGAATAAACTTCATAGGCTTTTCCAAATAACTTCTTTGCAGCAGGAGAGTCCAGTTCTCAGACAGCCATTTTAACTGCCTTGCAAGTTTCTCAAAGATACAAAAAATTCTTCCACTTCTCCCTCATTGAATTTTGGAATCAATTGGGAAAATTTTAAAAGCTCAACACACAGCCCCGAATTACTTGTATTCTCCATCATGGCCATGCTTTCACTGGGGTTACTCTGTCGCCCCCTAGCTAACTCAAGCTGCCGTAGCTCCCTTTCCTCCTGTTCCCGCTGGAAAATTCTTTCTCTCTTTCCCTCCTGTCTTTCTGGCTCTCTCTGTCTCTTCTCTCTATTTTTCTCTCTTCTGTCTCTCCCTTTCTCTCTCTGTTTCCCTGTTTTCTAATTCAAGTTTCCTCTGTTCCAATTGTATCTTTGCTAATATTACCCTGTCTGATTCTAATTCTAACCGTGTCTCTGATTCTTCGGGTTCGAGGGAAAAATGGCTGGCCACTAGTCTTAGGAGTTCGGATTTCCTAGCTTTGGCATGGAAAGTGATCCTACACTGTTCAGCCATATTCTTCATCTCTTCCATAGACAGTGCCTTTAACTTATCACATTACTTCACCCTGGCTTGGGGAGATGCTGGCATCGGTTGCAGACATGTTAGTAGTCTAACACAAAAACCACAAGAAAACCTGTATTGAAGTCTTCTCTTTTTGATTGGGATCAATTTGATTTCCCACTTCCAATTTCTTGTTTGTGGGTCCAATTCCAGACAAGCCCCCAAATTTCTGTTATGGCTGGGTGACAAAGTGGTCTCAGGCACCCCTCTTGCTCCTTTCCTGGTTTGGCCGTAACAGGGTTTATCGTTTAAAACGCAGTGATTTTAGCTTGCCACCTCAGTGAGTCTTTGCTCACTGCTCTCTAATTGTAATTGCCAATGAACTAATCAGACAGGTTTTCTTAAACAAGAAAGATGTACGTTTATTAGCCTTATCTCTCTAAATTGGTTAAAATTACTAAAATACATGACGCAACCATGCTCGCTTGCACATGAGATAAACATACACACAAATAGATACAGAGGGGGAGAAAGAATTGGGGGGGGGTGGGTGTTGAAGTAGAGTTCGTAATAAATGGAATTCAGTTACTGGGTGGTGATGTCCTTGATACAGTGTCCTGAATTGAAGTTAAGGTCTTGGAGTCCACACTGGGCCTCAGTGCACAATTTCAAGCTTGCTTCTCTGGTACCAGAAGCCTGAAGGGAGGTTTCAATTATCTTCTTGGTGGTCACCTGTAAAGATCTGTAGTCTTGAGGCTTACACTGCCACTGTGGTTTCCCTGGAACTTTTCTGGAAAGAGAGACAGAAAGAGACGTCTTCTCTTTGTTCTTCAAAATTGCAGTCTGTCCTTTCTGTGTGGCACAATTCAAAAAGACCCATTCTAGCCAGCAGATAGGTTATGTGACCATCTCTTTGTTTGAAGGCTGCATTTGTTGACAACACAACCACTAGGTGCTGCTGTACTGGCACATGCGCAACTGTGGCCTGTTCCACTAAAACGTCAGTCTGCGATGTTCAGGCAGCTGCCAGGACTAAAGTTGGCGCTGCTCAAATAATCACAGCAAGGCAACGTAAACCCATGGCAGCACACAACGGCCAGAGAGAGCAGGCAGGGGAAGCAGAAAGAGAGCGGCCGGAGAGATGGGGGGGGGGGGGAGCGGGGAGCGAGCGGCTGGAGAGGGGGAGGGGGAGGAGCGAGCAGCCGGAGTGGGGGGTGGGGAGTGGGCGGCCAGAGAAGGCGGAGGAGGGAGCCGGGAGCGAGCGGCTGGAGTGGGGGCAGGGGAGCGGGGAGCGAGAAGCCTGCAGTCAGTGGCCGGGGGTGGGTGGTGGGGTGCTCTCTCCCCGCTTCCCCCCCACCCAGCTCTCTCCCCACTTCCCCCCCCCACCCAGCTCTCTCCCCCTTCCCCCCCACCCCACTGTCTGCCCGCTTCCCTCCACCCCACTCTCTCCCCGCTTTCCCCCACCAAGCTCTCTCCCCACTTGCCCCCCATCGTGCTCTCTCCCCACTTCCCCGTGTTAATGATAACGTCATCTGCGCATGCGTCAACCAGTCCTGGCAATGTGGAACGCCGCGCATGTGCAGCGAGCAGGAGCCTGCTTGCGCACGTGCGCAGCTTGGCGCAGTCTGATGACTACCGCGGCCAGCTGCGTTGTCAGGAATCACCTTGTTTGAAACAGCAGCTTCTTGGGGGATTGCTGGACTTCAAAGCTTTCCAGACACACCAGTCAGTATGTAGAATCAGTTTGGGTGGAGATGAGGAATACTCAGGGAAAGAAGTCACTAGTGGGAGTGGTCTACAGGCCCCCAACAGTAACCACAACGTAGGACAAAGTATACAAGAAGAAAGTTCCGAAGAAGGGTCACTGACCCGAAACGTTAACTCTGCTTCTCTTTTCACAGATGCTGCCAGACCTGCTGAGTGATTCCAGCATTTCTTGTTTTTATTTCAGATTTCCAGCATCCGCAGTATTTTGCTTTTATACAAGAAGAAATATTGGGTGCTTGTGATAAAGGGATGGCAATAATCATGGGTGATTTTAATCTACGTATAAACTGGAAAAATCAGATTGGCAATAGCAGCCTGGATGAGGCGTTCATCGAATGCTTTTGAGATAGTTTCGTAGAGCAGCACGTTCTGGAACCAACCAGAGAGAAGGTTATATTAGACTTGATATTGTGTAATGTGACAGGATTAATTAATGACCTCAGAGTAAAGGCAACTCCAGGTAGCAGCGACCACAATATGATTCAATTTTACATCCAGTTTGAAAGAAAGAAAAGTGGGTCTAAGACTAGTATTTTAAACTTAAATAAGGACAACTATGTGGGCATAAAAGCTGAGCTAGCTGAAGTGAACTGGGTTACTAGGTTAGAAAATAGATCAATAGAGAAGCAGTGGCAGGGGATATTTCAGAATACTCAGAATACGTACATTCCTACTATAAAGAAAAATTCTAAGAGGAGGACCCACCATCCGTGGTTAACTAAAGTAGATAAGGAAAGCATCAAACTTAAGGAAAAAGCATACAATTGCGTAAAGGTGAATGACAGGTCATATCATTTATCAGAATATAAAGAATGGCAGAGAATGACTAAAAGGTTGATCAGGAGAAAGAAATTAGAATATGAGAGGAAGCTAGCTAGAAAAGGAAAAACGGATAGCAAGTGTTTCTACAGGTATTTAAAAAGGAAAAGAGTAAGTAAAGTCAGTTTTGGTCCTCTAGACAGTGAGAATGGGGAGTTAATAGTGGATAATAAGGAAATGGTCGATGAAATGAACAAATATTTTGCTTTTGTCTTCGCTATAGAGGATACAGAAAACATTCCAGGAATGGCTGTAAATCAGGAGGTGGAAGGAAGCGAGGAACTTGGTGAAATTACAATCGCCAGGGAAGCAGTACAGAGCAAACAGATGGAGCTGTGGGCAGACAAGTCCCAGGGTCCTGTTGGACTTCATCCTAGGATCTTAAAAGAGGTGGCTAATGAGGTAGTGGATGCATTGGGGTTAATTTTTCAAAATTCGCTAGATTCTGGAAAGGTTCCATCAGATAGGAAAGTAGCAAATATAAACCCTCTATTCAAGAAAGTGGGAGAGGCAGAAAACAGGTAATTATAGGCCAGTTAGCATGATGTCTGTCGTGGGAAAGGTGTTAGAATCAGTCATTAAGGAGGTATAGCTGAGCACTTAGAAAAACTCAAGGTAATCGGAAATAGTCAGCATGGTTTTGTGAAAGGGAAATCATGTTTAACCAATTTATTGGAGCTCTTTGAAGGAGTATCATCCGCTATGGATAAAGGGAAGCCCGTTAACGTACTGTACTTGGATTTCCAGAAGGCATTTGACAAGGTGCCACATAAAAAGTTATTGCGCAAAGTAGGAGCTCATGGAGTAGGGGGTAACATATTAGCATGGATAGAAGATTGGCTGGCTGGCAGAAAACAGAGAGTATGCATAAATAGGTCCTTTTCTGATTGGCAGGATGTGACGACTGGAGTCCCACAGGGGTCTGTGCTGGGACTTAGATGAGGGGAGCGATGGCACGGTAGCTAAATTTGCAGACAACACAAAGCTAGGTAGGAAAGTATATTGTGAAGAGGACATAAAGATGTTGCAGAACAATATAGATAGGTTGAGTGAGTGGGCACAAATCTGGTAGATAGAGTATAATGTGAAGTTGTTCACTTTGGCAGGAAGAATAAAAAAGCAGAGTATTACTTAAACGGGGAATGACTACAGAATTCCGGGATGCAGAGGGATCTAGGTGTTCTAGTGCATGAGTCACAAAAAGTTAGTATGCAGGTACAGCAAGTAATAAAAAAGGCGAATGGAATGCTATCCTTTATTGCGAGAGGAATTGAAAATAAAAGTAAGGATGTTATGCTTCAGTTATACAGGGCATTGGTGAGACCACATCTCCTTATTTAAGGAAGGATGTAAGTGCATTGGAGGTGCTTCAGAGGAGGTTTACTAGATTGATAACTGGAATGAGCGGGATGTCTTATGAGGAAAGGTTGGACAGACTGGGCTTGTTTTCACTAGAGTTTAGAAGAGTGAAGGGAGACTTGATTGCACTATATAAGATCCTGAATGCTCTTGACAAGGTGGATGTGGAAAGGATGTTTCCTCTTATGGGTGAGTCCAGAACTAGGGGCACTGTTTTAAAATTAGGGGTCGCCCTTTTAGGACAGAGATGAGGAACAATTTTTTCTCTCCGAGGGTTGTGTGACTTTGGAACTCTCTGCCTCAGAAGATGGTGGAGGTGGGGTCATTGAATATTTTTATAGGTAGGTAGATTCTTGTTAGGCAAGAGAATCAAAGGTTATCCGGGGTAGATGGGAGTGTGGAATTTGAAACACAAATAGATCAGCCATGATCTTATTGAATGGCAGAGCAGGCTCGAGGGGCCGAATGGCCTACTTCTGCCTCTAATTCGTATGTTCATGTGTATCTTGGAAACAGGAAGATAAATTTATTTGAAGCCAACCTGCCCGCTTCTTAAAACTATAGTGCGGCTGTTATCTGTTTTGTTTGTCCAGTGAATGTTGTTAGTGTACTCATTTCCAAGCAGTTATAGATATCCCTTGAACTTAACTCTATTTGTAAGTTTTAAAGTTGAATCAAAGCAGGTATATCGGACAAATATATTTATATTTTATACACTCCATTAAAACTCATTTTTATGCTGCCACCCGTGTGCTTAAAGCTATTTTTGGATATTTTCTGAAACATTTGCATGCAGAGACTAAGATTTCTCAGAAACATATGTGTAATTCTGAATCCAGATTTGCACATCATTTCCAGGACAGCACTGGTTCTGTCAGTGACTGTGAAAGTTCTTACTGATTGAATTATTGTATGGCAAGTTGTTCTTGTCCTATTCAACTTTCCCCTACAACTGGACATAACCATCAATAAAGCATTAAAGAAAGTTAGATATAAAGGCAGACGATGATGAGCCCAAACATAAAACAGAAGACTAAAGCAAAATATTGCAGATGCTGGAAATCTGAAATAAAAACAGGAAATGCTGGAAATGCTCAGCAGGTCTTGCAGCATCTGTGAAGAGAGGAACACAGTTCATGTTTCAGGTTGCTGACCTTTCATCAGAGGTTCATTAGTGATCTGCGAGAGCAGTGGTGTGTAGTAGTTTGCGAGAGGCTACCTAGGTCCATTGCTGATTCTTGAGAGGAGCCAGAAACAAAGAAGTTCAAGGGCACAGTGACTTTGATGGCTACTGTCAGGGCATGGCGAGCAGTGCTGTGAGGTGTGAGGTCGTCAGCGACGAGAGCACAGATCTCTCTGACCATCTGCCTGGAGAGTCACAGTTTCCTGCGGCACTAGTTCTCAGTCATCTCAAGGTAGCTCCTACTTCGCTGGTAGATCCTATGCTGAGGGTATGGCCTCTGTGTCCTTCCTGCTCCTCGTCCCTCTCCTCTGCCCTCCTGATGCTCAGGGCTCTACTCTTCTTGCAGAGGGTGTTGCTCTTTTTTGCCACTGGACTCAAAATATGAGAGGCGTGCCCCCATTGCTAGCTGCTGCCTTCCTTATGCTCAGATGGTCCCCCCTCAGTTGTCTTTGGCAGCCTTGCCGTTTCGTCTTATGCTCCTGTGATGCCAGGAGGGTGATGACCCGCTGCACTGCCCGAGCACTTATTGCCCACTCTCCACAACCAATGCTGACCTGATGGCATCTCTTTCTCAATGGCTGAGTTCCTTTCTGTGCCATTCACCCTTTCATGGGGCCCACATAATTCTCTGGGGCGGCCATGACTGTCTCTCCACTTTGTGTCCACTTCTATTCACGTGGTCTGCCCCAGATAGCATGTGCAGCCATGTGCCCCTGTCAAAATCAGAATATGCCCCTTAATGAGCCCTCAATGAGTTCTTTAACACTGTTAATTGGCATTGTTAATGGATTGAGCAGGATCTCGAGGCCACACTCCCCCTGCCCTGATGAAACTCACCGGCGCCAGGAATCTAGCCGGCCGGCGCCGGTATTTCCATCCCCGTCCCCCCCAACCTCCGTTCCCACCCCCAGCAGGACCTGAAAATTCAGCCCCATGGACTTTTTATTCCAAAATTGAAGCCATCTGCTTAACTGCTTCTCCTTCCTCTGCTTGCCCCTCAATTCCCAGGTTTCTGTACAAGTAAAGTAGTCACCCATCTCATTCAATGCAGTTTCTCTCTAAGCATTTAGAATATTGGTGGTGGTGTTCTTTATTCAATTTTGATTATGGCTCTCTGGCCAGGGTTTTGCCAGCGCATTGGAGATGGGCTTGAAGGTGGGAAAGGCAGGAAAATGACGACAAATGGTGGCCGGACGGAAGCCCTATGTGCTTATGCTGCTAGGATATATTCCCAGAGGCAGGGCTGATGGGAGGAGGCTGTGCTTGAAGGCAGAAGGAAGGTAATTAAGCCTGTTAAATAGGCAATTAATTGTGATTTTTACAAGAATTTCCCCATGATGTAAGGGGCGCATGAGAACAACGGAGCTTCAGAGCCTTGCCAGCTAAAACAGCAGATCAGTCTTGGCTGCATTTGGCAGCCATTGTGCGAGGTAGAATGCCTTGGTAGGGAGGGCGAAACTGAGTAGACAATGGCAGTAGCAATCTGGAGGCAGGCCATACTTGGCTGGCACAGCAGAGGCATTCAGGTTGAGTGTCGGCTTTGACTTGACACTTGTATGTACAGAGTAAGTAGGGGGTAGGTGGGAGGTCCTGAGAACTGAGTGCAGTAATTTGCAATGGGCCTCATTCAGTCAGGCCTTGAGAGCTCCAATGAGGAGGAACATCAAAGAGGGAGGGCACCCAGAGGAGCACCAGGATCATAAGGCTGGAAGGGGGAAACAGACAAGGAGGGTGCAGCGAGGCACACAACCAGCCTCTTGTGCGCAGAAGATGCTGCCCACCATCTGATTCTCTGCTTCCTGCAAATGTCGGAGCAGCAGTGTAGCCGAAGACTGCGTCTCTCCAGGCAGGTGGTCACTGAGCTTTGCGCCAAGATGGAAGAGGATCTGAGCCTACTGGCATTGACAGTCAACATGGTGCTGAATTCCTATACTTCAGGATCATTTCAGGGATCTTCTGGAGATATTTGTGGGATCTCCCAGTCTGTGGCTCATCACTGCATCAAGATGGTCACCAGTGCCATGTTCAAGAGGGCCAGCCAATACATGCGGTTTTGCACCAATCCAGACAGTCAGGCTAAGAGGACTATAGGATTTGGGACCATCACTGGATTCCCCAGCTGCAGGGTGTCATCGACTGCACGCATGAGGCCATCAAGGCTCCCATCGGCCAGGCAGCAGCCTTGATCAACAGGAAGGGCTTCCACTTGGTCCATGTATAATTAGTCTGTGACCACCACAAACAGATCCTTCAGGTGTGTGCAAGGTTGCTAGGAAGCTATCACGACACCTACATACTAAGGCAGTCTCAGGTAACTGTCATTTTTCAGGTCCCCTGTGCACATTAAAGGGTGGATACTGGGTGATAAGGACCATCCACTGAAGAGATATCTACTTACACCTGTGAGGGGCCCTAGCGCTGATGGAGAGGAGAGATACAACAGCTGCCACGCACAACTCGAACAACCATTGAGCAGGTCATAGGACGTCTGAAAATGCGATTCCAATGTCTTGCTATATCTGGTGGAGCCCTTCAATATGCACCAGCAAAGGTCTCGCATATCATGGTGCTGTGCTGTGCTCTGCACAAACTGGCACTACAGAGGGGAGAAGCTTTGAACAATGAGGACATCTGGAGTGCGATGCCTCCTCTGAGGATGCGGATTTGGAGGGGGTGGTGACCAGGCACATTATTATGAAGACCCCGAGGGACCACAGGCAAAACACAATGAGATCGGCGCAAGGGAGGCTGGCGACTCACTAATACAGACACCTTTCTCATGAGCCTTCCTTACACACCTATTAAATCAAATAAATCTTCTGCCTTTATAACCCTGTTGCCCTTTCCTTGAATGACTTTACCAAATCCCTGGACCCATCATCACATGAGGCCATGACATGGGAAATGCATTGACCTCATCTGGTGCACTCCTTCCCATCACACCTTTTGTGAGAGCAAGCGATCTGTTAATGGTCCAGTAGTGCATAGATAACTGATTATGGTGTAGCATATCAGAATTCATTGCAGACAAATAAACAGTAAGGTGATGTTGAAATACATAATCTAATCCAGTGAAACCCAAGTGCAGCTAGGTGGACTTTCTACATAGAAACACAGAAAATAAGAGCAGGAGTAGGCCATTTGGCCCTTCGAACCTGCTCCACCATTCATTATGATCATGGCTGATCATCCAACTCAGTAGCCTGTTCCGGCTTTCGCCCCATACCCTTTGATCCCTTTAGACCCAAGAGCTATACGTAACTCCTTTTTGAAAACTTTCAATGTTTTGGCCTCAACTGCTTTCTGTGATAGCGAATTCCACAGGCTCACCACTCTCTGGGTGAAGAAATTTCTCCTCATCTCAGTCCTGAAAGGTTTACCCTGTATCCTTAGACTATGACTCCTGGTTCTGGACTCCCCCACCATTGGGAAAACCCTTCCTGCATCTACTCTGTCAAGTCCTGTTTGAATTTTATAGGTTTCTATGAGATCCCTCCGTCACTCTTCTGAACTCCAGTGAATATAATCCTAACTAACTCAATTTCTCCTCATATGACAGTCCTGCCATCCCAGGAATCAGTCTGGTAAACCTTCGCTGCTATCCCTCTATAGCAAGAACATCCTTCCTCAGATAAGGAGACCAAAACTGCACACAAATTCCAGGTGTGGCCTCACCAAGGCCCTGTATAATTGCAGCAAGACATCCCTGCTTCTGTACTCGAATCCTCTCGCTATGAAGGCCAACATACCATTTGCCTTTTTTACCGCCTGTTGCAGCAGCATGCTTACCTTTAGCGACTGGTGTACGAGAACACCCAGGTCTCACTGCATATTCTCCTCTCTCAGTTTATAGCCATTCAGATAATAATCTACCTTCCTGTTTTTGCTACCAAAGTGGATAACCTCACATTTATCCACATTATACTGCATCTGCCATGCATTAGCCCACACACTCAACTTGTCCAAATCACCCTGAAACCTCTCTGCATCCTCCTCACAACTCACCCTCCCACCCAGTTTTGCGTCATCTGCAAATTTGGAGATATTACATTTAGTTCCCTCATCTATATCATGAATGTGTATTGTGAATAGCTGGGGTCCTAGCACCGATCCCTGCGGTACCCCACTAGTCACTGCCTGCCATTCGGAAAAAGAGCCATTTATCCCTACTCTTTGTTTCATGTCCGCCAACCAATTTTCTATCCATCGCAATACACTACTCCCAAACCCATGTGCTTTAATGTTACATGCTAATCTTTTATGTGGGACTTTGTCGAAAGCCTTCTGAAAGTCCAAATAAACCACATCCACTGGCTCCCCCTCATCAACTCTACTAGTTACATCTTCGAAGAATTCTAGTATATTTGTCAAGCATGATTTCCCTTTCGTAAATCCATGCTGACTCTGTCCGATTCTACCACTGTTTTCCAAGTGCTCTGCTATAAAATCTTTGATAATGGACTCTAGAATTTTCCCCACTACTGACGTCAGGCTGACTGGTCTACAATTCCCTGCTTTCTCTCTACCTCCCTTTTTAAATAGTGGGGTTACATTAGCTACCCTCCAATCTGTAGGAACTGTTCCAGAGTCTATAGAATCTTGGAAGATGACCACCAATACATCCACTATTTCTAGGGCCACTTCCTTTAGTACGCTGGGATGTAGATTATCAGGCCCTGGGGATTTATCGGCCTTCAATCCCATCATTTTCTCCAACACCATTTCTCTACTAATACTGATTTCCTTCAGTTCCTCTCTCTCACTAAGCCCTGTGTTCCCCAACATTTCTGGTATGATATTTGTGTCCTCCTTTGTGAAGACAGAACCAAAGTATGCATGCAGTTGGTCAGCCATTTCTTTATTCCCCATTATAAATTCCCCTGTTTCTGTCTGTAAGGGACCTACGTTTGTCTTCACCATTCTTTTTCTTTTCACATACCTCTAGAAACTTTTACAGTCAGTTTTTATGTTCCCTGCAAGCTTGCACATGTACTCTATTTTCCCCTTCTTAATCAATCCCTTGATCCTCCTTTGCTGAATTCTAAACTGCTCCCAATCCTCAGGTCTGTTGTTATTCCTGGCAAATTTATATGCCTCTTCCTTGGATCTAATGGTATCTCTAATTTCCCTTTCCTGTTTTACTTTTGTGCCAGACAGGGATAAACAATTGATGCAGTTCATCCGTGCGCTCTTTCAATGTTTGCCATTGCCTATCCAGCGTCATCCCTTTAAGTAACGTTTTCCAATCCATCATGACCAACTCGCACTTCATACCTTCGTAATTTCCTTTACTAAGATTCAGGACCCTTGTCTCAGAATCAACTACGTCACTCTCCATCTTGATGAAGAATTCTATCATATTATGGTTGCTCGTCCCCAAGGGGTCTCGCACCAATAGATTGTCAATTATTCCTCTCTCATTACACAAAACCCAGTTTAGAATGACCTGTTCTCTAGTTGATTCCTCAACGTATTGGTCCCGAAAACCATCCTGTATACACTCCAAGAATTCCTCCCCTACGGTATTGTTACTAATTTGATTTGTCCAATCTATATGCAGATTAAAGTCACCCATAATTACAGATGTTCCTTTATCGCATGCATCTCTGATTTCCTGTTTAGTGCCATTCCCAACATCACCACGACAGTTTGGGGGTCTATATACAACCCCCACTAACGTTTTTTGCCCCTTCGTGTTTCTCAGCTCTACCCATACAGATTCCACGTCGTCAGAGCTAATATCTTTTCTCACTATTGCGTTAATTTCCTCTTTAACCAGCAAAGCAACTCCACCGCCTTTTGCTTTTTGTCTGTCCTTCCTAAATACTGAATATCCCTGGATGTTCATTTCCCATCCCTGGTCACCTTGCAGCTATGTCTCCGTAATCCTGACTATATCATACCCGTTTACATCCATTTGCGTGATAAATTCATCCACTTTATTGTGAATGCTCCACGCGTTAAGGCACAAAGCCTTAAGGCTTGTCTTTTTAACATTACTTGTCCTCTTCCCAATATTTTTCACTGTGTCCCTGTTTGATTCTGGCCATTGCTTTCTCTGCCTGTCACTTTTCTTATTCCCCTTACTGTCTTTTGTTCTTGTCTTTGATCTCCCCTCCTCTGACTCCTTGCAAAGATTCCCATCCCCCTGCCATTTTCGTTTAAACTCTCCCCAGCCACTCTAGTAAATGCTCCCCCTAGGATATCAGTCCCGGTCCTGCCCAGGTGTAACCCGTCAAGTTTGCACTGGTCCCACCTCCCCCAGAACCGGTCCCAATGCCCCAGGAATCTAAAACCCTCCCCCTCACGCCATTTCTTCAGCCACGTATTCATCCGATATATTCTGCTATTTCTACTCTGACTAGCACGTGGCACTGGTAGTAATCCTGAGATCACTACCTTTGAGGTCCTACTTTTCAACTTACTTCCTAGCTCCCTATATTCTGCTTTTAGGACCTCATCCTTTTTATTAACCTATGTCGTTTGTACCAATGTGTGCCACGACCACTGGCTGTTCACCCTCCCGCTTCAGCATGTCCTGTATCCGCTCTGAGACATCCTTGACCCTAGCACTAAGGGAGGCAACATACCATCCTGGAGTCTCTTTTGCGGCCACAGAAACACCTATCTATTCCCCTTACAATTGAATCCCCTATAACTATTGCATTCCCACATTTTTTGCCCTTCCCCTGTGCAGCAGAGCCAACCGTGGTGCAGTGAATTATGCTGTTGTTGCTTTCCCCTGAGAGGCCATTCCCTCCAACAGTATCCAAAGCAGTATACCTGTTTTGCAGGGGAATAACCACAGGAGGTTCCTGCACTGCCTGCCTAGACCTCTTGCTCTGCCTGGTGGTCACCCATTCCCCTCCTGCCTGTGGGGTCTGAGCCTGCGGTGTGACCACCTCTCTATACGTGCTATCCACGATACTCTCCACAGTGTCCCCAGCTGCCGCTCCAGCTCCGAAACCTGGGCTTCCAGGAGCTGCAGCTGGACACACTTCCTGCACACATGTTAGTCCCGGGGACTGGAATTGTTCCCGGCTTCCAACATGGAGCACGAGGAGCACACCACGGCTTGGAACTCTCCTTCCATGACTTAACCCTTTAAATTAAAGAATTCTTTGAGGAAGTGACAAAGTTGATTGATGAGGGAATGGCTGTCGATGTCATATACATGGACTTCAGTAAGGTGTTTGATAAGGTTCCCCATGGCAGGCTGATGGAGAAAGTGAAGGCGCATGGGGTCCAAGGTGTACTAGCTAGATGGATAAAGAACTGGCTGGGCAACAGGAGACAGAGAGTAGCAGTAGAAGGGAGTTTCTCAAAATGGAGACGTGTGACCAGTGGTGTTCCACAGGGATCCGTGCTGGGACCACTGTTGTTTGTGATATACATTAATGATTTGGAGGAAAGTATAGGTGGACTGATTAGCAAGTTTGCAGACGACACTAAGATTGGTGGAGTAGCAGATAGTGAAGGGGACTGTCAGAGAATACAGCAGAATATAGATAGATTGGAGAGTTGGGCAGAGAAATGGCAGATGGAGTTCAATCAGGGCAAATGCGAGGTGATGCATTTTGGAAGATCCAATTCAAGAGTGAACTATACAGTAAATGGAAAAGTCCTGGGGAAAATTGATGTCCAGAGAGATTTGGGTGTTCAGGTCCACTGTTCCCTGAAGGTGGCAACGCAGGTCAATAGAGTGGTCAAGAGGCATACGGCATGCTTTCCTTCATCGGACGGGGTATTGAGTACAAGAGTTGGCAGGTCATGTTACAGTTGTATAGGACTTTGGTTCGGCCACATTTGGAATACTGCGTGCAGGTCTGGTCGCCACATTACCAAAAGGATGTGGATGCTTTGGAGAGGGTGCAGAGGAGGTTCACCAGGATGTTGCCTGGTATGGAGGGCGCTAGCTATGAAGAGAGGTTGAGTAGATTAGGATTATTTTCATTGGAAAGACGGAGGTTGAGGGGGGACCTGATTGAGGTGTACAAAATCATGAGAGGTATAGACAGGGTGGATAGCAAGAGGCTTTTTCCCAGAGTGGGGGATTCAATTACTAGAGGACACGAGTTCAAAGTGAAAGGGGAAAAGTTTAGGGGGGATATGCGTGGAAAGTTCTTTACGCAGAGGGTGGTGGGTGCCTGGAACGCGTTGCCAGTGGAGGTGGTAGATGCGGGCACGATGGCGTCTTTTAAGATGTATCTAGACAGGTACATGAATGGGCAGGAAGAAAAGAGATACAGACCCTTAGAAAATAGGCGACATGTTTAGATAGAGGATCTGGATCGGCGCAGGCTTGGAGGGCCGAAGGGCCTGTTCCTGTGCTGTAATTTTCTTTGTTCTTTGTTCTTTAAACCTTCTGGAAGATCTTAACATCCAATAATATCAGTTACTCTAGGGCCCTTCTTCCCTGGTCCTCGTTACTACAAAACTCCCTGAAAAAAAACACTACTTACTTTATTTGAAATAAACTTTAAACTTTTCTTACCTGAGGTACTTACTGAGCTATTCCCTGACAGCAGTGACTCACCAATCAATCACCTTGCAGCTCTCCTGTGACGTCACTGTTGGCTTTTTTTTTTCAAAACTCCGGTGCGCTGGAAGAGGTCCTCTCCGCTCCGCTCCCGGAAGGTAAGAGACTGGGCCTCGATCCTCGGGCTCGATTTATCGGCTCCGCTCTCACCGTTCTCCCCACAGGGCTGCTCCGCTCCTGGAAGGTAAGAGACTGGGCCTTGATCCTCGGGATCGATTTATAGGCTCCGCTCTCGGCATTCTCCCCACAGGTCCGCTCCGCTCCCGGAAGATAAGAGCACTTGTGAGCGCACCTACATGGTGCTTTGCCTGCACTGTCAGCTGAGGTGGAGGCAGCTGCTGGCCTTTCTGCTCCATGGCTTTCGATGGTTGTGGCGGTTTTCCTCTGGATGCTTGAGGCCTTGAGGGCCCAGGCCTACTGGGGGCCTCGTACTGGGGGTTCCCTCTGGGGCTGCTGCCTTTCAAAGTACTGCTGGCTGCCTTTTAAAGACGGTGCCAGCCTTGCCTGAGCTGGTACTTCATCCTGCCCGTGCCTCCTAACTGGCTACCTCCCACGCCTGCCAGTTATTAATTGGATAGCCCAAGAATATCGCTGTCCCACTTGTGTCCCTCACCCGCGTGGCCACGACAACTGCTTTTGGTCTCAATGTCGGGACTTTGTTGCTACCAGTAAAATCCCAGCCTCTGTTTCTCCATATCTCCTTTAACTTCCTGCCATTTTCAGTATTGTTGACTGCTCCATTCTTCTCCAGTGTTTCTCTTTTATAGTCTGCCTAGGTTGTACTGTTCTCTTTCCTGTGTCTGTTCACCCCTGTCACAGCCATCCATTTCAATATCAGTTTTGCTGGAACCATTTACCATGTGTACTAAGTCTCAGGCACATTTCGAGATCCAGGGCCTACTTAATTGTATGAGCACTTGGGGAGTCACTGAGAAGGAGCACTAGGCTAGATTCTAGAAGACACACATCGTGCAATGTCAGCAAGGAGAAACATTGGAGTAAAACACAGCAACAACAAAACTTGCATTTATATAATGCCTTTAATGTAACAAGACGTCTCAAGACACTTCACCGGAGCATTATCAAACTTCATTGGAGACCAAGCCACTTAAATAGATATTAAAATAAAAGCAAAATACTGCAGATGCTGGAAATTTGAAACAAAAACAAAAAGTGCTGGAAATACTCAGCAGATCTGGCAGCATCTGTGGAGAGAGAAGCAAGGTTAACGTTTCAGGTCTGTGACCTTTCATCAGAACTGGCAAAGGTTAGTAAAGAATTAGGTTTTAAGCAAGTGAAGGGGAGGGGGGTGGGGGAGAGAACAAAGGGGCAGGTGTTTGATAGGGCAGGAGAGATTAAATAGCAAAGCTGTCCTGTGACAAAGGCAAAGCGTGTGTTAATGCTTGTGGTGAAAGACAAAGTAGTAGTCCAGAGAGACTATTAATAGCGGAATAATGAGCACCTCTGACTACTTGAAAAGCAGGCACATGGTTTAAACATAAAATATTTTTTTAAAAGGCCAGTTATGCTCTGAAGTTATTGAAAATGTTCAGTCTTCAAGGCCATAGAGTGCCTAATTGAAAGATCGGGCGCTGCTCCTTGAGCTTGCGTTGATTTTCACTGGAACACTGGAGCAGGCCAAAGACTGAAATGTTGGCATGAGAGCAGGGGGGAGTGTTGAAATAGCAAGCAACCGGAAGCTTGGAGTCAGGCTTTCGGACTGAGCGGAGGTATTTCGCAAAGCGGTCACCCAATCTGTGTTTGGTCTCCCCACTGTGGAGGAGACCACATTGTGAGCAGCGAATACAATAAACTAAATTGAAAGAAGTATAAGTAAGTAACAAAAACAAGAAATGCTGGATTCACTCAGCAGGTCTGGCAGCATCTGTGGAAAGAGAAGCAGAGTTAACGTTTCGGGTCAGTGACCCTTCTTCGGAACTCCGGAAGTACAAGTAAGTTGCTGCTTCACCTGAGAGGAGTGTTTGGGGCCTTGGATAGTGAGGAGAGAGGAGGTAAAAGGGCAGGTATTACACCTCCTGCAATTGCATGGTAAGGTGCCGTAGGAAGGGGACGAGGTGTCGGGGGTAATGGAGAAGTGGACCAGGGTGTCATGGAGGGAAGATCCCTTCAGAATGCTGACGGGAAAGGAGGGGAAGATGCGTTTGGCGTTGGCATCACGCTGAAGGTGGCGGAAATGCAGAGGATGATCCTCTGGATGTGGAGGCTGGTGGGGTGGAAACTCTCAGACACTCTGTGGGCGGCACAGTGGCACAGTGGTTAGCACCGCAGCCTCACAGCTCCAGCGACCCGGGTTCAATTCTGAGTACTGCCTGTGTGGAGTTTGCAAGTTCTCCCTGTGTCTGCGTGGGTTTTCTCCGGGTGCTCCGGTTTCCTCCCACAGCCAAAAGACTTGCAGGTTGGTAGGTAAATTGGCCATTATAAATTGCCCCTAGTGTAGGTAGGTGGTAGGGAAATATAGGGACAGGTGGGGATGTGGTAGGAATATGGGATTAGTGTAGGATTAGTATAAATGGGTGGTTGATGGTCGGCACAGACTCGGTGGGCCGAAGGGCCTGTTTCAGTGCTGTATCTCTAAACTAAAAAACTAAGCTAAACTAAACTTCTTCCTACCTTTCCCTGGACTATGACCCCATCACCGAACATCAAGTTACTGTCCACAGGACTGTCACTGACCTCATATCCTCTAGCGATCTTCCCTCTACAGCGTCCAACCTCATAGTCCCACAACCCTGGACAGCCTAAAATCCACAAACAGGACTGTCCTGGCAGACCCATCGTTTCAGCCTGTTACTGCCCACTGAACTTATTTCTTCCTATCTTGACTCTATCTTTTCTCCGCTGGTCCAGTCTCTTCCCACCTACATCTGTGACTCTTCTGACGCCCTATGTAATTTTTACAATTTCCAGTCTCCTGGCCCCAACCGCCTCCTGTTCACTATGGATGTCCAATCTCTCCACACCTCCATTCCCCCACCAGGATGGTTTGAGGGCTCTCCGCTTCTTCCTTGAACAGAGGCCCAACCAGTCCCCATCCACCACCACCACCCTCCTCCGCCTGGCTGAATTTGTTCTCACGTTGAACAACTTCTCCTTCAACTCCACTCACTTCCTTCAAGTAAAAGGTGTTGCTATGGGTACCCGTATGGATCCTAGTTATGCCTGTCTTTTTGGGGATGTGTCCAACATTCCTGTTCCAGTCCTACTCAGGCCCCTACCCCAACTCTTTTTCCGGTACATTGATGGCTGTATCGGTGCAGTTTCCTGCTTCCGCCCTGAACTGGAAAACTTTATCAACTTTGCTTTCATTTTTCCACCCTTCTCTCACCTTTACATGGTCCATCTCCGACTCTTCCCTTCCGTTCCTCGACTTCTGTCTCCATCTCTGGGGACAGGCTGTGCACTAATTCATTATAAGCCCACTGACTCCCACAGCTACCTCAACTACACTTCTTCACACCCTACTGCCTGTAAGGACTGCATTCCATTCTCCAAGTTTCTCCGTCTCCGACACATCTGCTCTGATGATGCAATCTTCCACAACAGCGCCTCTGATATGTCTTCCTTTTTCCTCAACAGAGGATTGCCCCCCACTGTGGATGACAGGGCCTTCAATCGTCGGAACCATTTCCTGCACTTCTGCCCTCACGTCTTCCCCTCCCTCCCAGAACTGCGACAGGGTTCCCTGTGTCCTCACTTTCCACCCCACCAGCCTCCACATCCAGAGGATCATCCTCTGCCATTTCTGCCACCTCCAGTGTGATGCCACCATCAAATGCATCTTCCCCTCCCCTGCTCTGTCAGCATCCCGAAGGGATCGATCCCTCCGTGACACCCTGGTCGACTCCTCTATTACCCCCGACATCTTGTCCCTTTCCCACGGCACCCTCCCATGAAATCGCAGGAGGTGTAATACCTGCCCTATTACCTCCTCTCTCTTCACAATCCAAGGCCCCAAACACTCCTCTCAGGTGAAGCAGCGATTTACTTGTACTTCTTTCAATTTAGTATACAGTATTCGCTGCTCACAATGCGGTCTCCTCTACATTGGGGAGACCAAACACAGATTGGGTGACCACCTTGCTAAACACCTCCATTCAGTCCGAAAGCCTGACTCCAAGCTTCCGGTTACTTGCCATTTCAACACTCCCCCTGCTCTCATGCCAACATTTCAGTCTTTGGCCTGCTCCAGTGTTCCAGTGAACATCAACGCAAGCTCGAAGAGCAGCACCTGATCTTTCAATTAAGCACAATTCAATAACTTCAGAGCATGACTGGCCTTTTTGTTAATATTTTATTTTTTAACCATGTGCCTGCTTTTCATGTCAGAGGTGCTCATTATTCTGCTATTAACAGTCTCTCTGGACTAATGCTTTGCCTTTCACCACAAGCATTAACGCACATTTTGCCTTTCTCCAGGACAGCTTTGTTATTTAATCTCTCCTACACTATCATAAAATCTTTCCCTTTGTTCTCTCCACCAACCCCTCCCCTTCACTTGCTTAAAACTTAATTATTTTCCAACCTTTGCCAGTTCTGATGAAAGGTCACAGACCTGAAACGTTAACTTTGCTTCTCTCGTCACAGATGCTGACAGATCTGCTGAGTATTTCCAGCACTTTTTGTTTTTGTTGTGAAAGAGACATTAAGACAGGTGACCAAAAGCTTGGTTAAAGTGATAGGTTTTAAGGAGCATCTTAAAGGAGCAGAGGGAGGCAGAAAGGCTATAGGAAGGAATTCCAGAGCCTAGGGCCTGTTCAACTGAAGGCATGGCTGCCAATGGTGTCGTGATTAAAATCAGAGATATTCAAGAGGCCAGAATTGGAGGAATGCAGAGATTTTGGAGGACCATAGTTCTGGAGGAAGTTACGGAGCAGGGGAGGTGTTAGGCCATGGAAGGATTTGACAACAAGGATGAGAATTTTAAAATTGAGGCATTGCTGGACTAGGAGCCAATGTAGGTTAGCGAGCACAGGTGTGTGGGTGAACGGGGGCTTGTTGCGAATTAGGTAGGGGCAGCAGACTTTTTGATGAGTTCAAGATTATGGAGGGTGAAAGATGGGAGACCAGAAGGGTAGCATTGGAATAGTCAAGTCTAGAGGTAACAAAGCCATGGATGAGGGTTTTAGCAGCAGATGAGCTGAGGCAGGGGCAGAGATGGGCAATATTAGGGTGGTAGAAGTAAGAGGTCTCGGTGATGGAGCAGAAGCTTATCTCAGAGTCAGTGGCTAGAGAATAGAGTTTATGCCAGGGTCTAAAGACAATGGTTTTGATCTTCCCATTAGTTAATTGGAGGAAATAACTGTTCATCCAGGACTGGATGTCAGACAAACAGCGTGACAAATCAGAGACAGTGGAGGGATTGAAAGAGGTGGTGAGGGTTTGGTAGAGCTGGGTCTCATCAGCTGGAATCTGACGTTGCGTTTCGGATGATGTCGCTGAGGAGAAACATGTAGATGAGAAATAGAAATTTAGTAAAGACACTTACACATATCACTTGTAGGGGAATAAAGTGGATGCCATTTATATTAAACTTTATCTACATAATTTTCTACTGGTAGTGCAGAATAAGTTAAAAGCAAATCAACAAATGAACATAGTACAGAAGACGATGCTGTGGACGGTTTTTGCATTGTACACGTGGAGGTTGCTACTGAATTGTGAAGCTCAAGTATTCAGGCAAAAGTCCTATCTATATGACACAATCCAATTGCAAAAGTTTATCAAGAGGGTTATCTTCAGGATCACTCAGTGTTCTACTCTTCCCTGGTTGCTGGTGAATCTCCTCCTCCATCTTCCCATAGTTTGACCTCTCTTGAAAAGTTGCAGCAGACAATGATGATGTTGTAAACCCTGATGGGACTATGCTGTATGTCATCCCTTGATTTGTCCAGGTGTCAACAACAACTTGCATTTATATCGTACATTCAACATAGTAAAATCATCCAAGATGCATCACAGGTGTATTAACAAGCAAAATTTGACACTGAGCCACATAAGGAGATATTACAACAGGTTACCAAAAACTTGGTTAAAGAGGTAGATTTTAAGGAGCATCTTAAAAGAGGTAATGAGGTGGAATTCCAGAACTTAGGGCCTTGGCAGCTGAAGAAATGGCCACTAATGGGGTGGAATGACAAAAATTGGGGATGCACAAGAGACCAGAATTGGGGGAACGCAGAGAACTTGGAGGAATGTAGGGCTGAAAGAAATTGCTGAGAAAGGATTTGAAAACAAGGATGAACATTTTTAAATTGAGCCTGGGACCAAAGGTGGGTCAGCGAGCAGAGGGGTGATGGGTGAATGGGAGCTGGTGCAACTTAGGATACAGGCAGAGGGTGTAAGGTGGGAGCCTGGCCAGAGAAGGATTCAGATAGTTGCATCTAGTGGCAACAAAGGCATGGATGAGGGTTTCAGCAGCAGATGAGCTGAGGCAGATCTGCTTAAAGAATATTATTGTCTCTCAATAATGATTTCAGTGGCTGGATGAGCCTTATTGTCTCTGCATTCACTTGGTGTTTCATGTTTTCAGTGGGTTGTCATGAACCAGGGCTGAAAAGTGTGCCTCTGGACTTCCATTAGCTATCTATCATAACTTCCTTCTCCTTCAATTAACCCAGAAGCAAAGTCATGAGCCTGCATTAATCTATGTTGCTGGTCACTGACTACCTGTACTTTTAGATAGTGGAATCCTTGCCATTCTGGAACATCATGTTACTCTGTTTAGCATGGGTGTCATCAGTAGCACTCTCGACTTTGAGTAATCCTGCCAAATGGAAGAATTGAAATGGCCTCTCGTTTTTTTGTCATTTTTAGATTGGGAAACTGATAAAGGTATTTGCCCCAGTGAACCTGTTTGATGCACTTGTGCACTGCAGATTTGATGACGTTTCAGCATAGCTTAAGAGAAAGTTCAAAGTTCAGGATCGTAGTCACTACTATTCTGCCACTGGTATTGTTTCCCTGTAGTCAATGTTGTGTGCAAGTTAGATTCCAGTGGAATGCACAACTCAGTCACTACCACCCCAGTGAAACCTGTGAAGACAGTTGCCCTTTGACATTCCCAGGTTTGTGTTCCTGAGTCTGTGCACATGGTTCCTTGAGTAAGGGCACTCTGCCTCTAATGCAAGCAGACCTGCCTTTCATCACTTCTTCCATCACCCTACTCCTCCTCCAAAAACTCAGAGAGCTATACTCAATGTAAACAATTTTCTACATTTAACCTACTGTAGTCAGAAAAGCAGTTCCAGCTGAAGTAACCACTTTCTGAAGTAATTGGCCTTTAACATTCTTTTTACGTGGATGGGCTGATTGCACAATGCATTCTTGAATTGAAGAAAATGGAAATTGCACAATGAAGCATTACTATGTCATTTGCAAGAAACTAAAAATTTAAATTAAATTCTGATACATTTTGTGCATGTAGAAAGATTAAATCATGGCCTAAATGGCTGGCTGACATGTAATGCACTGGGAAGATTTGGCAAAATCAATCCTTGTGCCTTTTCCTAGCCTGAATTATGACAATGAATAACACAGTTGGTCAAAAAATCTACCCTAATATCTCAAAAGGTGTTCTTGTTTTTGTCCTATTATTGTTTAATATCTGTTGTTGTTACAATTGAGTCAGTGCAAATCACAGTTTAGATTGTTAAAATTCACTTTATGAGCAGAAGACACATTTGCAAAAATTTCAAGGAAAGAAATAAACTCTGAAACAGAAAGGATTTTTATAGCCTAGAAATGGCTGTGAGTGATATGCAGCCTGCTTATATTAAATTCTTCTCTCAGATTTCTTAATGTTAGCTCATATATTTTAAATGAGAGGGCACATTTGAGAGTTTAGGAAACCAGAAGATGGGGCCAAATTCAATTTTTTTAAAAAGACAATTGCCCTGTAACTATGCTGTAAAATATTAAAAAGAAAAGAAAGACTTGTATTTACATAGTGTCTTTTACATCCTCAGTGTTAATTGTATATTAATTGTGTTTAATTGTATGGAGATGGGATTCATTTGAGCCCCTATAAATAGACACTGACTAAAACTGTGATTGTTGGGGTCAGGAAGCGTATGCTTGTAATGTGTAATTCTGTAAATAAGTATAAAGGGCTGGATTTGGTGGCGAGCTTAAAAAAATCGCGGATTGCCCGCACAGGCCGCACGCCAAAGAGCCACCGCAATCTCCCACACAGCGGCTCATTTAAATAGTTGGGGCGGCCAGCCCTCCCCCAAATCATTTGGAGGGGGTGGGCTGTCCGTCAGTGGCAATGGTGTCAGCTGCCTGCGCGCAGGCGCTGGCGCCATTTTGAAAGAGCAGCCAGCTCTGCCGGCACATTTAAATTTTTAAAGAAGTAACCCCCCCAAAATTAAATAAATTTATAAAGCCCCTTTCCCACACCCCCAATAACACTTTAACTAAGTGACTATTTGCCCTTTGCCCCCCCAAAACACTTAACTTTTACATCGGACCTTCACTCCTAAACTGCACAAAGTTTAAAGGTCAGCCTTCCCACCATCCCCTACACCCATTACGTTTATTTGACCCCATTCCCCCACCCCACACTTAAAATTGTACCTCCTCCCCCTCCCCACCAGTGTGGCGCCACGTTTTCCTGGATGGGGATTTGAAGGCAGGGGAGTGCCAGCCGCCGCATTGAAGATCGCGGCGGGCCCTCAAGATCGCAGGTAAGTCTATTTAAATGCATTCATTTTACTGATTTTGAACATTTTAATTGAGGTCCTGTCGCCCAGTGGCGGGGTGGGGGCGTGGGAGGGTCGCCATGGAGCCTCACCACCGCCAGGAGCATCAGGCCGGGCCCTCACGCCGTCGAGGTCTGTGGCGAGCTTCATCCGGAGCCATCTTCGGGCCCCTCCCCCTGCCACGGAACCCGACGCCTGGGGGAGAACAAAATCCGGCCCAAAGTGTCTAAACATTGGCTCCAGTTTTATCCTTCACCAACTGGCTTACTGGAATAGAACACCCAGGACGTCCCAAAGCAGAACAATGAAGTACTTTTGAAGTGTAGTCACTATTGCAATGTAGGAGATGCAGCAGCCAATTGCGCACAGCAAGGTCTCACAAACAGCAATGCAATACTGACTAAATAATCTGTTTTTGTGGTGCTGATTAAGCGGTAAATATTTGTCAGGACACCAGGGATAATTCCCCTTCCTTGAAATAGTGCCATGAGATCTTTTACATGGACCTGAGAAGCCAGATGGGCCTTGATTTAACATCTCATCCAAAAGACAGTGGCAGTGCTGTACTCCCTCAGAACTGCACTGGAGTGTCAGCCTCGGTTTTTGTGCTGGAGTGGGACTTAAACCCACAACCTTCTGCCTCAGAGGCAAGAGTGCTGGCAGCTGAACCAAGGCTGACATATACCATGCAAACACTTGATTTGTTTATCTGACATTCCTTTTTCAACAGTTGTCAACTGTCCATTCACGCTTCACCCTAGTGCCTATGTTTTGTGATGTTATTGAGTTTTGGAAGATTATTCAATTATGAGAGACATCATAACTTATTATGATTCTATCCTCACCATCTCCACCATCTCTAAGAATTGATACAATAAAGTAAAAAAGGATACACATCAAAAGTGGTAATTATTTAAACTGTAGGGGAAAAAAGTGAAGCATTTAGGGCAAATTCAGTGATCCTGCACTCAACGAAGAGAGTACTAATTGGAAATAGGATTGTAATGCAGTAGCATTGATTCTCTAATCTGCTTTCTTTTTTCATTGAGGATCACTGTTGGGGCAACAAGATTGCTGAATTTAATTACATGTTGCAATGAACTGTGGCTATAGTTATATGTATAATTTATGTGGACATGAATGTTTGAGAAACAACATAGATACCATATTTGGTATGTTCATAGGAACATAGGAGCAGGAGTAGGCCATTCAGCCCATTGAGTCTTCTCCGTTAGATTAAATCATGGCTGATCATCTACCTCAATGCCACTTTCCCACCCTATCCCCATATCCCTTGATGTCATTAGTATCTAGATATCTATCGATTTTTGTTTTGAACGTGCTCAATGATTGCGCTTCCACAGCCCTTTAGTGTAGAGAATTCCAAAGATTCACCACCCTCTGAGTGAAGAAATTCCTCCTCATCTTTGTCTTAAATGGCCTACCTGTTATTCTGAGACTATGTCCCCTGGTTCTGGACTCACCAGCCAGGGGAAACATCCTGTCTACAGCCATCCTGTCACACCCTGTAAGAGTTTTCTAAGTTTCAATGAGATCACCTCTCATTCTTCAAAGCTCTAGAGAATACAGACCCAGTTTCCTCAATCTCTCCTCATAAGACATTCCCACCAGCCCAGGGATTAGTCTGGTGAGCCTCTGTTGCACTCCCTCTACGGCAAGTATATCCTTCCTTAGATAAGGAGACCAAAACTGTGCACAATACTCCAGGTGCAGTCTCACCAAGGCTCTATACAATTGCAGCAAGACTTCTTTACTCCTGTACTCAAAACCCCTTGCGATGAAGGCCAGCATACCATTGGCCTTCTTAATTGCTTGCTAGCTTTTAGTAACTCATGAACAAGGACACTCAGGTTCCTTTGGACATCAACACTTTCCAACCTCTCACCATTTAAGAAATACTCTGTCTTTCTGTTTTTTTTAACCAAAGTGAATAACTTCACACTTATTCACATTATATTCCATTTGCCAAGTCATTGCCCATTCACTTAGCCTGTCCAAGTCTCCTTGAAGCGTCCTTGCATCCTCCTCATAACTTATATTCCCATCTAGTTTTGTGTCATCAGCAAATTTGGAAATATTACATTTGGCCCCCACATCCAAATCATTTATATAGATTGTGAACAGTTGTTGCCCCAGCATTGATCATTGTGGTATCCCACTAGTAACAGCCTGCCATGCTGAGAATGACCTATTTATTCCTACTCTCTGTTTTCTGTCTGTTAACCAATTCTCAATCCATACCAGTATATTACCCCCAATCCCATGTGCTGTAATTTTGTTTACTAACCTTATCAAAAGCCTTCTGAAAATCTAAATACACCACATCCACTGGCTCTGCTTTATCAATCTACAAGTAGCATCCTCAAAAAAGTCCAACAGGTTTGTCAAATATGATTTCCCTTTCATAAATCCATGTTGACTCTGCCCAATCATATCATTATTTTCTGTGTCTAGTTATCTTCCTTTATAATAGATTCTAACATTTTCCCTACTATTGGCATCAAATTAACAGGTCTGTAGTTCCCCGTTTTCGCCCTTCCTCCTTTCTTAAATAGTGGGGTTACATTTGCTACTTTCCAGTCTTCAGGAAGCTTTCCAGAATCTCTAAAATTTTGAAAGATAACCACCAATGCATCCATTATCTCTATAGCCACCTCCTTCAACATTCTGGGATGTAGCTCATCTGGTCTAGGGGATTTATCAACCCTGAATCCAGTTTAATTTTTTGAGTACTACCTCTTTATTCATACTAATTTCTTTCAGTTCCTCATTTTCATAAGTCCCTTGGTTCCCTAGTATTTCTGGGAGATTTTCTGTATCTTCCTCCATGTAGACAGACGCAAAGTAATTGTTTACTTTTTCTGTCATTTCCCTATTCTGCATTATAAATTCTCATGTCTCTGCCTGTAATGGACCCACATTTGTCCTTGGTAATCTTTTCCTTTTCACATACCTAAAGAAACTTTTAATAACCTTTATGGATATAAAAATACTTCAGATGTATTGTAAATACAAGTCCTTTCCTTTCCTTTTTAAATCGATTATAACATTGGAAATCTGTGTTGCATAGATGTGCTTAATTATGTTCAGGAACCAAAAAGGTTCCTCACCATTATGTTGCTCAGTACTTTGTAGAAGGGTGTTGAAAGTTAATTATGGAAGAAAGTTTATCTGTGTTCTAATATTTTAGTGGTAGCTCCAAGATCTTAAAATTTGCAGATTTGGAATGACAAATCTTCTCCCAGTACACTTCCAAACCTGCTGCTAGGAAATGCATAGAATCAACCCAAGTTGACTCTCCATGCTATTTGCTTCTCCTGCCTCTTCCAAAGCCCCTTGGTTTCCTTGCATAGCTCTTGTGATGGACTAGGCATGAGTAGAAATTTGCCTTTTAAATCACGTGTGCAATTCTACAATCATTAGAAGCTTATTTAATTTGAAACATAAGAACATAAGAAATAGGAGCAGGAGTAGACTATACAGCCCCTCAAGCCTTCTCCGTCATTTAATAAGATCATGGCTGATCTGATCTTGGCCTCTACTCCACTTTCCTGAACAGGAGACAGAACATATGTTTTGTATGCTAATGGAAATTAACGAATTCAATGAGTTTTAAACATGAAATAGTATTTTAATGTATTATAATTTTGTTACGATTTATTTTGTTTTGAACAGAAAGTTATGCTGATTCTAACAGTGAAGAATCTGATTCGGATTTGTCAGATGTGGCAGAGTTAGATTCTGACATTGAACAAGAAGTCCAAATCAGTTATGATCGTCAGGTTAGTAAATTCAATGGTAGTACTGACAATAGTATTATCATTTTGGATTCACTGATAGTTACACAACTTTTAATATTTTCAAAATTATTGTCACAGATATTTTAATCGTTTCCATTTAGGGACCTAAAATCCTTTGTGACATGAGTCTTGCAATTAAGACTTGTTGTGAAGAAATAGAGCTTACTACCTTAAAGGAAAAGCCTTCATTTTACATTATTTTTCTGTGAGGTGGACATAAAATGTTACAAAGTAAGAGTTCTCCTTCTGCCCACAAAATAATCCCAGCCCATTGTACTTCATGTGAAGAACTCCCAGCTCTGACTGTCAGCCCGCACAGTGTGGGAGCCAGCTATTTTCCCGCTGTGCTAGAGCCAATGGGTTGCAGTGGGATGCTTGTTAGGTGCCCCCAAACCACTAGTGGAATGTAATTGAGCCTTGAGCTCGGTTCTCATGCTGGTAAGAATGGGCTGGCAGCAGACACACTGTGTGCCCTGCCTGCCGGTTCTCCATCTGTAGTTAAAATCAGTTCTTTTAATGTTTGTGCTCAGTAAGGTAAGTATTTTTGTTACAAAAGCAAAATACTACAGATGCTGGAAATCTGAAATAAAAACAGAAAATGCTGAAATACTCAGCAGCTCTGGCAGCATCTGTGGAGAGAGAAACAGAGTTAACGTTTCAAGTCCTTCTGATGCTCTGCCATTCGGATGAACCTTCTAATGAAGGGTCGTCAACCTGAAATGTTAACTCTATTTCCTTATCCACACTACTGCCAGACCTGCTGAGTATTTCCAGTGCTTTTTGTTTTTATTTAAATATTAAGGTGGTCAACCAGCATCACATGTAGATAATATAGTGTTCCATATCCAATAAATATTAAAATGCTTATTTTCAGTGTCCTCATTGATTTGGTGCCAGGAGGGGGAATTGACTGAGTTGAATGGGAAGAGAATCGATAGAGCACAAAATACGTTTCAGATAAAATGAGCTGGCAGAAGGCAGAGAGGCAGTAGAGCAAAAGCTGCAGGGTGACAGGGGCCTGGATATTAGCAGGGGCAGGTTACGAAAGCAGGGGTGGCAGAGTTTTGGATGGGACATCTGCAAGCTGTGGAGTTTTAGCATGTGTCTATTGTACTTGACACATTCCCTGCCTGGAAGAGCAAATATGTAGATAAATCTCTGAGAACTGCAAAAATAATAGGCAGTAATAGTGGGGGATTTCAGCTATCCTAATATTAACTGGGGTGGGATTAATGTGAAAGGCACAGAGGGAGCAGAACTCTTAAAAAGCATTCAGGAGAATCCAACAAGAGAGGGGTCAGTTCTGGACTTCGTTTTAGGGAATGAAGTTGGGCAGGTGGAAGGGGTATCAGTTGGGGAGCACTTTAATGCAAGTGATCATAATTCAGTTAGATTTAGGGTAGTTATGAAAAAGGACAAAGATAGACTAGGAATAGTATACCTCAATCAGGTCCCCCAATTTTCAATTGGAGAAAGCTAATTTTACTAAGCTGGGATGTGATTTAGCTAAAGTGGACTGGAAACAGCTACTCGAAGGTAAATCAGTGGGAGGTATTCAAAGAAGAGATATTACGGGTTCAGGGCATGTATATTCCCTTTAAGAAAAGGGGGGCGACTATCACGTACAGAACCCCATTGTAGTCAAGAGACTTAAAGGAGAGGATGAAGGAAAAAAGGGAAGCTTATAGGCTTAAGGGAAGGTTCCTATAGAAAGCGATAGATATCTGCATACTAATGACACAGCTGTATAAAATGCTAGTTAGGCCACAGCTGGAGTACTGTGTACAGTTCTGGTCGCCACACTATAGGAAGAATGTGATTGCACTGGCGAGGGTGCAGAGGAGATTCACCAGGATGTCACCTGGGCTGGAGCATTTCGGCTGGAGAGACTGGATAGGCTAGGGTTGTTTTCCTTGGAGCAGAGAAGGCTGAGGGGGGACCTGATTGAGGTATACAAATTTGTGAGGGGCATAGATAAAGTGGATAGGAAGAACCTTTTTCCCTTGGCAGAGGTGCCAGTGATCAGGGGGCATGGATTTAAGGTAAGGGGCAGGAGGTTTTGAGGAAAAGTCTTTTCACCCAGAGGGTGGTTGGAGTCTGGAATGCACTGCTTGAGGGGGTGGTAGAGGCAGGAACATTTAAGAAGTATTTAAATGAGCACTTGAAATACCATAACAAACAGGGCTACGGGCCAGGTGCTGGAAAATGGGATTAGAATGGATAGGTGCTTGATGGCCGGCATGGACATGATGGGCTGAAGGGCCTGTTTCTGAGCTGTATAACTCTATGTCTCTATGACATCAGGGAATATGGGGATAGCATGGGAAAGTGGCATTGAGATAGATGATCAGCCATGATCTATTCGATTGGTGGAGCGGGCTCGACAGGCTGAATGCCCTGCTCCTGCTCCTATGTTCCTTCCTATGTTATGACATTTACTGAGGGCTCTTATTCTTCTTCTTTGGCCTCCTTCTCTCGAGAGACAATGGGTAAGCGCCTAGAGATGGTCAGTGGTTTGTGGAGCAGCACCTGGAGTGGTTATAAATGCCAATTCTAGAATGACAGACTCTTCCACAGGCGCTGCAGATAAAATTGGTTGTCGGGGCTGTTACACAGTTGGCTCTCTCCTTGCACTTCTGTTTTTTTTCCTGCCAACTGCTAAGTCTCTTCGACTCGCCACTCTTTAGCCCCGCCTTTATGGCTGTCCACCAGCTCTGGCGATCACTGACAACGGACTCCCACAACTTGTGGTCAATGTCACAGGACTTCATGTCGCGTTTGCAGACGTCTTTAAAGTGGAGACATGGACGGCCGGTGGGTCTGATACCAGTGACGAACTTGCTGTACAATGCGTCCTTGGGGATCCTGCCATCTTCCATGCGGCTCACATGGCCAAGCCATCTCAAGTGCCGCTGGCTCAGTAGGGTGTATATGCTGGGGATGTTGGCCGCCTTGAGGACCTCTGCGTTGGAGATACGGTCCTGCCACCTGATGCCAAGGATTCTCCGGAGACAGCGAAGATGGAATGAGTTGAGACGTCGCACTTGGCTGACATACGTTGCCCAGGCCTTGCTGCCGTAGAGCAAGGTTCTGAGAACACAGGCTTGAAACAGTCAGACTTTTCTGTTATGTGTCAGTGCGCCATTTTCCCAGACCCTCTTGGCCAGTCTGATCATAGCAGCGGATGCCTTTCCCATGCACTTGTTGATTTCGGCATCAAGAGACAGGTTACTATGATATTTGGCCTAATTAGGTGAACTCTTGAACCATTTCCACAGCATGGTCGCCAATATTGATGGATGGAGCATTTCTGACGTCCTGTCCCATGATGTTCGTTTTCTTGAAGCTGATGGTTAGGCCAAATTCGTTGCAGACATCCGCAATGCTGTCGATAAGTCTCTGCAGACACTCTTCTGTGTGGGATGTTAATGCAGCATCGTCAGCAAAGAGGAGTTTCCTGATGAGGACTTTCCATACTTTGGTCTTCGCTCTCAGACTGGCAAGGTTGAAACCTGCCATCTGATCTTGTGTGAAGGAAAATTCCTTCTGAAGACTTGAACGCCTGTGGGAGCAGCAGTGCGAAGAAGATCCCAAACAGTGTAGATGCGAGAACACAGCCCTGTTTCACGCCACTCAGGATAGGAAAGGGGTCTGATGAGGCACCGCTATACTGAATTGTGCCTTTCATATTGTCATGGAATGAGTTGATGATAGTTAGTAGCTTTGGTGGACATCCGATCTTTGCTAGTAGTCTGAAGAGACCATGTCTGTTGACGAGGTCAAAGGCTTTGGTGAAATCTATGAAAGCAACGTAGAGGGGCATCTGTTGTTCGCGGCATTTCTCCTGATACCGAGGGCTCAATACTGCAGAAAACCTAGAGGACTATAAAAAGTGTAGGGATGGACTTAGAAAATCAAAGAGATAGTGGTGTAGTGGTAAGGTCACTGAGCTAGTAATCCAGAGGTCTAGGCTAATGCACTGGGGACATGGATTCAAATCCCACCATAGCAGCTGGTAGAATTTAAATTTAATTAATTAAATTGTTTAATTAATTTATAAAAATCTGGAATTGAAAGCTCGTCTCAATAATGGTGCCGTGAAACTATCATCAATTGTTGTAAAAACCCATCTAGTTCACGAATGTCCTTTAAGGAAGAATATCTACCATCCTTACCTAGTCTGGCCGACATGTGACTCCAGACCCACAGCAATGTGATTGACTCTTAGCTGCCCTCTGAAATGGCTGAGCAAGCCACTCAGTTGTCAAGGGCAATTATGGATGGGCAACAAATTCTGGCCTTGCCAGCATTACCCACATGAAAGAATAAAAAATGGCATGAAAAAATATTGGCAAATAAAATTGAAAAAAGCCAAAAGATTTTTTTATAAATGCATAAAGAGCAATAGGATAACTAAAGAAAGAGTAGGGCCTATTAGGGACCATAAGGGCCTAACTATATGTGAAGGTGGAGGACATGGGTGTGATTCTGAATGCTTTGTGTCTGTTTTCACAGAAGAGAGGGATGACACAGACATTGTAATCAGGGAGGAGAAGTGTGAAATATTAAATGAAATTAACATCTTTGAAAGTGGATAAATTCCCAGGCCCAGATGAAATGTATCCTAGGCAGTTAAGGGAAGCGAGAGAAGAAATAGCGAAGGCTCTGACCATTGTTTTCTGATCTTCTCTGACTATAGGCGTGGTGCCAGAGGACTGGAGGATAACTAATGTTGTACCATTACTTAAAAAGGGAGAAAGGGATAGACCAAGTAATTACAGAACAATCAGCCTAACCTTGGTGATGGGAAAATTATTGGAAAAAATTCCGAGGGACAAGATAAATCTTCATTTAGAAAGACGCAGATTAATCAAAGACAGGCAGCATGGATTTGTTAAGGAAAGGTCGTGTCCGATAAACATGATTGAATTTTTTGAGGAGGTAACAGGGAGGGTCTATGAGGGTAGTTCATTTGATGTAGTCTATATGTATTTTTGCAAGGCGTTTGGATAAGGTCCCACATGGCAGACTGGTCACAAAAGTAAAAGCCCATGGGATCCGAGGCAAAGTAGCAAGTTGGATCCAAAATTGGCTCAGAGGCAGAAGCAAAGGGTAATGGTCGATAGGTGTTTTTGTGACTGGAAGACTGGTTCCAGTGGGGTTCTGTAGGGCTCAGTACCAGGTCCCTTACTTTATGTGGTATATATCAATGAGTTGAAATTGAATGTAGGGGGTATGATTAAGAAGTTTACAGATGATACAAAAATTGGCCATGTGGTTGATAATGAAGAAGAAAGCTGAAGACTGCAGGATAACTAGTCAGGTGGGTGAAACAGTGACAAATGGAGTTCAATCTAAAGAAGTGTGAGGTAATGTATTTTGGGAAGTCTAACAAGGCAAGGGAATACACAATAAATGGTAGGTTACTGAGAAGTATAGAGGAACAGAGAGACCTTGGAGTGCATATCCACAGATCCCTGAAGGTGGCTGGACAGGTAGATAAAGTGGTTGAGAAGACATACAGGATACTTGCCTTTATTAGAGTCATACAGAGATACAGCACTGAAACAGGCCCTTTGGCCCACTGAGTCTGTGCCGACCATCAACCACCCATTTATAATAATCCTACATTAATCCCATATTCCCTACCACATCCCCACCTTCCCTCAATTCTCCCACCACCTACTTACACTAGGGGCAATTTACAATGGCCAATTTACCTATCAACCTGCAAGTCTTTGGCTGTGGGAGGAAACTGGAGCACCCAGCAGAAATCCACGCGATCACAGGGAGAACTTGCAAACTCCACACAGGCAGTACCCAGAACCGAACCTGGGTTGCTGGAGCTATGAGGCTCTGGTGCTAACCACTGCGCCACTGTGCCGCCCCTTAGCCAAGGTTTATAATATAAGAGCAGAGAGGTTATGCTGGAACTGTATAAAACACTGTTTAGGCCACAGCTGGAGTACTGTGTGCAGTTATGGTCACCACCCTACAGGAAAGATGTGATTGAAGTAGAGAGAGTACAGATGAAATTTACGTGGATGTTGCCTGGACTGGAGAATTTTAGTTATGAGGAAAGATTGGATAGGCTAGGGTTGTTTTCTTTGGAACAGAGAAGGCTGAGGGGAGACCTCATTGAAGTGTATAAAATTATGAAGGGTCTAGATAGAAATGGATAGGAAGGCCCTATTCCCCTTGGTTGAGAGGTCCATAACCAGGAGCATAGATTTAGGGTAAGTGGTAGGAGATTTAGCAGGGATTTGAGGGGAGATTTTTTCACATTGAGAGTGGTGGGGATCTGGAACTCACTGCCTGGAAGGGAGGTCTAGGCAGAAACCCTCATAACATGTAAAAAGTACTTGGAAATACACTTGATGTGCTGTAACCTACAAGGCTATGGGCTAAGAGCCAGAAAGTGGGATTCGGCTGGATGGCTGCTTGTTGGCCTTTGCAAACACAATGGCCTCCATCCTTGCTGTAAATTTTTATGATTCTATTTCTGTGAAGTCAGCCTGATTGACAGGCTTGGCTTCCAGTCAGACGGAGAAGCTTCTGGAACAGGCCACAGGGGCAGTTAGGTTCGATCCTTGACCCTAGGGTGGGGGAGGAGGGGGCGGAGGTTCTGATACCAGGCATTGGTTGTCCTGAGGTCCTTGTATAAGGGCTGGGAGAGCTTAGGGTCAGGAGGAAGCACTCCTGCTCTTCCTGGCCCACAGGCAGTGCTGTAAAGGCACTTAACCTTCTCCATAAGTTGTCCTTGCCTCCCTTCTGCAGTTGGGTTTCCTGAGACAACTTGCAAATCAGAGCCTGCCAACCTCATTAAAATATTTAAGTTTGCAATCAGTATCCTGGGAACAGGTTAGCTGCCCACCCCTTGTCCTGCCTCCGTTAAACTTGTAAGTGGGTGGGTTGGGGTCAGGCTTCACCTTTTAAAATTTTGACATCTGAGCCCACTCCAGCCCATCTGCTTTTGGGTGTTAAAATTCAACCCTGGGATTCAAAGTAGATGGGAGGATGTGGGGCTTTGGGAACAAGAGGAAGGAGAGGTGACAGCTGTGCAGATGGTCTCAATTTTGTTAGTGAAGAAATCCATGTGATCTTCTCTCTTTGATGTTAGAGTTGTAAGTGGGATTTGAGGGATTTAAGGAGGCAATTAGCTCTATTTGCCTTCCATTCAACCGGTACTAATGAGTGGATTTAGCTGAGGATAGCAAAGCATGAGATAGTGCTTGGCATGATGAAAACAGGTCTGACAATGGATGGCTAGGCCATTTAAGTGCCAAGTGCATTCAAGTTTATATCTCTCAAAATCATAGGACATCCCAAAATGCTTTACAGCTAATTAAGCACTTTTGAAGGGTTGTGACTGTTGAAATGTAGGAAATATGGCAGCCAATTTGCTCACAGCAAAGTCCCACAAATGGCAATGAGGTGCATGACCAAGTAATCTATTTTAGTGATATTTGTTGAGGAATAAATATTGGCCAGGATACCAGGAGAATTGATTATGATTAGAGATACAGCACTGAAACAGGCCCTTCGGCCCACCGAGTCTGTGCCGAACATCAACCACCCATTTTATACTAATCCTACACTAATCCCATATTCCGAACAAACATCCCCACCTATCCCTATATTTCCCTACCACCTACCTATACTAGTGACAATTTATAATGGCCAATTTACCTATCAACCTGCAAGTCTTTTGGCTTGTGGGAGGAAACCAGAGCACCCGGAGAAAATCCACGCAGACACAGGGAGAACTTGCAAACTCCACACAGGCAGTACCCGGAATCGAACCCGGGTCCCTGGAGCTGTGAGGCTGCGGTGCTAACCACTGCGCCACTGTGCCGCCCTAACTACAACACAAGAACACAACACAAGAATTAGGAGCAGGAGCAGGCCATTTGGCCCCTCGAGCCTGCTTCGCCATTCGATAAGGTCATGGCTGATCTGATTGTGGCCTCAACTCCTGTCTGCCCCCCATAACTCATGACTCCCTTGCCAATCAAAAATCTATCTAACTCAACCTTGAATATATTCAATGATCCAGCCTCCACTGTTCTCTGGGGAAGAGAATTCCACAGACTAATGACCCTCTCAGAGAAAGAAATTTCTCCTCACCTCAGTCTTAATGGGAGACCCTTAATTTTCAAACTGTGTCCCTAGTTCTCGACTCCCCGATGAGAGGAAACATCCTCTCAGCATCCACCCTGTCAAGTCCCCTCAAGATCTTACACGTCTCCATAAGATCATCTCTTATTCTTCTAAACTCCTTTCCTCATAAGATAACCCCTTCATCCCAGGAACCAGTCGAGTGAACCTTCTCTTAAAGGCCTGCTACCCGACCCAAACCCGATGGGACCCGACGACATGTGTCGGGTCAGGTCAGGTTGCACTTCCGGGTCTGGCATTTGGGCTCGGGTCAGGCCGGGCCGGACATGCTCTATCACAGGTAAGTAGATTACTGTTAATTTAACTTTTGGACTAGACAGATGGTTTTGTTACACTTATTTTAAGCTTGTGCAGATCAGCAAGAAAGTGAAAAATGGAAGGTAAGTTAACTGATGGTCGGTCGGGCGCGGGAAAAAATGAAAGGACTCGGGCCAGGTCAGGCTCGGGTTGATGTGATTCTGTCGGACTCAGGTCAGGTTTTTCTTTGCAGACCCGAGCAGACCTTTACCTTCTTTGAATTGCTTCTAATGGAATTATGTCCTTTCTTAAGTAAGGAGACCAAAACTGTACACAGTACTCCAGACGCAGTCTAAGGCCCTATACAGCTGGGGCGGCACAGTGGTGCAGTGGTTAGCACTGCAGCCTCACAGCTCCAGGGACCCGGGTTCGATTCTGGGCACTGCCTGTGTGGAGTTTGCAAGTTCTCCCTGTGTCTGCGTGGGTTTTCTCCGGGTGCTCCGGTTTCCTCCCACAAGCCAAAAGACTTGCAGGTTGGTAGGTAAATTGGCCATTATAAATTGTCACTAGTATAGGTAGGTGGTAGGGAAATATAGGGACAGATGGGGATGTTTGGTAGGAATATGGGATTAGTGTAGGATTAGTATAAATGGGTGGTTGATGGTCGGCACAGACTCGGTGGGCCGAAGGGCCTGTTTCAGTGCTGTATCTCTAATCTAATCTAAAAACTCTTCCCTACTTTTATACTTGATTCCCCTAGCAATAAATGCCAACATTCTGTTTGCCTTACTAATCACTTGCTGTACCTGCATGCCAACATTTTGTGATTCATGGACCAGGACGCCCAGATCCTTCTGTACTGTTGAGTCCTGCAGTCTCTCTCCATTCAAATAATATACTGTTTTTCTATTCTTCCTGCCAAAATGGCCAAGTTCACATTTTGCCACATTATACTCCATCTGCTAAATTTTTGCTCACTCACTTAACCTACCTAAATCTCTTTGTAAACTCTTTGTGTCCTCTTGACAGCTTACTTTCTTACCTATCTTTGTGTCATCAGCAAATTTAGCTACCATACATTTGGTCCCTTCATCCAAGTCATTGATATAGATTGTAAATAGTTGAGGCCCCAGCACTGATCGCTGTAGCACTCCACTAGTAATGGCTTGCCAACCTGAAAATGACCCATCTATCCCTACTCCCTGCGTCCAGTTAGCTAACCAATCCTCTATTCATGCTAATATGTTACCCCCTAAACCATGAGGTCTTAGTTTGTGTAGTAACACTTTGACATGGCACCTTATCGAATGCCTTTTGGAAATCCAATATACCATATCTACAGGTTCCCCTTTATCCACCTTTGAATAGTGCCATGGGATGGCCACCTGAGAGGGCATATAGGGCTTCAGTTTAACATCTCATTCAAAAGACAGAACTCTTACAGTGCAGCACTTCCTCTGTTGGTCTGGATTATGTGCTCGCTTTCTGGACTCTGACTCCCTTCTGACTCAGAGGTGAGGGTAATACTACTGAGCCAAGGCTGATGTAAATGCCCTGAAAGTATGCAGCCCTTCAGGTGTATTCAGTTTGCAACTTGGATGGAATGCAGCAGAAGGAAGACAGATGAGGTTGTCATCTGGATATGCCAAGTCTCAAACTTGCCCTGGGGTTCCTGTCTGGCCTCCACCTGGTACAAGTAAATCCATCGTTGCAGAAGGGTGTGGGGACTCCTTACATCGGTAGTTCATACATACTTGATCTTTAATAGGCCCGTAGAGCATTGGTAACTGATTTCACTGGTGAAACCTATTGCACCACAGCATTGAATGACAGATGTGGGACCCACCATGAAAGTCCAGGACAGGTCCTCAGCCTAGGTCCCTAAAGAGAATTTCGCAACCCCATAGGGAATTTTATGGAGATGCCTTACAAAGGACCTCTGGAGTGGCTGTGATCCTTTGGGGTCCACGAGCCTTCAACTGGGCATTCCATCAATTCCAGCAAGCTAATAAAGTTTTGAAATGGTAAGACCCCATAAAACCAGTTGATAGTAGTACAATCCTAGCATAAGTGTCAGGATTGCTACCTCTTGGAATTTCAGCCTCGAGAAACATTTAGTGCTTCATATAAATTTATTTTCTAAAATTTGTTTTGCACAGTGGAAATGTATTGATTTGTTTCAACTTTTAGGTCTACAAAGAAGATCTACCTCAGCTCAAACAACAAAGCAAAGGGAAAAAACAAGCAGCAGCTTCTCTAAAAAGAGAGAAAGCCCCTGAAGGAAGTCTGAAACTACAATTTGTCCATGGGTACTTTTATAAACTTTTTTCTTCTGTTGCACTTATTTTTTGATGGTGGGAGGAGTGTCTTTTCTAGTTCCACTTCTTCACAGGTCACAACATATATTTAAATGTTTATCCCGTTACCGATGAGGTCAATCATATACTCTACTCTTTATCCCAGAATAACATACACCAACCAGGTTTCTTTAACAACAAAATTATCAGTTTATTATAAAACAAGACTTAACCAGTAACGAAGCAAAGCATTAACACACAGGTTGAAATATGAAAGTTTCCTTTTACCTTAGCCCCTCATGCACACATACACATACCGGTTAACCGAAAAATAATGAGATTTTCTCTTTCGAGCTCTGTTACAAAAAAAAAGCAAAAAACTTTGGCCAAATACTTGCTAATTATTGAAGAAAAAAGAGAAGATATGGAAAGAAGCCAGTTGTCCCTTTTTGGCTTGGCATCCCAAATATGCGTAAACGACTGTCATTGGGATTTTTCTAGAACAGTTCTTTTCAGGCAACGTTGAAGATCAGTTTCACAGGCATTCCAGGAGAAATGCGACAACAGAGGTTTCTGGCAGGCTTTTCAAGAGAAATGCAGCATCAGTTTCTCTATTTATTGCCCTTAATTCTCAGGAAGTTCTCAAAGAGATGGAAGAGGGTACTTATGGTGACTGCTCTCTTGGCTGGTTTTCTCCAACTGCCTTCAAAACAGTTCACACCCCAACACACTGTCCAAAGCAAAACCAAAATCAATATCTCAAGAGTCAAGCCTTCTGACCCTTATAAATCTTGGCCTGTCACTTCTCCGTAAACATCTCCCCCAAGTCAAAAAGCCCCTGCTGGGTATTTACCTGAAGACAGATGACTTCCAGTAAATGTTGTTTTCAAACAAGACCTCTCAGTGTCCTTTCAGTGACCCCAGTGAAAAAAGCATCCATGGAATCTTTTTCAGTTTTCCCAAATAAAACAATGTCCATAATTCAAAAATACATGAGTCCTCAAAAAAAACTTAACAAAAATATAGCAGCACCTTCATAACAATGCATAGCATATTTTTAATTGTTTTCTTCTTCAACGCACTTAAGGCAACGAGTACGTGGAATGCAGCCAGCAAGCACATAGTTTTTTTAAAAATTCGTTCTTGGGATGTGAGCATTGCTGGTAAGGCGAGCATTTATTGCCCATCCTAATTGCCCTTGAGAAGGTGGTGGTGAGCCACCACAAGAAACCTGTGCAGCAACACTGCAGTAAGCTTATTTGGGCACCAAATCCTACTAAAATTAGGGTTTCTCCCCATAATAAAGCTGAACCACATGAGCATCACTCTAGTCAACCAGGGAAAAAGAAATTATTTTATAAATAGAGTTCCCCCCACCACCCTGGTGGCCCTAGCCTTCCACTAGCACCATCCATTCTATTTCCTGCTCAACCTTTGGGCTTCAATAGGTCAATTCTTGCCTTTGGAGCTAAGCTTCTACAACCCTCTCCCATATTCTCGAAAAAGATCATTTTCTGTATAGGCACCAGCAGGCATTGCAAAGGATTTTTAAGGTATTATAAGATATAAGATATTAAGGTACATTTTCCAATCTTCACTGCTACTGGCAATGGTGCAGCATGAGTGGTGGGAGAAATTGGGATAAAGGGTGGAATTCTGGGATCACATTATCAGCCCCACTAATTTCATATGAACATGGTAGGCATTTGTATGATAATATCATACAACCTCATGTCTTGCCACTTGTGTTCACCGTATCATTTTGTTTTCTGCTATTTCATTTATGTTTTTGTCCATTTTCCTAAAATCAAGATCTCTTCTGTATATACAAAATAAAATATTTTGTAAAATGAAATAAAACTCTGGTGCTGAAGCTATAGTATGACATTTTTAATTTTTGTAAAGCATTTTATATAAAAATGCATCTTCATTGCAAGATTTCTTTTTAAATGTTTTCTCTGGATGGTGAACACTATATTTGTTCTGCCTACCCACTTCTACCAAGCAGCCTAAACATTTCTTAACATAGGGAAGGACCCCAGCATGCAAAAAGGATATCCCATTGTTGCTGCACTTCTGGCAAGAAGACTTTCTAAAACACATGAGAAATTGCAAAAGACATCCTCCTTACTCCATACCTTTGTGGCACACAGCAACAATTCGCATGAGCTCTTTTGAAATGGCAACTGAAACCTTTAAGAGCTATTTCTTCCCCAGTTTGTTAACAACCTGCTTACCACTCCGAAAAATTCCCCTTGTGATGTTAAGTGAAAACAGAACAATAAACCTGAGTGCTTCATAACTACATTTGTATTAATTTATTCTTTGCATAACAATCTGTTTATTAATCAAATAATACGTACATATTTAACATAGTTCCTTTTCTTACATATGGGAGTTTTTAAAGCTCCTAGTGTGGAGCTTTGCCCACCACCATCTCATGTTGGGAAATTGAGTACAATTTCCCACAGTTTTCCATCTTGGATAGAAAATCAGGGGTAATTTGCACCTGAATTTGCAATATGAATTTCCAATGGGCAAAGTTGTGCGCTAGGAGCACAAATTTGCAAAATTATCTATATGCTGTTACAGAAACGTGTATAGCTACTGTTGAAATGTCAGTATGTTTTGGGGTAAGGAATTATAGATAATCTTTTGTTGTGGGTCACATTTGATTAGTGTAATAAATGATTGGCAATCCTCACTTAATGCTCATTGATTATAATTCACTTTTCAGTCTCCAGGGCCAATAGGAGTTTTGATAGAGTAAATAGGGAGAAAATGTTTCTCCTGGTGAGTTGTATCTAGAGGATACCAGAGATAATTTAAGGTAATTGGCAAAAGACAAGAAGAAATATTTTTGCACAGCAAGCCGTTATAATCTGGAATGGGCTGCCTGAAAGGGTGGTGGAAGCAGCATCAATAGCAGCTTTAAAAAGGGTATTGGATAAATACTTAATGAGAAAATTGCAGGACGACGGTGAAAGAGCAACATATTGGGATTAATTGGATAACTTCTGTGCTGCATGATTCTGTGACAGCAGGTTGCATTCTAAACAGTCCAAACACTTAATCACATGGAAAGTTTCCATAAATATATTTTTATAAAATATTATCCTTATAATCATTATGCTATTATATTGTATAAGCTTGCTTTGTATTTTGTGTCTTTAAGGTACAGAGGATATGATTGTCGAAATAATCTCTTCTACACCCAAGCTGCTGAAGTTGTCTACCATGTTGCTGCTGTTGGTATTGTTTACAATCGACAACAGCATTCACAGAGATTCTATCTTGGACATGATGATGATATCCTCTGTCTCGCCATTCATCCAATAAAGGATTATGTTGCTACTGGGCAGGTATTTACAAATTCTATAACCTGAATTTTATTTACCTATTAAACTATCACATATTTTGTATTTGATGTATATAAGCTGTGCCAAGGAGGCATTCTACACAGCTTGTTGGAACTTTAATGTCCTTTTCTGTAGAATGGTAGGATACAAGTTAAAAGTCTGAAATTTTCCACATGGTGAAATACAAATCTTGCTATGTTGTGGGGAAGTAACAAGCAAAAATCAGGCAAAAAGAAAGGAGAACAACCTCTGCCTGACCTTGTACACCTCGACATGGCTGGTTGCAGAGCAGTATAGACTGGGACCCAAAAGCTGAAGGAAACATTGGGCTAGATTTTAAGGAGCCCTTGACATCAGGATCCATAGCGGGAGTGGACTGAAGATGGCCCCGGATGAGGCCCGCCACAGACCTTGACACGGCAGGGCCCGGCCTGATCCTCCAGCTGCTCGGCAATGGGACCACACTCACCATATGTAAATAAGGTAAATTAATAGATTTTCACGTGCTTACCATTAATCTCGATGTCCCGCTGAGATCTTTGGCCAGGCAGCCAGCACTCCTGCGCCTTCGGATCCCTGTCCGGGGAAACAAGGCACAACACTGGTGGGGAGGAGGGAGGAGGTAAGTTTATCAGTGTGGGAGGGATGTATGGGGTCGAATTAACATCATGGACATAGGTGATGGTGGGAAGGGTTGTTAAAAGTTTGTGCAGTTTCGGGGGGGGGGTGGTGGTGGAAGGTCAGATGGTAAAGGGGAAGGTCAAATAATTAATTTAATTGTTATGGGGGGGTGGGAGATGGGCAAAAGAGATGTATTTATTTGCTTTCATTAAATCTTTCTTTAAAGATTTAAATATTCCGGGAGGGCTAACAGCCCTTTAAAAATGGCGTCAGTGGCCCGCTCCCTCCATGTGACAGGGGGGTGGGGGCGACCCGCCCTGGCTATTTAAATGAGCCACCGCGCTTCGAAGCACGGCGGCTTTTTGGCGTGCAGCCTGTTTTTCAAATCGGCAGTGGGCTTATAAAATTCAGCCCATTGTGTTGTATTGTGTCCAGCAAGAAGAGAAAGACAGGATAAATGAATGACTTGGTTGAAAGCTTTGCCAGTTACCAACTTTGATATATTTATTCACCACCTCCAGGCGCGTATCCATTGTCTCTCGAGATAAGGAGGCCCAAAGAACTTTGATATATTTATTGAAATAATTTTGAGTTCCAGTTCAAGGTATTGGATAATAAGTTTGTGTTGGTATATTAACAGTGTTAACAGTAACAATATTTTTTGTTAGGTTGGACGGGATCCATCAATTCATGTTTGGGATACTCAAACGCTTAAATGTTTGTCACTACTAAAAGGACAGCACCAGAGAGGAGTGTGTGCCCTTGACTTTTCAGGTAAGTTACCTCTTAAACACCTGTTGTTAAGTCTACAAATGCTGAAAAAATTGATTCTCAATACCGTCTCTGGTCTTGCAATTTTGGAGGATCCAATCGAATGCTTGCTGGATCTCATCACTGTAAAAAGTTGTGTTCCTGTTCCCATCTCCCTCATTAAGGCAAAGTATAATCCTCCCCAAAACAAAAATATCTTAATTGGAATTAGTGCTGTTTAGCCTGTGCCTGGAATTGCGGAACAATGGAACAGGAAGGGAAATAAATCGCAATAACGACTTATTCATAGATGGGCAAGGACAGCAGCTGAACTACTAGGGGCAGGACATCTGTCCCCTGATACAACGGTATCCCAAAGATCAAGATTACTTTCTTACGATGTTTAACCTGCATGGCTCCAAGCTATACTTCTGACTACCCTTCAAAAGTAATCCATTGGCTGTAAGGGATGTCCTGAAAATGAAAAAGACGTTATATAAATGCAGGTTCTTTCTTTCATAGAATGATAGAGTAGTACAGCCCAGAAGGAGGCCATTCAGCCCATTCTGTCTGTGCCAGCTGTTTTGAGGTAATCCGATTAGTCCCAGTACCCTGCTCTTTCCCCATAGCCCAGCAATCTTTTCTCCCAAGTATGTATCCAGTTCCCATGTGAAGGCTACTATGGATCCAGTATCCATGCCCTTGTTGTGACCAGGTGAGAAAGGTGTCTAGGGGTTTTTTCAGCCTTCACCTGGTCTTATTGTAATAGGGTTTAATTTTTAAACACACTGTGTTTTGAGCTCCCCTTTGGTGAATCCTTATTCACCACTTTCCAATATAAAGCAAAGAAATGAACTTAAACAGGCTCTATTAGGTTTAAAGAAGAAAAGTGAAATTTATTAAAACTTAACTTAAACTCTAATTCGGTTAACGCCTACGGATACATGCTGCGCCCCAGACTAGCAGGCATACGTGATACGCACATGCAAATGGAGACAGAAAAGAGTAGAAGGAAAATAAAGTAAATAAGTTTGAGGCAATCTCTGAAGAGGGGTTTTTGTTGTGCTTCGGGCTTACTGTAGTCCTTTTGTAGGTAATTCTTGCTTTTCGTTGGGGTCCAGTATTCTTCTTAAACCTTGTTCACTGTAGGAGACTTTTCTCTCTTCGGGTTCATATGTCTTCAATAGTTTCTGAAGCTGGTGAGAGCGAGATGAGAGCAGACAGGAGAGAGACGTTTTCAGTCCAGGAACAAACAGCTTTCTGAGTTCAAATTCCCTGTGGCAAGTTCAAATTCAAAAAAACTCCACAGTCAGACTAAACTGGTCTGACCATGTCTGTTTGTGTATTCGGCCATCTTAGCAGTTAACCTGGAATGCTAGCCTCTCCACCTTCAACGTCTGGTAATCAAAAGTCGATTGTGGATTAAATTGGAGCAGGGAGTGGCCCCTGTTACTGTTGCTATGCAAAAAAGGTCATTATGGTGAGGAGTCTGACAATTCCTTGTGATAGGTCCTCTTTTCTTCCCAGCAGCAATTTTAAGTTTTAATGTTCATGTGGCGAAATAATGTGTGCCTCATTCTTGGCAGGTGGGGGCCTGCATGACACTCTATAGACCAAGAGAGAACGAGACACACACATAGAGCGCGGAGAGAGGGGCAAGAAAGATCATGGTCTCTCCTGAAAGGTGGATAGCTATTCAGAATAGTCTGCATTGCTACATGAAGTGTGCGGGCAGAGATTAACTACTTATTAAAGCGGCAGGTATGTCACTAAATCAGTTTTCAATATAGTGACGAGAAAGTAAGTCAACCAACCATTTTGGGCGGAGGGCCACATTGCGATTTTTGCTTGGCTCAGTGTGGTGGGGGGGGGGGGGGGGGGGGGGCGGTGGTGATGGCCAGTGAGAAAATTTCGAAAGATAAAGGCATTAAAAATTTATCTTACTAATAAAAACAACAACACGTGCATTTTGTAAAGAAGCTTTAAATGAGAAGACTAATTTATTGACTTACTTTCTCGTCACTATATTGAAAACTGATTTAGTGACATACCTGGCACTGTTTTTGCTTTAATAAGTAGTCTCTGCCCACACACTTGATGTAGCAATGCAAACTATTCTGGATAGCTGTCCACCTTTCAGGATAGACCATGATCTTTTTTGCCCCTCTCCCCTCACTCTGTGTGTGTGTCTCGTTCTCTCTTCTCTCACCCCTCCCCTCAAGGACTAGGGGACACAGATTGAAAATTTTGTGCAAAAGATGCATGGGGGAATATGAGGAAGCACTTTTTTTATGCAGCGGGTGGTAATGACCTGGAACTCGCTGCCCAAAAGGGAGGTGAAAGTGGAGATGATCAATGACTTCAAGAGGAAGCTGGATGGCCATCTGAGAGAAATAGACTTGCAGGGCTATGGGGATTGAGCCAGGGAGTGGGACTGACTGCATAGCTCCATCGAGATCCAGCATGGGCTCAATGAACAGAATGGCCTCCTTCTGTGCTGTAAGTAAATGACTGTTTGACTCTCTGTCCTTCCCCTCTTCCCTGTCTGTCTCTGTCTCTCCCCCACTCCCCCTGTCTGTCTGTCTCCCTTTACCCCGCTCTCTGTCTCCTTCTCCCCCCGTCCCTCTCCACCCCCCCACCCTGTGTATCCAGTGTTCCACGCGCTCTCTGTCCCCCGTCTCTCTGCCCCCCTGTCTATCCCCCTTTCTCTCTCTGCACCCTCCACACCACCACCACCCCGTCTCTTTTTTGAAAAAAAGTCAGAACCTGCCAGAAAACCCCGAGTCATTTGGGAAACAGCTGTTCCCGATGTCAGCGGCTGTCACCTATGAAACTGACAACTATCTTTTTCAAAAGAACTGACTTTAAAAAGAACTTTAGAAGAGCGTTCCACTCTCTGCAACCTGTGAAACTGACAACGCAATAGTTTAAAAGCCGGTTCTGACAAAGGGAAATTTCTCATTTCCAGTCATGGTGAGAATGAGGAATGGCCCCGGGAACAGTTTACATCCGCGGGCCGGAAGGAAACATTTGGTGGGCTGGATTCTGACCCACAGGCCGTATGTTGGACAACCCTACTATAGACAGTGCATTCCAAATCATAACTATTTGTGTGTAAAAATGATTCTCCTCATGTCACCTCTAGTTCTTTTGCCAATCACCTTAAATCTGAGCCATCTGATTATCAACCCTTCAGCCATTGGAAATAATTTCTCTTTATTTACTCTATCTAAACCCTTCATGATATTAAACAGTTCTTTCAAATCTCCTGTTAGCCTTCTGTGCTCTAAAGAGAACAAGCCTGCTTCTCCAGTCTGTAATCCCTCATCCCTGAAACCATTCTAATAAGTCTCTTCTGTACCCTCTCCAAAGCCTTCACTTCTTTGCTTTTATACTGTATTCCTCTATTTATAAAACCCAGGCTCCCATATGCTCTATTAACTGCTTGGCTAACCTGTTCTGCCACCCTGAAAGATTTGTTCTTGCACCCCCTTTAAAATTATATCATTTAGCTTGTATTGTCTCTCCTCTTCCTTCCTACCAAAATGTATCACCTCAGACTTTTCTGTATTGAATTTCATCTGCCATGTGTCCACCCATTCCACTAGCCTGTGAATGTCCTCTTGAAGTCTTATTATTCTCTTCCTCCTGTTTACCACATTTCCAAGTTTTGTGTCAAAATTGTGCCCTCTACCCCCAAGTCCAGGTCATTCATGTATATCAAAAACAGCGGTGGTCCTCGTACTGAACCCTGGAGAACACCACTTATACCTCCCTCCAGTCCAAAAAAACAGCCATTCACCACAACTCTTTGTTTTGCATCCCTTAGCCAGTTTCATATCCATGTTGCTACTGTCCCTTTTATCCCACGGGCTTCAATTCTGCTAACAAGCCTCAAATGTGGTACTTTATCAAACATCTTTTGAAAGTCCATGTACACAACAACAACTGCACAGCCCTCATTTACACTCTCTGTTACCTCAGTCAAGTTATTTTCCTTTCTAACTTTGCCATAATGTATCAATGTACTTCATCCTGCATTGAAAAATCAAAATGTACAATGGTTTTATATAAAATATATATGTGAATGTAAATTCTTAAAAGTAAAATAAAACAACTTTTTTGTTCAAAAAATTATAATTCTGTAACTTTAGTGAGGCAACTGGTTTCCAGCTCATCTTTTCCCAATGTTATTGTTCATGATTTATGCCTGACTTGGAAAATGGTTATTCATATACTGTCTGTCAGGTTACTGCACCCCTTTTGAAAGAAATTTAACATTAGGTAGCATGCTATCTAATCAGCTATATATTTCTTGTGCTAGTATTTAGTAATCAATGAAAACATAACAAACGCTAGCTGAGTTTTCTGTGAAAAAGCAAATTTAAGCTAGTGTGTTGTTCTGATAAGCACAGCAATACATTCCATTGTCATTTCCATTTGTTTTGCAGCTGATGGAAAAAGTTTGGTGTCTATTGGTTTGGATGACAACCACACTATAGTAGTGTGGGACTGGAAAAAGGGAGAAAGACAAGCAACGACAAGGTTAGTACTTTATATGCTTCTTTGTCTCTTTTATAACAATTCATTGTGGTGCTTGAAAAATTTAGGTGAATAACATTTTATTACTGTTTCTTTTGTTGAAAAGTTCTGTTTAAAAATAATGTAATTGCATTGATTTTTCCATAGAGGACATAAAGACAAGATATTTGTAGTGAAGTACAATCCGCACCATGTCGACAAACTTGTTACTGTTGGGATAAAGCATATAAAATTCTGGCAACATGCAGGTACCCTTCAATTCACCTAGTTCATTTTCCAAGTTCATTTATGTTGCTAAATCTGGTAGGAAAGGATTCTCATTTATCCCTTAAACTGTTTCACACAAAATGATTGCTACAAGTAGGCCAGGATTTTATGGGACGTAGCAGGAAAGGGAAGGTGGAACCAGAAGCAGGTGGTGAAGGTCCTCCTGCTCCAACTCCTATTCCCCTAGCGATCTTGCGCCAGCTGGCCAATTAACGGCTAACTGGTCGGGTGGCCAACCACTCAGTGGCCGGAGGCAGGCATTGAGGCGATGGCCGCGTCATCACCTCACACGGAAAGAAGTGCAGGTGCCATGTTTAGAGGGTCGCCAGCACCCAAGCCCTGATGCAAATGCTCTTTGCTGGAGCACTCATCCCTGCAACCATCCGCTGAACAGTCAGGCCTGCAATCATATTCTGAATATTGAACTTTCTATCATCCTCTGAACATTAAACTCTCCATCATTCTTTGAACATTGAACCCTCCATTATCCTCTGAATCTTGAACCCTCTGGCATCCTCGGAAGAAATCCACACCTCCCTCCCTTTCTGGTTCTCCTGCTCGCTGGAGGACAATACTTCTGAATGAATGATTCCCATGGTACTTGGGCACTGCCATTCTGACTGGGCCACCCTGCTGGTAGTTGCTGCAATGCGGCCCATGCCACTACCCTCTCAGGCCCTTCTCAAGTGATCTCCTGCGAGGACCACAATGGCGGCAAGTGGTTGGGGTGGGGGGGGGGGGGGGGTGGCGTGGGGAGTGATGTAGTGGTAATGTAACTGGACTAGTAATCCAGAGGCCCATGCTAATACCTTGGGGACACTGTTTCAAATCCCACCACAGCAGCTGGTGGCATTGCAATTCAGTTAAGTAATAAAATCTGGAATAGAAAGCTAGTCTCGGTAAAGGTGCCATGAAACTATTGTTGATTGTTGTAAAAACCCATGTGGTTCACAAACTTTCTTTAGGGAAGGAAATGTACTGTCGTTACCTGGTTTGGCCTACATGTGACGCCAAACCCACAGGTTGACTTTTAACTGCCCTCTGAAATGGCCTGGCGAGCCACTCAGCTCAAGGGCAGTTAAGGATGGGCAAAAAATGCTGGCCTTGCCGGCAACGCCAACATCCCATGAAAGAATAAAAAAAGGGCTCAAGCTCAAATCAATGGCTTCCAACTCCTACCTAACTACAAATGAAAATTGCTACCTACAACTGAAAAATGCTTCCCTCCACGGCTGCTGAATTCAACAATGACAACAGCTGCAGCCCCATTGCTGCCCTTTAAAATCTGCTGAGGCTCTGACACACCCATCCCCAGTGCACATACCAGAGGGGCCAGTAAAATCGTGATCTGTTGCTTCATTAACTATCTCAAATGGCTGTCAGTTGCTCATTTTGAAAACGCAAGTGGCATCCCCATGCGGCTTGCTGTCCGCCACTTGTAAAATTTGGGCGCAGCGTGTTTACGTCGAGGGGCTGATCCAACGCCACCCCCCTGCCTCCATTGCCTTCCATTTCTCCAGTGTATAATCCTGTTTAGATTTATAATGGACTGTTAAAACAGCCAAAGAAACTACGGGGTGATAGTTCACCTGGTGGTAATTTTAATGCATGTCACTGGCTTGCAAATTACATTGCTGTTGAACTGTTTATAAGCAGAATTTGCATGAATTTTAACACAGGTTCAGCAGTAATTTTTTATGCTGGCAGAATTCAGAAAAACAACTCAGTCAATCATCGGATGTTATTCATAATAGAATTTATAAAGTATAGTCAGATCAGGCCTTAATCTCACTGAATGTAGGGAGGAACCTTACTCCCACAACTAGTGGGAGAGGGTTTGAATGAGAGGGGCACAGTTAAATTGTTAAGGTGAAATCTGATCTCAGCCTGCTGCAAACGCATCTATTTCCGGTTTGACCACAGTGAGTTTGGGGTGTTCGAGTAACCCACTCTGGAGAGGTGGGACAGTGATTATAATATTTAAATGAGGCACCAGTCTTCAGATTTTGGAAGCCAATTAAATTTAACAGCTACGGTTGTGTTTCCACAACTTGGGAAACCCAGCAGTGTGAGGGAGGCAGGAGGCAGGATCCAGCAGATAAGTACTTTTCCAGCATGGCCTGTGGGCCAGTAGGAGCAGAAATGCTTTCCACACTCCCTCAAGCAAACCTTCTACTGCAATCTCTCCAGCCTCATGATCTCTCTTTTCCTGCATTCTCTCTTCCCACTGCATGGTTTCTCTATCCCTCGTTCCCTCAACACTGTCATGCTCAGATACCCCACCCCAACTAAGCCCCAATCTTCTCTGATTATCAAGCCTCTTTCCCCAGCAGTTCCATCGCAGGCTTTACCTTCCGACAGCCAGTCAACCTTTCAATCTGGCCGGCTGCCAAATGGGATTCAGGAGGCTTTCATCTTGAAGGCAGAGCTTTTTGCCTTCACTCTTTCACATCCATCATACTGTGCATGTGAGCAACACCACCAATAATAAATATCCTGCTGCTTTTCAAATCCTCTTATCACACTGATCTCTGTATCCCCACACTCAGTTGGTGCCTCAGTTCTAGGATCTTCCTTCTCCTCTGCAATTTTCCTGCAAAGATTTACAGGCCAAATTTGACCCTTTAATTCCTGTGGTGGCAAATTATCATCTATAGGTGCAAGTGCTTAATATCTTTGAGGGTGTATGTTCAAGTGGTGCTTGTTTCAAACCAGATGATCCAAGTCTATCTGTATTTTTGTTGGAGCATCAACAGTAACGTCATTTTTATCATTAGATAGGTGGTGCAATATAACACATTACCTTAGCATCTGTGCTGCTCTCCTGTTCTGTTACTATATGTCAGCATTCCAATTTATTAAGATGGTTTGAAGGAGAACATGCATTAAAAAGATCCTTGCAGAATAATTATTGGAATTCCCAAATACTCTTATCTGTACTAGCAAAGCTGAACAGTTGGACCACCTTTTCACCTATCTTCAATTGATTCAGTGGCTGCAATTCTCTGCCACTGATACTTTTTTAAAATTCATTCAGGGATGTGGGCATCACTGGCTAGGCCAGCATTTATTGCCCATCCCTAATTGCCCTTGAGAAGGTGGTGGTGAGCTGCCTTCTTGAACCGCTGCAGTCCATTTGGGGTAGGTATACCCACAGTGCTCTTAGGAAGGGAGTTCCAGGATTTTGACCCAGCGACAGTGAAGGAATGGCGATATAGTTCCAGGTCAGGATAGTGTGTGACTTGGAGGGGAATTTGCAGGTGGTGGTGTTCCCATGCATTTGCTGCCCTTGTCCTTCTAGTTGGTAGAGGTCGCGGATTTGGAAGGTGCTGTCTAAGGAGCCTTGGTGCATTGCTGCAGTGCATCTTGTAGATGGTACACACTGCTGCAACTGTGCGTCGGTGGTGGAGGGAGTGAATGTTTGTAGATGGGGTGCCAGTCAAGCGGGCTGCTTTGTCCTGGATGGAGTCGAGCTTCTTGAGTGTTGTTGGAGCTGCACCCATCCAGGTAAGTGGAGAGTATTCCATCACACTCCTGACTTGTGCCTTGTAGTTGGTGGACAGGCTTTGGGGAGTCAGGAGGTGAGTTACTCGCCTCAGGATTCCTAGCCTCTGACCTGCTCTTAGTAGCCACGGTATTTATATGGCTACTCCAGTTCAGTTTCTGGTCAATGGTAGCCCCTAGGATGTTGATAGCGGGGGATTCAGTGATCATAATGCCATTGAATGTCAAGGGGAGATGGTTAGATTCTCTCTTGTTGGAGATGGTCATTGCCTAGCACTTGTGTGGCGCGAATGTTACTTGCCACTTATCAGCCCAAGCCTGGATATTGTCCAGGTCTTGCTGCATTTCTACACGGACTGCTTCAGTATCTGAGGAGCTCCTCAGGCTGGGTGCAGTTCCAGCAGTGGCCACCGAATGATTGGCAGGCAGCTCTTGGAGGCGGGACTTCCTGCCTCAGAGGGGCGGAAGTCCTGCCCGAGGCCAGTTAAGGCCCTGGGCCACATAAAGTCACTGCCAAGTCATTTATATATATCAACAAAAGCAGTTGTCCTTGCACAGAATCTTGGGGAACACCGCTGTCTGCCATCCACCAGTCTGATAAACAACCATTTCCCACGACTTAGTGTTTTCTGTCCTTCAGCCAATGTTTTATCCAAGTTGACACTGACACTCCTATTCCATGAGCCACAACTTTGGTAACCAGCCTTTTTTGTGGTACTTTGTCAAAGGCTTTCTTAAAATCCATATAGGCAACATCCTTTGCTTTCCCTTCATCAACCTTCACTGTTATTTCATCAAAAAAATCAATCAGATTTGTCAAGCACCATCTGCCTTTTACAAATCCATGCTGGCTCTCTCTAATGAACTCAAGCCTCTCTAAGTGCCGGTTGATTTTTTTACATGATTATTGTTTCGAAAACCTTACCCATCACAGGTGTTAAGCTGACCGGCCTGTAGTTACTAGGAATATCCTTACACCCTTTCTTGAATAAGGGTGTCGCATTTGCCATTCTCCAATCCTCTGGCACCTCCCCCATTCTAGGGAAGATTGAAAGATTACGGCAAACCCTTCCGCTGCCTCCACTCCCACTTCCTTTAGCAACCTGGGTTACAAGCCATCAGCACAGGTGTCTTATCCACTTTCAGCATAGCCTGCCTTTCCAGTACATCCTGCCTATCAATTTTCACCTCATCCATGACCCCTACCATTTCCGCTTCTATCGATATTTTGCCAGCATTCTCTTCCTTAGTTATTACCAATACGAAGCACTCATTAAGTACTCTAGAGTTGCCCTGCACCTCGAAGTATATATCACCCTATTTGTCCCTAATAGGCGTCACCCACCGTTTACTATTTACTTGCTGGTAGAAGATTTTTGGGTTCCCTTTTATGTTAACTGCCATTCTATTCTCATATTCTCTTTGCCAATCATATTTTCCTCTTCACTTCTCTCAACTGATTGGATTTGGCCTGGTTCTCACTTGAAGAATTCACCTGACATGTATAATACACCATCTTTATTTATTTCATCATATTCTTTATTTCCCTCATCATCCAAGGAGCCTTGGCTTTGGTTTCCTTACCTTTCACCCTTGTCAGAATGTACTCTATCCTGTACCTGAAATATCTCCTCCTTAAAGCACCCATTGCTCCATTACAGTTTTTCCTGTCAAATTTTGGTTCCATTTTACACTGGCTAGATCCCCTCTCATCCCATTGAGGTTAGCCCTCTTCCAATTTAGAAGTTCTACTTTAGCTTGTTCTCTTCTGCATTGCTAATCTAAACCTTACAATACCATGATCACTCTTACCCAAGTGTTCCTCCACAGACACATGTCCACTTGGCCCACCTCATTCCGCAGCACCAGAGCCAGCAATGCCTCCTTCCTAGTTGTACCGAAGTTCTCCTGAATACATTTCAGAAATTCTTTCCTCTCCTTTTTCTTTATTCTAACATTATCCTTTGTATGCCTGTCTAAAGTGCCTTAAGGCACACAAATTGGAATATCATTCCCATGTTGCTGTAGTGGATAATTTTGTTATGTAATTTGTAGTACCTTACTAAAATATTATTTGACATTTTTGCCATGTGGTTGCATAGAATATATCAGTTTCACTTGGAGGCAAAAATAATTAAAGTTGTAAAATAGTAGTGGCATTTACGGTCAGATATTGATACAAATTGTTTTATGTTAACATTTTACAGAAAGAGTACAATATTGTTTTCTCTTTTACTGCCATTCCAGACTTGGCTGACTCTTTGTTAAGCCTATAGCTTCCCTCTTTGCCTTTCTTGGCATCTTTCAGAGGACCCTTCATCGTATTTAGCACTGCCTCATGACAAGCAGCATCCCCAACTGCCTCATCCTACTCTCTCGCTGAACTTCCCACCCAACATTCCTGCTGGGGGTTAATCTTGCAAATCTGCTTCCCATCCAACTCACTGCTGACTGTGCATTCGCCCAGTGGATCAGTTGTAACCGCCCCTCCCTGCATCTCCCTCCAGAATGTCCGTTTACTTGTGAACAAGACCTTTGCCATCCATGAACTTATTGTGGATGATTACATCAATATTATAGCTTTGACAGAAGCCTGGCTGAGGGGTGATGACACCTTCCCATAAATGAAGCCTCCCTGCCTAACTATACTTTCCACCCCTTGTCCTGCTCTGACCATCATGGTGACGGTGTGGCTCTTATCACCAAATCACACCTTGGCTGGTCCCCTACTCCTCAGGTACTTTCTCCTCCTTTGAACATCTCACCTTGTTCCACCCCTCTGATCTCTCATTTAAAATCCTCATTCTCTACTGCCCACCCAAGTACCATGAAAATTTTTCATTGAGATATCTTCACTGCTTTCCTCCCTCAGCTTCTGTACCCAGCGACTGTTCATCTTCAGTGATTTCAAATGCCAACTCAACTCATTGTGCTCTCACTCCTTTTACCTCTTACTGCCCTCTTACTTTCCCTTAATCACTCACTCCATGTAGATTCCCCAACCCATATTCATGGCCATCCCCTTGACCTTGTCATCTCATGTGGTCTCGCTTCTCCTATCTTATCAATCACAGGAAAGGCCAATTCCGATCACCTCCTTATATCATTCTCCACTCACATTCCCCTTCCATGCCCCAAACCTACTTCCTACTATGTCTGTTCTGGAAAAAAACTATCACCCAAATCATTTATAACTGCACTTTCAAAATCTTAACTCTCCAGCTTTTTGCCCTCTGTTGACCACAACGTTTCTGCAGCTACTGATTTGCTCAACCGCACCCTCACGTCCCCCTTTGATGCCATAATCCTCACTAAAGCTGTAACTTACTCTCACCCTGGCTGTTCCCCTGGTATGACCCTCATCTCCACTCCCTCAACTTCAAGGGACAAACTTGGAATGGATGTGACAGACAACTCGTTTAGCCATTGACCACCAGATCTGGCTGGACTACATAAAGCACTGTTGGATCCAGCTCTCATCTGCTAAAACTACTCATTATTCCAGGATCGTCCTGGAATGCAAAGATAACCTCTTCTTATCTCTGCTGAAAACCATCTTCTTAAACCCCTCTCCCCTGTCTCCTCCACCCTCACTCCAACAATAAGTGCAAAGAGCTTATGGACTTCATTGTCACTATGATTGAGACCATCTGATCAGTTGCCTCTGCCACTTCCTTCTCTTCCCCTAGCTCACCAGTCTAAAGTTACTCCAAAGTTTACCTCTGCCCTAGCCCTAAACTCACATTGTTTTCTAGATTCTTTTTGATCTCCCCAAATGCCCTTTTGGAGCTCATCTGAGCACCTTCTGCTCCCTTGACCCTATTCCCACTAAACTGCTGACCACCTAAATTCCCTTCCCGGACCCCATGTTAGCTGATATTGTTTAAGGTTCTCTCTCTTTAGGTACTGTCCTTCTCTCTTTCAAATCTGATATCATCACCCCTCTACTCGAAAAACTAAACATTGGCCCAATCATCCTTGCAAACTACCATCCCATCTCCAACATTTTTCCTCTCTAACATCCTTGAACGTGCTGTCACCTTCCAAATTTGTGCCCATCTTTTCCAGAATTCCATGCTAGGACCCCTCCAACCAGGTTTCTGCCTCTGTCAAAGTACTGAAATGGCTGTTATCAAAGTCACAAATAACATCCTATGCAACTATACCAAAGGTAAGCTAATCCTCCATGTCCTTCTTGAACAGTCTGCAGCCTTTGACACGATTGCCCACACCAGCCTCCTCCAACACCTCTTCCCTGATTTCCAACTGGGTGGGACTGTTCTCGCCTGGTTCCAGTCTTACCTATCTCATTGTAGCCAGAGAATCACCTGCAATGGCTTCTCTTCCCACTCCCACAGTTACATCTGGTGTTCCCCAAGGATTTATCTTGGTCCCCCGCCCCATTTCTCATCTATATGCTGCCCCTCGGTGACATCACCGGAAAATACAGCATCAGTTTTCACATATATGCTGATGACACCCAGCTCTACCTTGCCCTCATCTCTACCTCACCTCTCTCGATTCCTTCACTTTCACTAAATTGTCAGATTGCTTGGCTGGCATCCTGTACTGGATGAGCAGAAATTTCTTCCAATTAAATATTGAGAAGACCAAATCCATTGTCTTTGGTTCCCACTACAAACTCCATTCCTTAGCTACCAACTCCATTCCTCTCCATGGCAACTATCTGAGGCCACATTAGACAGTTCGCACCTAGATGTCATATTTAACACCTAGATGAGCCATCACTAAGACCGTCTATTTCCACCTCCATAACATCGCATGACTCTGCCCTGCCTCAGCTTATCTGCTGCCAAAACTCTTAGCCATGCCTTTGTTGCCTTTAAGCTTGACTATTCCAAAAGACTCCTGGCTGGCCTCCCACATTCTACCCTCCATAAACTTGAGGTCATCCAAAACTCTGCTGCCCATGTCCTTACTCATACCGTTCTATTTAATCAACACCGCTGTTCTCACTGACCTACACTGGCTCCCAGTTAAGCAACTCCTTCACTTTAAAATTCTCATCCTTGTTTTCAAATTCCTGCCTGGCCTGACCTCTCCCCTATCTCTGTAATCTCCTCCAGGCCCACAACCCTCTGAGATATCTGCGCTCATTTCGTTCAGGCCTCTTGAGCTTTCCCAATTTTAATTGCTCTGCTGTGCCAAGGCCCAAAGCTCTGGAATTCCCTCCCTAAACCTCTCCACCTCTGTGCCTTTCTTTTCTCCTATAAGATGCTCCTTAAAACCTACCTCTTTGACCAAGCCTTTGTTCATCTGCCCTAAATTTCTCCTTATGTGTCTCAATGTCAAATTTTGCTTTATAATGCTCCCAAGGCATGGGATGTTTTATTACTTTAAAGCTGCTATATAGATACAACTTGTTGTTTGTAGCTAATTAATCACTTTATTTACTTGCACCGTCATATATGGCAATGTTTGTAGTGATTATGGTTTGATTACTAATTTATAATCTGACCAACTAAAGATGTAGCTTTTTGAAAAATGATTACCATATTGTGGTTACACAGAGTTCAAGTCCAGACTCAGTATTTGAAATCCATTGGGACAGGTTGAGTGGAGCTGCTCGAAAGATATTAGGGTGAATTTTCCAGTCAAGGTATGGCTAGGGCGGGAGGCAGGTGCAACATGTTTTGATACCTGCTGTACTTGTTAAGTGACGACTCCCTGGAACTTTGGGGATCAGCTTCATTATAAATTTTCCAGTGAGATCCCAGCACAGGAAATCCCACCCCACAACTAGAGAGCACCCTTGGGCGGTTGCTAATTGTGAAATGGAATTTCTTGTTCTGTAGAATCCTCAAGTAGAGATAATTGTTTTTTGCTGCAAAAAATGAAAATCACCTGCCAGAAAAGGTATTTTTGTATCAGATGACAATGGAGATGGTACAGCGCCACTGCACCAAAGTTACCAGACACTTTGGTGGAAATTTTAACAGAGCAAGTAGCAGGGAGCAGAGATTTGGATGATCTCAAGTTTACAGAGGGTAGAATGTGGGACACCAGCCAGGAGTGGGTTGGAATTTTTTTTTATTCTTTCATGGGATGTGGGTGTCACTGGAAAGGCCAGCATTTGTTGCCCATCCCTAATTTCCCTGGACAACTGAGTGGCTTGCTAGGCCATTTTGGGGGGCAGTTAAGAGTCAATTCATTGCTGTGGGTCTGCAGTCAAATATAGGCCAAACCGGATAAGGACAGCAGATTTCCTTCCCTAAAAGGACATTAGTGAACCGGATGGGTTTTTACAACAATCGATGATAGTTTATTGGCACCATTACTGAGACTAGCTTTCAATTCCAGATTTTTTAATTAATTAATTGCATTTATTAATTAATTGAATTTAAATTCCACCAGCTGCAATGATGGAATTTGAACCTGTGTCCCCAGTGTTACGGCCAGGTGAGGAGGGGGTCTCAGGCTCCCCTCTTGCCCTTCCTCTTATTTGACCACAACAGGGCTTATTTCTTTTAAACACTGGTTGTGCTTACCACCTCTGTGAGTGTTGTACCTTTTTACCTTTACTGTGATTGTGAAAGAACCAATCGGACAGGTTTTCTTGAGTTTAAACAAGAAAGAGGTAAGTTTATTATACTTAACACTCTAACCCTGATTTAAAAATACTTAAAAAAAAGCTACACATTCGCGCACACATTCACATGAGAAACACACACACACAAATAGATTACGGAGGGAAAAATAGATTTAGTGGTTGGATTAAAGTCCAGAATAAATGGAACGTAACTACACAGCCTGTGAAGTGGATGATCCGATAGTCCTCAGCTGAAGCTGTATTCTTGAAGTCCTCGCTGGTCAAAGTGCACATTATGGTTGACATGCTTTGCTTAAGGTTTTCTTGAAGGCAGAATTGTCACTGGCCTTCTTCCCCTAGTCTTTGGCTGTAGCAGTCTTTAGGCTTGGAGGGTCCACAGTCACAGATGGTTTTCAAACTTGATGTTTTCTGGGGAGAGAAAAAGAGAGAGAAGGAGAAGCATGTAGCTTTCTCTGCTGCTGCTGTCTCAGTAACTGCTTGTCTTCTGTGAGTGTAACAAAACTTCTGTTTTTTCAGAGATGGACAGACAGTCACATGGTTCTCTCAATCCCCTTTGTTTTTAATGAGATATAAGGTTCAGAATTGGCTGCACAGGTTCCAGGATGCCAATATTTACAATCTGAGGGGTTTGTTCTTTCAAAGTCAATATGTCAGGATGGTCTTGACTGCTATGCTAATGAAGCAATCCTAGGTAATTCAATTACTTAGAACAAGCCATTTTTCTGGGTCCAAGGGCTTCTCAGACTTCTCTCTGCAGTTGGACTTTAAAATGTGAAAAGGTGTTTCAAATGCAAATTGCAGTGGCCATCTTGGCTGCCAGTTTTTTCTAAGTTACTGTAGGATTTTTTTTCAATAAAAGTCTAATGTAAGTTTCCAACCGATGAATTAATATTTCTCATTTGGCATATGGTGTTTTCCTGACACCAGGGCATTAATCTGGGCCTCTAGATTACTAGTCCAGTGACCACTATGCCACTGTCTCAAGTCTAGAGGTAAGAAAGGCATGGATGAGGGTTTCAACAGTAGATGAGCTGAGGCAGGGGCAGAGTTGGATCCATTCTAACCTTCGAAAGGTAAAGCAACATGCATTATTGATGGCTCCAGAAACACATAATTCTCGACCAGATTTATGTTGATAGCCTTTTCTTTGGTTTGGAATATCACTTTATTTACAATTTGGATATTTTAAGAAATGAAGTGCTTGCACTAAAAAACCTGTTCGCAGTTTCACCTTACCAATATATATGCATCTTAACCTTCAACCAAAATGGACGTCATAATTTCTGAAGTTAAGAACATTGCAAACTTAAATAGGTACAAAAAAAGTCAACAGGAACTAGTCCAACAGATTACAGTAGACTTTACTTAGAGTTGGTATCTCTTTAACAGTTTGTTTTACCATAGTTATTGATTAGAATATTACTAACAGTTATCTGATGTTTAAGGTGGTGGCCTTACCTCTAAGCGAGGAATATTTGGTAACATGGGGAAACTGGAGACAATGATGTGTGTGTCGTATGGCCAGATGGAAGACATGATGTTTTCTGGAGCTGCAAATGGAGATGTTTACATCTGGAAAAAAAATCTTCTGCTCAAGACAGTTAAAGCCCATGATGGGCCTATTTTTGCTATGCATGCCTTAGATAAGGTGCTTTGAATTTTGTGTCATGATTTATAATCCTAATTTTGAAGTATGTATTATGTCTGGTCTATTATGAGGGTCAATTTCACTTTTGGCAGGAGTGAAAAACTGGGACTAGTGGACCAGCTTCAATTGAAGTCAATGGAAAGGAGAATTGGAAAGGGTGTATAATGGGTGGCTGATCGAAAACCACCAATTTTCTGTCACTGCCAAAAGTGAAAATTGATCCCTATGTGTGCCATGTGCAGTTTAGGTCAAAAACCTGAGTAAACAAACTGGCATCTATTTGTTGAATAGACCTTAATCTTCAATCAATGGTGTTGCTTTTTCATGCTAAAATTAGCCATATCAGTAAATTTTACACAAAAATTGAATATTTGGAGCTAATTGAGTTCAAGATTCAGTACACACTGAAAACTGGGGATGGTGTTGGTAAATGCCCTCTGCATTCGATATGATGTTTACTGAAAGATATTGTTGAAATTCAGTTCAGCCCAAGTTGTCAAGTAACAAACTTTAGTCAACATGAACTAGCTGATTTAAACTTAAATTGGTAATCAAATTTATTAGGAAAATGAATAAATGAAGTACAGCATTGAAACAATGTAGAGATTTTGGAGTAACAAGCTATCAAACCGTGGGAAGTAATAAAAACAGAAAAAGCTGGTGATACTCAGTAAGTCAGGCAGCGGTATTTTGCTTTTAAACCAAAGAAGATCCCGGCCAAAAATGTCTGTTCTCTCCACAGATGTTTGATTGATTCATGTGTTTCTAGCTTTTTCTGTACTTGGTTCAGATAATCAACAGTGGCACTATTTTGATTTTTATAGATTTCACATTAGTTATTCAAGTTGACGAAATAGAAAATAAGGAATAGTCACGACAACTGCTGAACTATGTTTTCCTACATGGCGGTTCTTTTTCTTTTGCAACTTTCTACAAAAGCTATCTGGTCTCAGAATCAATGTCTGAAGGCTTCTGACAGCCTTTCCCGTTTGAACAAGCCAGGTTTAAAAACAGTTTCCAGAAAATGATTGGAAACAAATGAAAGTGGTTAGGGAGAATCGCCTGCTTTATCTCCAGGGAATGAGCACTGAGGCAATGAATGTCACATCAAGATCTCACATGCCAGTTTCACATACAGAATTCACCCATCATCACTTTAAATTTGGGCTTCTTTTATGTGTCCAGCACACCCATCTGAAATTGTCAGGTGCTTATTTATCCATTTATCAATTAGGGTCTTGCTGTTTTTTTTTAGGATGCAAATGCCCTTTCATACAGCTCTGGAATCCTATTCACTAATTCCACGTTAGTCACAGAAAATCATGCGTGTGAATTTTAGAGGGTGCTATTTCTAGTGATATTTAAAAAGATCATCAACTGCTTTCGAGGAAATCACTGGTTATTTTCTTTGGACTGCTAGTGTACTGCTTTTCAGCTTTTTGGGTATTTTGGTTGCAGGGACTTTTGTGTTCATTTGTGAAAGTAATTTGGTGAATTGACAGAGGGTTTTTGTGCAGGAGCATCTGGCAAATGCCTGACTGGTTCCAATAGGTTTGTGCTTGCATTGCCATTGTGGCCACAAGTGGAGGAAGAAGAGAGGCAAGAGCCCAGAGAGCTGCAGCTGCAGAGAAAAGAAACAGATAGAGGGCAGCTTGCAGGAGACCTTATTCCACACTAGTGTGGAGGCCCAAAACTTCTTACCTGCAGTTCACTGAAGAACTGTGTGTGAGGACACTCCATTTTACCAGGGAGGCTGCCACCTGCTGCAGCAGCAACTGCAGCCTGGCACAAGGTCTTTGCCTATTGTTTTTAAAGTCACTTTGGTCCTGAACTTTTCAGGCTTGGGGTCATTCTCAGCTGCAGCAGGTGGCATCTGCAACATTAACCAATCAGCTGTTCAGGACTGCATTTGTCAAGTAACTGATGTGTCCTTTGCCAAAGCCAATGTCTTAACCTTTTCCCCATTGATGCCACAAGGCAGGAAGATAGGGCTCTGGTGTTTGGCAGAATTGTGTCAATAAAGCAGTAACCTCAATTTTGAACTACCTTTGTAAATCAATTCTATATTCCAGAAAATGTAATGGGATTTTGCATCTGAGAAATATTTAATCTCCACAAATATTTTGATAAATAGGGATTTCATTAATTTGATATTTTCAGCACCTGGCTCTATATAGTATCTAAAGTATTACATCGAAAATAGGAGCAGGAGTAGGCCATTCGGCCCTTCGAGCCTGCGCCGCCATTCATTATGATCATGGCTGATCATCCAAGTCAGTAACCTGTTCCCGCTTTCCCCCCATATCCCGATCCCTTTAGACCCAAGAGCTATATCTAACTCCTTCTTGAAAATATTCAATTTTTGGCCTCAACTGCTTTCTGTGGTAGCGAATTCCACAGGTTCACCACTCTCTGGGTGAAGAAATTTCTCCTCATCTCAGTCCTGAAAGGTTTACCCTGTATCTTAGACTATGACCCCTGGTTCTGGACTCCCCCACCGTCGGGAACATCATTCCTGCATCTACCCTGTCAAGTGCTGTTAGAATCTTATAGGTTTCTATGAGATCCCCCCTCACTCTTCTGAACTGCAGCAAATATAATCCTAACCGACTCAATCTTTCCTCATACATCAGTCCTGCCATCCCACGAATCAGTCTGGTAAACCTTCGCTGCACTCCCTCTATAGGAATAACATCCTTCCTCAGATAAGGAGACCTAGACTGCACACAATATTCCAGGTATCTCCTCACCAAGGCCCTGTATAATTGCATCAAGACATCCCTGCTCCTGTACTCAAATCCTGTCGCTGTGAAGGTCAACATACCATTTGCCTTTTTTACTGCCTGTTGCACCTGCATGCTTACCTTCAGCGACTGGTGTACGAGAAAACCCGGGTCTCGTTGCATAGTCCCCTCTCTCAGTTTGCAGCCGTTCAGATAATAATCTGCCTTCCTGTTTTTGCTGCCAAAGTGGATAACCTCACATTTATCCACATTATACTGCATCTGCCATGCATTTGCCCACTCACTCAACTTGTCCAAAATCACCCTGAAGCCTCTGTGCATCCTCCTCACAACTCACCATCCCACCCAGTTTTGTGTCATCTGCAAATTTGAAGATATTACATTTAATTCCCTCATCTAAATCATTAATATATATTGTGAATAGCTGGGGTCCTAGCACCGATCCCTGCAGTACCCCACTAGTCACTGGGGATTTATCAGCCTTCAATCCCATCAATTTCCCCAACACCAACATCTACTAATACTGATTTCCTTCAGTTCCTCCCTCTCACTAAACCCTGTGTTCCCCAACATTTCTGGTATGATATTTGTGTCCTCCTTTGTGAAGACAGAACCAAAGTGTGCATTTAGTTGGTCAGCCATTTCTTTATTCCCCGTAATCAATTTTCCTGTTTCTGACTGTAAGGGACCTACATTTGTCTTGACCAATCTTTTTCTCTTCACATACCTATAGAAACTTTTATAATCAGTTTTTATGTTCCCTGCAAGCTTACTCTCGTACTCTATTTTCCCCTTCTTAATCAATCCATTGGCACTCCTTTGCTGAATTCTAAACTGCTCCGAATCCTCAGGTCTGTTGTTTTTCCTGGCAAATTTATATGCCTCTTCCTTGGATCTAATGCTGTCTCTAATTTCCCTTGTAAGCCATGGTTTGGCTACCTTGCCCGTTTTACTTTTGCGCCAGACAGGAATAAACAATTGTTGCAGTTCATCCATGTGCTCTTTGAATGTTTGCCAGTGCCTATCCACCGTTAACCCTTTAAGTGACGTTTCCCAATCCATCATAGCCAACTCGCGCCTCATACCTTCGTAGTTTCCTTTATTAAGATTCAGGACCCTAGTCTCAGAATCAACTACGTCACTGTCCATCTTGATGAAGAATTCTATCATATTATGGTCACCAATCCCCAAGGGGTCTCGCACAACTAGAATGTCAATTATTCCTTTCTCATTACACAATATTCAGGATAGAATGGCCTGTTCTCTACTTGGTTCCTCAACGTATTGGTCCAGAAAACCATCCCGTATACACTCCATGAATTCTTCCTCTACGGTATTGTGATTAATTTGATTTGCCCAATCTATATGCAGATTAAATTCACCCGTAATTACAGATGTTCCTTTATCGCATGCGTCTCTAATTTCCTGTTTAATGCCATTCCCAACATTACCACTACAGTTTTGGGGGTCTATATACAACCCCCACTAACATTTTCTGCCCTTAGTGTTTCTCAGCTGTACCCATACAGATTCCACATTGTCAGAGCTAATATCCTTCCTCACTATTGCATTAATTTCCTCTTTAACCAGCAATGCAACTGCACCACCTTTTGCTTTTTGTCTGTCCTTCCTAAATACTGAATACCGCTGGATGTTCACTTCCCATCCCTGGTCATCCTGCAGCCATGTGTCCGTAATCCCGACGAGATCATATCTGTTTACATCTATTTGCGTGATTAATTCATCCACTTTATTGCAGATGCTCCATGCGTTAAGGCACAAAGCCTTAAGGCTTGTCTTTTTAACATTACTTGTCCCCTTTCCACTATTTTTCACTGTGGCCCTGTTTGATTCTGGCCTTGATTTCTGTGACTATCTCTTTTCTTATTCCCCTTACTGTCTTTTGTTCTTGACTTTGATCCCCCTCCTCTGACTCCTTGCAAAGGTTCCCATCCCTCTGCCATTTTAGTTTAAACCCTCCCCAACCACTCTAGCAAATACCACCCCCCCCGCCAGGACATCAGTCCCGGTCCTGCCCTGGTGTAACCCGTCCAATTTGTACTGGTCCCACCTCCCCCAGAACCAGTCCCAATATCCCAGGAATCTAACACCCTCCCCCTCACACCATCTCTTCAGCCACGTATTGATCCGATATATCCTGCTATTTCTACTCTGACTAGCACGTGGCACTGGTAGTAATCCTGAGATCACTACCTTTGATGTCCTACTTTTCAATTTACTTCCTAACTCCCTATATTCTGCTTTTAGGACCTCATCCTTTTTTTTACCTTTTGTATGTCACCACGACCACTAGCTGTTCACCCTCCCCCTTCAGAATGTCCTATAACCGCATTGAGACATCCTTGACCCTAGCACCAGGGAGGCAACATACCATCCTGGAGTCTCATTTGTGGCCACAGAAACACCTATCTATTCCCCTTACAATTGAATTCCCTATAAGTATTGCATTCCCACACTTTTTACTCCTTCCCTGTGCAGCAGAGCCAACTGCGGTGCAACAAATTGGCTGTTGCTGCTTTCCCCTGAGAAGCCATTCCCCCCAACAGTATCCAAAGCAGTATATATGTTTTGCAGGGGAATAACCACAGGAGATTCCTGCACTGCCTGCCTAGTCCTCTTGCTCTGCCTGGTGGTCACCCTTCCTGCCTGTGGAGTCTGAGCCTGCGGTGTGACCACTTCTCTATACGTGCTATCTACGATACTCTCCGCCTCACGGAAGCGCCACAGTGTCCCCAGCCGCCGCTCCAGCTCTGAAACCCGGGCTTCCAGGAGCTGCAGCTGGAGACATTTCCTGCACACATGCTGGTCCTGGGCACTGGAATTGTTCCCAGCTTCCCACATAGAGCACAAGGAGCACACCACAGCTTTGAGCTCCCCTGCCATGACTTAACCCTTTAAATTAAACCTTTTGGAAGATGCTTAATATCAAATAATATCAATTACTCTAGGGCCCTTCTTCCCTGGTCCTCGTTACTACAGAACTCCCTAAGAAACACTACTTACTAGATATGAAAATAAACTGTAGATCTTTCTTACCTTGGTTACTAATAGTACTAATAATAGTACTATTTACAGCTATTCCCTAACAGCAGTTACTCACCAACCAATCACCTTGCAGCTTTCCTGTGATGTCACTGTTGTTGTTTTTTCCAAACCCTCTGGCGCGCCTGGACTTTGTCTGTGTTTATCCTGTCCTCGGTCGGTGGTTCTCCCCGCAGGTCCGCTCCACTCTGCTCGGCTCCCGGAAGATATTATATGCTGGATTCTGGCCTTGGCATTGTGAAATGTATTGGGTGTTAAAACATTTACAGGGTAAAATTCGATAAGGCCCAAAAACAGGAGCAGGCATCACAATGTGCAATTAAACAGCGCTCGTTGCTTCAGGTGCTGGCAGCATACAAACTTTGTGCTGCCTGCTAATTTAAATGATAGCAGCATGCAGCCACTGTTAAGCACACTGCTCAGTGACTACAAGCCTAAGCAGGGGACGCCAAATCTTGAACGGCTAGCACGAGTTCAAGCTAGCTTGTGCTGCTTAAAGTCAGCCTGCAAAGGGGAGATGTATTTTGGCTGGAGTAGGAGCTGGAAGATATTCTTGAAGTCAGTTTGACCTGAGAAAGTCATAGAATGGCACACATGGCAGAGAGCAGGATCTAAAGTTCTCTGACACAGCACTGGAGGCCTTGTTGCAAAAGGTGGGCAGGAAGAGAGAGAGATCCTCCAGACAAACTCTAAGAAGGCAGTGGGAGCAGATAGCCGTGCAGGTCAATGCAGCAGTGTAACCCCAAGGATATGGACTCAGTACTGAAAGAAATCAATTACCTCACACGAGTGGTCAAGGTCAGTGTATATATCTTCATATTCCATATCCTACCAAGTGCACCACTAGCCTCATACATTGCTCAATGCATTACACCAACGTCACTCACCCACCAACAATCTCTATCAATCACGACTCATATCTCATAGCTTCATCTAACCCTCACACACTTTGCACTGCTGCAAGCCTCACACCCACATCTCACAGTTTGCACACACTGCCAGCTATTCATCCATGGCAGGCACATCACCCAGACACATTTCACCACACTCACTGACACACTTCGTTCATTCTTGAAGACAAGGTGGCAACTGCAGGCAGCAGCAACTAACTGGCAGGGGTCAGGCACGGCTATATTTCCTAACCCCAGTCGAGTAGACCTTGCTCATCTTCATCGGGGCAGCTATGACTGAGGCTGTGGTCAGCAGCAGGGCTGAAATCTATGATGACGGTATGCTCATACATAATCCTCCTTCTCACATCCCATTTCCCCCTCATCCCACAATCTCTTCTGATTTACAAGTTGCAGATGATCTAAGCATTGACAGCTTGCTTTCACCTCCCCCTCCCCTCGCCACAACCCTACCCTTGTGCCTTTTTCCTTTCAGATGCCTAGGAACTGCAACCTGACCAAGCAGTGGTGCAAGAGCATGAAGTACAAGAAAAAGAGGAGACTGATGATGATAAAATACCGTCTCTCGATTTCACATGCACAGCCACCAACTCAGATACTCAGTATACTTTAGAGGATAGCATTGAAGCAGGATCTGCATGTGATGAGTCACTGGCATGAGTGATCCTGCAGCCAAGGCGGGGAAAGGGTAGTATAGGTACCAGCTCACCGGAGGGCGAGATCACATATGAGTTCTTCTGCAGAGGACTCAGGTGAGGACTTTGATAGGGCTGCGGACAGGAAAAGGCTGATGGGTATGCACAATGAAATGCTTGGTGCATTGGCAGGCCTATCAGAAAGCCTGCGGTCACTATCAAGGAGCATGGAGGAGTCCGGCACTGACCTTGCACATGGCTTTGTGCAGAGCGTGGAGCCCATCCTTTCCAGCATGAAAATGGTGGCCAACTCCACTAGTACTTGTGGATGTAGCCATGATGCAGCGTCTGATGGTTGATGTCTCAGCTTCCATTGTAGCACAAGCAGAAGACATCCAAAGAGTGCTGCAGTGGAAGCTCAGCCTGAAATCATGGAAGCACAGCAGGCTGCCACACAAACTAAGACTGTTGCCATAATGACTGCAGATACAAATGTCCAAAGGGTCTTGCAGCAATCTGTCCTAAAACATGTTACTAGGATTGCATGAGGCGCCAACCCCCAGCCCCCCCCCCCCCCCTGCCCCCCGGGGTGGCAGTGCCTCTGTTGCGCAAGAACCTGCTGTTCTCTCTCAGGATGACAGCATTTGTCCTCCCACCACTGTCACTCCCCGGTGCTGTTGCTGTTCTCTGTCGCCCAGCCAGCCCAGACTGCTGCCACCCATGCCGAAGTGGTTCAGTCCAAAGCCAGGCCTTCTAGTTCCAGAGCTGCGCAAGGTTGTCTTGTAAGGCCATCTGCAGGTTTCTCCACTGAAAGTCAGAAACCTTCCAGCAGCCATGGTACAGTCATTGGGATGGCACTGCGTAGGAGCACTAGGCCAGGCAAATGTACACAGAAAACAGGCACTAAGGGAATGGTACAAGGGTGAATTGTTGACTTTTGTATGGAATATTAGATGGTTTGTTTGATAAATTTGGTTTGGGATGTTTGTTTTGTGTGGCTTTTCTTTCAGCATTGTGGCCAAGAGGAGCTATGATGGTCCATCAAAGAGGGCAGGTAATGTGTTGGTCTGTTGGTGAATGGGGAATTGGAATTGCATTCACTGGTACTGCAGTTGGATGAGCCAATCATGGACAGCGTGGCCAGAAAGGGGATGTCTGTTTTGCCTCCTCCCTTCCACCTCCTCCTCCTCAGCTGCTCGCTGTATACCTCTTGGCAAGAGGTGTACCCTCATACTGGCAAGGTTGTGCAGATGTAGCAGACCACAATAAAATGTGAGATGCGCACTGGAGAGTACTGCTCCTCCAGAGCAGTCCATGCAGCACAAGCATTACTTAAGTCTTCCAGTGGTCTGCTCAATGACATTTTGTGTGGCATCATGGCTCTTGTTATATGAATGCTGCTCATGTGTGGATGGGTTGTGCACTGGAGTCATGAGCCAGTTGGTCAGTGGATAGCCCTTGTTGCCCTGTAGTCTCTCCAGTGGCTCAAATGCTGATGGTACAGTGGACTGGTGCAAAATAAGGGCATTAAGACTGCTGCCAGGATAGAAGGTATTGACCTGCATGCTGAACTGAGCATGGTCGCACACCAACTGCACATTGAGAGAGTAGAACCCTTTGAGGTTGCGGTACATCTCTGAATTTAGATGCGGCATCTGAAAAGGAACGTAGGTGCAATCAATAGCATCCTGCAGCATGAGGAAGTCCACTATCCTGGTGAAGCCAAATGCATCCTCTGCCTCCTTCTCTTTGGAAAGAGAGAAGGCAATGTATTCCCCTATCTTCACATACAGTACGTCAGTCACCTCCCTTATACAACAGTGGATAGCGAACTGCAAGATGTTGGAGATGTTCCTTGCTCCAGCCTGGAAGGAGTCTGAAGCAAAGAAGTTCATGGCCACGGTCACCTTCACAGCCACTGGCAGTGCTATCCTAACCGTATCCTGAGGCAGCAGGTCTGCCTGCCACAGGTGGCCGATTTCAGTGAGTACCGCCTTAGTGCAACAGAGACTAATGCAGAATAAAAACAGAAAGTGCTGGAAATACTCAGCTGGTCTGGCAGTATCTGTGGAGAGAGAAGCAGGGTTAACATTTCAGTTCAGTGAGCTTTCATCAGAACTGGCAAAGATTAGAAATGTAATAGGCTTTAAGCAAATAAAGTAGGGGTGGGGAAAAGAGAACAAAGGGGAAGGTGTGTGACAGGACAGAGGGCCGGAGAGATTAACTGACAAGGAGGTCATGGGGCAAAGGCAAAGAAAGTGTGCTAATGGTGTGGTGAAAAACAAAACATTAGTGCAGAGGGAGAGTTAATGACAGAATAATGAGCAGCCCGAGCCAAAAGCACAAACATGAAAAAGCCAGTAGGAAGGCACATGGTAAAAAACAAAAAAAAGGGAACAAAATAAAATTAAGTAAAAATAATAAAGGGCCAGTCATGCTCTTAAGTTATTGAACTCAATGTTCAGTCCAGTAGGCTGTAGCGTGCCCAATCGGGAAATAAGGTGCTGTTCCTCGAGCTTGCCTTGATGTTCACTGGAACACTGCAGCAGGCCCAGGACAGAGCTGTGGGCATGAGAGCAGGGGGAGGTGTTGAAATGGCAAGTGACCGGAAGCTCGGGGTCACGTTTTCAGACTGAGCGGAGGTGTTCCGCAAAGCAGTCACCCAATCTGCATTTGGTTTCCCCAGTGTAGAGGAGACCACATTGTCTACTGGCTTTTTTCATGTTTGTGCTTTTGGCTAGGCTGCTCATTATTCTGTCATTAACACTCCCTCTGCACTAATGCTTTGTCTTTCACCACACCATTAGCACTCTCTTTGTCTTTGCCCCATGACCTCCTTGTCAGTTATCTTGCCGGCCCTCTGTCCTAACACTCACCTTCCCCTTTGTTCTCTTTTCCCGCACCCCTCTTTATTTGCTTAAAACCTATTACATTTCTAACCTTTGCCAGTTCTGATGAAAGGTCACTGATCTGAAACGTTAACTCTGCTTCTCTCTTCACAGATGCTGCCAGACCTGCTGAGTATTTCCAGCACTTTCTGTTTTTATTTCAGATTTCCAGCATCTGCAGTATTTTGCTTTTATTTTAGAGACTAATGCGCTGAGGTTGAAGTAGGAGAATTGCTCCCTGAATACCCAGGGTGGCTATGGCCCCCTGCTGAGAGCCCTTCTCCTCCACCTCCTCCTCCCTCATTGAGCAGCTTGTCCTTCTCTGTGTCGCCTCTGCCCATTCTCCCTGTCATGCTGCGGGACAAACATGATGGAAACTACAGCGCACATTATGTGGAGTAGCTGGTCCGAACAGAACCAAGGCTTTCACCATGTGCCACACTACTCCTTCCAGACTTCACCAACTTTAAATGACTGTACAAACCACCACACACTTCTACTAACGGAGCAGCATCCAGTAGAAATCAATCAGCAACTGACCTGATAGTGCTTGATGATCTCTTTAAATAGTGCTGATGTGGAAAGGGGAGGTGTCCTCCTGCTGCTGAACACATGTTCTGCTGTGTGAGGTTAAGAGAGGGCGTTAGCTGGAGTGTTGAGGTTGAAAGTGGCACTGCTAGTGTCAAATCAGCACTACGTGCTGACTGACATCTCTTTCTGCCTACTATACATACTTCTGCCGCACGCTAACAGCGACGCTACCAACCTACCCAAAATGGCGTCTGGCACAGCCCACACCAGAAGTATGCGCCTGTGACCGTATGCCATTTTGAATGTAAAACAGAACCGATAGTGCTGAATATACAGGCACTGTGGTGCCAAATTTTGCATCCTTATTGTATCTAAATTGGACATTAGCTATTCACTCTGTGCAGTTCTTTAAATCAAATATTTATTGACTGGAATTATTTGATATAAATTGGTATACTAATTGCTAGAAACCTGCTATCCTCTTTGTTTACTCAATTTATTAATTGCTAAGAAGTAAAAAGGGTTAACATTACAGATTTTTTCTAATGGATCATTTGAAATATTTCATACAAACTGAAAATATATTTTGTACTGCTCCTAATCACTATAATTACATTTTTTTTAAGGGATTTGTAACAGGTGGCAAAGATGGTATTGTTGAACTCTGGGATGATATATTTGAGAGATGTCTAAAGACATATGCTATCAAGAGAGCAGCCCTATCACCTGGTTCGAAAGGTATACCTTAGCATTAGCTTAACTAAATTAACTTATTTTCAATCTTTCTTGATTTTATATATACAATATATATATTTATTTGCTGATGGCACGATGCAAGGGGTTTGGCATAAGAAGCACCCGGGCACCAGTTGGAATTTTAAAATATTAGTAAAAGGTTCAGAGAGCTGGCAGAACCAGGTTCCGCCTCCACTAGTCCAACTTTCACCACTGATTGCCCTCCCAGGTCGACGAATTTCAGGGCCTATATTTACTCTCCCCATAGCAGAAAATGATTAAGTTTCATATATATATTATATTATATATATATAGGAAGAAACATAAGAAATAGGAGCATGAGTAGGCCAAACAGCCCCTCAAACCTGTTCCACCATTCAGTAAGATCATGGCTGATTGTCGATCTTACTGAATGGCTGATCTTCAATCATATTGAATGGTGGAGTAGGCTCGAGGAACAGTATAGCCTACTCCTGCTCCTGTTTATTATCTTTATTACTTTAAATATATTGCATATGAAGTTTAAACATTTTCTGTTATGGGCAACTTAAATGTGGGCCCTGAAATTCCTAGGTCTTGGGGGACCAATCAACTGTGCAAATTGGGCTGGAGGGGGAGGAACCTGGTTCTGTCTGACCAATGTCCCTTTTTTAAAGTCTTAAAGTTCTGACTGGGATGGGATTGCCTCTTATGTCAGATCCCTTGCATTGTGACATCACCAAAACACTGGTGGAATGACATCCCCAGTCTGGTGTCCTCCAGGGTTCTATCCTTCGTTCCCTCCGATTTCATATCTACATGCTGCCCCTTAGTGACATCATCTGAGAACACACTGTCAGTTTCCACATGTACACTGACAACACCCAGCTCTATCGCACCATCACCTCCCTCGTCCCCTCACTGTATATAAGTTGTCAGACTGCTTGTCCAACATCCAATACTAAATGAGCAGAAATGTCCTCCAACGAAACATTGGAAAAATCAAAGCTATTGTCTTCAGGCCTTGCCACAAGCTCCGTTCCCTAGTCACCGACTCCATGCCTTTCCCTGGCAAGAGTGTGAGGCTGAACCAGACTACTCGCAACCTTAGTGCCATATTTGACCCCAAGCTGGGATGCCAACCATATATCCACACCATCATTAAAAATGCCTATTTCCACCTCTATAACACTGTCCGATTCCACCCATGGCTCAGCTGTTCTGCTGCTGAAACCTTCATCCATGCCTTTGTTCCCTCTAGACTTGACTAGTCCAATGTACTCCTGGCGGCTCCCATGTTCTACCCTTTATAAAATTGACGTCATCCAAAACTCTGCTGCACATGTCCTTACTCGCACCGAGTCCCATTCACCCATTACCCTGTGCTTGCTGACCTACACGAGGTCCCAGTAAAGTATAGCCTTGATTTTAAAATTGTCATCCTTGTTTTTAAATCCCTCCATGGCCTCACCCCTCCCATATCACTGTAAGCTTCCCCAGCCCTACAACCCTCCATGATATATCCATTCCTCCAATTCTGGCTTATTGAGCAATGTCAATATTAATTGCTCCACCATTGGCAGCCATGCCTTCAGCTGCCAAGTCCCTGAACTCTGGAATTCCCCCCCCATAAACCTCTCCACCTCTCTTTCCTCCATTAAGGCACTCCTTAAAACCTGCCTCTTTGATAAAGCTTTTGTTTATCTGTCCTAATATCTCATGTGGTTCGGTATCAAATTTTGTATGATAACGCTTCTGTGAAGCACCTTGGGACATTTTACTCTGCTAAGGGTGCTATATAATTACAAGTTGTTGTTTTTGTCAGAAATCCCACCAGTTCTGCCTTCTTGCAGTCAGGGTAAAGTAAGCCTGTAGCAGATGTGTAATTCAAAACAAAATATTGAAATCTTCTGCCCAATAGCCCCTCCCCCACTCTTGATTATGCTGCAAAGTTTTTGGCCACTGGGAGAGTCCATGTCTAAGGAACACCACAAATGGAATAGATGCACAACTCCTTTATGTAAATGACCCTGTCCCTGGAATTGAGGGCAGGGTCAGCACCAGACCAAACTAGTGGCCAGAGGTCCCCCTCTATTGCTTTTCCAGTGATGGAACAGTGCTCCAAGCATTTCAGGGCCATGTTGTTCTGCAGCCACATAAGCTTCACTATCTAATAGGATGTCAAAAATAAAGGGGAAAATTCAAATTGTTCTAATTGAAACCTTTTTCACGTATGTGCTAATATGTAGTACTACAATGACTGAAGTAATCATGACAATTTATAATATGCAAATATGGATGTAGATTTTATTCACTATAAATCATTATGATCTCAGGAAACAGATGGTCAGCAAAAACAAAGGAACAGGTCATTCAATTAGATCATGCTGATCTGTGCTTCAAGTTTATTTACCATCCTGTATTCCACAATCCTTGATATTCTTACCGAACAAAACTCAATTGTCATTCAGTCATTACGTCAAGGAAGGAGGCCATTCGGCCAATCAAATCCATGCCGACTCTCTGTAGAGCAATCCAGTCAGTCCCATTCCTCCGCTTTATCCCTGTATCCCTGTAACCCTACAAGTTTACTTCTGTCAAGTGCCTATCCAATTTCCTTTTGAAATCAATGATCATCTCCACTTCCACCACCCTCGTAGGCAGCGAGTTCCAGGTCATTACCACTTACTGCGCACAAAAGTACTTCCTTACATCCCCACCTGTATCTCTTGCCCAAAATCTGTTCCCCTAGTCCTTGTACTATCAACTAATGGGAACAGCATTCTTTTGAGTACCTTATCTAAACCTGTCATAATCTTTTCCACCTCTATCAAATCTCCTCTCAACCTCATTTGCTCCTAGCAGAACAACCACAGCTTCTCCAGCCTGATCTTGTGGCTAATTTCCCTCATCTCTGGAACCATTCTGGTAAATCTGCTCTGCACCCTCGCAAGGACCCTAAAATCCTTCCTAAAGTGTGGTGATCAGAAGAGAATGCAAAACTCTAGTTGTGTCCTAGCCAGAGCTTTATAAAGGTTCAGCATAACTTCCCTGCTTTTGTACCTCTATTTATGAAGCCTAGATCCCATATGCTTTGCTAACTACTCTCTCAATATATCCTACCACTTACAAAGATCTATGCACATGAACCCTCAGGTCCTTCTGTCCCTGTCTTCTGTCCCTGCCCACATTTTAGAATTGCGCCTTGACGTATATATTGCCTCGCCCTATTCCTTCTGCCAAAATGCATCCCCTCACACTTCTCTGTATTGAATTCCATCTGCCACTTGTCTGCCCATTCTGCTAGCCTATCTATGTCCTGTTGCAGCCAATTGGTATCATCCTCACTGTTTGCCACACCTCCAAGTTTAGTATTATTGGCAAAATTTGAAATTCTTCTCTACATTCCAATATCCAAGTCATTTATATATATCAAAAAAAGAAGTGGTCCTAGTACTGACCCTTGGGAAATACCACTGCCTACCATCCTCCAGTCTGAAAAATAACCATTTACTGCAACTCGCTGTTTTCTGTCCTTCAGCCAATTTTTTATCTAAGCTGATGCTGACCTCCTATTCTATGAGTCTCAATTTTGTTAACCAGCCTTTCATGTGGTACTTTTGACAAACGCTTACCTAAAATCCACATAGACAATATCCACTGTGTTCCCTTCATCAATCTTGTCTGTTATTTCACCAGAAAATTCAATTAGGTTAGTCAAAAATAATCTGCCTTTTACAAATCCGTGCTGGTTCTCCTTAATTAGCTCAAATATCTCCAAGTGCCAGTTAATCTTTACCTTGATTATTGTTTATAAAACCTTAGCCACCACTGATGTTAAACTGAACAGCCTGAAGTTACTGGGAATGTCCTTGCACCCTTTCTCAAACAAGGGCGTCACATTTGCCACTTTCCAATCCTCTGGCACCTCCCCGGTATCTAGAGAAGATTGGAGGATTATGGCAAGCCCTTCCAGTATGTCCACCCCCAGTTCCCATAGAAATCTGGGATGCAAGCCATTCGGACCATACAACTTATCCGCTTTAAGCACAGCCAGCCTTTCCAGTGCATCCTGCCTATCAGGGATCTCTGTTTAAAAATAAGGGGCTGCCCATTTAAGACAGAGATGAGGAGAATTTTTTTCTCTCAGAGGGTCGTGAGTCATTGGAACTCTCTTCCTCAAAAGACGGTGGAAGCAGAGATTTTGAATATTTTTAAGGCAGAAGTAGATAGATTCTTGATAAGCAAGGGGGTGAAAGGTTATTGGGGTAGGAGGAAATGTGGAGTTGATGTTACAATCAAATCAGCCATGATCTCATTGAATGGCGGAGCAGGCTCAAGGGGCCGAGTGGCCTACTCCTCCTAATTCGTATGTTCATAAATTTAGCAACTATACCTTCGGTCCCTTCATCCAAGTCATGTAAATAAATTGTAAAAAGTTGAGGCCCCAGCACTGATCCCTGTGGCACACCACTCATTACATCTTGCCAACCAGAAAATGACCCATTTGTGCCTACTCTCTGTTTCCTGGTAGCTCGCCAATCTTCTATCCACGCCAATATGTTACTCCCTACACCATGAGCTCTTATTTTGTGTAGTAACCTTTGATGTGGCACCTTATCAAATGCCTTCTGGAAATCTATGTGCAGTACATCCACTGGTTCCCCTGTTGCCACAGCACGTTACTTCTTCAAAGAACTCCAATAAATTGATTAAACATGATTTCCCATTCACAAAACCATGTTGACTCTGACTGATTACCTTGAATTTTTTTGATGTGCCCTGCAATAACGTCTTTAATAATAGCTTCTAACATTTTCCCTATGACAGATGTTAAGCTGTCTTTCTAAGGTATTTTGTCAGTATTCTCTTCCTTAGTAAACACCAATACAAAGTACTTATTACATATTCTAGCCTTGCCCTGCGTCTCTAAGCATATATCACCTTCTTTGTCCCTAATAGGCTCCACCCGCCTCTTACTACACTCTTACTATTTACATGCTGGTTGAAGATTTTTGGGTTACCTTTTATGTTAACTTCTATTCTCATATTCTCTCTTTACCAGTCTTATTTTCCTCTTCATTTCCTCTCTCAACTTATTGTACTTGGCCTGGTCCTGGCTTGAAGAATCACCTGACATGCATCATGTACCCTCTTTTTTGTTTCATCATATCCTCTATCTCCCTCGTCATCCAAGGTGCCCTGGCTTTGGTTCCCTTGCTTTTCCCTCTTGCTGGAGTGTACCTAGCCTGTACGTGAAACATCTCTTCCTAAAAGATCACTCATTGTTCCATTACAGTTTTTCCTGTCAAACTTTGGTTCCATTTTACCCTGGCTAGATCCTATCTCATCCCATTGAAGTTAGCCCTCTTCCAGTTTAGAAGTTCTGCTTTAGATTGTTCCTTGTTCTTCTCCATTATTAATCTAAACCTTATGATACAATGACCTCTTTTATCCAAGTGTTTTCCTACAGACACATGTCCACACATTCCCCAGCACCAGATCCAGCAATGCCTCCTTTCTAGTTGAACCGAGAACATATGGGACAAGGAAGTTATCCTGAACATATTTCCAAAACTCCACCCCTCCTTTCCCTTTACTCTAACATTATCCCAGTCGATATTTAGAACATAGAACATAGAAAAATACAGCACAGAACAGGCCCTTCGGCCCACGATGTTGTGCCGATCCTTTTTAATTTGGATAATTAAAGTCCCTCAATATCACTATAGTTCAATTGATTTCAATCTTGATCATTTAAATTGACCTATCATCCGCAGCCTTTTGAGGGACACAGTTCCACATTTCTACTACCCTTTCTATGAAAAAGTACTTACTCATTTCACTCTTGAATGGCCTAGCTCAAATTTTAAGATTATGTCTCATTGTTCTGGATTCCCCCACTAGAGGAAATAGTTTCTCTCTATCTACCCTATTGAAATCCTTTTATTAATTAGATCATCCCTCAATCTTATAAAATGAATGGAATACAATGAAGTTTATGCAACCTGCTCTCTTAATTTTATCCTTTAAGCTATGATATCTTTGTGGGGGAATCTGCGCCATACCCCCTCCAAGGACAGTATATCTTTCCTGAAGTTTACTGCCCAGAATTGAATGCAGAACTTCAGATGGGGTCTGACCATGGTTCAATAGAACTGTACAATTCAAACATCATTTCCTCACCTGTTTATTCCAAACCCCTTGAAATAAAGGTCAAGAATCCGTTAGAATTTTTGATTCTCTCTCTCTCTCTCTCTTTGGCCTCCTTGGCTCGAGTGACAATGGGTAAGCGCCTAGAGGTGGTCAGTGGTTTGTGGAGCAGCGCCTGGAGTGGCTATAAAGGCCAATTCTAGAGTGACAGACTCTTCCACAGGTGCTGCAGATAAAATTGGTTGTCAGGGCTGTTATACAGTTGGCTCTCTCCTTGCACTTCTGTTTTTTTTCCTGCCAACTGCTAAGTCTCTTCGACTCGCCACTCTTTAGCCCCATCTTTATGGCTGTCCACCAGCTCTGGCGATCACTGCCAACTGACTCCCACGACTTGTGGTCAATGTCACAGGCCTTCATGTCACATTTGCAGACATCTTTAAAGTAGAGACATGGACGGCCGGTGGGTCTGATACCAGTGACAAGCTTGCTGTACAATGCGTCCTTGGGGATCCTGCCAACTTCCCTGCGACTCACATGGCCAAGCCATTTCAAGTGCCGCTGGCTCAGTAGGGTGTATATGCTGAGGATGTTGGCCGCCTCGAGGACTTCTGCGTTGGAGATACGGTCCTGCCACCTAATGCCAAGGATTCTCCGGAGGCAGCGAAGATGGAATGAGTTGAAACATCGCTCTTGGCTGACATGCATTGTCCAGGCCTTGCTGCCGTAGACCAAGGTACTGAGGACACAGGCTTGAAACACTCGGAATTTTGTGTTCCGTGTTAATGCACCATTTTCCCAGACCCTCTTGGCCAGTCTGGACATAGCAGCGGACGTCTTTCCCATGCGCTTGTTGACTTCTGCATTGAGAGACAGGTTACTGGTGATAGTTGAGCCTAAGTAGGTGAACTCTTGTATCACTTCCAGAGTGTGGTCGCCGATATTGATGAATGGAGCATTTCTGATGTCCTGTCCCATGATGTTCGTTTTCTTGAGGCTGATGGTTAGGCCAAATTCGTTGCAGGCAGCCGCAATCCTCTCGATGAGTCTCTGCAGACACTCTTCTGTGTGGGATGTTAATGCAGTATCGTCAGCAAAGAAGAGTTCCCTGATGAGGACTTTCCATACTTTGATCTTGGCTCTAAGACGGGCAAGGTTGAGCAACCTGCCACCAGATCTTGTGTGGAGGAAAATTCCTTCTTCTGAAGACTTGAACGCATGTGGGAGCAGCAGTGAGAAGAAAATCCCAAACAGTGTAGGTGCGAGAACACAGCCCTGTTTCACGCCACTCAGGATAGGAAAGGGGTCTGATAAGGCACCGTTATGCTGAATTGTGCCTTTCATATTGTCATGGAATGAGGTGATGATACTTAGTAGCTTTGGTGGACATCCGATCTTTGCTAGTAGTCTGAAAAGGCCACGTCTGCTGACAAGGTCAAAGGCTTTGGTGAGATCTATGAAAGCATTGTAGAGGGGCATCTGTTGTTCACGGCATTTCTCCTGTAGCTGGCGAAGGGAGAACAGCATGACAATGGTGGATCTCTCTGCTCGAAAGCCGCACTGTGCCTCAGGGTAGACACGCTCAGCCAGCTTCTGGAGTCTGTTTAAAACGACTCGAGCGAAGACTTTCCCCTCTATGCTAAGGAGGGAGATTCCACGGTTAGTTGTTGCAGTCACCACGGTCACCCTTGTTCTTATAGAGGGTGATGATATTGGCATCACGCATGTCCTGTGGTACTGCTCCCTCATCCCAGCACAGGCAAAGCAGTTCATGGAGTGCTGAGAGTATAGCAGGCTTGGAACTCTTGATTATTTCAGGGGTAATGCCGTCCTTTCCAGGGGCTTTTCCACTGACTAGAGAATCAATGGCCTCACTGAGTTCCGATTTTGTTGGCTGTTCGTCCAGCTCATCCATGGCTGGCAGAGACTGGGCTGCATTGAGGATGGTATCAGTGACAACATTTTCCCTGGAGTACAGTTCTAGGTAATGCTGCACCCAGCGGTCCATTTGCTTGCATTGGTCAGTGATCGTTTCCCCTGATTTAGACTTGAGGGGGTCGGTCTTCTTGATGGTTGGCCCAAAAGCTCTCTTAATACCATCATACTCTGATGTTTCCAGTGTCGGAGGCCAGCTGAATACGACTGCATAGGTGTTGCCAGTAGCTATTTGCACAGCGTTTGGCTGTTCTTTGTGCAGCGCTTCTGGCTACTTTAAGTGCTACGGATGTTGACTCGCTGGGCGCTTTCTTATAGTTCAACAGTGCAGTGCGCTTAGCGGCTGTGACAGGTTCCAGCTCTTCAAAGTGAGATTGAAACCAGTCGGCATTCTGCTTCTCACCTTTGCCAAAGGTGGTCATCACTGATCCATAGATGGCGTCTCTGATGTAGGCCCACTTCGTCTCTGCATTAATTTTTGATTACTTTTTGTATATGTGCAATAGCTTTTAATAATTAGTGTATATGGGCATTTAAATCATCCAAAGCTCCTAGTCTCTCACCATTAAGAAAACATTTTGATTTGACTTTCTCGGATCCATGGAAGATGAACTCACACTTTCCATATTGACCTCTTGTGTCCCATAATCTTATCCCCTCTTTAGTCTGTCTATGTCCCTTTGTAATTTACTATCCCATCTACACATTTTGCAGTGCTTCCTATCTTAGTGTCATCTGCAAACTTGGATATACAACTTTCTATTTCTTCATCCAAGTCATTGATATATATGATAAAATGCTGGGGCCCCAGTACAGCTCTCTGGGAACACTATTTTTTGCATCTGCCAAACAGAGAATATTCCCTACCCTCGTATCTCCTACCTCCCAACCAATTTCTGATCCATGACACCAGATTACTTCCAATTCTATGCACTTTTATTTTTGCTAATAATGTCTTCCACAGAACCTTATTAAATGCCTTCAGGAGGTCCATATAGACAACATCCAATAACACTCCCCTCTCCACCATACTAGTCACGTCCTCCAAACATTCAACTAGATTAGTCAGACATAACCTGCCTTCACAAATCCGTGCTTTTTTGATCAGCTCATACTTGACCAAGTGCTTAGTCACTGCCTATGATGATACATTCCAGTTCTGTAGTTACCTAGTTTCTCCCTCCCTCTCTTAAATAATGGAGTGGTGTTTGGAATATTCCAATAAAGGCACAATTCCTGAATCCAGAGAATTTTCTAAAGTTATGATTAATGCATCTGAAATTTCTCAGCTATTTACTTTAATACCCTGGGCTGGAAACAATCTTGTTTTGGTAATTTGTCTATCTTAAGTCCCATTGTTTTCTCCATTACCATTTATGAAACTAAATGCACTAAATTCATCTCTAGACTTACTTTTAGGTTGCTTAGTACCACTAGTATTTTGTTCTCTTGCTCCAGTGTGAAAACAGACACAAAGTAGTCATTTAAAAAGTTTTCCATTTCCTGATTGTCCATTATTAGTATTGCCTGCATCTGCCTTTAATTGCCCCATATTTTCCTTTACCATTCCCTATCTTGATATATTTATGAAAACTATTGCTATTTGTTTTAATATCTTTTTATTCATATTCCCTTTTAGTATCTCTTGAAACTTGTATCTGTTTGTTGCATTTTATAGCTCTCCCAGTGTGCTCGATTTCCAGTTTTAAAAAAATTTGTACACCTTTTCTTTTGGCTTGATACTATCTGTGACCTCATTTGTTGATCATGGTTGCTTAATGGCAGAAGTGGAGCCATTGCCGTTTAATACTTCAACTGTTTGTAGGTTTACCCATTAACAGTTTACTGTGGTCAATCGATTTATTATCCCTTTGAAGTTTGCCCTTACTTAAATTTAAAGCCTTGGTTTGAGACTGTCCGTTCTCCTCAAACTATCAATATTATGGTCAGTATTTGTAAGATGTGCCCTTACCATCAGATTTTTAACTAATTCTAGTCTGTTACTCATTAATAAATCTAGGATGGCTTGTTTCCTTGTTGGTTCTAAAATATATTGGGCGGCACAGTGGCGCAGTGGTTAGCACCACAACCTCACAGCTCCAGCGACCCGGGTTCAGTTCTGGGTACTGCCTGTGTGGAGTTTGCAAGTTCTCCCTGTGTCTGTGTGGGTTTTCTCCGGGTGCTCCAGTTTCCTCCCACAGCCAAAAGACTTGCAGGTTGATAGGTAAATTGGCCATTATAAATTGCCCCTAGTGTAGGTAGAAGAATGGTGGGGATGTAGTAGAGAAAATGGGGTTAATGTAGGATTAGTATAAATGGGTGGTTGTTGGTCGGCACAGACTCGGTGGGCCGAAGGGCCTGTTTCAGTGCTGTATCTCTAAATAAAATAAAAAACTAAATAAATAAAACATGGAAGTTCCGGTAAACTTTTATAAATCACTGGTTAAACTCCAGCTAGAGTATTATATCCAGTTCAGGGCATCACACTATGGAAAGGATGTTAAGGCCTCTTGAGGGTACAACAAGATTTACCAGAATGATACCAGGGTGAGGAAATTCATTTACAATATGTGAAGAATCTCGAGGACATAAGAACGCACAGTGGCGCAGTGGTTAGCACCGCAGCCTCACAGCTCCAGTGACCCGGGTTCAATTTTGGGTACTGCCTGTGTGGAGTTTGCAAGTTCTCCCTGTGTCTGCGTGGGTTTCCGCCGGGTGCTCCGGTTTCCTCCCACCTACAAAAGACTTGCAGGTTGATAGGTAAATTGGCCATTGTAAATTGTCCCTAGTGTAGGTAAGTGGTAGGAGAATGGTGGGGATGTGGTAAAGAATATGGGATTAATGTAGGATTAGTATAAATGGGTGGTTGTTGGTCGGCACAGACTCGGTGGGCCGAAGAGACTGTTTCAGTGCTGTATCTCTAAATAAAAAAAATTTTTAAAAAAAGAACATAAGAAATAGCAGCAGAAATAGGCCCTATGGCCCTTACCAACCTGCTCCACCAGTAAATAAGATCATAGCTGAACTTTTATATCAACTCCACTTTGCCACCTTATCCCCATACCCCTTGATTTCCTTTAGTCTTGAAAAATCTATTTATCTCAGTCTTGAATATACTCATCGACTGAGCATCCACAGCCCTCTGGGGTAGAGAATTCCAAAGATTCACAACCCTCTGAGTGAAGAGTGAATCTCAGTCCTAAATGACTGAGGATTGTTCTCCTTAGAGCAAAGAAGGTTAAGGGGAGATTTAATCAGGGTATTCAAAATTATGAGGAGTTTTGACAGAGCAGATGGGGGGAAACTTTTTCCACTGGTAGGAGGATCAGTAACCAGAGGACACAGATTTAAGATAATTGACATAAAACCCTGGGGGGATGAGTTTTTTTTTACATAGCGAGTTGTTATGCCATCTCCTATTCTGAGTCTCCTGCCAGGGTCTGACTTGTCCCCACCAAGCCCCAAATTCTCCTTCCTTTGTTCCCGATAGTCTGACTCCAAAATTGCTGCTCTCCACACCCCACCAAGCTCCCATCCTGAGTCCCAATCTCTCCCTCCCAATTGCCTGGCTCTGACCCACCACCACTCGCACCCTCCCCTACCCCCCTACCAATTCAGAATTTCTAGGTTGCCTTCCCCGCTTCATCCCCACCTCCCGGTTTTCACCTCTGTGTGTGATAGTGCATCAGTTAATAGCCTTAGTAGCACATTGGCCTGGATTTTGCGGTCAGCAGTGAAGCAACAGCACTTGCCACTGACCTCGAAGAAAGCTGCCCACAAAGATCTAGCGTTTTCTGTGGCCTGGTTTTTCCCTTTCCCTACTGCAGTTTAAATCTGGCACCAAGTCAAGGGGATAATTTGGCTGCAGCAGCAGTAATGTCAGTAAGCTGGTAAGCAGCCAATCACTTTAAGTATTCACACACAGCAAACCAGGATGTTAAAAGCATTTAATATCCTTCACTTCTAGTTTAAATTTTCCAGATAGCAAAATAAACTATTTACGTTTGGATTAAGATAGAAGCTAAAATAAAGATAAACAAACTTTAAATTTTTTTTAAAATATGTGGAATTTTTTAGCATTGTGGAGAAATTTGACATTTCACAAATATAAAATTTTCAGGCTTTTAAGGGTGTTCAGCAGTAATTATGAAGTTACTATGCAGTTAAAAGCCCAGTTACACCTCATTCAACAAGGGGTAACTTTTTCAAGGGTTTTTACAATGAGACTAACAGCATAGACTGGAAGTTCTCCTCATTGATTGCAATGGAGATTGCAGTTTGTGGGAATCTCTACAGCACACCCTCTAGAGGAGCGTAGACTCACTGTCAGCAACTTATGGATTTCTCGAGTTATTCTGCACATGTACGGACTCTTAAAGTTGCTGTCAGTTTCAGTGGGTTAATGACTACAAATGTTGACAATGTCGCCGTCATTACCATCATAAAATCCGGGCTATTGTTACTCATTTGCCCTATTTCATCTAATCGAGCAACACTGTGTTCAGTACCAAATTTACTGTTTATCTGTTATTGAAGCTAAGCTTTTTGGTATGCAAATGGGGAAACAATGTAATTTAAAATAAAATTAACAAAAACATTCAACTCTGTACAAAAAAAATCCCAAAATGAATTTATACTAGAAGTATAAAGAGGAGGTTAGAAGATTTTTTTCATGCAAAAGGTTATTAGAATACACGAGATGCTTTACCACAAATGGCTGCTGCAATTGTATTAGTTAGAACATTTAAGAGGATATTAGTAAAATATATGAGGAAAGAAAATATAAAATGGTGGGGGAATGAACTAAGAAACAGGAATAGAGTAGATGGCTCTGAGTCACAGAGACAGTTGGCCAAATAGACTACTCTTATGCTGAAAGGTGTATGATTCTATGGTGTCTTTGCAGGTTTACTTCTAGAAGACAATCCTTCATTACGTGCCATTACATTGGGACATGGCCATATACTTGTAGGAACCAAGAATGGTGAAATACTTGAAATAGATAAAAGTGGACCGATCACCCTGCTGGTTCAGGTATTTATTTCTTTGCCATTAAAAGTAAGCTGTACTTATTCCATTATTTTGACACAAATTTTCAAGTAACTTCAGGCCAATTAATTTTTCTCTACATAACTTGTATGTTTTCTGTTAAAAATGCAGTATTCAAACCACAGACTTACCAGAGGACAGTATAGCTTCCACTCGATACTTTAGACCTATACTTTATTAATTTGGCAATATGCTCCACTTTTTTATTTGCTTGTTTATTGCTGCTCTGAAACGATGGACGTTGTGAGGTAATTTTCCTATGGTTGGGTTAGTCATATTTACCAGGTTTGCAAACTGTTGCTAATCTCTCCTGAATGGGAATGGAGTTATAGTTTATTTGCATAATTATCACAGATCAGGTGTCGCTTTGGACACACGTAGGGAATACACCAGTGATGGGAGTGCAAAATGGTACCAGTGACCCATTCTCAAATTTTTGGATCAGGGTACTTGCACAGATTGGCAGGCACTTGTGCAATTGACAATGCAACTGGGGTGCTGCCTCATGTCTCGAAAGGAAACCAGCATTGGGGCACAGCCACAGAGGAAGGTGCCAAGCATATGCTGTTGAATAATAAATTATCCCATATTGTTAATGGTTGCATGTGGTGATGCCGCAAATGTAGAGGTTGCACTTCCAGCACACATGCAGTTGCAGTGACTGTGATGTCATTGTCAGCAACATATCAAAGATGGCACGGATCTTCACAGAGTCCTCCCAGGCCTGTGCAAAGGAGCTCGGAGGACGGAGAGGGGAGGGCACCTCTTGAAAGACACACCCTCATTGACAGAGGAGTTCAAAGAGTTTGAGTCATTGGGCTGAATTTTATGAGCGCGCTGCTCTGTCCCCGGCAACAGCATCCGGCGCACCATGCAGGTGCCAGTGCCATTTTTAAAGGGGTTTTAAAGTTAGACTGAAATTTTTAAAGGTGCCGCCGAACTGAAATGAAAAATAAAATGTTATTGAAACTTTCAACTTCCTTTCCCTCCCAGCAACCCCCGACTGAGATTTCAATAAATAAAATCCGGAAAACCACTTGTTTAAATGACAAACTTTCAATCCCCAACTTCAGCACATTTGACCCTCAATCTTTTCCCACCATCCCCACACCCAATTGGAGTGGTTTTCTCTGCTCCCCCCTCCCTCCGCCCTGAAATTTTCACTCCTCCCCCCTCCCCACCAGTGTCATGCCTCAGAACTCCAAATGGAATTCCAAACGCGCGGGAGTTCTGGCCAGTGGCCGGAATGTCGGTGTGGGATGGCCGTCGCTACCAGGTAAGTAATTATTCTTTAATTTTACTATAATTTGCATATGAAAATGAAGGCCTTGCCGCCAAGCGGTGGGGGGGTGGGTGGCTGGCCACACCGAGGCCTCACCGCCACAGGTAAAATGCAGCGGGGCCTTCCCAGAGTTGGGAGTCATGGCAGGCTTCTCCCGGAAGAATTTTCCAGGCCCCCCCTGTCACGAATCCTAACATCAGAGGGCGAGTAAAATTCAGCCATTGTTACAAATGAACTTACCAAACACGGTGAACTTTTTTTTATTGGTTCATGGGATGTGGGCATCATTGGCGAGGCCAGCATTTATTGCCCATCCCTAATTGCCCTTGAGAAGCTGGTGCCGAGCTGCCTTCATGAACCGTTGCAGTCATTCGGGTGTAGGTACACCCACAGTGCTGTTAGGAAGGAAGTTCCAGGATTTTGACCCAGCGACAGTGAAGGAAAGGCGATATAGTTCCAAGTCAGGATGGTGTGCGGCTTGGAGGGGAACCTGCAGATGGTGGTGTTCCCATGCATCTGCTGCCCTTGTCCTTCTAGGTGGTAAAGGTCGCGGGTTTGGAAGGTGCTGTCGAAGGAGCATTGGTGAGTTGCTGCAGTGCATCTTGTAGATGGTACATACTGCCACTGCCGCTGTGCATTGGTGCTGAAGGGAGTGAATGTTGAAGGTGGTGGATGGGGTGCCAATCAAGCAGGCTGCTTTGTCCTGGATGCTGTCGAGCTTCTTGAGTGTTGTTGGAGCTGCACCCATCCAGGCAAGTGGAGAGTATTCCATCACACTCCTGATTTGTGCCTTGTTCATGGTGGACAGGCGTTGGGGAGTCAGGAGGTGAGTTATTCGCCGCAGAATTCTCAGCCTCTGACCTGCTCTTGTAGCCACAGTATTTATGTGGCTCGTCCAGTTCAGTTTCTGGTCAATGGTAACCCCCCAGGATGTTGATAGTGATTCAGTGATAGTAATGCCATTGAACATTGAGGAGATGGTTAGATTCTCTTGTTTTGAGATGGTCATCGCCTGGCACTTGTGTGGCACGAATGCTACTTGCCACTTATCAGCCCAAGCCTGGATGCTGTCCAGGTCTTTCTGCATCTGGACATGGGCTGCTTCATTATCTGAGGAGTCGCGAATGGTGCTGAACATAGTGCAATCATCAGCGAACATCCCCACTTCTGACCTAATGATGAAGGGAAGGTCATTGATGAAGCAGTTAAAGATGGTTGCGCCAAGAACATTACCCTGAGGAATTCCTGCAGTGATGTGTTGGGACTGAGATGATTGACCTCCAACAACCACAACCATTTTCCGTTGTGCTACGTATGACTCCAACCAACAGGGAGTTTTCCCCCTGATTCCCATTGACTCCAGTTTTGTTAGGACTCCTTGGTGCCATACTTGGTCAAATGCTGCCTTGATGTCAAGGGCTGTCATTCTCACCTCACGTCTGGAGCTTAGCTCTTTTGTCCATGTTTGGACAAAGGCTGTAATGAGGTCAGGAGCTGAGTTACCCTGATGGAACTCAAACTGAGCGTCAGTGAGTAGGTTATTGCTGAGCAAGTGCCGGTTGATAGCACTGTTGACGACCCCTTCCATCACTTTGCCGATGATCAAGAGTAGATTGATAGGGCGGTAATTGGCTGGGTTGGATTTGTCCTGCTTTTTGTTTACAGGACATACTTGGGAAATTTTCCACATTTCTGGGTAGATGTCAGTGTTGTAGTTGTACTGGAAAGCTTGGCTAAGGATGTGGCTAGTTCTGGAGCACAAGTCTTCAGTACAATTGCTGGAATGTTGTCAGGGCCCATAGCCCTGATAGGCTCGGTCTGTTTTCCCTGGAGCGAAGGAGGCTGAGAGGGGCATGATAGAGGTATATAAAATTATGAGAGGTATAGATAGGGTAGATAGCCAGAGTTTGTTTCCCATGGTAGGGGTGACTAAAACTAGAGGGCATAGATTTAAGGTGAGAGGGAGGAGGTTTAAAGGGGATCAAAGGGGTAGATTTTTCACACAAAGAATAGTAGGTATCTGGAATGAGCTGCCTGAGGAGGTGGTGGAGGCAGGAACAGTAGCAACATTTAAGAGGCGTCTGGACGGGTACTTGAATGAGCAAGGCATAGAGGGATATGGAATTAATGCAGGCAGGTGGAATTAGTATAGATAGGCATTATGGTCGGCATGGATGTGGTGGGCCGAAGGGCCTGTTTCTATGCTGTATGACTCTATGACATAGCCTTTGCAGTATCCAGTGCCTTCAGCCGTTTCTAATCAGGGATATGTGGCTAGTTACATCTGTTCATGCAGCCACTTTAAAATTGCACTATTTAGTTTATATTGCCTCTTTTTCCTCCTTATTCCTTCAAAAACGCTCACTTAAAATACTTCTCTGCAATAATTTTCATTTCATGCTTGGGAGGCTGAACTGAACTGAAAGTAGTTTGGTACAGAGAGTGACAGAAGGAAGGAACAGGAAGAAGTCATTTGACACCAAGTCAGATAAGGAGATATTAGGGCAAATGACCAAAAGCTTGATCAAAGAGGTAGGTTTTAAGGAGCAGCTTAATGGAGGAAAGCGAGGTGGAGAGGGGTAGGGAGGAAATTCCAGAGTTAGGACCGGGCAGCCGAAGGCACTGTCAAACTCCAGAAAGCTTGATATGGAAAGATAATACTGTGTTAATGTGCTTTGTGAACTCGGTGCTTGTCAGTTGGGTACTGATGAAGGGTTGGATCTTCTGTTCGAATTCTTGGATGAAATTTACAAGAAAGGTGACCTATTGAATGCGTATGAGGCATGGTCAGACTTGATAGATTTTGGAAAACAGATGGTTATTCAATGGAGAAATATATCATGGACTTTAACAGACTGTATAGAAGATTGAGGAAATTCAATTTGGAGATCCCTGGTTCAGTGCTAGCATTTAAATTGCTAGATTATGCTAGGGTGTCACATATGGACAGGCTCCTGGTTCTAACTCAGGTTTGGTTCTTGGACAAAGACTCCCTGTTGGATCAAATGTCTGCTGCCTTAAAGAAATTCCTGGGGAAACAGTCATTTCCTGCAGCCCTGGTAGAACAAAGAGGGCATTCTGGGGTGACCCAATTTTTAGTGATATTTCACATGCTAATCTTGCTGATGGGTATTCGAATGCACCTGGTTTCATAATATCTCTGATGGGTGAAAATGGGAAATATTGTCCTTTAGCTTGGAAGGCTAAGAAAATAAAACGGGTCATTAAAAGCACTTTAGCTGTAGAAACACTGGGTCTTGTGGTGGCACTGGATATAGAGTTCTATTTGTCAAATATTTTCGGTGAAATTCTGAACAAGGCATGTTCTGAAGATAGGATACCCATTGAATGTTATATGGATAATCATTCTTTGTGGGACAATGAGGAAAGGTTGGACATGCTAGGCGGGAGTTGAGAAGAGTAAGAAGCGACTTGATTGAAACATGTAAGATTCTGAGGCGTCTTGACAGGATGGATGTGGAAAGGATGTTTCCTCTTGTGGGAGAATCTAGAAGTAGGGATCACTGTGTAAAAATAAGGGGTCACCCATTTAAGACAGAGATGAGGAGAAATGTTTTCTCTCAGAGTGTCGTGAGTCTTTGGAACTCTCTTCCTCAAAAGGCGTTGGACGCAGAGTCTTTGAATATTTTTAAGGGCGAGGTAGATAGATTATTGATAAGCAAGGGGGTGAAAGGTTATTGGGGGTGGGTGGGAATGTAGAGTTGAGGTTACAATCAGATCAGCTATGATCTTATTGAACGGCAGAGCAGGCTTGAGGGGCCGAGTGGCCTATTCCTGCTCCTAATTCATATGTTTGTATGAGTCCTGAAGATAGCAAATCCGTAGATTCTTTTATAAATGATCTGTGCAGATTGGCTGAGGGATGTGACTATGGAGAATTGAAGACTGATATGGGACTGAATAGTTGTTGGATTAGCTGAGTCTTTATCAGATCTCTTACAGTTGAAAGATAACCTTACACTCGATGGCAATTCAGATTGTACGACAGGCTGAGGTCTGTAAACATCATAGAGCCATACTGCGGGCTGAAGAGAAGTCTTGGATTAGAAGAAATCCAATGACTGTACAGTTCTTGAAGCCAAAGACAGAAAAGCAATCTACAGAGAAAAAGACACATAGCTCAGAAGGTGCATGACACCAGAAAACAGTGCCAGCGCTGTGGAGTCAGGAAGATCCACAGACGGGAACAGTGTTCTGCTAGTAAAGCAGAATGTTTCAACTGTAAAAAGACAGGCCATTATGGAAAAATGTGCCAGAGCAAGACCTCTTCGCTCAAAATCGCAAAGCAAAAGACCTTCACACAAAGCGGTGAATGAAATGCATCAACTTCCAGCAGAAAATGAACCAGGAGGTTTCATAGGAGAAATTAATGACCCAAATCAAGGATTTTGGATGGCGGATATTTATGGAAATGAACATCTAACCAATTTCAAATTGGTCACAGGTGCTAGTGTCACAGTTCTGTCAGACCAGGAGCCATGGTTGATGAGACATTGCTTGCAACTGGCAGACACATAGTTGCATGGTACAGGCGGGACCCAACTGAAAGTGAAGGGTAAGCTTCAACTAACTCTTCAACATAGAGGGAGACGAATTATGGAAACCCTATATGTCTTGCAAAACCAAGAATTTTCCCTGTTAAGCAGAAAAGCGTGCTTAGACCTACATCTGATCAAGAAGATTGAAGTTAAACAGCCACAGGTAAACAGTCGCTTTCAAGCAGACTATCCAAAACTTTTTTCAGGTCTAGGAAGACTCAAGACAGAGAATAGAAACATACTTAAAGAAGATGCCAGACCAGTATGTATCTTTACAAGAAAGATACCACACACATTGATGAATGAAGTTCAAGACCAGCTGGAAGAGATGACCAGGATGGGAATAATTTCTCCTGTTACGAAACCAATGGAGTGGTGTTAGGCTATGGTTCCAGTCCCAAACCAAAATGGTACTCTCTTTGTATCTGTGTGGATTTAATGCAGCTTAACAAAGCAGTGACACAGGAAATTCATCCAGTGTCCACAGTGGATATCGGCTCGGCAAAATTGTCTCGGCATCATGCTTATCAAATTCAATGCCAATAGTGGGTTTTGGCAGGTTCCCTTAGACGAGACCTCAAGATTACTAACCACATTAATAATCCCATTCGAAAAGTTTTGTTTCAATCGGTTATTGTTTGGGGTAACTTCTGCACCAGAGATCTTCTAAAGGTTTATGTATAATGTCTTAGAAGGGCTCGAGGGAGTTATTTGTCACATGGATGACATCCTGGCACATGGGCAGTCAGTCGTGGAACATGACCAAGAGTTTGATCAGTTTTACAACAGTTTCAAGAAGCAGGGTGAACGAGAAGTGTGAATTCTGCATGACATCAGTTTGTTTCTTGGTACATATAGTAAGTAGTAAAGGTATTATGGCAGACGCACAGAAGACACGAGCCACTACAGAATTCCCTACTCCTACTTCAATTCAACAGCTTCAAAGATTCCTTGGAATGGTGAATCAGTTAGCCAAATTTCTACCTCATTTAGCACAGGTAACAGAACTGCTAAGACAACTTCTCAAAAAAAAAGCAAGCATGGTTTAGAGTTCACATCAAGAACAAGCATTCCAGAAGATTAAAGAAGTGCTCATATCGCCGGACATCTTGGCACATTATAACCCGACACTACCCACAACGATAGCTGCAGATACCTCCTCCAAGGGGCTAGGGGCAGTCCTTTTCCAGGGGCAACCTGATGGTTCTTGCAGACCAATATACTATGCATCTAGAACTTTGTCCGAGACAGAGATAAGGTATATAGTAATTGAAAAAAAAGCACTTGCCGTCACCTGGATATGTGAGAAGGTTTCTGATTACATTGTTGGATTGAGAGTCGTCATTGAGACAGACCATAAACCTTTGGTATCTTTGTATGAGAAGGAAATCGCAAAAATATCTCCAACAATCCAAAGATTTTGTTTAAGATTGATGGGATATATGTACAAGACCATAAATGTCCAGGGAAAGTTGCAAACGTCCACTGATGCAATATCAAGAGCAACGGTAGACCATCTGACACAACAAGATGTGAATTTTGTGGACAAGATAGTCATATTCACTATATACTGCGCACCAATGGCCGGCAAGTATACAGAAACTGCAAGAAATTCGTCACACCCAAAAAAGCAATGAAGAATGTATTCGTGTAAGGCAGTATTGCACACAAGGTGGCCACAAGAACGTCCTAGTGGGAAGACAATGAAACTTTCTATGAATATAGAAAATACTTCACAATCATTGATTTACTAGTTTATAATGACAGACTAGTCGTTCCCAGGTTACTTAGATCAGATATCTTGGAACGTCTACGTCAAGGCCACATGGGAATACAAAGTGCAGAGCAAGGGCACAATCATCAGTGTGGTGGCCAGGAATATCCAAAGACATTGAAAATGTGATCCAGAACTGTCAGATCTGTGCAATACAAAGACCAGAATAGCGTGAACCTCTGATAACTACTCAATTTCCGACAAGATCATGGGAATGTCTGGGTATGGATTTATTCATGTTCAACGGAAAGTCCTACCTAATCATCATTATTTCTCAAGGTGGATAGAAGTGAGAAAGTTATATTCAACAACAATCGAAGCAGTTATAAGAGTTCTACAAGAACTCTTTGTGACACATGTTATCCCTGACGAAATACTGTCAGACAGTGGACCACAGTTTGCAAATGAATATTTCACAGTTTGCAATAAGAATGGGATTTCAACGTCTCAAGTTCACTAAGTTATCCACAGTTGAATGGTGAAGCGGAAAGAGTTGCAAGAACCATAAAGTCCTTATTGAAGAAGAATGAAGATCTTTCAACCTCACTTCTAATTTATCGATAGTCCACACATCAAATGGTGTGTAATCACCTGCAGAGTTACTGATAGGCAGCAAGATAAGAATGCAACTTCCTATGTTGCTTAAAAAAATTGCTTCCATGATTGGATGTCTGGGGCTAAGAGAGTAAGAGAACAGGAAAACTCTTATAGAAGGCAACAAACTCAAAATTACAACAAAAGATTTCGTGCCAGAGACTTACCGAAACTGAGTGAAGGCCAAAGAGTATGGATCGAGAATAGAAAGGGAAGGTAATGTAATCCACAGAGATTAAAACTACCAGAGATCGTATATGATACACACAAGAGAAGGGAACATATGTAGAAATAGGAGAAACATTATTCCTATTCCCCAGAACCAACAATCAATCATTTATTTGGAAGAACCAAATGAAGATGAAGAAACCCAGAGCAAACAGGGTACTACAATCCTTCGTTAAAAAAAATTAAGACTACTAATCATCCCAGTCAGACTAGAACAAGATCAGTGAGAGTCATGAAACCTCCTAACAGACTAAATCTGTGAAGTCAAAGACTTGGGAGGAGAAAGGGTACTAGGTAAAGTCAAGAATGTATATCTGTTAAAGAAAATGTTTGGATAAAGACTTGGGGGGAGATGTAGTATAAGGACCTAAGAGGGTTAATGCTGGAGACAGTGAGAGCAACCCCTCACACTGTAGTGATGATGTAGTAGTTACATGGTAATGGGCTTTGGAAGAAGATGCTAGCTTGAGAGGCTTGTGGACAATGTAGATCGAGATGTGTAAATAATAAAAGAGTTATTAGTTGACCTTATCCAGGCTCCAAGACTTTATCAACAACACCCTAGCTATGCTACAACTACAAGAACAACACAAGAAATTCTGGGAAAGATTTACAGGATTATAAAATAAATGGTTCTCTGCTTTCCTTCTCACGATGGGATTCGTACCTCCTGTGAAGTCTTGAGCAGTAACTCACCAAGTGGCATTTGCTGTGATCCAGACCTGACCTTCAAAGAACAAAGAACAAAGAAAATTACAGCACAGGAACAGGCCCTTCGGCCCTCCAAGCCTGCGCCGATCCAGATCCTCTATCTAAACATGTCGCCTATTTTCTAAGGGTCTGTATCTCTTTGCTTCCTGCCCATTCATGTATCTGTCTAGATACATCTTAAAAGACACTATCGTGCCCGCGTCTACCACCTCCGCTGGCAACGCGTTCCAGGCACCCACCACCCTCTGCGTAAAGAACTTTCCACGCATATCCCCCCTAAACTTTTGCCCTCTCACTTTGAATTCGTGACCCCTAGTAATTGAATCCCCCACTCTGGGGAAAAAGCTTCTTGCTATCCACCCTGTCTATACCTCTCATGATTTTGTACACCTCAATCAGGTCCCCCCTCAACCTCCGTCTTTCTAATTGAAATAATCCTAATCTACTCAACCTCTCTTCATAGCTAGCGCCCTCCATACCAGGCAACATCCTGGTGAACCTCCTCTGCACCCTCTCCAAAGCATCTACATCCTTTTGGTAATGTGGCGACCAGAACTGCACGCAGTATTCCAAATGTGGCCGAACCAAAGTCTTATACAACTGTAACATGACCCGCCAACCCCTGTACTCAATACCCCGTCCGATGAAGGAAAGTATGCCGTATGCCTTCTTGACCACTCTATTGACCTGCGTTGCCACCTTCAGGGAACAATGGACCTGAACGCCCAAATCTCTCTGTACATCAATTTTCCCCAGGACCTTTCCATTTACTGTATAGTTCACTCTTGAATTGGATCTTCCAAAATGCATCACCTCGCATTTGCCCTGATTGAACTCCATCTGCCATTTCTCTGCCCAGTTCTCCAATCTATCTATATTCTGCTGTATTCTCTGACAGTCCCCTTCACTATCTGCTACTCCACCAATCTTAGTGTCGTCTGCAAACTTGCTAATCAGACCACCTATACTTTCCTCCAAATCATTTATGTATATCACAAACAACAGTGGTCCCAGCACGGATCCCTGTGGAACACCACTGGTCACACGTCTCCATTTTGAGAAACTCCCTTCTACTGCTACTCTCTGTCTCCTGTTGCCCAGCCAGTTCTTTATCCACCTAGCTAGTACACCCTGGACCCCATGCGACTTCACTTTCTCCATCAGCCTACCATGAGGAACCTTATCAAACACCTTACTGAAGTCCATGTATATGACATCTACAGCCCTTCCCTCATCAATCAACTTTGTCACTTCCTCAAAGAATTCTATTAAGTTGGTAAGACATGACCTTCCCTGCACAAAACCATGTTGCCTATCACTGATAAGCCCATTTTCTTCCAAATGGGAATAGATCTTATCCCTCAGTATCTTCTCCAGCACCTTCCCTACCACTGACGTCAGGCTCACCAGTCTATAATTACCTGGATTATCCCTGTTACCCTTCTTAAACAAGGGGACAACATTAGCAATTCTCCAGTCCTCCGGGACCTCACCCGTGTTTAAGGATGCTGCAAAGATATCTGTTAAGGCCCCAGCTATTTCCTCTCTCGCTTTCCTCAGTAACCTGGGATAGATCTCATCCGGACCTGGGGACTTGTCCACCTTAATGCCCTTTAGAATACCCAACACTTCCTCCCTCCTTATGCCGACTTGACCTAGAGTAATCAAACATCTGTCCCTAACCTCAACATCCGCCATGTCCCTCTCCTCGGTGAATACCGATGCAAAGTACTCGTTTAGAATCTCACCCATTTTCTCTGACTCCACGCATAACTTTCCTCCTTTGTCCTTGAGTGGGCCAATCCTTTCTCTAGTTACCCTCTTGCTCCTTATATATGAACAAAAGGCTTTGGGATTTTCCTTAACCCTGTTTGCTAAAGATATTTAATGACCCCTTTTAGCCCTCTTAATTCCTCGTTTCTGATTGGTCCTACATTCCCGATATTCTTTCAAAGCTTCGTCTTTCTTCAGCCTCCTAGACCTTATGTATGCTTCCTTTTTCCTCTTAGCTCATCTCACAATTTCACCTGTTATCCATGGTTCCCTAATCTTGCCATTTCTATCCCTCATTTTCACAGGAACATGTCTCTCCTGCACGCTAATCAACCTCTCTTTAAAAGCCTCCCACATATCAAATGTGGATTTACCTTCAAACAGCTGCTCCCAATCTACATTCCCCAGCTGCTGCCGAATTTTGGTATAGTTGGCCTTCCCCCAATTTAGCACTCTTCCTTTAGGACCACTCTCGTCTTTGTCCATGAGTACTCTAAAACTTACGGAATTGTGATCACTATTCCTAAAGTAGTCCCCTACTGAAACTTCAACCACCTGGCCGGGCTCATTCCCCAACACCAGGTCCAGTACGGCCCCTTCCCGTGTTGGACTATTTACATACTGCTCTAGAAAACCCTCCTGGATGCTCCTTACAAATTCTGCTCCATCTCGACCTCTAACACTAAGTGAATCCCAGTCAATGTTGGGAAAATTAAAATCTCCTATCACTACCACCCTGTTGCTCCTACATCTTTCCATAATCTGTTTACATATTTGTACCTCTATCTCACGCTCGCTGTTGGGAGGCCTGTAGTACAGCCCCAACATTGTTACCGCACCCTTCCTATTTCTGAGTTCTGCCCATATTGCCTCACTGCTCGAGTCCTCCATAGTGCCCTCCTTCAGCACAGCTGTGATATCCTCTTTGACCAGTAATGCAACTCCTCCACCCCTTTTACTTCCCTCTCTATCCCGCCTGAAGCATCGATATCCTGGGATATTTAGTTGCCAATCATGCCCTTCCCTCAACCAAGTCTCAGTAATAACAATAACATCATACTCCCAGGTACTAATCCAAGCCCTAAGTTCATCTGCCTTACCTACTACACTTCTTGCATTAAAACAAGTGCACCTCAGACCACCAGTCCCTTTGCGTTCATCATCTGCTCCCTGCCTACTCTTTCCCTTAGTCACTCTGACTTCATTATCTAGTTCCTTACAAGCTTTAGTTACTACCTCCTTACTGTCCACTGACCTCCTCATTTGGTTCCCATCCCCCTGCCACATTAGTTTAAACCCTCCCCAACAGTGTTAGCAAAAGCACCCCCAAGGACATTGGTTCCAGTCCGGCTCAGGTGTAGACCGTCCAATTTGTAATAGTCCCACTTCCCCCAGAACCGGTCCCAATGTCCCAAAAATCTGAACCCCTCCCTCCTGCACCATCTCTCAAGCCACGCATTCATCCTGACTATTCTTTCATTTCTACTCTGACTATCACGTGGCACTGGTAGCAATCCTGAGATTACTACCTCTGAGGTCCTACTTTTTAACTTAGCTCCTAACTCCCTAAATTCTGCTTGTAGGACCTCATCCCGTTTTTTACCTATATCATTGGTGCCTATGTGCACAACGACAGCTGGCTGTTCACCCTCCCCCTTCAGAATGTTCTGCAGCCGATCTGAGACATCCCTGACCCGTGCACCTGGGAGGCAACATACTATTCGGGAGTCTCGTTTTCGACCACAGAACCGCCTATCTACTCCCCTTCCAATCGAATCCCCTATGACTATAGCCCTTCCACTCTTTTTCCCGCCCTTCCAAACAGCAGAGCCAGCCACGGTGCCATGAACCTGGCTACTGCTGCCTTCTCCTGGTGAGCCATCTCCCTCAACAGTATCCAAAACGGTATACCTGTTTTGGAGGGAGATGACCGCAGGGGATACCTGCGCTGCCTTCCTGCTCTTTCTCTGCCTTTTGGTCACCCATTCCCTTTCTCCCTCAGCAATCCTAATCTGCGGTGTGACCAATTCGCTAAACGTGCTATCCACGACCTCCTCAGCATCGCGGATGCTCCAAAGTGAGTCCACCCGCAGCTCCAGAGCCGTCATGCGGTCTAACAAGAGCTGCAGCTGGACACACGTCCTGCACGTGAAGGAGTCAGGGACATCAGCTGTGTACCTGAGCTCCCACATTGAGCAAGAGGAGCATAACACGGTTCTGAGATCTCCTGCCATTTTTAATCTTAAGCTTAACTTAGTCTTAACTTAGATAAACGAAAAAGGAACGAAAAGTTTTTACCAATCACACGGTAAAAAATAAGAGAAATAGAAAAAGCCTTACCTTATCTACACACCACCGAGTCCTTTTTTTTTGGTTAGAGGAGGAGGGCGGGTGGAAGACACTACACGTGTAGTGTCTCGGGTTCAGAAACGGCCCAAATATATAGGTTTTTACTTACCCAGAAGCCCCCTGGTCCGCCGAAAACAAAAGGAAATTAAGTTTCAGTTGAAACTGACCTTCCCAGCTGATCACTCGCTCGCACTCTCTGCTTCCGAATAAGCTGCTGCAATTCAGTCAGAATCCAGGTACTTCATAAACAACTCCCTCTGGCTGTGGTCCATCAGTACCCCTCATTGATTGCCAAACCCTATCCCCACTATTTGGCAATTCACAGATTCTGGGTTGTGGCTTTGTTAACTAATGCCGATATCTCCCTCTGGAGAATTAGCACAGCTCCCAGAATAGGTTAACTGGAGGGTAAGGTTGTCTTATAGTGGCAGGCTCTGATATGTTTATGGCCAATGTTTATTTGGGCTTCTACTAAATGCAGATTGCATGAGTATATCTAACAATGTGTAATACATTGGCTAGCAGCTTAAACTAAACAACAAAAGGCAGAAATCTTTTTAATTTAGGTCTCGTTTGTCCTGTACTCACACCTCACACTTACTTGTAAATTTAGTTTTATGAGGTACACTGGGCACTGTAGTTCTGGGAAGCAGGGTGAAAACTCGCATCCTATGATGCATCTCTCTCACACATAGGAGTGAGAACTGTGCTTTGCTGAAGGTGAGTGAGGTGGAGGCGGGGTGTAGAGGGGAGAGATAGTTCATAATGCATTCTGACTGTTGCAGTGCTTTCAGGCTAGAAACTACCATGTCTGTGATGTGACTCTCCACCACTTCCCCCCACCCCCCCACCCCGATACAGAAGGTGTTCACCATAGCTAGAATGCTTTTTTCCCCAAAATATACATTATTCATAAAATTTGTAAAAGTACATTACCCAACAGTTCAAATTTGACATTGCATAAAGCGCAGTACAGTTCAATTTCTTTTAGTACAGTACATGGCACTTATAGGTACCTCATTACCCTTACAATTACATATTATATTTACAATTTACATTTACATTTCATATCAAACATTCTGTGCTGCATACAGCCAAGGGGTTTTACACGGGTTCCAGCCCTTTGGTGCAATATAACAAGAGGGCCGACACTGTGGCCTTCCGCACTGAGCCTTAGAGGCAGCTACTCCAAGCTTTAGTGTGTCCCTCAGCACCCGTCCTGGACTTTTGAATGTGCCAGTCTGCAGCACTCGGTCATGGACAGTTCTTTGCACTGGAAGACCAACAAATTTCGGGGAGACCAAAGAGTGTCTTTCACTGAGTTGATGGACCTCCAGCAGCAGTTTATGCTTGGCTCGGTGTGCGTCCCTATGAACAGTCCATAGAGCACAGAGTCCTGCTCGCGATGAGCCTTGGCAAAAACCACTTCATCTCTTTAAGACCTTCTTTGCAAAGGCACATTCTGGAAGGAGTGGGGGTGACAGTCTCCTCCCCATCGCAGCCACCTTGAAGACAGCTTACCGTCGTGCTGAGACTTTGGGGGCTAGATTTAATGGGCTCCCTGGAGATGGGCTAGGAGGCAGGGGGGGCCCATAGAATTGCGACGGGAGGCGGGGCGGAGGGCCTGTCACCTTCCCTTCGCAACGCAATAAAGTCGGGGCAGGAAAGTCCGAAGACGACCTTCCTGCCCAGAGGCCAATTGAGGCTCTTAAGTGGCTTATTATTAGTCACTTAAGGGTCTCTTGCCACAGCTGGAATTAAGCCAGTTGCTGGTGGGGTCACCTCCACGTGGGAAGGTCGCCCAGTAAAACGAGGCGACCTCCCTACCGGGCTTGTGGGGGGCGGGGGCTGCCTCCTTCGTGGGCAATCTGTGGCAGCAAACATCCCACCTCCCATAACAGCTCCCTCCCTCCTTCTCCCTCCCTCCCCCCCACCCCACTGCACTCATTGCCGGGGCCTGCCGGACTGGTCCTCTCTCTGGTTCGCTAGTGCTGGGCCTATTCCCAGGCCTCCTGTAGTACCAGCAGTGGCTTCTGGTAGCGCTGCCGATACTACTGAGCTGCCGGTCCTCTGATTTTCCTTGAGTGCCTGAGTGCTGTTGAATGGTGCCAGGTAGGCTCCAAAAGACCGAGGCAGGGTTCCCACCGCCTTTTTGGCCCACCGCCGGGAGCCTCACTGGTGCGGCTAAATCCAGCCCCAGGTGTGAATGAAGGATCTGATGGGGAGGGCCCTTCTCATCACCAGCTAAGATACATCATGGTGCTTGTTTGGGAGTTCTGGCGATGAGGCATTCTGCCAAATGACTTTGACGGTCTGCTCAGGTAACAATCAGCCAGGATCCACCATCTCCTTTTCCTGCGGTGCCTTGAGGATGTTATGTGTGGACCACTGCCTAATGGACTCGTAGTCAAAGGTATTTTCCTGCACAAACCTTTCCATGAGGGACAGGTGGTACAGCAGGGCCCAACTGAATGGAGCATTCCACGGCAACATGGCCAGACCCATCCTTCACAGCACTGGAGACAGATAGAACCTCAGCATGGGGTGACACTTGGTATTTGTGTACCAATGTTCTCCCCATAGTTTGATGCAGCTGCACACAATAGCATCCATCTGGATGAAGCATTTCCCTCCCCCACTTTATCTAGAGATTTGTACATCATGTCGCTGCAGACACGGTCCATTTGCGATCTCCAGATGTTCAGGTGATCACCGCAGTGCAGGAGTGGAGTATGCACTACATAAAGCAACACTGAGAGCATTTCACACCTGATGACTATGTTCTTACCTGCAATGGAGAGGGACCGTCAGCCCCACATGCCCAGTTTCTGTTTGACCTTGGCTATACGCTCCTCCCAGTTTCCGGCGCATACCCTGGCCCTTCTGAACCATATACCCAGCATCTTTAGGTAGTCTTTATGTCAGGTAGACACTCTGAGGTGAGACACTCTGAGCTGAGATACTCAGTTAGAAGAATGACAACCATCGACACACCTTCGTATCAAAGTAAGCTTATTTTTACTGTCTTTCACAATTCAGCTCAGCGGCATTTTCCTTGTTGATGGCAGTAGTCATTGATTGAGGCACGATCGCGACATATGACGTATGACATTCAGACTGCAATGTGTGTGGGCTCCACACAGGTGGGAAGCAGCAAAGTTGGAACCAGCAAGAGCATCTACGTTCACATTACACCCAAGAAATCAGAGGCTCTGTGCACCGATGGTTGGGTGGCTCCCTCATGTGGCACAAGCTGCACATTTACTTAGTCATTTACAGCACAGAAGGTGGCTATTCAGTCTATCGAGTCCAAGCCAGTGCTCCATAAAGCAATGCAGTCAGTCCCATTCCCCCGCTCTATCTCCATAGCCCTGTAAGTTTATTTCCTTTAAATGCCCATCCTATTTCCTTTCGAAATCATTGATTGTCTCTGCCTCGACCACCCTTGCAGGCGTGAGTTCCAGGTCATTACCAACTTGGACATAAATGTGGGGGAGCATGATCAAGAAGTTTGCAGATGACACAAAGATTGCCCGTGTGGTAGATAGCGAGGAGGATAGCTGTAGGCTGCAGGAAGATATTGATGGTCTGGTCGGATGGGTAGAAAAGTGGCAAATAGAATTCAACCTGGAGAAGTGTGAGGTGATGCATTTGGGGAGGTCAAACAAGGCAAAGGAATACAAGATTAATGGGAAATTACTGAGAGGTGTAGAGGAGTGAATGTCCACAGATTCCTGAAGGTAGCAGGACAGGTTGATAAGGTGGTTAAGAAGGCATATGGAATCCTTTGCTTTATTAGCTGAGGTATAGAATATAAGAGCAGGGAGGTAATGCTGGAACTGTATAACTCATTGGTTAGGCCACAACTTGAGTTCTGTGTGCAGTTCTGGTCATCTCATTACAGAAAGGATGTAATTACACTAGAGAGGGTACAGAGGAGATTTACGAGGATGTTGCCAGGACTGGAAAAATGCAGCCATGAGGAAAGATTGGATAGGCTGGGGTTGTTCTCCTTGGAACAGAGAAGACTGAGGGGAGATCTGATTGAAATGTACAAAATTTTGAGGGACCTGGATAGATGGAGGTGAAGGGCCTATTTACCGTAGCAGAGAGGTCAGTGACGAGAGGACACAGATTTAAAGTGATTGGTGGAAAAATTAGAGGGGAGATGAGGAAAAACTTTTTCACCCATAGAGTCATGGGGGTGTGGAACTCACTGCCTGAAAGGGTAGTTGAGGCAGAAACCTTCAATACATTCAAAAGGAGTCTGGATATGCACCTCAAGTGCCGTAATCTGTAGGGCTACGGGCCAAGTGCTGGAAGGTGGGATTAGAATAGGTGGATCATTTTTTGATCGGCACAGACACGATGGGCCAAGTGGCCTCTTTCTGTGCCTTACACCTTCTATGATTCTACCACACGCTGCATTAAAAAGTTCTTCCTTGCATCCCCTCTGCATCTCTTGTCCAAAATCTTAAATCTGTGCCCCATAGTCTTTGTTCCACCAGTTAATGAGAACAGATTTTCTTTGTCTACCTTATCTAAAGCTGTCATAATCTTGTACACCTCTATCAAATCTCCTTTGCTCCAAAGAGAACAATCCCAGCTTCTCCAACCTAACCTTGTAGCTAAAATCCCTCATCCCTGGAACCATTTTGGTAAACATCCTCTGCACCCTCTCAAGGACCCTCACATTTTTGCTAAAATGTGGTGACCAGAACTAGTCGCAATACGGTAGTTGTGGCCTAACTAAAGCTTTATAAAAGTTCAGCATTACTTCACTGCTTTGTACTCATTACCTCTCTTTAGGAAGCCCAACATCCCACATGTTTTGCCAACCACTCTCTCAATATGTCCTGCCACCTTCAAAGATCTATGCACATGTGCCCCCAGGCCCCCCTGTCTCTGCACACACTTTGGAACTGTACCATTAAGTCTATATGACCTTTCCACATCCCTTCTGCCAAAATGCATCACCTCACACTTCTCTGTATTAAATTTAATCTGCCACTTGTCTACCCATTCTGCTAGCCTATGTGTCCTGTTGCAGTCGATTTGTATCATCCTCACTGTTTGCCACTCCTCCAAGTTTGGTATCATCGACAAATTTTGAAATTCTACTCTGTATTCTAATATCCAAGACACTTATATGCATCAAAAAAGCAGTGGTCCTAGCACTGACCCTTGGGAAACACCACTGTCTACTATCCTCCAGTCTGAAAAATAGCCACTTCCCATGACTCTCTGTTTTCTGTCCTTAAGCCAATTTTTTATCCAAACTAATACTGACCCTTCTATCCCATGAGCCTCAATTTTGTTAACCAGTCTTTTATGTGGTATTTTTTCAAACACTTCCTTAAAAGCTAAATGGACAACATCCATTGAATTCCCTTCATCAACCTTCTCTGTTACTTCAAAAAATTCCAACTAAATTTATCAAGCATGATCAGCCTTTCACAAACCTCTCCAAGTTCCTGTTGATTTTGTCCCTGATTATTGTTTCTAAACTCTTACTTGCCATTGATATCAAACTGACTGGCCTGTAGTTACTAGGATTGTTTTTACACCCTTCCTTCAATAAGGCTGACATATTTGCTACTCTCCAATCCTCTGGCTCTTCCCCCATATCTAGGGAAGACTGGAAGATTATGGGTAAGTCCTTCTGCTAACTACCCCCCCCCCCCCCCACCCCGCCACTTCCTTTAGTAACCTTGGATGGAAGCTATCCACACCAAGCAACTTATCCACTCTAAGCATACCTTTCCAGTATACTCTGTCTATCAATTTTCACCCCATCCATTACCTCTGCCATCTCCGCTTCTATCAATATTTTATCAGCATCCTCTTCCTTAGCAAATACTTATACAAAGTACTCATTTAGTATCCTAGTCTTGCGCCTCCACCCTCTTTGTCCCTAATAGGCCTCACCCCACATCTTACTACCTACTTACTATTTACATGCCAAGTAGAAGATTTTTGGGTTCCCTTTTATGTTGACTGTCATTCTATTCTAATATTCTCTCTTTGTCAGTCTTAATTTCCTCATCACTTCACCTCTCAACTTATTGTATTTGACTTAGTTCTCACTTGAAGAATTCATCTGGCATGCATCACACACCCTCTATTTTTGTTTCATCATATTCTCTATCTCCCTTGTTATCCTAGGAGCCCTTGTTGGAATATACCTAGCTTGTACCTGAAGCATCTCCTCCTTAAAGAGCACTCAATGTTCTGTTACAGTTTTTCCTGTCAGTCTTTGGTTCCATTTTACCCTGGCTAGATCCCTTCTCATCAAATTGAGTTCGCCCTCTTCCAATTTAGATGTTCTACTTTTGATTGTTCCTTGCTTTTCTCCATTACTAGTCTAAACCTTATGTTCCCCCACAGACACTTGGTCCACTTGGCACACCTCATTACCCAGCACCAGATCCAGCACTGCCTGCTTCCTAGTTGGACTGAGGACATACTAGTCAAGAATTTGTCCTGAACACATTAAAAATTCCTCCCCCTCCTTACTCTTTACTCTAATACTATCCCAATTGATATTTGGGTGAAGTCCTCCAATATCACCACTCTACAGTTCCTGCCAGTTTGCTCCTCTGTCAGCTGCAGCTCAGTTGGTAGCACTCTTGCCTCTGAGTCACAAGGTTCTGGGTTCAAGTCCCACAACAATCAAGGCTGACACTCCAATGCAGTACTGAGGGAGCGCTGCACTGTCGGAGATACTGTCTTTTGGATGAGACGTTAAACTGAGGCCTCTTCTGCTTGCCTGGGTGGATGTAAAAGATCCCATGGCACTATTATGAAGAAGAGTAGGGGAGTTATCCCCAGTGCCCTGGCCAATATCTATCCCTCAATCAACATCACAAAAACAGATTAGTTGGTCATTATCTCATTGCTGTTTGTCGGAGTTTGCTTTGTGCATACTGGCTACCACTTTTTCTGTATTACAACAGTGACTACATTTCAAAAAGTATTTTATTGGCTGTAAAGCACTTTGAGACATGTGGTGGCCATGAAAGCTGCTATATAAATGCAAATCTTTTTTTTCTATCTCTCTCTCTCAATATTTGGAGGCCTGTAGAATACCCCCAGAAACGTGATCATCCCTTTTTTGCTTCTCAACTCTGACCAAATGGATGCTGTCCTTGCCCACTCTTTTCAACACCACAGTGTCTATCGTGACCAGTACTGCCACCCCGCCTCGCTTTTTACCTTCACAGTCTTTTCTGAACACTTTGTATCCTTGAATATTAAGTGCCCAGTCCTCACCATTTTAAAGCCACGTTTCTGTTATTGCCACTACATCATATTCCCACATGGCTATTTATGCTTGTAGTTCACCAACCTTTTCACCACACTTTATGCATTTACGTACATGCATTATAAACTTGTCTTTGTATTCCTAGAAGTCCTTCTTAGTCTGCTCCTAACTAATATAGTACTACACCCTTCTCTAGTACTACCCAACTCTCTCACTTTGCGTGCCTTATTCCTCTTTCCTACTTCTATATGCTGGTGCGCATCACCCTGCCAATTTAGTTTAAACTCTCCCCAACCACTCTACTGAACCTCCCCACAAGAACATTGGTCCCATACCTGTTGAGGTGCGACCTGTTCCTTTTGAATTGGTGTCTCCTGCCACACAACTGGACCCATTGACCCAAGAATCTGAAGCCCTCCCTCCTGCATCATGCCTCAAGCCATGCATTGATCCTCCCTAGCTTCCTATTTCTATTCTTGCTAGTGCACAGCACTGGGAATAATCCAAAGATTACTACATTCAAGGTCCTACTTTTTAACTTCTTCCCTAAGTTCCTGAAAATCTGACCATAGGTGTTACGACCTGGTGAGAAAGGTGTCTAGCGGTCCCTCTCTGCCTTCACCTGGTCTTACCGTAACACGGTTTTATTTTTAACACACTGTTTTTAGCTCCCCATTGGTGAATCCTTTTTCACCGCTTTTCAAATATAAGGCAAAGAAACCAGCACAAACAGGTTTTCTTAGGTTTAAAGAAGAAAAGTTGAAATTTATTAAACTTGAACTTAAACTCTAATTCGGTTGACGCCTATGGAGACACGATGCGCCCACCCTAGCATGCATACGCGATACTGACATGCAAATAGAGACAGAAAAGAGCAGAAGAAAAAGAAAGTGGAAAGGTTTGAGGCAATATCTGAAGAGGTTTTGTTACGGTTCTTCGAACTCACCGTAGAGTCCTTGATTGTAGGGGTCGATCTTGCTTTTCGTTGGGGCCCAGTATTCTTAAACCTTGTTCGCTGTAGGAGATTTTTTTCTCTTGGGGTTCATGTGTCTTCAGTGGAGTCAGAGGCTTGTGAGAAAGAGATGGGAGCAGACAGGAGAGAGATCTTCTCAGTTCAGGAGCAAACAGACACTCTCAGTGCAAACTGTTTGTACAATTCAGAAAAACCCAGGTTGCCAAGCAGGTTGGTCATGTGACTAACTGGTCTGACCACGTCTTGGATTGTATCACCTTTGCAGTCTCTGTAATGCTCCTCTTACACACAATACCTGGTGATCAAGGTCCATTGTGGGTTGAATGTGTCAGGGAATGGTTCTTTGTCCTTCCAAGCACCATCTGTTAATATGTAAATGTCTTTTCCAGCCACGGCTGATCTGTTTAACAAGTCTTTTCTTCACTCCAGTAACAGTTTAATATCAATGTTCATGACAAAATTAATGTGCCTCCTTCTTGGCAGGTGGGGGCCTAGCATGACAATAGGACTTAATACCTTCTTTCTCTGTGTTATTGGTACCGATGTGTACCACAACTTCTGGCTCCCTCCTCCCTGCAGAATTTTCTGCATCTTCTCCGTGATGTCCTTTACCCTGGTACCAGGGAGGCAACACACCATGCGAGACTCATGATGATGATTACAGAAATGCCTGTCTGTCTCTCTAACAATGAAATCTGCTATAACGACTGCATTTCTACTCTTTGCTGTTCCTTCCTGTTCAGTCCCTTGCCCATTGGTGCCATGGTCTGAACTGCAACCCTTCAAGGTGCCGTTACTCCCAGCAGTCTCCAAAGCTGAGTACCAGTTTGAGAGTTGCACACACCCTGAAAACTCCTGTACCTCCTGACTCTTAGTCTCCTGGACGGCCACCCATCTACTATTAAGAACTCTCTGCATGTAGGGTGACAACCTCCTGGAAGGTACGATCCAGGAAACTCTCCTGGTCCCTGATGCTCTGCAGCAACTGCAGCTGCCCCTCAAGCTCAGAAATCCTAAGATCATGCTGAAGTAATTGGAGACACTTCCTACACAGGTAGTACCCCAAGACACATGAAGTGTCCTGAAGTTCCTACATGGTGCAGAAATTGCAAGCAACAGATCACAGCTGCCCATCCATGATCTAAAAAAATGCTATTCCCACTTTTAGGATCTAGCTGATACCTTGTTTAAACTATTAATTTTAAGTAATACCTCTAGACCTGCTCTTTGCTACTACTCATTAATTCACTTTTTGTTCTACTTATCCTGATTGAGGTTGTTAATTTCCCAGCTCCGAATTTGAAAGATTGCCCTAGTTTAGAGAGAGAAAAAGAGAAATACTAAGCAATCACTTGCCAGCTTTCCTGCTGACACATTGCACTTTGATTCTTTTTTTGAATGTGGTAGGTATGCTCTAAACCCTCCCCATAGCTTTTTTATCCTCCCCACCGTTCTTGCTGTTCTCTCATTCTCTGGGCCTCTCTTTTATCCTCCCCACTGCTGATCCGGTTGTCTTTTCTTCGCACACTGCCCCTTCATACTGAATGCCTCCCAGGTATTTGATACCTTTAGCCATCCTCATTGTTACTGTCCTCTCATAAACACACAGAGCTGAACATGCATTCCGCAGCATGAGGGACCCCCCCCCCCCCCCACTTTGCCATCCATTGCTGCATTTGGGTGGCGACAGAGGCTGTATGACAGGAGAGGGAACAGCATAAATGTGGCTTTGTGGACATCATATCTCAATGCTGAGATGTATCAGCACTGCAAAGCTTATGTTATGACCTGGTGAGAAAGAGGTCTAGGGTTCCCTTTCAGCCTTCACCTGGTCTTACTGTAACAGGGTTTAATTTTTAACACACTGTTTTTAGCTCCCCATTGGTGAATCCTTGTTCACCGCTTTCCAATTGTAAAGCAAAGAAACCAGCACAAACAGGTTTTCTTAGGTTTAAAGAAGAAAAATTGAAATTCGTTAAATTTGAACTTAAACTCTAATTCGGTTGACGTCTACGGATACACAACACGCCCACGCTAGCATGCATACGCGATACTGACATGCAAATAGAGACAGAAAAGAGCAGAAGAAAAAGAAAGTGGAAAGGTTTGAGGCAATATCTGAAGAGTTTTTGTTACGGCTCTTCGAACTCACTGTAGAGTCCTTGATTGTAGGGGTCGATCTTGCTTTTCGTTGGGCCCAGTATTCTTCTTAAACCTTGTTCGCTGTAGGAGACTTTTCTCTCTTGGGGTTCATGTGTCTTCAGTGGAGTCAGAGGCTTGTGAGAAAGAGATGGGAGGAGACAGGAGAGAGATCTTCTCAGTTCAGGAGCAAACAGACACTCTCAGTCCAAACTGTTTGTACAATTTAGAAAAACCCAGGTTGCCAAGCAGGTTGGTCATGTGACTAACTGGTCTGACCACGTCTTGGATTGTATCACCTTCGCAGTCTCTGTAATGCTCCTCTTACACACAATACCTGGTGATCAAGGTCCATTGTGGGTTGAATGTGTCAGGGAATGGTTCTTTGTCCTTCCAAGCACCGTCTGTAAATATGCAAATATTTTTTCCAGCCACAGCTGATCTGTTTAACAAGTCCTTTCTTCACTGCAATAACAGTGTAAAATCAATGTTCATGACAAAAGTAATGTGCCTCATTCTTGGCAGGTGGGGGCCTAGCATGACACTTACCTTTTCTCAATGTGCTCAATGCGCAGCTGTTGTACGACTATGCCCAGCTCATCATGCTTATAACTGCCTGTTATCCTAGCAACAGCATTATGCCTTCACCCTGCGCCAATCGGTTGTTTCAGCAATCTTTCAGCCACAGAATCAAAACAGAGGATGCGTGCTGGACAACAATGGCTATCCGCTCTACACTTGGCTGATGATTCTCTTCCACAACCCAGACACTCATCGCCATAATGAGACCCATGCTACCACAAGAAACATCGACCTAAGGAGGAGGAAGAGGAGGAGGCAGCGTGATCACCACGCCAGATCTCGAGAGCTATCCATCTCCGTTAATTCTAACAGTCAACAAATGTCACCTCAAATCCAATGCCGTGATACAGGGATAAAATATTACACCATTAGAAATGTATCAACTGCAGCACCTACCTCTGATTCGGTCTCAGCTTGGCTAGGGGCGCGAATAGTTCTGGAGCACAAGTCTTCAGCACTACTGCCAGGATGTTGTCGGGGCCCAGATCCTTTGCTGTATCCGGTGCCTTCAACCGTTTATTGGTATCACAGGGAGTGAATTGAATTGGCTGAAGACTGGCATCTGTGATGCTGGGGACCTCAGGAAAAGACTGAGATAGATCACCCACTTGGCACTTCTAGCTGAAGACAGTTGCCAATGCTTCAGCCTTGTCTTTTGCACTGACATGCTGGACTCCCCCATCATTGAGATGGGGATATTTATGGAGCCTCCTCCTCCAGTTAGTTGTTTAATTGTTCACCACCATTCACAAATGGATGTGGCAGGACTGTAGAGCTTAGATCTTATCTGTTGATTGTGGGATCGCTTGGCTCTGTCTATCACATTCTGCTTCCTCTGTTTCGCATGCATGTGGTCCTGTGTTGTAGCTTCACTAGGTTGGCACCTCATTTTTAGGTATGCCTACTCCTGCTCCTGGCATTCTATCCTGCACTCCTCATTGAACCAGGGTTGATCCCCTGGCTTGATGGTAATGGTAGAGTGAGGGATATGTCTAGCCATGAGGTTACAGATTGTGGTTGAATACAACTTTGCTGCTGCTGATGGTCCACAGCATTTCATGGATGCCCAGTTTTAAGTTGCTAGATCTGTTCTGAACTATTCCATTTAGCATGGTAGTAGTGCCACACAACACAATGGACGGTATCCTCAGTGTGAAGTCAGGTCTTCGGCTTCACAAGGACTGTGCGGTGGTCACTCCTACCAGTACTGTCATGGACATACAAACGTGCAAATTAGAATCAGGAGTAGGCCACTCGGCCCCTCGAGCCTGCTCTGTTATTCAATAAGATCATGGCTGATCTGATTGTAACCTTGACTCCACCATCGGTGGAACTGTCCAACCAATTTGGTGCATTCCACATGATATGAAGAAGTGGCTGAGTGCAGCGGAAATAGCACAGGTTACTGTCTCTGACATCATTTTGGCTGTCATGCTGTAAATCTGTGCGCAAACTAATCACCTCTCAGCCAAAATTTAAAAAAAAGAAAATGCTGGAAATACACAGGAGTCTGGCAGCGTCTGTGGAGAGAGAAACAGAGATAATGGACTGGATTTTCAAATGCTGGTGGGAGGCTGTAGGGGAGTGGCTGCGGGCAAGATTTAAAAATCGTGTTCCCGGAGGGCGGCATTGGTCTCGCCACCTCTAGAATGCAATGCGATCTTCAGCGGGAGGGGGGATTCTGAAACCCGCAGGCCTCCAATTAAGTACTCGTTGAGCTCATAGATGAGCTCATTAACAGGCCTCAGAGGAACGGTCTAAAATTTTCAATTGGCAGGTATGGGGTAACACGCCGTGTGTGGGACACATCAGGGTTCAGCTGGCTTGAATACAGCGGAGAGCCATAAAGGCTATTGGATACATTGCTCAACTCATTTAAAAAAGGGAGAACAAAGCTAGGCTGCACAACCGGTGGCACAGAGTTGCCTTTGCTGCTACTGAGAGGCTTGTATTTGTCAACAGAGAGAGGTAGGAGTCTAGAGAGGGGAGTCAGGCTGCTAGCATCAGTTCAGCAGCAGAGGTTGGCAAAGGAAGCCCTGGTGAACAAATGAGTGCTAGCTGAGGGAGTGGAAATTGGAGCAGGCTATTCTCTCATTGGACAGAGTAGCGAGGAGGAACTTCAGTAGAGGCATCCTCCTGGTAGGGAGGAGCACAGAGAGGGGCTGCAAGGGGAAGAAGGCTCTACCCAAGACTTCAGGTGTACCCACTGTTGTCAGCTACCTGCAAGTGACAGAGCTCCAGTGCCGTAAGAGACCGCACCTATCTAGGCAGTTGGGTCTTGGACATTTGTGCTCTGGTCCACAATGACCTAAGGCCTTGCGGACCCCATCTGGCCCCCCACCTGCAGCCATCAAGGTCACTGTCGCCCTGAATTTTTATGCTTCCAGGTCGTTCCAGTGATCAGCTGCAGACCTAGGTGACATCTTGCAGTCAGCAGCTCATCACATCATCAGGCAGGTCATGACCGCCCTATTATGGAGAGTGGTGGAATATATCCATTTAGAGACAGAGGGGCCAGCACAGGTACAGAAGGCATTGGGCTTTGCGTCCACCGATGGATTCCGGCAAGTCCAGGGGGTCATTGATTGCACGCATGTTGCCATCAAGGCACCAACAGACCAGTCAGCCAGATTCCTGAACAGAAAAGGCTACCACTCACTGAATATCCAGCTGGTCTGTGACCACAAGAAGTGCATCTTGCAAGTCTGCGCTCGGTTCCCTGGCAGCTTCATGATTCCTTCATTCTGTGAGAATCCTAGGTGCCACACCTCTTAAGGCCAACATCCAGACTCGTGAGTGGCTGCTGGAGGATAAGGGCTATCCTCTGAGGAAGTGGCTCTTGAGACTCGTCTGGTACCTAGACAGGGATGTAGAGAGGCGCTTCAACCAAACTGATCTCCTAACACATAGCTGCATTGAACAGACCATTGGCATCTTGAAGATGCGCTTCCATTACCTTAATCAGTTGGGTAGTGCCTACCAGTACGAGCCAGCCAGCGTGTCTCACATTGTGGTCGTCTGCTGCGCACTGCACAACATGACTATACAAACAGGACCGGAGCTGGATGGAGAGGCGGATCTGGTACACGACTCTTCCTCAGAAGAGGACAGTGGAGAGGAGGAAAAGGAGAGCCAAGATGATGCTGCAGAGAAGCCCGGTGCCTACGTATTGGAGAAAGACTGCCAAGGCCATTCTGGGCAGCACAGTGATCGGCAGGCTGGCATGGCCGCAAGGACCACTCTAATTCAGCAACGTTTCACTTGAGCGCCCCTCAGACCAATGACAGATGACAGCAATTCACCTTTTATCAGAGAGAGAAATTATGCAGCGAGCACACACATCTCAGGAATCCAATTGCCACCCAAAGACATTGCGAATGGGGTCTCCACTGCCCACATTGCCCTAAATCACAGGCTGTACAAACATACCAAGCCCAGAACCTGTACCCAACCACCCCCCCCCCCTCCCCACACCAACACGTTTTAACCTTCATTTCACTTTTCTCAAAAACTTTAAAAACACACAAGTTTGATCAAGATCATCAAAAGTTTTCATTGTTACAAGATGAATCAATGACAAAACAGGCAGAGAACTTTCCCCAGGTGATCCATTAAGTGCAACTAACGCCATAGTGCCTTGCACTCATGCCTACTCCTACGAGGTGGTCTCACTGTGGCTGAGGATGAGGTGGAGGCAGCCTGCTCCATTGTATCTGCATCCAGCTGAGATGCCCATAACTTCTGCCGTCATCGTGGAGGTGCCCATGGGTCATGCAGCCTGGATGGTTCTTCAGCCAGAAGGGCCAAGGATGAAGAATGACGCTGGTGCCCCCTGAGGAATGCTCCCCCCCCCCATCAGGGTCTTTGACTGCCTCAGCCCTTTCATGGCGACCTTGTATGCTGAATGAGGCCACCAGCTGGGACTCCAAGCATCTCTGCACCATCAGCAACACGGAGTAGCTCACGCTACCAAGAATGTCACTCTTTCTGTGTATGTCAGCATGCTGCTCCTGCATCTGCTCAGAGTGGTGCTTCATATAGCTCTCCAGGAGGGTGGCCACACTCTCTATAGCGGAGCTCAAGCACTTAAATCCCTGAGCCATGATAGTGCCCATGTGCTGCATGGATCCTCCACTCTCTGTCCATGGCTCCACTCTCTGCCTCAGGGATCTCCAACATTCAGGAACGCATCTGCTTCTGATACTCCAAAACACCTAATTGTGCGTAACACCCGAGGCCCAGCATTTTCCCTCAGCGAAACATGGCTTTGTCTGTCCTCCATCCTCCGAGGGTAACTACCCACAGCTGACTCACTCTCCTCCTCCTGCTCACATGTGAGCTACCGCTCAGCCAGTGATCCCACTTCTAATCTTGATTCAGGCCCAACCAAGGTGGTTGTGTCTGCGCTGGTGGATGGTGTGGAGGTATGATGTGATAGTGCAGGCTCTGTGGAGTCACCCCCCCGCCCCCCCACCCCCACCACACCAAGGAGGCTGGTGATGTCTGTGCAGGATCATTCTGCTCCATTGTCGCTGCAGGCCCTGTGGGAAACACAAGAAAGTGGTGATGAGAACTTGGCAACTTTCCATGTGTATCAGCACAACAATCCCCATAGATGACAGTGGTTGAAGAGCCACAGCGCTCATTGGGCAGGAGTTTCCTCCATGCCCTTCACCTGAAAATAGAGCACTCAAATGACCCTGCTCTTCACGACTTCCAGTCTCGCCATGGCCAACACCCTGTTCAAGCACCTGCTGTGCACTTGCTTTTCCTGCAGGATGAGGACACAAATATGTATGAGTAGGCTGCCCTCCCTCACTTATTCCAGCATGACATTGACGTGATCTGTTACACTCCTCAGTGATGCCCCCTTTTCAGTTGCGCCCCATATGTGAGGGTGTTTGATGTCTCAGTGATACAACTGGGCACTTGGTCTGACAATGTTAGGGAGACCTGTGGGCACTCAGTCTGCTCAGCTTGTGTGCATTCTGCTGCATACAAAGTTAGAGGCCTGTCACCCGGGTGTCACTTGCCACTCACCTTCCCAAAACTTAACAGGTCATTGAACCTCTTGCAACACTGGACCCATGTCCTCCATGTCACACATCTACTGCTGCCCTCCGTGGCAACCTCCATCCAGGTCCTTTTGGTCTCCTGAGGTGCATTTCTTCTACCGGACGCTGGGAAGAGAATTTTTCGCCTCACGGTGACTACCTCCGTCAATGCCTCCGTCAATGCATCAGAAACCCTTGGCGCCCCAGTGGACGCCTGACTGAGCAAGTGCCGACCTGATCAACACCCTCCTGCGTCATATCCTCAGTGAACGGCATGCCCAATCATGGCTGCCGCTCACCTTTTTAACAGGCCCTCTGGGTCCATGTCCTGCCTCCAGGCTGTTCCTGCACCACTAATTGGGCACCAAATTCGCCCTGGGCCAATTAGCTATTTGAAAATCCAGCCCAATGTTTCAGGTCAATGACCTTTCATCAGAACTGATGGTTGGGCATTTCTTGTTGAAGATGGTCACTACCAAGCACTATTGTACAAATGTTACCTGCCACTTCTCAGCCAAAGCCTGACTGTCATTCAATTCCTGCAATTGGCTGTTTCATCCAGTTCTGATGAAAGGTCATTGACCTGAAATGTTAACCCTTTTCCTCTCTCCACAGATGCTGCCAGACCTGCTGAGTATTTCAGCATTTTCTTCTTTAATTTTGGATTTCCAGCGTCCGCAGTATTTTGCTCATCTTTGAGCCGAGCTGTTCGAGTGCAGCATCTACCCAACATGTAGGGTCAAGAAGAAAACTTGCCAGTGGTTGGAATCATACCTGATACACAGGAAGATGATTACTGGAGGCCAATCATCACTACCCAGGGCTTTGCTGCGAGAATTCTTCAGGTTAATGTCCCATGCCTAACCATCTCCAGTTGCTTAATTTGCTTAATAAGTGACTTTCCCTCAATCCCTCAGGAGTGAGATTATTCACTGACGATGCCACAGTGTTCAGCTCCATTCACAACTCTGCTGAAAATGAGGTAGCCCATGTCAGACAACAGCAGGACCTAGACAACAGCCAGGCTTTGGCTGAGTAGTGGCTGGTAATATATGCACAATATAGTGCTAGGTAGTGATCATCTTCAATAATAAATATCCAATTGTCTCCCTATGACCTCCAGTGGCACCACTGTTGTCAAGTTCCCCATCATCGACATCTGGGGATCATCATTTACCAGAAGGTTAACTTGACCAGCCATATCAACAGTGTGACCATAAGAGCAAAACGGAGACTGAGTACTTTGAGATGAATGGCTCACCTCAGAGCCTCTCCAACATCTACAAAGCTCAAATCACTTGCCTGGATGGGTACGGCCGCAACAACACTCAAGTCCCTTGACCCTATCTAGCACGGAGCAATCCACTTGAACAGAGTCCCTTCCACTGGAGTCAATATCCACCCCTGCACCCCTGGTTTAATCTGACTGTAATATATATTATCTACAAAACGTATTGCAGCAACTCACGAAGCTTACTTTGACAGTGCTGCAAACTCTGCAACTTATACCACTAAGCAGCGTTATTATGGAGACACTGCCAAGTCACATGTCATCCTAACTGTGGACATATGTCACCATTCTTTCATCATCACTGCATTAAAATCACATAATTCCCTATCTAATATTCTGGAAGCACCATCACTGAGAAGAAGGTGCAGAATATCCTCAGAACAATTAGGCATGGGCAATAACTATAGCTTTACCAGCATTATTCACATCCCAAGAGCAAATTTTAGAAAACCACAACTGTATTAAAGATAGCTCTTTCCAAGATGTCAATTTTACCGTAGCCTGAAGGTTTCATGTAAACACATCTTTGCAATCCACCCCAGGAAACATCTATCACATCAAACAATCTGCTGCACACACCCGTCTCAGAGAAGTGAGAACTGCTAGGTGTTGGCATGAAGGCTCTTCAAATTAACCTCATGACCTTCATTAAAGAAAGTGTATGCCCTCACATTATTGTTCAAGAGGTATCTGACCACAGAAACACTGTTTCTGACACCAGCAGCTGCTATCCAGGAAGCAGCCATATGACTCCATTGTACAGCATTCCATTGTGACCACATTACTTTAAGGAGGATGGCTCTTAGCAGAACAAAACTATCTTCTGCACCTATTGCTGATAAGCCCACTAAGATATTCCTTTACGACAACTAAGCACTGCCATCCTCGGTTGTCATAGAAAAGTCTACCTTGAGCTTAGGCACTATGAAATAGTGTGTAAATGGGCACTAGTTGTATACAGTGCTTGAACTGGTACCTTCCAGAGGGGATTACTGTTCCTAAATTAGGTTTGTGCCATGGTTCATGTGCCTCCCCCAGAAATATGAATCAAATAGTGGAGCAGTTACCTTGATATCACTGCAGGTATGAGGAAGCTGGCTTATGGTCAGTGACCTTTCTCCGTGCTGACATCTGTGCTTATACTGGAGGCCCCTAGTAGTGCTGCCTGCCTTTGGTAGCAGGACCTACAAATCAACAACAACTTCTATTTATTTAGTGCCTTAACGCAGTAACATGTCCCAAGACACTTCACAGGAGTGCTGGCAAACAAAATTTGACACTGAGCCACATAAGGAAGTATTCAGGCTGGTCAAAGAGGTAGGTTTTAAGGAGTGTCTTAAGAGAGGCAGAGAGGTTTAGGTAGGAAACACCAGAGCTTAGGGCATTGGCAGCGGAAGGCAAGGCTGCCAATGTTAGAGCGATTAAATCAGGGTTGCTCAAGAATTAAAGGAGTGCAGATATCTCGGAGGGTTGGAGGATATTACAGATAGAGGGAGGGGCGAGGCCATGGAGGGATTTGAAAACAAGGATGAAAACTCTTCAAGATTAAAGCAAGCAGTGTTGTTTACGTGTTTCCTCTATGCCATTGTGAACTTGTAGGCAACATTTCTGTCACCACCACCACAGCTCTTTTTTTGCGCAAGCTGCAGACTGTTAAGAGCTGCTCTCAGGCTAATGTACTGCAGGATAAGCTCTATGGGCAAGTTTACCTTTGCCTGTAGTCGAGTCAAATTAGGGGACTGGTCTTGTATTGCAAAATTCAGCATGATCTTTCTCATTCTAAGCAAAAACTGCCCCACATTGGACAAGAACAACACTATATTTGTAGGGATCTCCAACTACACACTTTATGCTACTTTCATATATGAATGGTGTCTTGGGATGCAAAAGCGGTTCACCCTACCCCACCTCACTTGTAATATTTTCACAAAATCTGGGAATTTGAATGCACATAATGCACCACCACATCTCTCCTCCATAATCAAATAAGTTAACTAAGTTGAGGAACTTTTTTTTTCACAAGCAGTTGCTGCAGGCCTTTAAATTCTATAGCAGCACCAGATATTCCACACTACAAGCAACAAGTCCACAATGGGAGGGGTTGTTTGTATTAAGAGAATGTTAAGATTAAACTGACCCCAAATGTTTCTACATAGTGAGTACATTTGATCTGGCAACTGTGAAACCTACTAAATCTGAGTACTGCCTTCCTAATCTTCAATTGGGTATCCCAAAAGGAAAAAAGTACTTCATTCCCCAAAAATGTCATCCCTCAGAAATGGAACAGGTGGAAAACAATTTTTAAAATCATCACTACAATACAAACAGTGAGTTTTAATTCATAGAGAAACTAACCCAACAATTTAAACACAGTGGCCTGGACTTTTACTTACTTGACCAACGGGAGTGTTGGGGGGCAGGTGGGTCTGAAACTTGGATTGACAGGCTGGCTTCCAGTTGGTCAAGGAACCGGTCAGTGAAAGCAGCAGGACCAGGTAAGTCTGCACTGGGAAGTGGGGGAGGAGGAATGATCTCAGAGGTGGAAAGATGATGAGGTCAGACAGAGTGGGGGAAGGGGGTCAATCTCAGAGGAGAGGGGGGTTACTCCAGGGGTTTGGGGGTTGATCCTGGGGGCAGGGACATTAATCCAGGGATGGGTGAGAAAATCCCAGGCATCTGGCGATCCCATGGATGGACAAATCAGCAGCCTGGGGCCTGGCAACAATGAGGGGGTTGGAAACCTTCGGGTGTGGGGGGAGGTCAGAGATCTGATGGGAGGTGGGGTGCAGTGGAATCGGGGCCTAGGGGGTGGGTTGGAGGCTTCAGTGGGTGGGGATCGGAGGCCTGCGGGGTTAGATAGAATCATAGAATGGTTAAAGACAGAAGGAGGTCAGTCAGCCCACCCGTGCCAGCTCTCTGCAAGAACAACTCAGCGAGTCCCACTCCCGTACCCTATCCCTGTATTACTGCAAATATTTTCTCCAGATGCTTATCCAATTCCCTTTTGAAAGCCATGATTGAATCTGCCTCCACCACCCTCCTAGACAGTGCATTCCAGATCCTAACCACTCGCTTTGTAAAAAGGTTTTTCCTTATGTCGCCATTGCTTCTTTTGCCATGCACCTTAAATCGGTATCATCTGGTTCTCAACCCTTTCATCAATGGGAACAATTTCTCTCCATTTACTCTGTATAGACCCCTCATGATCTTGAAAACCTCTATCAAACCTTCTGTCAGCCTTCTCTTTAAGGAGTATTAACCCAGCTTCTCCAATCTATCCACGTAACTGAAGTCCCTCATCCCTGAACCATTTCTGTTAATTTTTTCTGCATCCTCTCTAAAACCTTCACATCCTTCATCATGTGCGGTGCCCAGAATTGGACACAGTACTCGATTTGAGCCGAACCAGTATTTGATAAAGGTTCAACATAACTTCCTTGCTTTTGTACTCTATGCCTCAATTATAAAGCCCAAGATGCCGTATACCTTTTTAACCACTTTCTCAACATGCCCTGCCACCTTCAATGATTTGCACACATATACCCCCTGGTCTCTCTATTCCTGCAGCCCCTTTAGGATTGTACTCTTTATTTTATATTCCCTCTCCTCGTTTTTCCTACCAAAATGTCTCACTTCACACTTACCTGCATTAAATTTGATCTGCCACGTGTCTGCCCATTCCACCAGCATATGTCCTCTTGAGGTCTATCCCTATCCTCCGCACAGTTCACGATACTTTGAAGTTTTTTGTCATTTGCAAATGTTGAAATTGTGCCCTATACACCCAAGTCTGGGTCATTAATATGTATCAAGTAAAGCTGTGGTCTACTACCGACCCCAGAGAACCCCACTGTATACCTTCCTTCATTCCAAAAAACAACCGTTTACTGTTACTTTGTGTCCTGTCACTCAGCCAACTTCGTATCCATGTTGCCACTGTCCCTTTTATTCAATGGCTTCAACTTTTCTGGCAGGCTTATTATGTGGCACTTTATCAAGCACCTTTTGGAAACCCATGTAGACCACATCAACCATTTTACCATCATCAACCCTCTCTGTTACCTCACCAGAAAAACTCAATCAAGTTATTTGAACACGATTTGCCTTTAACAAATCCATGCTGACTTCCCTTAATTAATCCACACTTGTTCAAGTGACTGTTAATTTTGTCCCGGATTATCATTTCTAAAATCTTTCCGACCACTGAGGTTAAATTGATTGACATGTAGTTCTGACACCCTTTTTTGAACCACATCTTTATCAATTTTTAGTAGCCCATCCAGAGATCGGAGGTCTCTGTGGGGGAGGGATTAGAGGCCTTGTGGGGAAGGTTGTGTGGGGTTGCCTGATCCTCGGGGGTTCCTCAGGCAGGCACGCTCAATCTGGAATGTAGTTGTAAAGGCACTCACCTCCTGGATCGGTCAAATCCCTGCCTGGATGTAGCTGTTGGGTTCCTAGAGGCTCAGGAAACCTGCCAACAACAGTTAAATTTGAACAGCTGAATCACAATCAGGTTTGCAGCTTCATTGTCATTTTTAAAGTACCAATCCACCTCCTTGGAGCAGGTTGGTCACTCACCCACCTTCCCACCTCAGTTAAAGCCAGAAGTGGGTGGGTTTGGGTGGGGAATCTGATTTTTAAGACTTTAACCCCACTACTCAACCCAAATTCATCTTTTTTTTAAATTTGTTTCTCCCCAATATTTAACATATATTATGACTGTATGTTTATACCTCTTTCATGCATTATGCAGAGCTCTAATGTATTTTAGTCTAACTAAACCAGCTGAGTCATTTGCATTATTGAATTTATATAAGTTGCACCAGTGTAGTTATATACATTTTAGTTTGATTTAGAATTACTTGGTGTTACATGCATCAAAAATATGATACAAATATTTTTATATTGAAATTATTTGGATGTTTGGATAGTTACATTAGGAATAACTTTAATACAACAGTAACATAATTTGAGTGCTAATAATTTGAAAAATCATTTAAATGCACATAGTATTTAACAATTAGAAAAACAAATAGAATTTCATAGGTAAAACTTTCTAATATTGCAGTTAAAGAAGCTTATGTCACTGTAACTATATCATACACAGGATTGGCATACATAGATTGCAAAAACTCTGTAATCAAAGGGCCAAATAAATCAATTGAAATACATTTGTAAATCTAATTTTATTTCCTTTTCCTCATTCAGTGTTGTGACTGTAAATGATGTGCAGTGAACAGTGCTTATTTTGTTTTATCCAATTAGGGTCATATGGAAGGGGAGGTTTGGGGTCTTGCAGCCCATCCTATTCTTCCCATCTGTGCTACTGTAAGTGATGACAAAACATTACGAATTTGGGAACTCTCCTTCAACCATCGTATGCTAGCAGTACGTAAACTCAAAAAAGGTAAATTCTAAATTATTTTCTAATTTAGTATAAAGGTTAAAAGTGTCACTCAACATATGGTCATACTTTGTAAAAACATTTTAGTAGTCAAAAACTACATTTTCATTCAAATAAATATTTCATTGGAATTGATCATGCAGAAGAGCCCATGTGATGCAAATTAATATTTGCAAATTTCTATTGTATCCAGTTCATTTACAAGAATATTATATATTCAACCTTTTCCTATGCTTGTTTGATCAGATGCAACATTTTAATTTGACAGAACAATTGCAATATTGTCTGACCATTTCCATACAACTGGGCTCCACTGTGCAATAGTATTATGATCAGACAATTTACATTTAGGCAATGATTGATTTTTTAAAGAGAATGTTTGCTGGCAATATCTATCAATGTTAATCAATATAATAATAAAAATCTTTGTCTGTGTCCACATTACAATGGAAACTTCCTATTTAAAATTGTCATGCTGTAATAGCACTCTCTCAGCAGCAATGGTACTGCCTCCTATGCTCCAACCAACTCTACTTGTCTCTTCCTAAATTGCTGTAAGTTTTTCTATAAATATTATCTAAGGACGCAATGTTTAACTTTAAAATGACAATTGAATTATATCAGCACACCCTGGTCCAATTTTCCCCTGTCCTGCAATCCAGCCTGAGGACTACCTACACATGATTTTGACTCCACACATGCAACACAGGATCGACTATTAATAGATTAAAAGTCATCCATACATGTGCACCTTCTGCTGGTGTTACATTTACTTCCAGAGCTGTTCTTGTTGAGCATATTTTTAACATGTATATGCTTGCCTTTATTTGAAGTATGTGAAGGTGAGTTGAAGCTGTGAATGTGAGGTAGGAGTCATGGTTGATAGAGATTGTTGCAAGGGATGAAGGGAGGTTGGTGCATTGAGCAGTGTAAGAGGCTAATGGTTCAGTTATAAGAATATGACATTTGAAGATACAGTCACTCAACTCGACCACTCGTGTGAGGTCATTCAACTTCTTGCAGCACTTCATCCTAGGTCCTCAGGGCTAGTCTGCTGGCATTAGCCACGACAGCTATCTGCTCCCACTGCCAGCGCAGTGTCTGTCTGCAGGACCGCCTGGCTCCTTATGGATAAAAAACCACTCCTCCTATCCACCTTCTGCACTAAGACTTCCAGTGCTGTGTTGGAGAATTGTGCAGCCTGCTCTTTACCATGCTATGGCATTTTTGTCTCTTTCTCAGAGGAAACTCACTGCTAGAGTGACTTTCAGCACCTGCTCCCATCAAAATGCACCAACCACCACCCCCCACCACCCCCTACTTTATTTACCTACCAACATTCTCTATCAACCACAACTCATACCTCACATTCATAGCTTCATCTCACCTTCATACACTTAGCACTACTGCAAGCCTCATCTCACAGCTTGCATGCATTTCCAGTTATTCAACTATAACAGGCACATCACCCAAACAGATTACACCACACTGACTGACACACTTCCCTCCCTTTTGCAGGTCAAGGTGGCACACAACCAGAGGCAGCAGAACATAACTGGCAAGGGACAGGCACGTTGCATGTCCTTACTCCAATGGATGAGACAGGGCTCACCATCATTGGTGCAGCCATGACTGAGGCTGTGTCCAGCATCAAAGATGACAGTATGCTCCTACCTATTCTTCCTTCTCAAATCCCACTTCCCCCTCATCCCATAATCTCTTCTGTTATATAAGCTGCAGATGGTCTAAGAATGCATCTTTTGTTTTCCCCCCTCCCCTCACCACAGCCCTACCCTTGTGCCTTTCTCCTTTCAGATACCCAAAAACTGACACCTGGCCAGGCAGTGGTACAGGATCAAGATGTGGAAGAGGAAGAAGAGACTGATGGTGAAGAAACACCATCACTCGGTCTCACACTCATAGCCACCAGCTCAGACTCTGACACTGCACTTACTTCAGAGGCTAGCTTAAAGGCAGGATCTGGACATGGTCAAACACTGATCAGGAGTGGCATGCAGCCAGGATATGGGGGAAGGTAGCAAGGGTGAGGTCGCACATGAGTTCTGCTCCAGAGGGCTCAGATAAGGACTTTGATCGGGCGGCGTACAGAAAATGGCTGCTGGGCATGCACAATAAATGCTTGGTGCATTGGCAGGCCTGTCAGAAAACCTGCTGTAACTCTCGAGGAGCTTGGTGGAGTTTGGCACCAACGTTGCACACGGTTTTGCACAGAGTTTGGAGGCCACCCTTACCTAGCATGGAACTGGTGGCCAACTCCATTAGCACACTTGTGGACTCAACCATGATGCAGGGTCTGATGGTTGATGTCTTAGCTTCAATTGTGGCACAACAGAAGCTTGCCAAAGAGTGCTGCAGTGGAAGTTCAGACTGAAGTCATGCAAGCACAGCTTGTTGCCATGAAGCTCAGACTGCTGTCACCATGGCTGCGTATACCATGTTCGTAGGGGCTTGCAGCGTCTCACAACAATCTAGCAATCTGTCCTGCAACAGATTACTAGGATTGCTGAGGCACCACCCCAGGGGAGTTGCAGTGGCGTCATCAAGCACAAATCTGCTGTCCTCTCTCAGGATGACAGCATTCATCCTCCCACCACTGCCACTCCACCACTGCCCTTGCTTTTGTTCCCTGTCAGCGAGTCATCCCAGACTGCTGCCACCCATGCCAAGATGGTGCAGTCTTCCAGGCCTTCTAGGGCCAGAGCTGCTTGAGGTAGAGGCCTGCTACCCAACCCGAACCCAACAGGACCCGATGACTTGGGTCAGGCCCATCTTCCGGGGCCGGCTTTCGGGCTCGGGTCGGGTCAGGCTGAGTCCAGATCGAGTCGGGTCGGGCCGGACACACATGGTAAGTGCTCTGCTGGTAAGTATTAAAAATAAAAAAAACTTACCTGAGCTGGGAGTCCGGGACGAAACTGAGTCTGCACAGTGAGCAAGTGACATCACTATGCGCTGCAGCTTCTTGCAGGTTCGATGTCAGGAAGGTACGTAACAGGATGGTCGGGTCGGGTCGAGTAGTGGCGGGTTCAGGTCGGGTCGGGCTCGGGGCAAAATCGGAGGGACTCTGGTCGGGTCAGGCTCGGGTCAGCTGTGGTTCGGTCGGGTTCGGGTCGGGTTCTTTTTCCCGACCTAACTCAGGCCTCTAGCTTGAGGTCCTCCTGCAAAGCCATCTACAGCCTCTGCCACTGAAGTCAGCCACATTCTGCCAACCAAGCTGCAGCCACTGGGATGGAGCACTAAGACAGGCAGAGGAAACCAGACGATAGGCATTAAGGGAATGCACAAGGGTGCTTAGCTGACATTTGTAAGGAGCGGTTTAATTGATAAAGTCTGGATGGAACGCTTATTTTGTGGTTTTTATTTCAGCATTGTGTTCTAGAGGAAATGGTGATCGTAACAGAAGGATGGTAAGGTGTGGGACTGTGATAAATGGAGAATTGGGGTTGCGTTCACTGGAACTAGCAGTCAGAAAGCCACCACAGACAGCTTGGCAGGAAAGAGGTTGAGTTTGTTGCCTCCTCCCTTCTTGCCCTTCCTCCTCCTCTTCCTCCTCCACCTCCTTCTCAGCTGCTTGCCGTATACCTGATGGCAAGGGTCTTGACCTCATAATTGCAAGATTGTGCAGGATGACAAAGCCGAATTGTGAGACACACTCTGAAGAGTATGCAGGGCTCCTCCAGAGCGGTCCAGGCAGGGGAAGCGTTGCTTAAGCAACCCAACTCTCATTATATTAATGCTGCCCATGTGTGCATGGGTTGCGCACTGGAGTCATGAGCCAGGTAGTCAACGGATAGCCCTTATCGCCCAATAGCCATCCTCTGATTTCTCATGGTGGCTCAAATGCTGATTGTACAAAGGACTGGTGCAGAATAAAGGCATCATGACTGAAGTCAGGATATTAGGCATTGACCTGCATGATGCTCTGTGCACACTAGCTGGACCTTGAGGGACCTTGTGGTTGCATTACACCTCTGGATTTAGATGGAGTGCTCGCAAAGCAAAATGCATGCAGTCAATGGCAGCCTACACCATCGGAAAGCCTGTTATCCTAGCGAAGCCGTATGCTTGCTCCATCTGCTTTATTCTGGAAAGAGAGAATACAACGCATTCCCTTCTCTGCATACAGAATGCCAGTGACCTCCCTTATACAACAGTGGATGTCGAAGTACAAGATGTTGGAGATATCGACTGCTCCAACCTGGAAGGAGCCCAACACAAAAAAGTTGAAGGCCACAGTCACTTTTACAGGCACTGGCAGTATCATCCTTACCCTGCTTTAAGGCTGCAGGTCTGCCTGCAACAGATAGCAGATTTTAATGAGGACCTCCTTAGTGAAGCATAAATGGTGCACACTGAGGTTTGTTGCGTATTGTTGTCTTCTCTCCTCATTCTCCCTGTCTTGCTGAAGGCCAAAGGGTATGGAAATTACAGCATCGGTGATTGGGAGCAAGTGTTGTGAACAGAACCCTTGAAGTGAGAACCAAGGCCTTTACCACGTGCCAAACCACTCCCTGTAGACTTCAACAACTTTAAGTAACAGTAAAAACCACCAAACACTTCTCGTGGAGTTCCTTCCTGCTGCTGAACATGTGCAAGATTAAGGGAGGGTGAAAGCTGGAGCATTGAGGTCGAGAAATAGCACTGCTCGACTCAAATCAGAGTTACATGCTGGGGGAACTGATGTATCTAATGCTGACAATCACTGTCAGGGGAGTTAAGGGGGTGAGCTATGAAGGAAGCTGTCCTGTGGCCAAGAGGCAGTCATGCATCCATCAGGATGAGATGAAACCTAGCCCCTCAGCCAACGCCACAGTGGTGCTACCCTCCCCATGTTGCGCATCCTGCCACTTAGTCACATGCAATCCTCAAAAAGGCAATTGATATGGAGCACTCACCTTGGCAGAACGCAGGAGGTTGTTGACCCTCTTTCTGCACCATAACACAGTTGTGTTGGGTGACCCCTCGACTGCTCACCTCCTCTGTGATCGCATTGCGGTGGTAGAGAATCTCCCACTTTTCCTTTGCAGCCTGGAGGAGAATCTGCATGGAGGCATCACTGTGCGGCCACCCTGTGTCTTGCCTCGGCCATCATCTTCTGCCCTCCTTGGGGGGTGAGGGGTGAGGTGGGGGTGGGGGGGGTGGTTACAAGAAGCAGTCAGGCAGAGTTTTAGTTTGCACAAAGCTGCAAATGAGTCTAAGGCAGGAGTGAATGCAAGGCTGGCAGGCCTTTAAATATGGTGCCAGCACCTCCTCCAGAGTCATCTGAGGCCGTAATCCACGACCCGCCTCCTAGCCCCAACACATGATTGGGTGGGAGCCCGCGCTTCCCCTATGCAAAATATGCCTGCCACATAATCATCGTGGGGTGGCCACCCACATGATGAAAGGGAATGGCGCCATTTTCCGGGCCCGCCACTGGGACCAGCAGCGGGCTCATTAAATTCAGCCCCCACAGTGCTATCAGGAAAGGGAGCTCCAGGTTTTGACCCAGCAACATTGAAGGAACGGCAATATAGCTCCAAGTCAGGATGATGTGTAGCTTGGAGGGGAACTTGCAGTGCTTGTGTTCCCATGTGCCTGCTGCCCATGTCCTTCCAGGTGAGGTTTGGAAGTTGCTGTCGAAGGATGCTTGGTGAGTAGCTGTATTGCATCTTATAAACGGGACACACTGCTGCCACTGTGCACCGGTGGTGGAGGAAGTTTAGGGTGTGATTGGTGTACCTATCAAGTGGGCTGTTTTGTCCTGAATGGTGTTGAGCTTCTTGAGTGTTGTTGGAGCTGCATTCATCCAGTAAGTGGAGAGTATTCCATCACACTCCTGACTGTGCCTTGTAGATGATGGACAGGCTTTGGGGAGGCAGGAGGTGAATTCCCAGCCTGTGACCTGCCCTGGTAGCCACAGTATTTATATGGCTGGTCCAGTTAAATTGTTGGTCAAGGGTGTTGATGTTGGAGGATTCAGCAATGGTAATGCCAGCGAACATCAAAGGAAGATGATTAGATTCTCTTGTGTTGGAGATGGTCATTGCCTGGCACTTGTGTGGCACTAATGTTACTTGCCACTTATCATCCCAAGCCTGAATGTTGTCCAGGTCATGCTGCATGCAGGCACGGACTTCACGACTGAGAAGGGAATGAGGGGAAGATGGCTTAAAACCTTGCAGGACTTGCCCTCAAGCCTTGCCAAACGTCATGCTCCTGACACATCCCCTGCCCGCAGTGTCCATAACGTGTTCTTCAAGTGGTGACAGCACGAGGATGAAATATGGTCCCCCTCCTGTGCTTACCAGTTATTATGTGCAAGCTTACCCTGTAAGAAAGTGTCAGTGTGATAGTACTGAAAAGTTTTGAGAACATGAATGTCAGGGTAGAATATTGTTGCTGGTGTGTGAAAGATGGCAAAGGTATGAGAACATGATGGAAGTAATAGTGGGAAGAGTAGGAGGTGCAAAGTGCTGCAGTAGGAACAGAAGGAGGTGGAATGAAGTGTGCCACAGTGATTGTAGAAGAATAAGGGTAAAGCACCCAAAAATGCGCTTAAACCCATTTCTACCCTGTGGAGTTAAGACGAAGTGCAATAGAGGTCAAGCAGGGTTAGAAGGTCGATGGTAATAATTGGAACAAGTTGTGGGAGAATGAGAAGTGAGGGTGAGTGGGGAGAATGAGGTTAGATAAAAGGGAAGAATGAGGGAGCGGTGAGAGAAGAGGGGAGAACAGCCAAAATAGTTACTTAACTTTCTTGCAAGATTCTCAGGGCATTTAAAAACCATTATTTTGCAGCATTTCTCTGAAGTGCTTCTTCTTGCTCCATACCCCTTTAATCAGGGGAATTGGACCTTAATTCTTGAGGTATGTTTAAATTTTCCATTGCTTGGGTAGTCTGCTTCAATTATACACCTCCATAGGTGCATGAAGTCTGTCCTGCATTTCAATCAGGGCCACAGGAATTCCAGGCACACCAGTGCTTCTCAGAGCACAGTGCACTGTTTATTATGCCTCTAAATCGTGCTTACCCAGGAAAACTATCCATTCAGCCTTGTGCTTGAACTAGCTTGCAGCCTCCTTTTTAAACATAAAATTACTAGTCCACAGTAGAATCTTTATCAACATGAAGTTAACCATACCTAACCAATACACTGCCGCAATCAACGGAACTAATAGAGTGTTGATGCACATATTCAAAAGAATAGAATATAAATCAGGGGAAGTTATAGTCAAGCTGTACGAGACTCCATCTGAAATACTCGGACTGAATTTTACAGACCTCCCGACGTCAGTGGTCGTGGCAGGGGTGGGGGGCAGGGGCGGGACCAGAAAATGTCTCTGGCAGAGGTCCGCCACGGGCCTCAACGCCGGGAAGGCCCAGCCCGATCTTGCTGGCAGCAGCGAGGCCTCATGGTGGCCTGCCAACGCTTGGCGATAGGAGCCAAATTTAAATATGTAAAATAATTTAAATGAACGAATAAATTACCTGCCACCATCCGTCCCAGAGCAATATTAGTGCCGGTGGCTGTCACTCCCATGCCTTCGGATCTCCATCAGGGGATCCGAAGCAGAACATTGGTGGGGAGAGGGGCACGAGCTAAGTTTTTCAGCGCAGGAGTGGGGAGAGTGGCGTCAGAGTCATTTCATTGGTGTAGGGGATGGTGAGAAGGGGTAAAGTTTAAAGTTTGTGAACTTTGGGAGGGAAAGGTCAGGTGCACAAGGTAAGTGTTTTGGTGGGGGGAGAGGGCAGTTAATTAATCCGATGGTTATTGGGGGTGGGAGAGGGTCAGGATCAATTTATTTAATCTTTTAAAATCACCATTTCTTTAGACATTTAAATTGAAATGTAGGCTTCGGAGCCCTTTAAAAATGACGTCAGCGCCTGCACAAAGGCAGCTGACGCCATTGCCGGGAATGGACTGCCCGCCCCCTCCATGTCATCAGGGTCTCAGGTCCAGCCTGGCTATTTAAATGAGCCACCGCGCTGAATGTCGCGACGGCTTCACGACATGCGGTCCGCGTGGATGGACCGCCATTGTTTTTGTCTGCTGCCGATTACGGTGGCAGCAGTATAAATTCCAGCCCACTTTTGTTCGTTTCTGGTCATTGAGACAGAAGGGAGCTATTCAAATGATGGAGCTAGTGCAGAGAGAACCCTGTGGCTGATCCTTAGTGTAAAGGGTCTGAGCTGTGAGGAAAAACGAGAGAAACTTCGGCATTTCAGCCTGGAAAGGAGACAGCGAAGAGATAATTAGAGGTATATAAGATAGCAAAGGGTATGGATAAGATGAATCTAGAATATTACATTAAATGAAATTACTAGTCCAGAACAAGGATACAGGATTTTTTTATTTGTTCATGGGATGTGGGCGTCGCTGGCTAGGCCAGCATTTATTGCCCATCCCTAATTGCCCTTGAGAAGGTGGTGGTGAGCCACCTTCTTAAACTGCTGCAGTCCATGTGGGGAGGTACATCCACAGTGCTGTTGGAAAGGAAATTCCAGGATTGTGGCCCAACGACAGAAAAGGAACAGTAATATAGTTCCAGGTCAGGATGATGTGTGGTTTTCAGGGGAACTTGCAGATGGTGATGTTCCCATGCATCTGCTGCCCTTGTCCTCCTTGGTGGTAGAGATTGCGGGTTTGGAAGGTGCTGTCGAAGGAGCCTTGGTGCGTTGCTGCAGTGCATCTTGTAGATGGTACACACTGCTGCCACTGTGCGTCGATGGTGGAGGGAGTGAATGTCTGTGGATGGGGTGCCAATCAAGCGGGCTGCTTTGTCCTGGATGATGTCGAGCTTCTTGAGTGTTGTTGGAGCTGCAATCATACAGGCAAGTGGAGAATATTCCATCAAACTCCTGACTTTTGCCTTGTATATGGTGGACAGGCTTGAGTCAGGAGGTGAGTTACTCGCCGTAGGATTCCTAGCCTCTGACCTGCTCTTGTAGCCACAGAATTTATATGGCTATTCCAGTTCAGTTTCTGGTCAATGGTGACCCCCCCCCCCAGGATGTTGATAGTGGGGGATTCTGTGATCGTAATGATATTGAATGTCAAAGGGAGCTGGTTAGATTCTCTTGTTTGTGATAGTCATTGCCTGGCACTTGTGCGACGCAAATGTTACTTGCCAGTTATCAGCCCAGGCCTGGATATTGTCCAGGTATTGCTGCATTTCTACACAGACTGCTTCAGTATCTGAGGAGTTGTGAATGGTGCTGAACATTGTGCAATCATCAGCGAACATCCCCACTTCTGACCTTATGATTGAAGGAAGGTGATTGATGAAGCAGCTGAAGATGGTTGGGCCTAGGACACTACCCTGAAGAACTCCTGCAGTGATGTCCTGGAGCTGAGATGATTGACCTCCAACAACCACAACCATCTTCCTCTGTGCTAGGTACAACTCCAACCAATGGAGACTCCAATTTTGCTCGGGCTCCTTGGTGCCATACTTGGTCAAATGCTACCTTGATGTCAAGGGCAGTCACTCTCACCTCACGTCTTGAGCTCAGTTCTTTTGTCCATGTTTGAACCAAGGCTGTAATGAGGTCAGGAGCTGAGTGGCCCTGGCGGAACCCAAGCTGAGTGTCACTGAGCAGGTTTTTGCTAAGCCAGACACCTTCCATCACTTTACTGATGATCGAGAATAGACTGATGGGGCAGTAATTGGCTAGGTTGGATTTGTCCTGCATTTTGTGTGGAGGACATACCTGGGCAATTTTCTACATTGCCGGGTAGATACCAGTGTTGTAGCTGTCCTGGAACAGCTTGGCTAGGGGCGCAGCAAGTTCTGGATCACAGGTCTTCGGTACTATTGCCGGAATGTTGTCATGGTCCATAGCCTTTTCAGTATCCAGTGTCTTCAGCCGTTTTTTGATATCATGCAGAGTGAATTGAATTGGCTGAAGACTGGCATCTGTGATGCTGGGAACTTCAGGAGGAGGCCAAGATGGATCATCCACTCAGCACTTCTGGCTGAAGATTGTTGCAAATGCTTCAGCCTTATCTTTTGCACTGATGTGCTGGGCTCCCCCATCATTTGGATATTTGTGGAGCCACCTCCTCCAGGTAGTTGTTTAATTGTCCACCACCATTCACGACTGGATGTGGCAGGATTGCAGAGCTTAGATCTGATCCGTTGGTTGTCGGATTGCTTAGCTCTGTGTTACGACCAGGTGAGAAAGGGGTCTAGGGGTTCCCTCTCAGCCTTTGCCTGGTTTAACCATAACAGGGTTTAATTTTTAAAGCACTGTGTTTTTAGCTCCCCCTCAGTTCTTTCTTCACTGCTGTCCAATTTTAAGGCAAAGAATTCAACCAGACAGGCTTTCTTAGATTTAAACAAGAAAGGTGGAAATTTATTAACCTTAAAACTTTAATTCGGTTAAAACGACTACGGATATGCACGCGACAACGCTAGCATGCATTCGCAATAAACACACACGCAGATAGAGACAGTGGCACAGTGGTTAGCACCGCAGCCTCACAGCTCCAGCGACCCGGGTTCCGTTCTGGGTCCTGCCTGTGCGGGGTTTGCAAGTTCTCCCTGTGACTGCGTGGGTTTCCGCCAGGTGCTCCTGTTTCCTCCCACAGCCAAAGACTTGCAGGTTGATAGGTAAATTGGCCATTGTAAATTGTCCCTAGTGTAGGTAGGTGGTAGGAGAATGGTGGGGATGTGGTAAGGAATATGGGATCAATGTAGGATTAGTATAAATGGGTGGTTGTTGGTCGGCACAAACTCGGTGGGCTGAAGGGCCTGTTTCAGTGCTGTATCTCTAAATACAAAATAAATAAAAAAGTAGAAAGAATAAGGGGGAAAAGTTTGAAGCAATACGGGTTTATTTACTGTCCTTTGAGTTCGATATAGAGTCTTTGATCGTAGTTAAACCTTGACGTTTCATTGGGGCCCAGTGGACGCTTTCAAACTTGTTTCGATGTAGAGTCTTCTCCCTTGAGGTTTAACTGTCTTCAGTGGATCTGGAAATTCATGAGAGAGAACTAGCCAGGAGAGAGGCTCTCTTCTTCCAAGTTCAGTTGCAATCTGACCCAAACTGTCCCGTGAGCAGTTCAAAACCAAAAACCTGGGCGAGCAGGTTAGTCATGTGACTAGCTGTTTTAACAAACTCCTGCATTTGTGGATTCCCCATCTTAGCAGACACCCTGGAATGCTGGCTTTCCTACACATTCAGTGTCTGGTGATCAAAATCCATTTGGGTTAATTGAATCAGGGAGCCGTTCTATTGTCTCCAGGCACTGTCTCTTAGTATGTAAATGTTTTCCAGCCACTGCTGATCTCTTTAAACATGTCGTAACAGTTTAAAATTAATGTTCATATGACAAAATTAATATGCCTCATTCTTGGCAGGTGGGGTCTTCATGACATCTGTCTATCATGCTGCCACACTGTTTGGCACGCATGTAGTCTGGGTTGTAGCTTCACCAGGCTGACACCTCATTTTGAGGTATGTCTGGTGCTGCTCCTGGCATGCCCTCCTGCACTCTTCATTGAACCAGGGTTAATCCCCCGGCTTGACGGTAATGGTAGAGTGGGGATATACTAGGCCATGAGGTTACAGATTGTGGTTGAGTACAATTCTGCCGCTGCCCACAGCGCCTCATGGATGCCCAGTTTTGCATTGCTGGATCTGTTCGAAATCTGTCCCATTTAGTACAGTGGTAGTGCCACAAAACACAATGGAGGATATCCTCAATGTGAAGGTGGGACTTTGTCTCCACAAGGACTGTGCGGTGGTCACTCCTACCAATGCTGTCATGGACAGATCCATCTGCGGCAGGCAAATTGTTGAGGACGACGTCAAGTATGTTTTACCCTCTTGTTGGTTCACTCACCACCTGCCACAGACCCAGTCTAGCAGCTATGTCCTTTAGGACTCGGCCAGCTTGGTCAGTAGTGGTGCTACCGAGCCACTCTTGGTGATGTACATTGAAGTCCCCCACCCAGAGTACATTTTGTGCCCTTGCCACCCTCAGTGCTTCCTCCAAGTGGTGATCAACATGGAGGAGTACTGATTCATCAGCTGAGGGGAGGCGGTAGATGGTGATCAGCAGGAGGTTTCCTTGCCCATATTTGACCTGATGCCATGAGACTTCATGAGGTCCAGAGTCAATGTTGAGGACTCGCAGAGCAACTCCCTTCTGACTGTATACCACTGTGCTGGTGGGACAGGACATACCCGGGATGGTGATGGTGGTGTCTGGGACAATGTAAGGTATCATTCGGTGAGTATGACTATATCAGGCTGTCGCTTGACTAGTCTGTGGAACAGCTCTCTCAGCTTTGGCACAAGCCCCTAGATATTAGTAAGGAGGACTTTGCAGGGTCGACAAGGCTGAGTTTGCCGTTGTCATTTCCTGTGCCTAGTTCAATGCCAGGTGGTCCGTCCGGTTTCATTCCTTATTGACTTTGGAGCAGTTTGATACAACTGAGTGGCTTGCTAGGCCATTTCAGAGGGCATTTAAGAGTCAACCACATTGCTGTGGGTCTGGAGTCACATGTAGGCCGACCAGGTAAGGACAGCAGATTTCCTTCCCTAAAGGGCATTAGTGAACCAGATGGGTTTTTATGACAATCGACAATTGTTTCATCATTAGACTAGCTTTTAATTCTAGATTGTTTATTAATTGAATTCAAATTCCACCTTCTGCCATGGTGGGATTCGAACCCATGTCCCCAGAGCAATACCCTGGGTCTCTGGGTTACTAGTCCAGTGATAATACCACTACACCACCGCCTCCCTCAAGCTACTGTAAGGTAAATTTAGGACTGATACTGAACATTGCAAAGATTGATCAATGTATGGAAAAGGCTTCCATTTGGAGCAATAGAGGCAGGAAGCCTGGAATCATTTAAGAAACAACTAGATGCTGCATTAGGGAGACTTTAGGATCTTTCTGGATGAAAGAATTTAGATGGGCTAGATGGCCTTCCTTATCTGTAATTATCTTGTGATCTTGTTGCAACAAGTAGGTTCAATGAAGAAGGCCCTACATTTTTACGAACATACTAACATATAAAATCAATGGGTGGGAAAAGACGAGCTAGTCCACTAATCCTGCCCTATAGAAGCGTAACACCTAAAGCACTATGCTGAAGCACCCATTCCCACCTGCTGAAATATCCACCTGCCCAATCATCAGTCATGTAATCTCCTGGGGGTGGCAAAAATTCAGAAAAAAACTCTAAGGCCAATTGGGAAAAGAAAAATCTTGGAAATTCGTCTTCAATCCCTTTAGGTGATCAAAAATTGTCCAAGAGACCACATAGACTGTGGCTGGCATCTTACTGGCACACAATGAGCCCCAACATAGGGACCAAATGTGGGTTCTGAGCCCACATGGGCGGACAGTCGATGGGTGGCCATGCCACTGCCATTTCCACTGCTGGTAATATCCCCTAGTGGCAGGAACACGTCGGGCTTCCCTCCCGACGCCTTTCACTGCCACTTTACCACCCCTCCTGCCTCCCAGCCTGCCTTTAGAGTCCTGAGAAAATCCTGGCTTCTATCTTTACCACTTGTCTTTACCACATGATCTTCTTCCCAATCGGTAACGGGTTCAGTGCTCTCTAGAAGGCACATAGAGAGTCTTCAATCACCACATGAGTTGGTAACCTGTTCCATAGGTCTGCTATTTTCTGGGAGAAGCCTTTCTGAATAACTAAGGTATTTAAAGCTGGGGAACATCGTTGTGGTTTTCCTTGGACTTTTTCCAAAGCTTCGATATCATCCACCATGTGAGGGGACCAAAACTGGATACAGTATTCCAAATGCAGTCTAAGCTGGATCTTGTACAAGGACAAGATGGCATGCTTTGTTATATATTGAATATTTCTATTTATGCAACTTAATAACGTGTTTGCTTTGGCTACAGCTTCTCAGCACTGATCATAAACCTTTAGAGAATTGTGAACAATAATGCCAAGATTCTTTACTCATCTAATTTTATTTCAGTGCCATGTACTGTTTAGGTCAACTTAGTGTTAGCCCTGCCCAAGTGCATTACATTGCACTTATCTGAGTTAAAGGACATCTACCATAATTTGGGGCATTTCCCCACAAAATTTAGATTTGCTTGTAGATATTCCTTCTCCTGTGCAGCCCTGACATTTGTCCAAATAGTTTAATCTAATGCTTCTAAAATATCAACCCTACCATTATAGCATCTATCAGTTTCTGAAATGACCCCAATACCCTGACTTTAACTACCTTTCCTGAAAATCTCTTTCCAGCTCTGTGTAAAAGTATACTTCCTGTTCTGCTACCCGATCTAAATGAGAAAAGTGTCTACTTTCATTATAACCATAACGTGTCACATAATGTAACAAACTTAAGAGGGAGGCAGCACAAAGCTAGTAAATTAACACACTTACTAAATTAACTTTTATACACTAGAGGATGGAATCATTTGGCTGGATTTTACCAGCCCTCTGAAGACGGACTGTCAGGGGGGAGGGCTCATAAAATGATGGCGTAAGGCGTCGGGAGGGGAGCCTGACAGCGGGCAACCAATTAATAGGCTAATTAAGGGCAACTTCCTGCCCCCCTGGCATTTTACAAATATTGGGACAGGCCCCCTCTATGTGGGAGACTGCCAGATAAACCGTGGTGGACTCCCAGCAGGTAGCTGGGGGCATGGGAGGCCTTCCTTAATGGCCACTCCATGGCCCATGGAGAGGGGCCCCCTGGTGGCACTGGCTGACACCACCGCTGAAAGGTTCACCCCACCGATCGCCAGGGCCTGCCTGCCAGGTCCCAGCTCATTAAATAAAAAAATTACCAAGCCTTCAAGGGCACCTCAACATCAAGGTGCCCTCTTCTTCCTGCAGCCTCAGCATTGTCTGCCACCGGTAAAATGTCGCCCAAGGTCCTGCCGCCCATCTGCACGGGATCATGACCACTTGCGGTGCCGGCATCAGGACAACCTTGGAGTTGAGAAGATTCTGGCCATTCTGTACAAAAATGGAAGTTAGATCAAAGCCATATGGTACCTCCCAAAACAAATGATTTTGTTTTATTTGTTGATTTGAAAATATTAAGATGCTTCCTTTCTCATTCCTTCTTTTAGGTGGGAGATGTTGTGCTTTCTCACCAGATGGAAAAGCCTTAGCTGTTGGGTTAAATGATGGGAGTTTTCATGTAGTCAATGCTGATACCCTGGAGGATATAGTGTCTTTTCACCACAGAAAGGAAAATATATCAGATATCAAATTTTCACCAGGTAAACCAGAATGATCAAGTTTTGCTTCCAGTTAGATCTGTTAATTATGAAAGCACTATTTTATTGCAACATTTACATGGAATTATGCTCAATGAATAGATAATATAGTGAATTACAAGTCAGTAAACCAAACTGAGGGGTCCAGATGACGTGAACCTTGACATTATGTGAAATTCCTTTAAATTTACTTAAAATGTATCAGTTATTTATGAGTAGATGAATTTTCCATTCCTGTTTTATTTTTAATTAGGGTAGATTAATTCTGTTGAATGTTGCCATCTAAAAAGACCATGTCGCATGGTACAAAAGTGTAACTAATTTATACAATCAGAACCTAATACTGTAGAATTTGTAATATTACCTGGCTGCTTTAGAGCTGCTTTAGAATGAATCAAAGATAATTTACCACCCCTGAATATGACACTGTTTTTGCAACTTTTGTAAAAGGAATATGACAGATATATTGTATGTGAGGTCAGTAGAGCTATGAGCTAGCAGACAGTTAAATAATGCTTTAGCTGTAACTAACCATACCAAACTGTAAGACTCCTACAAAGGGAGAATGTAAGAGAAACATCTCCTACAACATTCTCCCAACTAAATTCATTAGTTATCAAGTCACTCAAACAATTTTTCTCTTTCTCATTCATAGGCAGTTACTAAAATTCATATTTTACAGTCTTAGTGTTGTTTGACATTTTCAGTAAATTAATTACTTTACCAATACCACTGCTCTGGATGATGCTGGACACCAACTGATGCCAATAGTTAATTATTGTCCTCTTACCTAACCAGTTCTCGAGAAACATAGAAACATAGAAAAATAGGAGCAGGAGTAGGCCATTTGGCCCTTCGAGCCTGCAACGCCATTCAATATGATCATGGCTGATCATCCAAACTCAGTACCCTGTTTCCGCTTTCTCCCCGTATCTCTTGATCCCTTTAGCTGCAAGAAATATATCTACTCTTTCTTGAATACATTTAATGATTTGGCCTCAACTGCTTTCCGTGGTAGAGAATTCCACAGGTTCACCACTCTCTGAATGAAGAAATCCCTCCTCATCTCAGTCCTAAATGGCTTATCCCTTATCCTTAGACTGTGACCCCTGGTCTTGGACTCCCCCGCCATCAGGAACATCCTTCCTGCATCTGGTCTGTCCAGTCCTGTTAGAATTTTGTAGGTTTCTATGAGATCCCCTCTCATTCTTCTAAACTCTAGCGAATACAAGTCTTATCGACCCAATCTCTCTTCATACGTCAGTCCTACCATCCCAGGAATCAGTCTGGTGAACCTTCACTGCACTCCCTCCAAAGCAGAACATCCTTCCTCAGATAAGGAGACCAAAACTGCACACAATACTCAAGGTGTGGTCTCACCAAGGCCTTGTATAATTGCAGCAAGACATCCTTGCTTCTGTACTCGAATCCTCTCACTATGAAGGCCAACATACCATTTGCCTTCTTAACTGCCTGCTGCACCTGCATGCTTACTTTCAGCGACTGGTGCACAAGGACACCCAGGTCTCACTGCACCTCCTCCTTTCCCAATCTATCGCCGTTCAGATAATAATCTGCCTTCCTGTTTTTGCCTCCAAGTGGATAATCTCACATTTATCCACATTATACTGCATCTGCCCACTCACTCAACCTGTCCAAATCACTCTTCATCCTCCTCACAGCTCACACTCCCACCCAGCTTTGTGTCATCTGCAAACTTGGATATATTACATTTAATTCCCTCATCTATATTATTAATATATATTGTGAATAGCTGGGGCCCTAGCACGGATCCCTGTGGTACCCCACTAGTCACTGCCTGCCACTCGGAAAAAGACCTGTTTATTCCTACGCTTTGTTTCCTGTCTGCCAGCCAGTTCTCTATCCATGTCAGTATCTTACCAACCAATCCCATGTGCTTTAATTTTGCACGCTAATCTCTTATGTGGGACCTTATCGAAAGCCTTCTGAAAGTCCAAATACACCACATCCACTGATACCCTTATCTAAACTACTAGTTACATCCTCAAAAAATTCCAGTAGATCTGTCAAGCATTTTTGTAAATCCATGTTGACTTTGTGCGATCCTGTCACTGTTTTCCAAGTGCTCTGCTATTACATCTTTTATAATGGACTCTAGCATTTTTGATTGTGCATGGCCAGTGCATGCCGGGGCCTCCACATTGATTAGTGTGAATACTCTAGATGATGCCTCAGGTCCATCAGTCACTCATAGCATTTTTATCTCATTGGACAAAGAAGTTGATGGATTGGGGTCCCTTATACTACTTCTCTACTTGCCAGCACAAAAAAAGATTCATACACTGGCTCCAAAGAATGTTCTGTATTATTCAGGACATATTTGCTAGGATAAAGGTGGCAACAGTACCTAGCATTTCTCGGATCCATCCAAAAAAAGATGTAACCCAAGAAAGCTGACGGGCAGCACCAAGACATGTGGAGGCCCCGGCATGCCCAGGACATTTGAGATAAATCAATGTCAGTAGTGTTAGCTCCAGAGGGAACTTGGTTCTCAGTGAGAAAAAAATGACACGGCTACGGGGAAAAGGCGGGGCAGTGGGACTTGTTGAGTTGATCTTTCAGAGAGCCAGCATGGACACGACAGGCCAAATAGCCTCCTTCTGTTCTGTAACCATTTTATGATTCTATGGTTCTTCAGAATCCAGTTCTGAGGAAGGGTCGATATTCAAAATATTTTGTCTATTCTGTCTACCTTCAAAGCATATCCAGTGCTTTATGTTTTTGTTTCAAATTTCCAGTTTCTGCAGTATTTTGCTTTCTGTTCATCATTGAAATATGATTGAACAACTACTTTGAACAATTTCAAGGCCTTAAAATATGAAAAAGGGTTTCCCAAGACTCAAGTTGTTCAAATAGTGAGGTAGATTTTCAACTTTCCACCTGGGCATAAAACAGCCGCTGCAGATCAGGCACCAGTTATAGTATCTGCCCAATTTTCATTTCTGCTGAAATCAAATTGGGCAGTATCTATAATAGGCGTCTGATCCACAACGGCAGCTTTATGCCCAGGTGGAAAGTTGAAACTCTATCCAGTGTGTAACTGGGCCATATAAAACAGGAAAGTTGTAAGTTTTGATTCCTAGTCAGTGCTGATTCAGCTGATCATAGCCAGAAAAGCAGTGCTACGATTGGCCCCTGGGGCTAGGGAAGAAAATATCTTCCAAGGTTCCTTTTTCTGATCGTTATCCCTTGACTTCTACTAGAAAGTGCATTTGTGAGAATCTCAGGTAAGTATGGAATTTGGCTTGTCTGTAATGCTTTTCTGTGGTTAAATACAGGTTGGATGTCCAAAATCCAGCTGTCTGAAAATGTTAAATGTCTGAAAACCAGACAGTTTTGAAAATACCTGTACCATAATCAGTTGAATGTACCTTGATGTCAAAAACAGCTACTCTCACCTCTTCGAATTAAACTATTTGATCTGAAAAAGGACGCTGACATAACACTTTGTCACGTGTCTATTTCAGTGGCACTGATTTATGGTGCTCATTTAGTACTCTTAGCTGAACCTCCAAGTTAGGTTGTGCAGTGGCACCAATTTCATACTTGTGATCATCCTCAATCACAGTATTTGGTTCTTTCAGCCACAACACCCATCTGTTAGCTTTTTTTAATCCTTTCATAGGATGTGGGCATCGCTGGCTAGGCCAGCATTTATTGACCATCCCTAATTGCCCTTGAGAAGGTAGTGATGCACCACCTTCTTGAACCATTGTAGTCCATGTGGTGTAGGTACATCCACAGTGCTGCTATTTACCTGCTATTTTTATTGTCTGCCCTGTGTCTATTTGCGATCTCTGCCAGCTGCGTTATACAGATTTGGAGCCTGGTTCTGCTGACTCTTAACTCAGGTTTCAGCCTACCTTTCCTCTCTATGTCACTTGTGGAGTGCCGAGTTGAAAAACTGATACTATTTTCAGAAGCCGAATTGATTATACTAAATATTTATAATGTATTAATTTGTTAGGCGCCTTGAAAAATTAAACTCCTTTTTCCAAGAAATCGGATTTTAGCTTTGTGAACTTACAACATTTATTTGGGTGCAAAAATTGAGCATAGGGAGCAACAAAAATTAGGCATCCTGAACACAACAGTTCATCAATCATTCTAATGCAGCAAAGCTATTGAAGCAATGAATTATGTGAATGACACAAGGTTACAATATTACACACCTTACTGATACTGAAAGATACAAGTCTCACAAATATGTTTGTAATACTAATTATTAAGAGGAAGAGCAGACCAATATGCTCCTACTCCAATATAGAGATGAAGACAGTTCTAACAATCTACTTACATTAAGAGGATAGGCTCTTGTCCAAAATCCAGGAAAATCCGAAATCCGGCATGGTCTCAGTCCTGAGGATGTTCAACCACAGCACCAGCTGTCTGAGATCACATAAAATGAAACCTCCATCTAAAAGAGTTATTCGTAAGTATTAACTGCAAAATTATACACCAACAAGAAGTCACCTTGGAAGGGGAGGAGAGAAAATGTAGAAAAATAGGGGATAAGTACCAAGAAGCAATTGAAAGTCTGGGGTGAATTTTATGCTCGAGGTGGGGGTCTCGACGTTGGGGGAAACCAACGCTGAGATCCCCACACCCCCTCTTTGATGGAAGGGCTGCTGAATTTAGTGCCAATCAGGCACTTAACTGGACAACAGCGGGCTTTCCATAGGATTTAGGACCCTGTCGCTGGAAGTCCCAGTCTTGCAGAGCTGCCAGCCAATCAGAAGTCGTCAGCTGTAACGCGATCACGGAGACGGTGGCTGCTGCTGTAGCTGCAGTGACCAAACACCAAAGAACGGCACTGGAACCAGGCTTAAGGTAGGTCAGGGTGGGAGGGGTCTCGCGGGGTGGGGTTCGCGGGGATGGGGGTTTGGCAGCAAGGGCAGGTGCGTGGCCTTCAGTGGGAGCGCCCCCCTCTTACCCCTTCTCAATGCCAGGTCCCTCTTTCAGGCACTAAGTGCTTTTGAACGAGGGTCTCCCCCCTCCCCCCCCAACCCAAGACTTGCTGGTTGATAGGTAAATTGGCCATTATAAATTGTCCCTAGTATAGGTAGGTGGTAGGGAAATATAGGGACAGGTGGGGATGTGGTAGGGATATGGGATTAGTGTAGGATTAGTATAAATGGGTGGTTGATGGTTGGCACAGACTCGGTGGGCCGAAGGGCCTGTTTCAGTGCTGTATCACTAAACTAAACTAAACTAAACCCCCCGGAGCCGGGAAGCAGTCCATATGGATTTTCCGCATGGGTAATTGTGGCTGCAATGAGAAGAGGCCCTTAATTGGGGATTAATTACCCAGTTAAGGGCCTCAATTGAAAGCCATTCACAGGCCTTTCCACCCTGGACTAAATTTCGGCAGAGGCGGGATGGTGGCAGTGTCCCCCCTCGCCACCATCCCACCCGATTTTATGCTCTCCCCACCTTCAAACCCGCCATGGGGGAAGAGCATAAAATTCCCCCTCTGTCTCTGCAAAAATGGAAGCAGAGAATGCAGTAAAACAGGGCGAGAGAATAACCAGAAAGAATGCAACATCCAAAGTGTAAAAAAAAAGTGGTTAAATGAAAATGTTAAATAAAATGAAAGATAAGAAAATACCATTGCTGAATGTAAATTATAAAACAATTAAAGATTGAAAATACAAAGTAATCATAAAAGAGATATGGGGTGAACCATTTGCATCGGCACTACCTAGACTTTTGTCAATTCACCAGGGCAGGCAGCGCCACATGCTGCTACCTGCATGGCACATGCGGTGTTCATCAATGCGATCAATGAAGACCATCACGTGAGCCATGCAGATAGCTGCCTGCAGTGCTGCCTTCCCCTGGTGAATTGACGTACATCTGCTAGCAGCGCTAAACGAATGAATTTTTCCCGCATGGTGTAACAAAGTGAAAAAAAAGGTAAAATAAATGATGTGAGTAGGTGAGATAGAGAGTGAAATTAATAAAGAATCACAAATGAAAATAATAGTGTGGATTTTAAGAAAGGATCGTCTGAGGTGCCCTTATGCTTCTCTAAGAGGAGGAATATGGAAAAGAGACAGGTGGAAAATGCTGAATTTTATGGGACGCTCAGGAGCAGGATAGGAGGCGAGGGGGCCGAAAAATCTGTAGGGGACCCCTTCACCTGGAGCCCCAACGCCGTGACATCGGTTCTGCATTTTACCAGCGGCGGGAAAGATCCATGGCGGTGTTGCCACTATGAAGCGGCAGGACTGCACTTAAGCTCAATGACAAGGTAGTTAATAATTTGCATGTACTTGACTGGGATTTTAGGTGGAGTTTGGCATTTTATGATTGGCGAACGGGGATCATGGGCCTTCAGGTCCCCAAATGGCTAAAGCTGACAAGGCCTCAGTGCTGCCTCTGGAAGTCAGCCATATTGAGTTTGTTGGTTGATTGTCGGTTGCCCTGCAGGGGAAGAGTGGGAAACAGAGGCCATGGCAGCCTGCAACGGAAAGCCTCTAAGGGTGAGAACTGCTTGTGGTGGTGGGGCTCTTAGCTACAGTGAGAGCTGCTTGTGATGGTGAGCTCTCAGCAGCAGTGGGAGCTGCTCAGGCTTTAGGGTGGAGGGGTCCACAATATTCAGGCTATATGGCAGAGGGGTCCACCTTGGAGCCAAGGGCTTCTCTGCAGTGCTACTGCAGAAACTGCAACGGGCAAGGCTGGACTGAATGCACAGCTGGCAGGCCTTTAAAAATGACGCCAGCATGTGCCTTTGCATCAGGTGACACCGAGGTCGGTGTCTTGTGGCCCACCCCACACCAGCATTGGACGGGCCTTGCGTTTCCAGGCTGTTAATTGGCCAGCCGCTGCGTGATCACAGTTGGCTGTCTGCATTTCTACCATGCTCACCACCAGCTTCTCAAACGCAATTAGGGATGGGCAATAAATGCTGGCCTAGCCAGCGATGCCCACATCCCATGAATGAATAAAAAAAATGTGACAATGGCACCCACTTCCAGGTCTGCCACCAAGACCCACACCACATGCACTAAATTCAGCCCACAGGCTGCAGAGGAGGCACACCTGAGAGGGTTCACCGCCAGTTATAGTTCTTACCTCAGCATTAAATGGCAAATTTACCTATAAAGTAAGAACATTGATAAAATGCTTATGCTTCTAGAAGTCTACTTTTAAATTTCATTTGTATGAATGAGTGACAAAGGCCTGTTTGAAGTAGCCGTCCATACATGACATCTCACCTCATTTTAAGAAAGCGGGATTTTACAAGTGGACATCATTCATAATTGATTTCCTGGAAAAATAAACTTCATTTGCTATCCATATATGATCTACCTCACTCTGTCAAGAAAACATTATACTTCAATTGGATATTCGTTCATAGTTCTTTTATATAGGGAAATGACAACATTATGAATTAATGACCAATTAACAGTTCCCTTTCTGAAACTAGGCATGAAGGCCACATTGGCAAGGTAAAATAAATTGAGGCAATATAAGTTAACCATTCTTTTCCTCACAGCAAAAAAGGAAACAAAAGTGTTGCAACTTGTTATCAATATTTGACCTTCATTTCCATATCTGCCCTTTGACTAAATATTACTGAAAAGTCATTAACTAACTTTGTGGTCCATTTGCCTCCTTTCAGCTGCCGGGTTAAACCTGCAAAACAGGTTAAATTTGAGGCTGGCAGTCTAATCATAATATTTAAATGGCCAACACACCTCCTATGAGTTGGCTGGCTGCTTATCCCTTGTCCCACCTCTGTTAAAGTGGGTGGTTTGGTGTTAAATTTTAGATTTTTAAAGTTTTAACATCTCATTAGACTTCAACCCACCCATTTTTGGGGCTTAAAATTTATCCCAATGCATCACAACGAGCACGATGTAATTTTCTGGCAGAGGCAACAATCTAGATTAAACAACTCCAAGGCAATTTAGGGAAACACAATCTGGAAAATTCCTCTCTAACATCCTTAGGTGATCAAAGCTAGCTCAGGAACCCATAATAACCCCACCCACCATATTAGATGTGTAGGCACTGAAAAACTGGCACAGTGCCATCAAATTTGTCAATGTGTGTACCAGGCTGTTCTGTAATTGGTCATGAGTGTATGTAAGAGAATGGCAGGATTTACCTTCCCTCTGATTTTTCTCTGTGAAGAATGACTCTTTTCCTCCAACAGCCCAGTTGATATCACAAATTTGATATCTGGCAAATTGCAGGTAGAAATCCATATCAGGGCATTGATACAAATCCATTATAAGTGTTTAATTTATATCTTCCCCTGCTTCTTTTCTTTAGATCACCTTGTATTGCACACCATTCTTCAAAAAGGAGGGTGACAGGCAAAGTTCCTGCTAAGCTGCGTGGGTGCACAGCCGTACAGCAGCCTGAAAGGTGCTAAGCAGGCCTTGTTCCGTGACTAATAATGTGGCTGTGAAAAAAATTTAAAGGGGCTGCACAATGAAAAAACTGGCCATGCACAGCAACTAAATTTTAAAGGGAACAGTGCTGACAGGTCAATCACTAGGAGGAGCAGTCTGAAGTGTCTTAACTTGTAGGGAGGCACCTTACCTTATGCAACTCCCTTGGCTGAGAGAAAGAACTTGCTTTTTGGGGAAGAGGTGCAACCATACCACTGTTAGTTGTTTTGATAATGATTATTTATGAGGACAGCAGTTTACTAGAAATTTGTTTGATTGCCTGATGGAGTCAAAGAGGAATTTCTCGGCCTTTTTTGCCTGTCCCAGGAGGTTGCATATTTAGGGGTTAAGTCAATTGTTTGTGTGGTTGTACTATGTTTGGATAGGTGGGATTGATGTTCTTTTCCCACGTGTGTGTGCGTGTGTGTGACTACTAAGAACTATTTTTTAAAAATGCACATTTATTATGCTCCTAGATGCAGGGAAATACCTGGCAGTAACTTCGCATGACAACTTTGTGGACATCTACAATGTGCTTTCAAGTAAAAGAGTTGGCATATGTAAAGGGGCTTCTAGTTACATTACCCATGTAGACTGGGATGTAAGAGGTAAGAAGTTATTCTTCAAGACTTCAATTTTTTCAATAAATCTTTAGAAATCAAAAATGCATTACAAAATCAGAACTTTAAAGAAATACTCATAAAAACTCTATTTGTGAAACTTCTTATGGTATGTCAGTTCTGAACATACAAAGTCACTAAATTTAAACCTATCTGCTTTGGAGATGTAAAGTATAAAGAAAATTCACTGCAAGGGCAATATATTACTTTCATGACATTTTATTTTGCTTAAGGACTCGGCTCAGCACTGAAATCATGCCTAGACTACTGCTTTATTCTTAAGCACTGTAGCACTCCAAACGTGAGAGCCAGATGAGGATTTATGACAGGATGAGTACAATTCATTGCCATGCATAAGATATTAGTTTAATGAGCTGTTCCCCCTTAACAATGGCTCAGCATTCCCTGTGGGCCAGAAGCTGCAGCCTTGCAGTTCTCTGTACCGGCAGAGACCTCCTACCCTTTGCAGCTGAAACAATCCTAGATTATTAGGACCCACTGGGGGGCAAAATTCAGTAGCCCCTGAAAACAGGCATTGAGATCATGATGTGTGATTAACCCGTGCACATTGCTTCCAATGCAGGTAGCATGCAAACTATATGCTGCCTGCTAATTTAAATGATTGTAGCGGCAGTCCAGGGATAGGCATGCTGATGAGTGGCTTGCACACCTCAGCAGGGAGCCCAAGTTTGTGCTAGCGCCTTTTAAAGCTAGCCTGCACTACTTAAAACCAACCTGCACCTCTTAAAGGGTAGGTGCATTCGGGCTAAACCTGGTCCTGGAAGTGACTGAGGAAGAGAGTCTGACCTGTAAGAACAGTGACTAGTGGTGCAACAGGGGAGAGAACATGCTGCAAGATTCTCAGATGCTGCAGTGAAAGCCTTGGTGCAGAAGGTGGACAGGAGGAAAGATGTCCTTTATCCACAGCGGCCAGGAGGCCATCCAGGCAGATATTGCAAAGGAGTACGATCAGGATGCCATTGCCATCAATGCCAGCAGTCTAGCCCCGAGGACTGTAATGCTGCAAAAAGTTCAATGAGTTCACATGAGTTGTCAAGGTCAGTGAATGCATCTTCAAATGTCTTCCTTGCAAATGCATCTTCGAATGCATCTTCCTTGCAAATGAACCACTAGCCTCACACACTGCTCCATTCACGAAACGCCTTTCACTCACCCACCAACATTCTCTATTAAGCATTACTCATACCTAACATTCATAACTTTACCTCACTCTCACACACTTAACACTGCTGCAAGCCTCACACCTACATCTCGCAGTTTGCACATACTATTCAACCACATAACCAAAACGGATTGCACCACACTCACTGACACACTTTCCTCCATCTGTTAGGACAAGGTGTCGAATAACTGGAGGCAGTAGCACCTACTCAGCAGGGGACAGGCACGGCTGCCTGTCCACACACCAATGGAGCAGACAGCGTTTGCAATTATTGAAGCAGCCATGACTGAGGCCGAAATCATTGAAGATGACCGTATGCTCATGCCTAATCCATCTTCTCACATCCAACTTCCCCCTCATCTGACAATCTCTCTGATTTACAAGCTGCAGATGGTTTAAGCTTGGACATCTTGCTTCCTCCCCTCCCACCCCCAACAACACCACAACCCTACCTTTGTGCCTTCCTTCTTTCAGATAGTCAAGAATTGCAACCTGGCCAGGCAGTGGTGAAAGAGAAAGAGGTGGAGGAACAGGAAGACAGTGATGAAGAAAAAACACTGTCACTCAATCTCACACACACAGCCACCTGCTCAAATACTGACATTTTAGAGGACTGTTTAGAGGTGAGATCTGCAGATAGTGAGGCATCAGGAACAAGTGTCCTGCAGACAGGGCAGGGGACAAGGGTAGCACAGATGCCAGCTTACCAGAAAACAAGGTTGCACACAGTTTCTGCAGTGGAGTACTTAGAAGAACACTTCGATGGGAAGCCTACAGAAGAGAGCTAATGCGTAAGCACATTGAAATGCTTGGTGCGTTGGAAGACCTGCTAGAAAGCCATGGTCAATGTCAAGGAGCATGGAGGTGACTGGCACCAACTTGTTACAGGGCTTTGTGCAGAGCTTTCAGCCCATCCTCTCCAGCGTGGAAATGGTGGCCAACTCTATGAGAACACTGCGGACCTATCCATGATGCAGGGTCTGATGGCTGATGTCTCAGCTTCCATTGCAGCACAATCAAAAGCCAACCAGTGTTTGAGTCCTGCAGTGTAAGCTCAGACTTCTATCAGGCAAGGTCATCTTGCTACCACCCAAGCTCAAAGTGCTCTCATGCAAACTCAGCTTGCTGCCACACACGGTCAGTCTGCTACCATCATAGCTGTGGATACCAGTGTTCAAAGGGGCTTGCGGGGTCCAGCAGTCTGTCCTCCAACCCATTACTAAGATTGCTGAGCCACACCACACCCCCACAGGTGGGCAGGAAGCTGCTTGAGGGCATCCTGCAATCTCCCCCCATTGAGAGCCTTCCACCTGCCATGTTGCAGCCACTGGAGTAGCACTGCACAGGCGCACCAGGAGAGGCAAAGGCACACATAAGACACACAAAGAGAAGGCATAAGCTGACTGATGCCACAATCTGCCTACTCTGTATACTTCCAGTACATGCTCCCTGTGCCCATACTAATGCCTTACCCAAGATGGCACTTGGCATGGCCCACACCAGAGTTGTGCGCTCCACTATGGAAGCCATTTTGGAATCAAAACAGCACCCATAGTACAAACACAACGGGTGCTACAGAGTCAAATTTTGCTTCCACTTAAGCTTGCTGGTTATGGGAGGGTGGGAAATCAGTGAACTCCTATACTTGGCTGGCAGGTTGGAGCTGGGTTGGAGCATGACATGACTAGCAGTGGGCTGGCAGTGGATCGCAATATTCTTCTCCTCCTCCTTACCCCACTAAATTAAAACAAAAAGGGTTTGGGGGTCTTTGTGGAGTAGTCACCAGTGGTCCCCTTAAGGATCCATTTAATGGTGAGGAACATTCATCAGTTCTGCTCTGATATCTGCATAGACATGCAAGAGAGTTTTGTGAACCTATAGAGCACCTTGAAGCAAATGACAATTGCAGAGAGATCTGAGTTATACGCATTCCTGGGATATAGATGTGGTTGCTAAGGCTGGCACTGAGTTGCCCAGCAAAGAGAGTGATACAACCGAGTGGCTTGCTATGGCAGATAAGAATCCGTCACATTGGTGTGGAGCTGGAGTCACATATATACCAGACCAGGTTTAGACAGCAGTTTTCTTTGCTAAAGAACATTTTTGAACCTGTGGGTTTTTATGACAATCTGGCAGTTTTGTGGTCACCTTTTTACTGAGACCAACTTTTTATTTTTAGATTTTTTTAAAACTGAATTCAAATTTTCAAGCCACTCTTGGTTGGTTTGAACTCATATTTTCTGGATTATTAATCCAGTAGCATAACCACCAAGCTGCCATGCCCATCATGATAGTGTTGGGGCAAACATGTAGGGATAGTGGAAAGGTACGGGGGAGGGGTAGAATTTGGCCCTGCATGTCCTTAGGGGGCAGATGGAGTGCAAAAGAACCTCAGGACTCCTCAAGTCAGGGCTTAAGGGATGTCAATCATTCCTTGACGTATCAGCTAGCTTGACATCAACCTTTGCCACTTCTTTCCCCCTTCCCCCTGTTCCTTCTGATTCCTCTAAAGCCAAAGATGCATGATCACCATTCAGCTCCTCTAGCTGTAGAGGTTTACTCACCTCTATGAAAAAGGCCTTCCCCCTTTGCCTTGATGGGAACTCCCCCTCCTGGAGCCCTTCAATGGAATACCTTGTGCCGGGGACCATTCCCTTGGATCCTCTGCAGCCACTGCCTGCTACGCAAATTTCAGCCCAGCGGCCAAGCAGTAATTCCTTCGGATTTGGTTTACATTGGACAGATTGGACAGAACAGTCATTGACCTGAAATGTTAACTGTGATTCCCTCTCCAGAGATGCTGCCTAACCTGCTGAGTGTTTCCAGCATGTTCTGTTTTTATCCCTGAAAGAGCTATTCAATTAGTCCTATTCCCCTGCCATTTATAGTTACCCGCTTCCCTTTTAAAAGCTGTAAGGATTCTCCTTCCACCACGGTTTCCAGTTGGGCATCCTATGTCCTAACAATGCTTTGTGGAAAAAAAGTGTTCTTAACCTCTCCCTATGTTCTTTTGGTGATTTCCTTAAACTTATGCCTTTTAATTGCTGACTTACTGACCAGTGGGAATAGTTTTATCCAATTTACTTTATCATAACCCCACAATTTTGAACACTTCTACAAGATCTCCTCTTAACATTCGTTGTTCTACAGAAAGAACCTCTCTAGTCTATCATCATAACAAAAACCTTTCATCCCTGATATCATTTTAGTAAATCTCTCCTACACTACTTTCTTAAAGTAAGACCTCCAAAACTAGACACAATATTCTAAATGAGGCTGAACCAGTGATTGTGTATAGGTTTAGAATTCTGTATTTGTTTTTGTACTCTGAAATCCTGTTTCTAAAACTGATGATCCCATGTGCTTTTTTTTAAACAACTTCATCATCTTTTCCTCCTATATTTTTGCGTCTGAACCCCGAAACTTCTCGACTCCTTTCAAAGTGTTGCCCTTTAGTTTATATGTCATCTCCTTATTCTTTCTCCTAAAATTGTATCACCTCATATTTATACACATTAAATTTTATCTGCCCAATCTACTAGTCTGTCTATATCCTCTTAAAGCAGCTTAGATTCTCTTAGCCCAGGAATTCCCTCGGTGTTGTCTCTCTTCACACTTCAGCTTTCAGGAAATTCCTGACCTTAGTGTTCTGGTCAGTATTCTTCGCTTAACCAACATCATGAAAAATATTATTAGTTAGTCACATGACTAGTCCCGTTTATTGTTTAAGGACCCTCTTGTGTACAAATTGTGCATGTCTACATAACGACAGTGACTACACTTCAGAAGTAATTTATTGGTTGTGAAATGCTTTGGAACATCTGAGGACATGCTAAATGTTCCATAAATGCAAGTTACCTGTTTATTTACTAACTCTTCAATATTTCTACCCAAGATGTGATTCAAAACAGCTAGTTTTGCAGATGTTAGGGTACCCAAGACTTGGAGAAGACATGGGCATGAATCTGAAAATTCTCCAGCTTTTAAGTACACATTATTTAAACTTTAGCATGTATTTATGTGCGACTTCCTTCAGAGAACAGATATTATTGTGGTAAACAATATTTATTTGTGGCTGTCGAAACAAATTATGTCTCTTGTGTCTCATGCAGGGAAGTTATTGCAAGTTAATTCAGGTGCCAAAGAGCATCTGTTTTTTGAAGCACCAAGAGGGAAAAGACAAACAATTAAAAGTACAGAGGTATGAAATTCATCAATTGTGCTATATAAGTTGTTATAATCCAGAAATCCAGTTGGTGAAAGATATAACTGGAATCAATATTTTATAAACATTTATTTACACAGTTGCAGATTTCAAGCACCTCCTAACCCAACAACCACACTTGCAGTCAGTGTCTATTTATAGTGAATCCCAGTTAATGCCAACCACCTGCGTACAATAAATAACAATTAATATACAATTAACATAAGTTGCATTTTTATATTGAATTCAAGATTCACAAAAATAGTTTTTCCATATTTTCCACATTTTGTATGAGCGAATATGTTTTTTGAGGATGTTACTTGTAGCATAGATAAAAGAGAACCAGTGGATGTGGTGTATTTGGATTTTCAGAAGGCTTTTGATCAGGTCCCACACGGGAGGTTAGTAAACAAAATTAGAGCACATGGGATTGGGAGTAATATATTGGTATAGATTCAGAATTGGTTAACAAACAGAAACGCATGGAGTGGAATAAACGGGTCATTCTCAGGATGGCAGGCTGTTACTAGTGGGGTACAGCAAAGATAAGTGCTGGGGCCACAACTGTTCACAATCTATATAAATGATTTGGATGTGGGGACCAAATGTAATATTTCCAAATTTGCTGATGATACAAAACTACGTGGGAATGTAAGTTGTGAAGAGGATGCAAGGAGGCTTCAAGGGAACTTGACAGGCTAAGTGAAAGGGCAAGAACATGGTAGATGGAATATAGTGTGAATAGGTGTGACTTTATCCACTTCGGTTGAAGACACAGTATGTCTTAAATGGTGAGAAGTGTTGATGTCCAAAGGGACCTGGGTGTCCTTGTTCATGAGTCACTAAGAGCTAGCATGCAGGTGCAGCAAGCAATTAGGAAGGCAAATGGTATGTTGGCCTTCATCACAAGGGGCTTTGAGTACAGGAGTAAAGAAGTATTGCTGCAATTGTATAGAGCCTTGGTGAGACCACACCTGGAGTACTGTGTACAGTTTTGTTCTCCTCACCTAAGGAAGGATATACTTGCCATGGAGGTAGAAGGATTAGAGGGGACATGAGGAAAAATTTTTTCACCCAGAGGGTGGTGGGTGTCTGGAATTCACTGCTAGGAACGGTGGTGGAGGCAGAAACCCTCAATTCTTTTAAAAGGTATCTGGACATGCACCTGAAGTGCAAGGCTATGGACCAGGTGCCAGAAGGTGGGATTAGATTGGGCGGCTATTTTTTGTGGCTCGTACGGACACGACGGGCTGAACGGCCTACTTCTGCGCCGTAATTTTTCTATGGTACTATGGTTCTATGGAGGCAGTTCACCAGACTAATCCTTGGGATGGTGGGAATGTCTTATGAGGAGAGATTGAGGAAACTGTGCCTGTATTCTCGAGAGTTTCGAAGAATGAGAGGTGATCTCACTGAAACTTACAAAATTCTTAAAGAGCGTGACAGGGTGGATGTAGAAAGGATGTTTCCCCTGGCTGGTGACTCTAGAACCAGGGGACATAGTCTCAGAATAAGGGCTAGGCCATTAAAGACTGAGATGAGCAGGAATTTCTTCACTCAGAGATTGGTGAATCTGTGGAATTCCCTACCCTAGAGGGCTGTAGAAGCTCAATCATTGAGCATGTTCAAGACAGAAATCGATGGATATCTGGATACTAATGACATCAAGGGATATGGGGATAGCGTGGGAAAGTGGCGTTGAGGTAGATGATCAGCCATGATCTGATTGAATGGCGCAGCAGGTTCGATGGGCTGAACGGCCTACACTGCTCCTATGTTCCTACAGTCCTTTGACCGCTTGAGGTAACATTCCAGTACTCGATGGCGTGTGTCTCATGATTCATGGCAGTCTGGTGTGTGCTCCACAAGTTAGCAATCATGAGGGCGCAATCCTTGGTATCAGACATTCAGCAACCAACTCAGGAGCAGGAGAAAAGGAGGAGGCATCCAGGACATCATTGCTCTGGATGGGCTGTCTGTGAGCGTCTAATCAGACTCTGGTTCCCCTGAAAGAATCCCCAGATCACCACTGCTCCACACTTCCCCACCTTTCCATCCCTCCGTGACAGACCATTACAGCATAGTCTTGGCCAAAATTCAGAAATAAAAGACACCATAAACCAAGCATTCCATACCAACTTTATCCAACAACACTTCCAATAATACATACAATATTCAACTATTCACCCTTAGTGCCTGTCTTTCATCTATCTTTGCCTGGCCCCATGCTTCTATTCAGTGTTATCCCAGTGCTTGCAGCATGGCTGGTGGAAAGCTGTTGACTTTCAGTGGGTGAAACTGCAGATGGCCTTGCAGGACACTGTTGAGCCTTGAGGACCTGACTTTGGACGGTACCACCTCAGCATAGGCAGCTGAAGTGTGGGATGGATGGCTGACAGGCAACAGCAGGGGTAGTGATGGGAGAACAAATGTTGTTATCCTGAGAGAGGACAGCAGGTTTGTCACCATGGAGCCACTGCCACTCCCCTTGGGGCACCACCTCAGGAATCTTAGTCACCTGCTGGATCACAGATTTCTAGATCGCTGTGAGACCCTGCAAGCTCCTTTGAGCACTGGTATCCACAGCCATTTTGGCAGCAGTCTGAGCCTGCTCAGACTTTGTGTGGCTTCTGCCTGTGCTGCAATGGAAGCTGAGCCATCAGACGCTGAATCATAGCTAGGTCCGCAAGTGCAGTCATGGAATGGGCCATCACAAGCATGCTGGAAAGAATGGGCTTCAAGCTCTGCATGAAGCCCTGTGCCAAGTTGGAGCTGCTCTTTGACAATGACAAGAGGCTGTCTGGCAGGCCTGTCAATGCACCAAGCGCACCATAAGATGCATCAAATTTATAAATTCAGTCTTGACACACTGCATACTAATGCATAAAATATCTTCTGTGTGCCTTTGTCTTTCCTAGGGTTCATATGAGGTGCTTCCCCAGTGGCTGCAGCATGGATGGTGGAAAGTTGCTGACCTCCAGTTGAGGAGACTGCAGATGGACCTCCTGTTCCATGTTGGAAAGGATTGACTCCCAGCTTTGCATAAAGCCCTGTGTGAAGCTGGCGCTGGACTTCTCAGTTCTCCCTAACATGGCTCTGGATACCACAGTTCAACGGGGCTTCAAGGGAGTCACAGCAGTCCATCAATCTATTTTTCAACAGATCAGCAAGATTGCTGAGGCACTGCTCCAAGAGAATGGCGGTAGTTGATTGAGTACAAACTAGCTTTCCTCTCTCAGGATGACAGTATTGCTGCTCCCACTCCTGAGATGTTGGCAGTGCCCTTACTGTTGCTTTGTCGGCCAGCCAGCCCAAATTGCTGCAGCCCAGACTGAAATGGTGCAGTCTGAAGCCTTCTAGCCTCAGAGTTGTTCAAGGTTGCCCTCCAGAGCCATGTTGGTAGAACTCTGAGCTTTCACTTCAGCACTCAGACCTTTACTGGAAACTGTTCTGTAATGGAAGCTGTGCTGCGATGGAAGTTGTTTGTACTACAATGTAAGTTGTGATAGCGGCCATCAAATCCTGCATCATGGTGGGCTCCACAATTGTGCAGATGGAAATAACCTCCCATTCCATGTTAGAAAGGATTGTCTCCCAGGTCTGCGCAAAGCCCTGTGCCAAGCTGGCACTGGACTCCTCCCTACTCCCTAACATTGGGCACAGGCTTTCTGAAAGGCTTTACAGTCCACCAATCATTTGGCTATCTCCACCCTTCTTCTGTAGCCTGGTCCATTGATGTCCTCATCTGAGTCCTCTGCAACAGAACTAATATGCGACTTTGCCCTCAGGTGAGCTGACACCTGCGCTATCTTTGCCTCCACCACCCTAGTTCCTGAACATTTGTGTCTAGTGTCTCACCACATGCAGATCCCTCCTCTATCCTAGCCTCTAAAGTACCTGCATTGTCAGAAACTGAGCTGGTGGCTCTGAGTGTGTGATTGAGTGACGGTGCCTCTTCATCTTCACTGTCTTTTTCTTTTTCCTCCATTGACTGTGAAGGCTGCAGTTCTTGGGTATCTGAAGTGAAAAAGGTACAAGGGTTGGGTGGTGTTGAGGAGAGAGGAGGAAGTAAGAAGTTTGTGATTACACCACCTGCAGCTTCTCACTCAAGAGATTGAGGGATGAGGGAGAAGTGGGATGAGAGTAGGAAGTTCAAGTATGCAGATATCCTCATCATCAATTGCTTCAGCACCCCCCCCCCCCAGTAGCCAGGGTCCTAGCAATGTCCCTCTTCCTGTCATTTATTTATTTAGAGATACAGCACTGAAACAGGCCCTTCGGCCCACCGAGTCTGTGCCGACCAAGAACCACCCATTTATACTAACCCTGCAGTAATCCCATATTCCCTACCACCTACCTACACTAGGGGCAATTTACAATGGCCAATTTACCTATCACCTGCAAGTCTTTGGCAGTGGGAGGAAATGACCAGCACTGTCTCCTCCATGGAGGTTTACTAGTCCTCCTCCAGTTCTTTGCTACTGGCTGCTGTTTTGTGCCACCTTCTTCTGCAAGAAAGAAGGAATTCTGTCAGTGAGTCTCAGTCCAGTCTGTTTGGGTGATGTGGCTGCCATGGTTGAATAGCTGCCAATGTGCGCAAGCTGTGGATTGTGGATGTGAGGCTTGCAACAGCACCAAGTGTGTGAGGTTGGTATAAAGCATATGAATTGAAAGATTGAGTACTGATTAATAGACGTTGTTAGTAGGTTGGTGTTGGGGGTGTAGTGAAATGAGCAGTGGGTGAGGCAAGTAGTACAGTTGGTAGGATATGCCATTTAAAGATGAACTCATTCACCTTGACAACTCGTGTAAGATGGTTAGATTTCTTCCTGTACTACGTACATGTTCTTGGAGCAACACTCCTGGCGTTGACCTCTGCCACCACCTCTTCCCACTGCCTCCTGAGCATCTGTCTGGAGGGCCTCCTGTCCCCCAGCAGATACACAACATCTTTGCTTTCCACCTCTTCCACCAAGACCTCCAATACATTGTCTGAAAATCTTGATGTCTTATGTGCAGCCATTGCTCAAAGTATAAGAGCACATATTCAGTTTTCAAATGACTCCCACCACCTCTTGCAACCACTCTACATGTCCTATATAGGAGGTGCAAGCTGCCTTTAAGTAACACCAGCCACTTCTGATATTGGGCCTTCTGCTGATGCATGCAGCCAATGAACAATGCAGATAGCACTGGCTGCATGCAGCAATCATATAAAGCAGCAGGCAGCACAGATCTACCATGCTGTCTGCTATACAATGAATGGGCATGGGCTAATTGCATTCCATGATTCCCGTGCCCCTTTTTGGGTTTACCCAATTTCTCGCCCTTAGTGTCTAGCCATTAACACTTACACATAGAAATTCTAGTGTGATATCCATGAGCAGCCACTGAATGACTTCAATATGCTCAACAGTAAAGTTTTATGCAGGGAACTATCAATATCTCTCGGGAGCACATACTTGCTGCACCAACATTCTCTTTATTATTCAAAATATGTAGTTATGTTGAAATCAATTATTCTGTCAGAAACTGGTAAATCATAACTGAAATTTGGTCTGAAGGAAGTTCCAGTTTATCTGTTTCATTTTTTTTGCAGATAGAGAAGATATATTGGGATTCTTGGACATGTGTTTTAGGACCAACGTGTGAAGGAATCTGGCCTACACACAGTGATATCACAGATGTCAATGCGGCCTGTCTAACAAAAGACAAAAAACTCATAGTCACAGGGGATGACTTTGGCTTTATGAAGCTCTTTTCATACCCAGTAAAGGTAACTTGATTGATTAGTATTTTGTTTTAGGCTGTGTTTGCTGACAATGCACCACTAGGTGGTGCAGTACTGGCACATGCGCAAATGCAGCCTCATCCACTGAAACGTCACTGTCTGCGATGTCAAGGCAGCTGCCAGTAATAAAGATGGCGCTGCTCAATTTATCACAAAAAACAAATTAAGCTCAAATCTCCTCAATGGCTGTGATAGCCACCTCCATTCCACCCCTACAGTACCCCGCTCCCTTCTGCCACCGTGCTTCTCTTCGCCGCTCCCTCCCATGCCCTCTGCTCACCGCTCGCTCTCTGCTTTGCCTTTCCCTTCCCTCAGCTGCTTGCTCCCCATCTTGTGCTTCAGCGGCTTATTTCCTGCCGATTCTTCAGGCAGCGTGGCGGGAGCGATTGGCCGAGGGGAGGACGCGGCGAGGCCTGGACCGAGTGGCCGCGGTGGCAGGTGGGTGCTGAAGCAGGGTTTGAGCAGCTGAGAGGGGGAAGTGGCAACACCAGGAGAGTGTGGCTGCGGGAAGGCAGCAACAAGGCCAGGAGAGAATGGCTGAGGGAAGGCAGCAGCAAGGCGGGGAGCGAGCGGCCCTGTTCCAGCACGCAATAATGTTTTGGAGCGCATGCGCGAATTAGTCCTGGCAAGCCGGGTGCTGACATAGACTGCACATGTGCAGCACCACACTGGCAGGAAGAAACCATTCTGCACATGTGCGCAGCTGTGAACACACTGATGACGTCGGCGTTGGCTTCATTGTCAGGAGTCACTTTGTTTGTTTAAATGCTTAAATACAAAAAGAAAACTGTATAAATGTTTAGTCAATTCACCTTTGTTTTAAAAACCTATGTGATAAATGGGCTAAATAGTACTTTTTGTGTGTTGTCATGCTGGGCCCCCACCTGCCAAGAATGAGGCATATTAATTTCACCATGTGGACATTAAATTTCAAATTGTTGCTGGGAAGAAGAGAAGGCCTGTTACCAGTGCTGCCAAACTTGGCTGGAAAAAATATTTGCATACTAACAGATGGTGCTTGTGTAGACAAAGGAACATTCCCTAACACATTCAACCCACAATGGATGTTGATCACCAGACAGTGAGGGGATGGGGAAGTGCATTCCAGGACCTGCTGGGGTGATGCAATTCACAGGAGCCAGGACTGGTTGGACTAGCTGGTCACATGACTAACTGGCTGTTCCAGGGTTTTTTGAACTAGCCACAGAGAGTTTGAACTCAGAAAGACTGTTTGCTCCTGGACTGAGAAGATCTCTCCTATCTGCTCCCATCTCTTTCTCACAAGCCTCTGAATCCACTGAAGACATATGAACCCCAAGAGATAAAAGTCTCCTACAACGAACAAGGTTTACGAAGAGTACTGGGCCCCAACGAAAAGCAAGATCTACCTACAATCAAGGACTCTACAGTGAGCTCGAAGAACCATAACAAAAACTCTTTAGATAGTGCCTCAAATTTTCCACTTTATTTTTCTTAGGCTCTTTTCTCTCTCTATTTGCATGTGTGTATCGCGTATGCATGCTAACGTTGGCACGTCGTGTATCTTTAGGCGTCAAACGAATTAGAGTTTAAGTTCAAGTTTAATAAATTTCAACTTTTCTTCTTTAAACCTAAGAAAACCTGTTTGTGCTGATTTCTTTGCCTTATAATTGGAAAGCGGTGAACAAGGATTCACCAAAGGGGAGCTAAAAACAGTGTTTTAAAAATTAAACCCTGTTACAATAAGACCAGGTGAAGGCTGAGAAGGACCTCTAGACACCTTTCTCACCTGGTCATAACAGAAATTTGGGGACTACTGTCCGGGTTTTTACCCACAGACAAACGAGAGAAATTGGAAACAAAAACAAGAAATGCTGGATTCACTCAGCAGGTCTGGCAGCATCTGTGGAAAGAGAAGCAGAGTTAACGTTTCGGGTCAGTGACCCTTCTTCGGAACTGACAAATATTAGAAATTGGAAGTGGGAAGCCAAATTGTTCCCAATCAAAAAGCAGCAAGATTCCAATACCGGTTTTCTTGTGGTTGTGTGTGCTTGAATACTAACATGTCTGCAATTGAAGCTAGTAGCTCTCCAAGCCAGGGTGAAGTAACTTGGGATAAGTTAAAAGCACTGTCTATGGAGGAGGAGGAAAATGGCTGAGCAGCGTGGGATCACTGTACATGGCAAGGCTAGGAAGTCTGAACTGCTAAGAATAGTGGCCAACCATTTTCCCTTGAATCTGAGGAAGCAGATGCAGTGTTAGAAGTAGACCCCAACAGGGTATTGCTAGCAAAGCTACAATTGGAACAGAGGAAACTTGAATTAGAGGAAAAAGAAAGAAAGAGACAGGAGAGGGAAAAAGAGAGAACCTTCCAGAAGGAACGTGAAGAGAAAGAAAGAGAGGAGAAGGAACAAGAGAGAGAGAGAGAGAGAGAAAAAGAATATTGCGGAAGGAATGCGAAGAGAGAGAGCTGAAGTGGCTTGAGTTAACTGGGGGGGGGGGTTGGGTGACAGAGTAACCCTAATGAAAGCATGGGCAATATGGAGGAGCGTAATTCAGGGATGGGTACAGACTTAGTTTAGTTTAGTTTAGTTTAGAGATACAGCACTTTAACAGGCCCTTCGGCCCACCGAGTCTGTGCCGACCATCAACCACCCATTTATACTAATCCTACACTAATCCCGTATTCCTATCACATCCCCACCTGTCCCTATATATTTCCCTACCACCTACCTATACTAGGGGCAATTTATGATGGCCAATTAACCTATCAACCTGCACGTCTTTGGCATGTGGGAGGAAACCGGAGCACCCGGAGGAAACCCACGCAGACACAGGGAGAACTTGCAAACTCCGCACAGGCAGTACCCAGGATCGAACCCGGGTCCCTGGAGCTGTGAGGCTGCAGTGCTAACCACTGCGCCACTGTGCCGCCCTTGTTAAAACTAGCTGAACTAATTCCAAAATTCAATGAGGAGGATGTTGAAACATTTTTTGTGTCCTTTGAGAAATCAGCAAGGCAGCTAAAATGGCTAGCTGAGACCTGGCCTCTTTTATTACAAAGCAAGCTAACTGGAAAAGCCCATGAGTTTTATTCTCTGTTGCCAGATGAGAGTTCATCAAATTGTGAACTGACAATAAATGCTATCCTCGGGGCATATAAATTGGTACCCGAAGCCTATCGCCAAAAGTTTAGAACCCTCAAGAAGCAAGCTAATCAAACTTATTTGGAGTTTGAAAGAAGTAAGCAGCTGGCTTTTGACCAGTGGCTGAGGGCTCTTAAAGTACAGTTCAGCTATGAGAATCTCAGAGAAGTAATTCTGTTAGAGGAGTTTAAAGACTCTCTGTCACTCTCCATGAAGACCCATGTAGAGGAGCAGAGGGTTCCGAGAGCCCGGCAAGCGGCCATTCTAGCTGATGAGTTTGCTTTAATTTGTAAGTCAGTTTCCCAGGGGAGAACTTTTCCTAGTCACCTCCACAAATCTGAAAAGGACAAAGGGTGGGAAAGGTGATAGGAGCCTAAGCAGTCCTGAGAGAGAAAGAAACGCAGGAGACACAGGGGGCCCTCCTCTAGCCAAAAAGGAAGGTGCTCTGAGCAGGAGTGAGACCCAGAGACCTGTGTGCTTCAATTGTAATAAAGCCGGGCATTTAAAAGCTGATTGCTGGAAATTAAAGGGAAAATCTGTAGGGTTAATCAGGGCACACCCACTCAGTGAGGAAAGGAACATGATGGAAAGCACAGCAGAACAAACTGTGGCTTTAACTGCAGTAAGAGTGAGACCCAGGAAGCTTACGGCTACAAGTGTAGGAAAATTTAATAGGATTATCAAGGTTTTGTGTCTGATGGGAAAGTAACCCCCATACCCCTCAAGTTGGGCAAGCAACCAACCCCTAGTAATTCTCAAGGACACAAGGGCCACTAGATCCCTTTTACTGGGAAAAGGTCTGACCTTTCCCCCAGAGAGTGCAGTGAACACTAGAATGGTGGTGAATGGTATTGGAGGGCAGTGTATGCCTGTACCTGTACACCGGGTACACCTGGAGTGCGACCTAGTTTCAGGACCAGTGACCGTAGGGATTGTCCCTAGTTTGCCTGTGGATGGGGTTGACCTGCTCCTAGGTAATGATCTGATGGGGTGAAGGTGGTAGCCCCCCCAGTAGTTAAAGGAAGACCACAGGAGGTCAGAGAGACGGGGCAGTGGCAGGAGACGGGCCCCTGCAGTTTCCATGAATGTGTAGTGGATCAGGCCATGATCAAACCAGCTCCCAAACAGGAGACTGAATTGGCATTACAGGCAGATGACCAGGTCTGTCTGTCTGAGACTTTCTTTGGAAAGTTAGGAGACTCAGGGAATGAATTAAATGGATTTTCCCAAGCTGAGGCTCAGCAAGCCAACCCAGTATTGTGAGAGTTAGCACAGGCTGCCCAGTCTGAAAGTGAAGCAGAGGGAGTCCCTGATTGCTACTATTTAAAGAATGAGGTATTGATGAGGAAATGGAGTTCTCCTCACAGACCTGAGAGCAAGGAGTGGACAGTAGTTCACCAGTGGTGCCGCAGAGGTACCGGCGAGAAATATTAAGAAGGGCCCGCGAGACTACAATGGCTGTACATGCCGGTATACAAAACACCAAAGCCCATATAAGAAAGCAGTTTGACTGGCCAAAACTCCACAAAGATGTGGTGGAGTACTGCAGGAGTTGCCATACCTGCCAAGTTGAGGGGAGACCCCAACCTACAGTGAAATTTGCACCCCTAAGCCCTGCACCAGTGTTAGGAGGACCCTCCAGCAGAGGGCTGGTGAACTGTAAGGGACCCCCGCTGAGAACAGAAAGGGACAGGCAGACACAAGGCTGGCAAAAGGTTAGACTGGGAAGGGGATAAAGTGACCAAGAGGACAGGTTAAAGGAAGTACAGGAGGAATCCTGGATGTAAACCCCTACTGTCCGGTCAACCAACCCCGAGAAACATGAAAAGTTAGACCCCACATCCTCCTGGATAAATGCAGATACTGGAAGCACCCCACCAGAGTTGCTAATAGCATTTACAGGAACCTGCAGAGACATAGAAAGACCTCTAGGGGGCAGAGAAACCTTGAGGGTGATGCCTCACCTAGTAGAAGTGCCACAGGGGCATGTCATAGAGTCTGCACAAATACCTGCAGGCAGGAGTGTCCCAGAGGACAAAGGGGAGATTAGCAAAGAATCCTCCTCCACAGTCAGAAAACGAGCAAAACATGTATCCCCTGAAGTTAAAAGCCTTTGCATGACTCAACAAAGCACTGAAGGAGAGTTCAGGATAGACCCACCCACTACTGACTCTCCTGGGGAAAAAAAATGCCAACTCAGGGCTAATTACACTTAAACGTCTCAAAGACCCTAGAAGCCATGGAAATGGGCAAACTGAAGAAAAACTTACCCAAAAAAAAATACATGTTTATTGGGATGCCAGAAAAGGGACAATTAAAACAGCACTGCCACTAAGAAAAGACAGGCTGTAATAAGTTTTAGGATTTATGAATGAATGGGAACGAATGAGAGAAATGCAGTTTTTTTTCTGTATCTTATGTTTTCTGTTGACCTTTTTAATGAAATGTGCTTTTCACAAATTGCATTTCATTCCACTGGGTGTGGAGGTGGGCCCCCATGTGCCAAGAATGAGGCATATTAATTTCACCATGTGGACATTAAATTTCAAATTGTTGCTGGGAAGAAGAGAAGGCCTGTTACCAGTGCTGCCAGACTTGGCTGGAAAAAACATTTGCATCCTAACAGATGGTGCTTGTGTGGACCAAGGACCATTCTCTGACACATTCAACCCACAATGGATGTTGATCACTGGACAGTGAGAGGGTGTGGAAATGCATTCCAGGACCTGCAATTCACAGGGACCAGGACTGGTTGGACCAGCTGGTCACATGACTAACTGGCTGTTCCAGGGTTTTTTGAACTAGCCACAGAGAGTTTGAACTCAGAAAGACTGCTTGCTCCTGGACTGAGAAGATCCCTCCTGTCTGCTCCCATCTCTTTCTCACAAGCCTCTGAATCCACCGAAGACACATGAACCCCAAGAGAGAAAAGTCTCCTGCAGCGAACAAGGTTTAAGAAGAATACTGGGCCTCAACGAAAATCAAGATCTACCTACAATCAAGGACTGGTAAAGTGAGCTCGAAGAACCATGACAAAAACTCTTCCGATATTGATTCAAACGTTTCCACTTTTTTTCTGGTCTTTTCTCTCTCTATTTGCATGTGTGTATCGCATATACATGCTAGCGTGGGGGCGTTGTGCATCCGTAGGTGTCAAACAAATTAGAGTTTAAGTTCAAGTTTAATAAATTTCAACTTTTCTTCTTTAAACCTAAGAAAACCTGTTTGTGCTGGTTTCTTTGCCTTATAATTGGAAAGCGTTGAACAAGGATTCACCAACGGGGAGCTAAAAACAGTGTTTTAAAAATTAAACCCTGTTACAGTAAGACAAGGTGAAAGCTGAGAGGGACCCCTAGATACCTTTCTCACCTGGTCGTAACAGTGTGTACCATCAAACATAATAACCTATTCAAATTTTGCAGTTGCACAAGCTTTTGATCCGTAATTGTTTTAGGTATTTTTCAAATGCTTCCACTTTCATGTGGTGCATGTAATTAGTATGAAAATTAGGTTTAAAGTTATTTTAAGTATAACTGCAGTGATTTAGAGGGGCAAAGTTGGTTCTAAATCCTAAAGAATACAGTGTATTGTTAAAATGCTGGAGAAGAAAGATTTTATTCATAGCCTTAGAGTTAGAGTTTAATGTGGCTGAAGATCTTTAAAAAAAATTACCAAATCATTTGACATAGGAGATGAAAAGCCTAAATTAAATGTGGCCTAAAAAATTTGGCATGGAATTACTGGGAAGTTGAACATACTAAAATGCATAGAGATAAAAATCCATCTTCACTGTTTGGACAGGAATCTGGAAGAGTAGCTCACCTGCCCTTTGTACAACCTGTGCAATTTTCATTTCAGGGAGTGCTGGTCTGAAAATCGCAAGACCACAGACCTTCATTTTCCATCTAATTAAATTATGGGTAGAAAATCAATTGCAAGCCTGCAATTTCCAGACCACAGCACCCAGAGGGTGCCACTACTCACCTGGGGTGCCCACTTCTGGTATTCAGCCCTTCTGTTTTAATTCTAGCTATTTTTAAATGCTACATGAACTAAAGACAGAAATCTCTTATTGTAGTCAAGGATAGGGCAGAAACATTCACAATATCCTGGGAGCAGGATCCATGAACTCTGGACTGTGCAGAGTGGAGGTTTGTATGGGATCCACTCACTCAGCCTTAGTCTTATACTAAGTGGAGTTTGGGCTGCAAAAAGATGGTGTGGGCTCAATAGCCACTTGTGCAAACGTGCAAACACCTACAAAGCAGAAATCCGATGAAAAGCTGTAGCCCAATTATGAACTTATTGTTTCTCCTTCTGATGCTGATAATCATCTGTGCATTTGCAGCATTTTGATTTTTAATTTTGGAACTCTGGCTTTGATGTTTCTTCTTCTTGGCACTCAGTAGTGAAGGCATGAAGGACAGTTAGAGATGAAAAGGGGGAGGGAGGGATATTTTAAGACAGAAACCTAAATTAAAAAATGAATAAAATATAGTCATGGCTTCACACTTACCATGCACCTGGAAGACTTCCGTTGGAGCATTCCAGTGTTTTAAAGCAAGTTGAAAGAACACTGTTCACAAACATTGGAACATTCAGAATCAAACAGACAGAAAAGTTTGCCCACATTGGGCTGGATTTTGTGTGACCGTTGAGAGTGGGAATGGTGGCAGTGGGTGGGGGTGGGGAGGCGATGTTTTGTTGGTGGGGGGTGGTCGGATGGCAGACCGAAGAATTGCAATGCAGCTGTCTGCCTGGAAATCTGGCGTTGTGACGTCAGTTCTGGATTTTGTCAGTGGCGGGAAAGCACAATGGCAGCACTCTTGCTGCAACACGACGGGTACCTATTTTAAATTGCTGAGATAAGAGCAAAATTTTGCAGATGCTGGAACTCTGAAATGAGAACAGAAAGTGCCGGAAATACTCAGAAGGTCTGGCAGCATCTGTGTCGAGAGAAACAGAGTTAACTTTTCACGTCTGTGACCCTTTATCAGAACTGGCAAAAGTTAGAGCTGTAACAGTTAACTTATTAACTTACTGGCAGCACAAAGGCAAGAGGGCACATTGGCGCAAGGGGTAAGCAGCCTTGAGCACTGCAGCCTATGGGAAGAGGGGGGTTTGGAGGCCATTGTGGGAGCGCGTTGGTGCAGGCTCTGCAAAGGGCTCTGGGGTAGCAGAGGCTCTGCAAATGGGTCCGGTGTAGCAGGATCTCTGAAAGGGGGCAAAATGTGTATTTCAGGGGGTGGGGGTCAGTATTGGGTCGGCAAATAGCTGTGTGTTGGGTCTGTGTGATCACACAGCTGGAACAGATGTTGGGCCATCATTAAGGATAGCAACTGAGGTCCAAGAGCGACTGCACCGACAAAATTTGCACATCCTCATGTACCAAGGCAGGAAGCCAGACAATAGAGCTACGCACAAAGGAGGAAAAAGAGAAGCTCACAACGACACGTTTGCAGCCATCCTGGTGTCCATTCACAGAGAGTGAAATAAAGGCTCACCTTAATGCTAGAGCTCTGTCATGTCCTTTCTGTGATCCCTGTCTAGTGTGCGCATTGGCAATGTGTGCTAGTGCCCATGGGAGAATATTTATTAACAAAGGCTCTCATCACATTGGCATGTTAATGAGGGTTGTATTCACATTGACATTGCCCTAAGGGGGAAGGGTGAGGTCTGCATCTCACAATTAAGGCATAATGGAGCATGGCATTCAAACAATGATGCCTAAAGATTTAACAAAGCATCTTTTAATTATTTAACACAAAAGGTTTAATATACACCCGTGAAACCCAAAATGTTGCTATGTGCTCTTTTTAATCAGTTTGTGGGTGCTCCTACGTGGTGTGATCCCTGCGACAGCAACAAGGCTAGAGGCAGGCTGCTAATCAGGCTGCCCCTTGGCCTGTGATGTCTTTGGCGGGAGTTCTCAGGTTGCCTGAGGCCTGGAAGACCCCGATTGCCTAGGTGTCTCTGGACTGGTGCAGGGCTCTCCTCAGGCATCGTGGCTGCTGGAGCTGGGCTCACTGGCGGAGGAGCTGAGGAGCTGGGTGGCACACTAGGTGCCCTAAGGGGAACCCCCAGATGTGGCTGTCAGCCTCTCCTCCTCCCTTTTGAAGGCTTTCTTGAGCCTCCCTGATCATCAGAGAAGAACCAGAGCTGCAGAATCATCTGGGCTCCTGTTCCTTCTCTCGTCTTGCCACTGCTGTATTGAGCTGATGACCATGGCGATAGTGTGCAGGTCAGCACAAATCTGTGGGATCTGGCTCTCCATGAGCATGGCCAACCTCTCAATGGAGGAAGCCATGCGCTCATAGGCCTGAGATATGGCAGCTGTCATGGCATGGAGGAACTCCTCCGTCATTCCCACATGGCTATGCATGGCCTCTGGTATCTCGGCCAGATTTTGCCCTATCCCTCTTTGCAACTCCAGTGTGCCCTGTGCTGTTGACACCAGAGGCTCGTTATCACTCAATGGCTCAGCATGAGCCTGGCCATCCACAGTCCACCAACTGTCAGAGGCCTCAACTGTCTCAGCCTCTGCCAGCTGCTCGTGCACCTGGTCGGTGCTCTCACCAGCTTGTGACCCAGATTCTAAAGCCGAACGGGTACCCACTGAGGTCATAGAGTCATTTACGGCGCAGAAGGAGGCCATTCAGCCCATGAAATCCATGCCGGCTCTCCACGGAGTTATGCTGTCAATTCCACTCCCCGGCTCGATCCCTGTAGCCCTGCAAGTCTACTTCTCTCAGGTGACCATCCAACTTCTTCTTGAAGGCATTGATCGTCTCCGCTTCCACCACCCTGATGGGCAGCGAGTTCCAGGTCATTTCTACCCGCTGCATAAAAAAGTGTTTCCTCATATTCCGCCTGCATCTTTTGCCTACAACTTTCAATCTGTGTCCCCTAGTCCTTGTACCATTTGTTAATGGGAACAGTTTTTCCTTGTCTAACTTATCTATGTCTGTCATAGTCTTGTACACATCTATTAAATCTCGCCTCAATCTCCTTTGTTCTAAAGAAAACAAACCTAGCTTTTACAACCTAACCTTGTAACTATAAACCTCCATCCCTGGAACCATTCTAGTAAATCTCCTCTGCACACTCTGAAGGACCCTCACATTCTCCCTAGAGTGTTTCGACCAGAACTGGACGCAATACTCCATTTGGGGCCTAACTAGAGCTTTATAAAGGTTCAGCATAACTTCCCTGCTTTTGCACTCAATGCCTCTCCTTATGAAGCCAAGATCCCATATGCTTTACTAATCGCTTTCTCAATATGTCCTGCCACCTTCAAAGATGGATGTGCATGCACCCCCAGGTTCCTCTGTTTCTGCACACTCTTTAGAACTGTGCCATTAAGTATATATTGCCTCTCCCTATTCCTTCTGCCAAAATGCAACACCTCATAATTGTCAGTATTAAATTCCATTTGCCATCTGTCTGCCCATTCTGCTAGCCTATCTATGTCCTGTTGCAGGCGGTTCATATTATCCCCACTGTTTGCCGCACTTCCAAATTTGGTGTTGTCAGCAAAATTTGAGATTCAACTCTGTATTCCAAGATCCAAATCATTTACTTATATCAAAAAAGCAGTAGTCCCAGCACTGACCCTTGGGGAACACCACTGTCTACCATCCTCCAATCTGAAAAGCAACCATTCACTACGATTCGCTGTTTTCTGCCCATAAGCCAATTCTTTATCCAATTGGACACTGACCCTCCTGTTCCATGAGCTTCAATTTTCTTCACCAGCCTTTTATGCTGTACCTCATAAAATGCTTTCTTAAAATTCACATAAACAATATCCACTGCATTCTCTTCATCAACCTTCTCTGTTACTTCATCAAAAAATTCAGTTAGATTTGTCAAGCACGATCTTCCTTTTACAAATCCATGATAGCTAGCCTTAATTAACTCAATGGCCCTTCCATGGCCCCAAACACTCCTTTCAGGTGAAGCAGTGATTTACGTGTACTTCTTTCAATTTAGTATACTGTATTCGCTACTCACAATGCGGTCTGCTCTACATTGGGGAGACCAAACGCAGATTGGGTGACCGCTTTGCGGAACACCTGCTCAGTCCACAAGCATGACCCCGAGCTCCCAGTTGCTTGTCATTTCAACACACCTCCTGTTCTCGTGCTCACATGTCTTTCCTTGGCCTGCTGCAGTATTCCAGTGAACATCAATGCAAGCTCGAGGAACAGCACCTCATTTTCCAATTAGGCAATCTACAGCCTTCCGGACTGAACATTGAGTTCAATAACTTCAGAGCATGACTGGCCCCTTTTTTTTTTTTTTTGTTTTTTTTTAACCATGTGCCTGCCTTAAACTGGGTTTTTCATGTTTGTGCTTTTGGCTAGGGCTGTTCATTATTCTGTCATTAACACTCTCTCTGTACTAATGCTTTGTCTTTCATCACACCATTAGCACACTTTCTTTGCCTTTTCCCCATGACCTCCTTGTCAGTTAATCTCTCCGGTCCTCTGTCCTATCACACACCTTCCCTTTTGTTCTCTTTCTCCACCCTGCCCCCGCACCCCCGCTTCACTTAAAACCTATTACATTTCTAATCTTTGCCAGTTCTGATGAAAGGTCACTGCCCTAAAACATTAATTCTGCTTCTCTCTCCACAGATGCTGCCAGACCTGCTGAGTATTTCCAGCACTTTTCTGTTTTTATTCTTAATTAACTCAAACCTCTCTAAGTGTCCATTGATATTATCCCTGATTATAGTTCCTAAAACCTTACCCATCACTGATGTTAAACTAATTGGCCTGTAGTTTCTAGGACACTCCTCACACCCTTTCTTGAATAAGATGTCACATTTGCCACTCTCAAATCCTCTGGCACCTCCCCCGTATCCAGGAAAGATTGGAAGATTATGGCAAGCCCTTCGGCTATCTCCATCACCACTTCCTCTAGCAACCTGGGATGCAAGCCATCTGGACCAGGTGACTTATCTACGCTAAGCATAGCCAACCTTTTTAGTACCTCCCCCCTCTCAATTTTTATCTTATCCTATGCCTGTACTCCCTCTGCTTCTACTGATATATTGTCAGCCTCCATTTCCTAGTGAACACTGATACAAAGTACTCATTAAATATATTAGCCTTGCCTTGTGCCTCCAAGCATAAATTAACCTCTGTGTCCCTAATAGACCCTACTCCTTTTACTACTTGCTTACTATTTACATGCCGGCAGAAGATCTTTGGGTTCCCTTTTATGTTGCCTGCCATTCTATTTTCATATTCTGTCTTTGCCAATCTTATTTTCCTCCTCACCTCCCCTCTCAACTTATTGTATAGGGCCTAGTTCTCACCTGATGGGTTCACCTGACATGCTCTTGCTCCCTCTCTTTTTGTTTCATCATCATCTCTATTTCCCTCGTCATCCAAGGAACCCTGTTCTTGGTTCCCCAACCTTTCACCTTTGTTGGAATGTTCCGAGCCTGTACCCGAAGCATCTCCTCCTTAAAGATAACCCATTGTTCCAATACAGCTCTTCCTGCTAGTCTTTGCTTCTGTTCTACCCTAGCTAGATCCCTTCTCATTGAGCAGAAATAGCCCTCTTCCAATCTAGACATTCTACCTTATTTTGTTCCTTGCTTTTCTGCATTACTAGTCTAAGCCTTATGATACGATGATCACTCTTAACCAAGTGCTCCCACACAGACACTTGGGCCACCTCATTTCTGAGCGCCAGATCCAGCAATGCCTCTTTTCTAGTTGGGCAGAGAACATACTGATCAAGGATGTTCTGAACACATTTTAGAAATTCCTCCCCTCCTTATCCTTTACTCTAAAATTATCCCATTCGATATTTGGGTAATCGAAGTCCCCCAATATTACCACTCTGTATTTCTTGCACATCTCTGTGATTTCCCTGCAGATTTGCTCCGCTATCTCTCTCTCACTATTTGGAGGCCTATAGTAGCGTGATCATACCCTTTTTGCTCTGCAACTCTAACCAAATGGATTCTGTCCTTGCTCCTTCAAGGACATCCTCCCTTTCCAGCACTGCAATGCCTTCCCTAATCAGGACTGCCACCCTACCTCCTTTTTTTTCTTTGTTATCTTTTCTGAACACTTTATATCCTTGTATATTAAGCACCCAGTCCTCACCATTTTTAAGCCACTTTTCCGTTATTGCCACTAAATCATATTCCCATACTGCTATTTGTGCAGCTGAAAGTCTCTGCGCTGTTGGAGGGTGCAAGAGAGTCATGGGATGGTGCATTCTCTGAATTGTCTTCCTACTCAGAGGTGGACTGTCGCCCAGTGGTTGTGGGACCCTGCAAATGCCTACCTGCAAAACACAAACATGTGTGGATTAGGCTGTGCAGTTCTCCTGATGCCTAACAAACGTTATGTGGGTCTCCAACATTGATGCGCATGCCAATGGAGACAATCCTCCCTCTCTTGCACAGGGACTCCAATCTCCCCACCACCTACTGAGTAGCCACCCTCGGTGCCTGCCAGCTCCGAGGGCTCTTCCTTGACAGAGGTCATTTGGATGTACATCTAGGATTCCTCCACCTGTCCGGGACATCTCCCTCCTATTATGGGCCTTTGTATCCTGCAAGAGGAAGGATGGAGATGGTTGAGAAAGGCACACAGATCAACATGACAATTCAGCTCTTTTCCGCCTCTCCACCCCTACTGGGGAATCAGATGTCACTCATGCCGACACAAGTTGTCATGGGAGTTAAGGGGGGGTGAACTATGAAGGAAGGAGACCTGTGGCCAAGAGGTATCCATGCATCTGTCAGGAAGAGACAGAACCCTAGGCACTCAGGCAACTCCGCATTTCTGCCACCCTCCCCATGTTAAGCAACCTCCCGCATAGTCACATGCAATCCTCAAGAAAGTGACTATTATGGAGCACTCACCTTGGCCGAACGCAGTTGTCATTGACCCTCTTCCTGCACTGGATCCAGTTGCGCTGGGTAACCCCATGTCTGCTAACCTCCTCTGTGATTTTCACCCAGGTTTGCTTGGTCAGGTGAGAGGACCTCTTCTTGCCATCGCAGGGGAAGAGAACCTCCCATCTTTCTCTTGCAGCCTAGAGGAGAATCTGCAGGAAGACATCACTGGAAGACATCACTGAACCATGGGGCCACCCTGTGTCTTTGTTCTGACATCAACTACTGCCTTCCTCAGGGGGTGGAGAGATACAGGATCCAGTAGAACAGAGTTGTAGACTGCACTGTATCCAGGACAAGAGTGAATGCAGGCCTGGCAGGCCTTTAAATATGGCACCAGCACCTGCTTCGGAGTTATCTGAGGCTGTAATCAACAAATTGCCTCCACCTCGGGGGGACCGCGCCTCCAATATGCAAAATAGGCGGCATTTAATAATTGCGATGGAGTGGGTGCCCACATGACGGACGGGAATGGCGCTGTTTACCAGTCTTGGTGGCAGGCTGATTAAATTCAGCCCATTAGTGGAAAATTTGCATTACTTAAGAATAGGTCCTGTTATATTTTGACTTCAATCCCAATATTCTTTACTCATGTTTACGTCAGAAGGCAGTTTCCTCAGGCAGCTCTTTGCCTCCCCGACCTGAAACCAAGTGAGTGAGTTAGAGAGCCGCAGGATTAACAGTTAAAAAATAAAAGAAAACAGTTACCCTTTTATCAACTTATTTAACATGGGTTTCCCGTTTTACAGACCTGTACTCTTCAGAAAAAACACACACTGTTGGACCATATTCAACCTAAAACTACCAGTCAAATCGAAACAAAAAGGAAATCCACGCAAAAGCAAAAATGAATGCAGCAGAATAATGCTAAACTTGCACACACTGATTTCTTGACTTTTAAATAATAAAGATCTCTAGAATCTGTGTCCCTTTTCTGAATCTTTAAGCTGAGTTCTTTGAATGCTTACATGGCCACAAGCCTCTATCCCACATTCTGTCTCACTGCTGTGATGCAGAAACATGGCTAAATTAAACATCCTAGTGTCGCTGGAGAGATATATCCTTAACAATAACAACTTGCATTTATATAGCAACTTTAATGTGGAAAACATCCCAGGGCACTTAACAGGAGCAATTATCAACCAAATTTTGACACTGTGCCACATGAGGAGATATTAGGACAGGAGATCAAAAGCTTGATCAAAGAGTAGGTTTTAAGGAGCATCTTAAAGGATGAGAAAGAGGCAGAGAGGTTTAGGAAGGGAATTCCAGAGTTTAGGGCCTAGGCAGCTGAAGGCACAGCCACCAATGTGGAGCAAAGAAAATCAGGGATGCTGAAGAGGCCAGAATTGGAGGAGTGCACTTCCTCTGAGGTGGAAGCCAGAACCTTTGAGTTCTGGTAGAGTTATGGTAAGTCTTTAAAATGTACTTTTTTCTGAGAACTCCTTGTGGGTCAGGAGCAGCAGGAATGCTGTCGCAGGCCCAGGAAAGAGTCCTTAGGCTTCCCAGCTCCCACCTTGTCCGATTTTACTGGAATTCCCAGCCTCACACTCCCCCCGCTCCCCAACCCTCAATCTCGCTGGAACCCCCATCCCCAGCCTTTCCAGATTGTGCAGCAATCTTGTCCCCCACCCCCACAATCCTTAAGCATCCTGGAACACCACTCCCTGCTCCTGCCCATATTGCCTCTGGACACTTTTCACAATGACTGCCAGGAACTGTTCCCTTGGGTTTCCCAGCTGCAGTCTCCTGCCACCACATTCCTGCTCTCACTTACCAGCCAATTACCTGGCATTGGGTCGGCAGGACTCCAAGACCTTTTATTCAAATAAGGTCCTGCCTTGAAGATCAACAGGGCCTCCAGTATCTTTGGGTGCGCTGCCTGATTTGGGGCTCACTGCACTATTCATAGCCCTCCTTTTAAAATGGGAGCCATAATTTCAGACCATGGCCTCTGCCACCTGCAAAAGGCAGAGTTGCGTAACATTACTAAGCCACAGAGGCTGGCATATGTTTGTTAATCTTTTCCCACAGTCAGTTCTCCCTCAGTAAAGCTCTAGGTCCAAATTTTGAAAAAGTTGATGAATAATGGGTACCACCAGAAAATAAGCACACATATTTAATATTAAAGATATTGCATATCATCTGTATATTAATATAAGTAGAACTTGTAGAATAGCACAGATCTTGGTACATAAATTGAACTTTTTAAAATAAAATGTGAATTAATAGAATAGCATGATGTCCCAAAATTTCTCATACACAAAATGAAAAGTGTACATACACAATATGGCACACAGGAGGTCAACACAAGTGTATGCTTAATATACTGACCTGTTTGAATGTAGTATCTAGTTCACAGTGTCTAATTACTGTCTATCCCAGGTAAAGGAAAAAAGGGATCCTTGGTTTTTTTCCAGAAGGGTAAACTGGCACTTCACTTTGTGGTATATTACTTTTTCTTCTAACTTCTACAACTAGTTATATCATCTTGGATTTTGAGCAAGTACACCAAATATTTATGTAAAGGAAACAGCCCTCTATTAGTTTCTCTCACTTTTCTCTGTTATTAAATGCAATATAAATTATAGTTAAGTAATGCAGAAAGAAAGCTATCAAAATTATCAGCAAAAAATAAAATGTCAAAATTACTATCTATTTTATATTTATTTTCTGTTGTGGTATAGTATCCATGCTTCAGTATTATAAAGGGTTACTAATACTTGGTATATAAAGCCATGATAACCACAGACCTAACTAAAAATGTGACTAATTTGTTTTCCAGGGCAAATATGCAAAGTTTAAAAAGTATGTGGGACACAGTGCACATGTGACTAATGTGAGGTGGGCACAGGATGACAGCTTGTTGCTGACAGTGGGTGGTGCTGACACTGCTTTGATGATCTGGAATTGGGAAACCGATGGAAACAGGGACAACAAGCCTGTGGACAGTGAGGAGTCTGACACTGACACTGATGAGGATGGAGGTAGACAGAAAATGTATTTTTCAGCATTTTCTCATCGCATATACTGCTATATTTCAAATCCCTAATTATTTTAATCTTCAAAATAAATTTAGATTTTATAGAGTTATCTTCTCTTTTCCAACAAATTGGTATCAGACATTTTAATCAGACTTTTTAATCAGGAATAACACTCAATGATGTGTGATAATTTAATTGAACCTTATGCACCATTTCAACTTTCAGAAAGGCCCCTAATTTAGCAGCCAACGCTCCCACCCAAACCAGGCAGGAGATTGTTTAGTTATTCAAATTGGGGTCTTGTGCCTGTTGTAGAACCTGATATTGCATTTTTCAAAGAGGAATGGACTAAGCATGCAGAGCACGTCAGTCCTGTTTCTCCAGCCATTGAGAAATCTAACCAGTGGCCTTTAGAGATAAATTTTGTTGGTTTTAAAAATATTTTTGAAGTTCTAGGAGGACCTGAAGTGCGTACCCCATCCCCAGCCTTGCTGCCCCCTTTTCATCCTCTCCTCTGCTCTCTCCTGTCCTCTTTTCCTCTACTTCATCCCATTCCCACCTGTCTCCTCTTAACCTGCCCCATTTTGGTTCAATTATCAAACTGTCCTCCAACTCTGCTTGACCTGAAAAATATTTCTTGACATGCTGTGTGCAATGCCATGGGAACTTGATTAGTACAGAAAACAGGTATCCATGTTACATTTTTGTTGCTTATTTCTAGCTGTATAATAAGTTTAATAATTATACCTGTTTTTTTGTTTCTCCTCCATTCTGCATTCTGGAAAACATGAAACCTATTTTAAGTAAAATTCACTTGCTATTTCATCTAAAATCAATTCAATTTTTTAGCCAATGAAGCGGAGTATAAAATTTGACCTGGAGATCACTGGATTTGAATAGCCTGGCCAAATATTGATAAGATTTGGGGTTGGCATGCAAAAACAAGAAGCAGCCTGAACACCTAGTGAGATAACTGCTTGATGGTACAGGGATCTGTGTGTCACTGAAACATGTTGGAGCATAATGTGGTGGATTACATCCTATTAAATTAGTTGAAATATAAAAGGACAACCTTTGCAAAAGAGTAGCTTTTTCGGGAAGGACTAATAGGAGTTCTAATTGTAACTTCAGTATTTAGATGCAGTTCTCGGATGACTTAGAGTAGATTAGTTGTAGGTAGTACAGTGGGACAGTAGATTATAACTTTGCATACTATGCCATCTTCAACTGTAATTCGTCACATGCTCGCAGTGTGCCATTAGAAGGACAGCATCAAGTGAGGTCCAGGCACAACCACATGTGAGAGGTAAGTTCAGAGAATGAGTTTCCCTGACTTCGTTTTGAATTAGAAAACAAAATTGGCAGAGTAGATCATGTTGCTATTCAGAAGATGCGTATCATGGGGAAAAGCTGTAGGAATGGACCAGAGTAAATATATAATGTATAAAATTAGGGAGGAGGTCTTTGCTGTGATTTCTGTTTTCTCCCGGTAATATCATGTTGTCTAGACAATGACAGGAAACTCCAATAACCTTGCTTTGTGTCTGCTGATAGAGGATGCTCAGCAAGAGTTAAAGTTGACATTTATTTCTTACACAAATTTTTCTTCCACTTACCCTTCCGCAAAGAAGCTCATTACTTCCTTCAGACGGCTCAGTTTTAGATCAGAAATTCAATCTGAAGCATTTTTAGTGGTAAGCTGAGATCCACTGTGCTGTGAAGTGCACTGGACATAATCTTGGTAAAGCGAGTTGTATGCATACCTAACAACTGCTGGCAGCATGCAAAGTAAGCAGATTATGACATCAATCAGTGTACAACGCTAATTTGATGTTAACAGCGCTGCCATTTTCGAACACCATGCTCTGGCCTATGTCCTGTAATAACCTCGCACAGTTGAACACAGCATTAAATAACATGAAGGACCCCTCAAAGCACTATTTGAAGGGATCATGAACTACTTGCAGGTTAGGTGCTGGATTATTTCCTCTGGCCATTGGTGCAATTGTATGTATTTTTTGAGCTTTCTTACACTTGTCTAAAATTTTAATAGTCTGGCAGGGTGTGGTGTGGCTGGTGCTAAAGTTTTCTTTGACGATTTAAAGGATTATGCTGAAACAAGTTACTTTCAGACATCAGTGGCCTGGTAGGCCTTCCTGTTGGAATTGAGTATGACCGGGAGAATGAACAGAGACCAGATAGAACAGGACAAACTACTAGAAGAAGGAGGCGGAGGAAAGAGAGAAGGGCTCTCAGTAAAAAGTTATAGCTGCTGAGGGTCTCCTACCTCACCTTCAGTGAGGACCAATGGTTGAGATGTCTTTGCTTAACTAAAGAGGTCATGGTTGAAATCTGCTAACTGCTGCAGCCACAATTGCAACTTCAAAGCAGGGCAAGGATTGCATTACCTGTGTTTGTCAAGATGACTATAGCTTTTAAATGTTATGCGTCTGGCTCCCTCCAGGGTACTGCTGGAGATATAAGCAACATTTCATAGTTTGCAGTTTACTGCCACATAGGGCCCTCTATACATAAAGAGACAGCTTCATCCCATTCCGTCTTGGCAGAGACAAACAGATAGAGAGGGCACTAGGGTTTGCATTTGATTGCAGGCTTCCCCATAGTGCAGAGTGCCATTAGCTGCACGCACATTGCTTTGCATGTGCCTCAGGTCAACTCATTTTCCTGAACTGCCAGTGGCCACTCCCTCAATGTGCAGCTTGTGTGCGACCATAGGCAGCGCATCATGCTTGTTATATTGGCAGTAGTCATGATTCCTTCATTCTGCGGCAGTCCTCTGTGCCAGCTGCATTTGATCCATGTCAGAGGCTGGCGACTGGGCAATAGAGATTATACAGCTCAAGACTCTGGTCCAGAACCCAGACACACATACACAGCAGGCTGAGAATGGAAGTCATGCTGCCACAAGAAACATACCATCATTGGCCTCAAACAACATTTCCACTGCCTGGACCATTTTGGAGGAGACCTGCAGTACTCAGCTTAGAGGGTATCAATATTTTGTGGCAGTATGCTACATGCTAAACAACCTGGCCACTATGAGGGAACAGTCCCATATCAGGAAAGAAGCTAAAGAGCAGAACATGAGGAAGTGGAGGAGGGGGAAGAGGAAAGGAGGGAATGTAGATAGTCCCTTCCTGCCCAGGCTCTACGTGATCAAATAATTCATGGCTGATACCAGCAATCTCAAACACAAATCCCCATTCATCAACACTTTTGACATTTCCTCCACCACTGACCATCATCTTGTCCTCTTTCCAACAACTCAAAAATAAAAGCCAACAGAAAATTTATAAATTCAAACATGGCATAATGTGTACAAAAATAAACTAATTACATTTGTGCATTTCCTTAGTGCCTCTTCCATGAGCCTTTGCCTCTCCCAGTTCTCCTATGAGGTGCTTCCTCAGTGGCTACAGCATGGATGGTATAAAGTTGCTGACCTTCAATTGAGAAGACTGTAGATGGCCTTGGAGAATGACCTCTAGCAGCTCTAGGCCTAGAAGGACCGACTTCAGCCAGCACCACTTTGGCCTGAGCTGGCTGGCAGGGAACAAAAAAGGCACTGAAAGAGGGGCATGAGTGGGAGCACAAATACTGTCATCCTGAGAGAGGACAACAGCTAAGTAGTCCATGTAGCCACTGCCACTGTCCTGAGGCAGTGTCTCAGCAATCGTAGTAATCTGTTGGAAAACAGATTGATGGACTATGATGCCATGGAAGACCCTTAGAACAATGATATCCAGAGCCTTGATGGCAGCAACTTGAGCTTGCAGGACAACAGTCTGAGCTTGCATGGCAGCAGCTTGAGCTTCCAGTGCAGGGCTTAGACATTTAGTGGAAGCTGCTTGTGCTGCAGTGCAAGTTGAGACAACAGCCATCAGACGCTGCATCATGCTCAGTTCTGCAGTTATACTGACGGAGGTGACCACTATTTCCATGTTGGAAAGAATGGACTCCAACCTCATCCCTGTGCTAAGCTGGTGTCAGACTCCTCCATGCTCCTTGACATTGAGCACAGGCTTTCTGGCAAGCTTTCTAGTGCACCAAGCCTTTTGGTATGTACACCCATCAGACTTCTTCTGAAGCTTGGCCCATCAAAGTCCTCATATGAGTCTTCTGCAACAGAATTAGTATGCGACCCTCTGCCTCTGGTGAGTTGGCACCTGCGCTATCCTTTCCCCCACCCTGGCTCCTGCACTTGTGCCTGGTTTCTCCCTTCCCAATCCTAACTTTTAACATAAGTGCAGTGACAGTATCTGAGCTGGTAGCTGCAAGTGCAAGACTGAGTAACAGTGTCTCTTCATCTTAAATTTCATCTTCCTCTCCACTGTCTCCAGCACCTCCACTCCATTGGGCAGGTTCCAGTTTTTGGGTATCTGAAATGAAAAAGGAACAAGGGTTGTGTTGTGGCAAAGTTAAAGGAGTAAGTAAAAAGTACATGTTTACATCTTCTGCTGCTACTCACTCAGAAGAGATTGAGAGTTGAGAGAAAAGTGGGGTGAGAGAAGGTTTATGTATGCTGATATCGTCATCATCAATTGCTTCAGCACCCCTAGTGGTCACAGTATCAGCATTCAGGCTGGTAAGTCTAGAACAAGGGGACACAGTATCAGAATAAGGGGCAGGCCATTTAAGACTGAGATGAAGAGGAATTTCTTTACTCAGAGGGTGGTGAATCTGTAGAATGCTCTACCCCAGAGGGCTGTGGAAAATGGCCTAGAGGTAGATGATCAGCCATGATCTGTTTGAATGGTGGAGCAGGTTTGACAGGCCAAATGGCCTCCTGCTGCTATTGCTTATGATCCTATGATCCTATTTCCCCTTCCCAAGATGGCCAGCATCGCCTCTTCCATGGGGATTAAAACATGCAAGCACACTTGTTAACCTCAGTTCTTTCATACTACCTCCTGTATATCCTGCAAGAAAGAGGGAGTTGTATCAATGAGTCGTGCAATATATTTGGCTGGTGTGGTTGTCATGGTTGAATAGCTGCCAGTGTGTGCACTGTGAATGTTGCAACAGTGGTAAGTGTGAGGGTGAGGTAAAGCATATGAGTATTCGGATCTGAGTTCTGGCTGATAGAAATTGTAGGTGAGTGATTGGAGTGTAATGAATTTTCAGTGGATAAGGCTACCGATACAGTTGGTAGGATATGCCATTTAAAGATGAACTCACTCACTTTGACAACTCATATGAGATCATTAAACTTCTTCCTGCACTGCATCCATGTTCAAGGAACAATACTCCTGGCATTCAGATCCTTTCTGTTTCTTCCCACTAACTCTTGAGCATGCGTCTGGAGGGTCTCCTGATACCCCCTGCCGATACAGGACGTCTCTCCTCTGTTCCACTTCTTCCTCCAAGGCCTTCATTGAATATCAGATAACCTTGGTGCACTCTGTCTACCGTGGTCAGCCATTCTTCACTCTTTCACAGGACAGATTCACTTCTGTAATGATTCCTAGCAACTATTCCAGCCATAATGCACCTCCCTTTTAAGAAGGTACAGCTTCCTTTCAGTAGCTAGGCACTCGCAATATCAGGCTGCTGATGTGTGCAACCAAAGAACAGCATGGGGAATGCTGGCTGCAAGCAGCAATCATGTAAATGAGCAATGAGCAGAGATGGAATCATTATCCCTGCACCATTTTCAGGGTTTTGCAATTTAACCCCCTTTATGTATTAAGGCTTTACATCTCTCGTGTCTGTTGGATCACACCTTTATTTTCAGAATTACAGTTGAAAACGTGGACTTAGAAGGGTCACACTTCAAAAGTGTCACACATCCAAAACATCATAAGAACATAATACCATAAGAGATAGGAGCAGGAGTAGACCATTCAGCTCTTCGAACCTGCTCTGCCATGCAATATGATCATGGCTGATCTACCTTAAGTCCACTTTCCTGCCCGCTTTCCATATCCCTTGATTCCCTGAGAAGTCAAAAATCTATTGATTACAATCTTAAATATACTCAACGATGGAGCATCCTACAACCCTCTGGGGTAGACAATTCCAACGATTCACAAT